>NC_065884.2:67832545-69032545 GCF_932274485.2 Patella vulgata | reverse complement strand
GAACTTTATGTAGTGTAGGCCATCGAAAGCATAAAAAAACGAAACGGAATATAGATCTGTATTTTAATCAGACTGTCAAAAATAGCATCATATTTAAACTTACATTATGCAAAATGAAATAGGGTTTAACGTCCTACTGTTTTGCTCCTAACCTGGGCTAATGAATACAGGCATACGCCATACAGTGTGCTATGAGGGAAATTTTGCCCGGGCAGCGGCGCTACGGCCTACTCTTATATCGAATTCCAACTGCCAAGGGATCTTTTACGTGCACGCCAATGTGTACACGGGACCTTGGTTTTTCGTCCCATCCGAACGACTAGACAGATGTCCTTGTCAGGCCCCCCGTCCTGCATCACTGACAAGGGGAAACCACGCCCGAAAATCGGGATGAACTTTCTCGGCCAATGCAGGGATCGAACACCTGACCTCCAGACTAGCGAGCCAGCGTCTTACCAACTTAGCCACGTGATTCCCCATATACATTACGCAAGAGCTAAATCTGCCTATTGCGAGTCTTTCTTTAGGCCTGAAATGTTATCTAAATTATTAATTAGATTTTTCATACAATCAGGGACCATTATCCAGGAAGTTATGGTCTTATACGCATGAATATCGAAGCGTTCAAAGTTGCCAAAAAGTGGCCAAAGACATTTATCCACAATAATTGTCATGTGTCTGACATATCATATAAACATATGATTATTAGTAATGAATAAATTAACTATTCTTTTTGTATTTTTTACATTTTAGATTAAATATGGTTCGCAATTACAAAAGAAAGCTTGGATCACGTACATACAAGAACTACTTCGAAGATTCGTTAAGAAGATGCAATATCATCAATTAACCAGCGGCTGCCAGGCAGGATACGCCCACATTTTCGAGAGATGGATAGAAAGTGATTTTTCCTACAATCAAGGGCCATAATTCAGGAAATTACAATTCGATATGCGTGAATATCGAAAGGAACTGAGATCTTTGTGTTATAAACTTACATTTCAAGTTTCAACAAAATCGGATAAAAATTGTGACCTCTAAAAGGTCCACAACCTTGATATACCATATTTTTACGCTATTTGAGAACGAACGGCAGCCATTTTGTCTGTCAATTTGGCGCCGATTTTCACGAAATTCGAACTCAGTCGTCCTTAGGGTGTAACGGTGATATAATAATACGTTTTTTTTAAATCGGATAAAAATTATGACCTGTACAAGGTCCACAAGCTAACAATGCGATTTTTCGTACAATCAGGGGCCATAATTCAGGAAGTTACAGTCCGATATGCGTGAATATCGAAAGGAACCGAGATCTTTGGGTTATAAAGTTACATTTCAAGTTTCAACAAAATCGGATAAAAATTGTGACCTCTATAGGGTCCACAACCTTGATATACCATATTTTTTACGCTATTTGAGAACGAACGGCAGCCATTTTGTCTGTCAATTTTGGGCTGATTTTCACGAAATTCGAACTCAGCCGTCCTTAGGGTGTAACGGTGATATAATAATACGGTTTTTTAAATCGGATAAAAATTATGACCTCTATAGGGTCAACAAGCTAAAAACTTGATTTTTCGTACAATCAGGGCCCATAATTCAGGAAGTTACGGTCCGATATGCGCGAATATCGAAAGGAACCAAGATCTTTGGGTTATAAACTTACATTTCAAGTTTCAACAAAATCGGATAAAAATTATGACCTCTATAGGGTCCACAAGCTAAAAACTTGATTTTTCGTACAATCAGGGCCCATAATTCAGGAAGTTAGGGTCCGATATGCGCGAATATCGAAAGGAACCAAGATCTTTGGGTTATAAACTTATATTTCAAGTTTCAACAAAATCGGATAAAAATTATGACCTCTATAGGGTCCACAAGCTAAAAACTTGATTTTTCGTACAATCAGGGCCCATAATTCAGGAAGTTACGGTCCGATATGCGCGAATATCGAAAGGAACCAAGATCTTTGGGTTATAAACTTACATTTCAAGTTTCAACAAAATCGGATAAAAATTATGACCTCTATAGGGTCCACAAGCTAAAAACTTGATTTTTCGTACAATCAGGGCCCATAATTCAGGAAGTTACGGTCCGATATGCGCGAATATCGAAAGGAACCGAGATCTTTGGGTTATAAACTTACATTTCAAGTTTCAACAAAATCGGATAAAAATTATGACCTCTATAGGGTCCACAAGCTAAAAACTTGATTTTTCGTACAATCAGGGCCCATAATTCAGGAAGTTACGGTCCGATATGCGCGAATATCGAAAGGAACCGAGATCTTTGGGTTATAAACTTACATTTCAAGTTTCAACAAAATCGGATAAAAATTGTGACCTCTATAGGGTCCACAACCTTGATATACCATATTCTTACGCTATTTGAGAATGAACGGCGGCCATTTTATCTGTCAATTTTGGGTCGATTTTCACGTCCTTAGGGTGTAACGGTGATATAATATTACGTTTTTTTAAATCGGATAAAAATTATGACCTCTATAGGGTCCACAAGCTAAAAACGCGATTTTTCGTACAATCAGGGGCCATAATTCAGGAAGTTACAGTCCGATATGCGCGAATATCGAAAGGAACCGAGATCTTTGGGTTATAAACTTACATTTCAAGTTTCAACAAAATCGGATAAAAATTGTGACCTCTATAGGGCCCACAAGCTAAAAACGTGATTTTTCGTACAAACAGGGGCCATAATCCATGAAGTTTCGATCCGATACATGCCAATATCGAAAGCAGCTGAGATCTTTTGGAGATAAACCTATATTTCAAGTTTCGTCAAAATCGAATAAGAATTGTGACCTGTAGAGTGTCTACAAACAAATTGTGGACGGACGGACGGACGGACAGGGGCGACGGCATAATACGTCCACATGAAAATGTGGGCGTATAAAAATGGCACTAATAGTTTAAGAATGATATCAATTATTTATAATATTACTCAACAATAAAATTAAAGGCAAACACCTTGGTATCAGGGGCGGATCCAGGAATTTTTGCAGGAGGCAGTTTGACAGGTTCCTGAGAAAATGTATTCCCCCCCCACCCTCAGCTTGAAAATTTTTGAGAAATACATGGTCTCTATTGTCATTTTAGCGTATATACATACACATTGAGCTTTTTAAACAGAGAAATCCAACATCCTGTTTGACGTCAATTTTTATTATGAATTTAATACGATGACATTGTGGTTCAATTTTATTGATGCAAAGCATTAATTTTGATATCACATAAAAAATTATGTCCATATCATTATCTCGCACTTTAAGTGCCCAGCCTGTCGCACCATCTGACGATAAAGGATAAAGCACAATTATGACACTTTTCTCATAAAAAAGGTTGTTTTACAAAAAAATTTATGTAGCTGGGCAGGGGGGGTGGACGCTCCCCCCCCCCCCCGGATCTGCCCCTTGGTATGCCTGGTTGGCCTCCAGTTTTCTGAATGGGGATTTCCTTTGGATCTACTAGATTCACTACTCCTGATAAAATCATATTTAAATTTAAATCGTCAAAATTGCACCATAGTTCAATTTAAACAAAACATTCCCAGTGTTGAGTGGGCTTTAGTTCAATTTAAACAAACAAAGTGGCTATTGTTACAATGAGTCTGAGCCAAGTTTAGGACGAATTCCAAAATGGCTGCCAATCTCCCCTACACCAGCTTTGAAAAAGGAGCAGTATTTTCAACGTTTTCAGAACTGAAGGCAGTAATTAAAAGATGGGAAGGGTTAGGGTTAGGGTTAGGACTATTTTTACGACTATTCAGTTTTTAACTTTGCCGATGGAGGGCTGTGAAAGCATCGTCGTAACAATAGCCTGAGGACTATTTTTACGACTCGTCGTAACAATAGCACTGCCTTAAACAAAACATTCCCAATGTTAACTGGACTTATAGTTTCCTGAAGTGCAAAAAGCAACATTTAGTAAGAAGAAATTGCCAAAATATCAAATCAGCTAGGGCAGGTATATCGTCGTTGACTGTTGAAATTATTTTTTTATAGTTTACAGCATAGTTTACTTATTGATGATGCATGATGGGAGAAAGAGAGAAAGAAATGGGCTTTAACCATCACTCGACACAAACTAGGTCATTTCAGGACTATCACACGGTTCAATTTTATTTCTATAATTCGCTTGCGCGTAGGGTCTTTAGCAGTGGGAGGAAACCGGAAGACCCAGAGAACACCCTACCCTACTCCTTGTCATGTACAACTGGGGATTCAATGATGATGGGAGCCAAATAAACCCAGAAAACGTCTTCAATTATGACGAAACAAATTTATCTGATGATCCAGGTTAAAAAAAAATGTACTTTCAAAAGAGGTGTAAAATAACCGGAAAGAATTAAAAACAGCTCAAAAACAGCAACTTCCATTATGTTTTGTGGGTCTGCCTCTGGAAAAATGCTCCCAGCATGTAGTACACATGTACATGTACCGGTATATAAAACTGAACATATATGGTCAACTTGGATAGAGGGTGGACCAGCAAACACCTGATGCAACAGGAGTAGAAGTGGCTGGTTTGATAATACGAATTTTGAAGATTGGTTTGTAACTATTTTTGTTGCATGTTTTGTATAATACTCCCATCACCCTTAATTGGAGTTATCTCCCGGATGCTCATCCTGGGAACTGGAAGCGAATAAAGAGCAGTTCTATTGTTTTTGTGTTCATGTCAATGCTTATCTAGCCTAGGGTATTCAAGTAGATACGGTCACAAAAGTATCGAACAGCATGCACACCTCATTTAGAGGGTAAAATTTTAATTATTGGAGATAATCTTAGTAGTCACTTTAGTGAACAGGTTCTTAAAGTTGCAAAGGAAAATAATATTCCTTTTTGGCGCTAATGCACTTTCGTACACCTAGTACTTGCCGTGGACCTAGAGACTTGAAATTTGCTGAGAGTGTTCTGGGTTGTTAACTATGATCTCACAATTTCAGACCAATCGGTCAACAACTTTTGATTTTACACAACTTTTACTTATCCAGGATTCAGACACAGACAGCCAAATTTCTTGGAAAAAAATATTAGATGAATGGAAAACTAAACAAGGCAAGAAATCACAAGTTTCAAGTAAAGATCAATTTCCACGACTTCTTAAAGATACATTATGGGAGATTCGATAAATAGTTGACAGTTCTCACTATTATAGTTAAAAATTAGATAATGTAAAATGTAAAGGCAATTTGCTGAAAATTTCATTTAAATTGATCCACTATGAACCTAGAACTAAGCGATTAAAATTTCCGCCTAACCTCGATCATCATTACAATAAACAGCATAGTCTTGATTATCCATTTAATCGTTAAACGTGGTTCAATGTACCCATATGTTCAATGTTCCCCAGTCTCCCCCCCCCATTGTCGAGGCAACATTAACACCCACATTTTTTTTTAAAAAAATGAAAAATTGTATTTCCATACCAGAACTAACCTGACTTTTCCATAAAACTTGTCCTTCCCCACGATTTGTGGCCAAAAATTTTAAGTAGAAACATAAATGGTGATTGTTAACCAACTTTGCAATTGATATATATTGTAACAGAAAGTGTGTACAAGTCAACTGTTAGTTGTGGACAACATAACCATTAGTATTACCTTTGGATAATATAACCAATGCAATGGTTGTGGACGAGTTAGCAGTGGTCGTGGAGAAGTTGGCGCTATTGCACTTTCGTACCTCTACCAGTTCCTGTGGTCGTAGGAACTATTGCACTTTCGTACCTCTACCAGTTCCTCTGGTCGTAGGAACTTGAAATTATTAGAGGATGTTACGGGGGACTAGCAATGACCACACACCAAATTTCAGCCGAATCGATCAATAACTTTTTATTTTACCGACCTTTTAATTTCTAACGAGAGAGAACTTTATCTGTTTGACGCCATTTGCTTTGTTTACTATTTAGACTCGAATAACAAGACACTAAGACGGAAACCGACACACTGCACTAGCTGCCTATCTCTGCAGTTCATAAAAATTAATATAATTTTCGTATACTTTAATTTTTGCGCGAAGCCACCATGTTCTATAAAATACTATTTGGTGTTGATCAGTGGATTGGCCTTTAGGTGTGAATATTGCCGTGACCTTGATTTTGACCTTGAGTCTTAACTTCCCATCCATATCAGGGCCTTTGCGTTTATGATTGCCGTGGCCTTATTTCTTACTGTATTTTCAAAGTTAATGTTCGAGGTGAAAGCAGAGACGACGTCCTTCGGAAAAGATGATTGGGTCAAAGTCGTAGGTCAAGGTCATGTTACAGAAAACTAAACTCAAACTTTTCAAAGTCATTTTTTGGACATTTGACTTTGACTTACGACCTTGACCCCGTAACCATTTTCGAAGGCTATCACCATGGCTTGAATCATGGACGTTTACCTTGGTTCTGTAACACACTGCTCGGTCAGAAAAGGGTCAAACGGAGAGGGGCCCGTGTCCGAAAGGAAGTCAATGGGCGTGGTCAATGTGAAAGGTCGTAGTGACCTCCACTAGTCACCGTTAACCATCCGTGACCTTGACCCTGACCTAGAGTCCGAACTTCCCATCCATCTCGGACCCTTTGCGTTTATGCGTGCCGTGACCTTATTTCATTTTTGGGACAGGGCCAGGGTAAACGTCGATGGTTCAAGCCAAGATGATGGGCTTTGAAAATGGTTACGGGTCAAGCTCGTAAGTCAAGGTCAAATGTCCCAAAACTGACCTTGAAAAGTTTGAGTTCAGTTTTCTATAACATGACCTTGACCTACGAATTTGACCCAATTATCTTTTCTGAGGGACGTTGTCTTTGATTTCACCTCAAGCATTAACTTTGATAATACAGTAAGAAATAGGGTCACGGCAAGCATAAACGAAAAGGGCCCGAGATTGATGGGAAGTTTGGACTCAAGGTCGAAGTCAAGGTCACGGATGGTTAAAGGTGACTAGTGGAGGTCACCACGAACTTTCACATTGACCACGCCCTTTGACGTTCTTTCGGACACGGGCCCCTCTGCGTTTGACCGTTTTCTGACCGAGCAGTGTGCGACAGGGCCAGGGTAAACGTCGATGGTTCAAGCCAAGATTATGGGCTTTGAAAATGGTTATGGGATCAAGGTCGTAAGTCAAGGTCAAATGTCCCAAAACTGACTTTGAAAAGTTTGAGTTCAGTTTTCTGTAACATGACCTTGACCTACGACTTTGACCCATTTATCTTTTCTGAAGGACGTTGTCTCTGCTTTCACCTCAAGCATTAACTTTGATAATACAGTAAGAAATAGGGTCACGGCAAGCATAAACGAAAAGGGCCCGAGATGGATGGGAAGTTTGGACTCAAGGTCGAAGTCGAGGTCACGGATGATTAAAGGTGACTAGTGGAGGTCACCACGAACTTTCACATTGACCACGCCCTTGACTTCCTTTCGGGCACGGGCCCCTCTGCGTTTGACCGTTTTCTGATCGAGCAGTGTGCGACAGGACCAAGGTAAACGCCCATGATTCAAGCCAAGTTGATAGCCTTCGAAAATGGTTACGGGGTCAAGGTCGTAAGTCAAGGTCAAATGTCCCAAAACTGACTTTGAAAGTTTGAGTTTAGTTTTCTGTAACATGAACTTGACCTACGACTTTGACCTTTTAACTTTTCTGAAGGACGTTGTCTCTGCTTTCACCTCAAGCATTAACTTTGATAATACAGTAAGAAATAGGGTCACGGCAAGCATAAACGAAAAGGGCCCGAGATGGATAGGAAGTTTGGACTCAAGGTCAAAGTCAAGGTCACAGATGGTTAAAGGTGACTAGTGGAGGTCACCACGACCTTTCACATTGACCACGCCCATTGACTTCCTTTCGGACACGGGCCCTTTGCGTTTGACCCTTTTCTGACCGAACAGTGTGCGACAGGACCAAAGTAAACGTCGATGGTTCAAGTCAAGGTGATAGCCTTCGAAAATGGTTACGAGGTCAAGGTCGTAAGTCAATGTCAAATGTCCCAAAACTGACTTTGAAAAGTCCGAGTTTAGTTTTCTGTAAGATGACCTTGACCTACGACTTTCACCCAATTATCTTTTCTGGAGGACGTCGTCTCTGCTTTCACCTCGAACATTAACTTTGATAATACAGTTAGTAATAAGGCCACGGCAAGCATAAACGCAAAGGGCCCGAGATGGATGGGACGTTTGGACTCAAGGTCAGAGTCAAGGTTACGGATGGTTAACGGTGACTAGTGGAGGTCACCACGACCTTTCACATTGACCACGCCCATTGACTTCCTTTCGGACACGGACCCTCTGCGTTTGACCGTTTTCTGACCGAGCAGTGTGCGATAGGACCAAGGTAAACGTTCATGATTCAAGCCAATGTGATAGCCTTCGAAAATGGTTACGGGGTCAAGGTCGTAAATCAAGGTCAAATGTCCCAAAAATGACTTTGAAAAGTTTGAGTTTAGTTTTCTGTAACATGACCTTGACCTACGACTTTAACCCAATTATCTTTTCTGAAGGACGTCATCTCTGCTTTCACCTCGAACAGTAACTTTGATAATACAGTAGGAAATAAGGCCACGGCAAGCATAAACGCAAAGGCCCCGATATGGATGGGAAGTTTGGCCTCAAGGTCAAAATCAAGGTCACGGCAATATTCACACCTAAAGGCCAATCCACTGATCAACACCAAATAGTATTTTATAGAAAATGGTGGCTTCGCGCAAAAATTAAAGTATACGAAAATTATATTAATTTTTATGAACTGCAGTGTTAGGCAGCTAGTGCAGAATGTCGGTTTCCGTCTAAGTGTCTTGTTATTCGAGTCGGTTTCCGTCTTAGTGTCTTGTTATTCAAGTCTAATTAGTAAACAAAGCAAATGGCGTCAAACGGATGAAGTTCTCTCTCGTTAGAAATTAAAAGGTCGGTAAAATAAAAAGTTATTTATCGATTCGGCTGAAATTTGGTGTGTGGTCATTGCTAGCCCCCCTTAACATCCTCTGAAAATTTCAAGTGCCTACGACCACGGGAACTGGTAGAGGTACGAAAGTGCAATAGCGCCGAGAAGTTTGCGTGTGGACGCGTTCCTGGTACCACTGATAAAATAGTCTCGGATTCTGAACATAATCTTTACACGTATTTTTACCTTACTACATCCTCCTGTGTAAACAATGCTGGTACTAGACCTATAATGGAGGTAAACTTATATAGGTCAGTCATCTTATACCGATTTCAATACAGATTGGGTTCAACAATACCTGCAGAAAACAGACGGCCGCCATTTTATCAGCGTTGATTACGTCTAAAATAAGACAAAAACTGTCTTCAACCCGAGTAACTCATATCTATATCTGATGACTTAGTTCTATACCATACATGGGGAGCAGGGGCCGTATTTATAAAAATTCTTAGAGTTTTCATAACTTTTACTCTAAGACTTCCTAAAACAACATTTAGTTAAAAGTTACTCTTTAGAAATATTTATAAAGGGTCTTAGAGTTACTTTTAACTAAATGTAAGACTTGGGTCCTAACCAAACTCTTAACGATGTAACCATGGGAAATCCGGGGATTCCCTGAAGTTATTTATAGCTCAGTGTTGATGTCATTCAATCACTCTACTCACTGTAGGTTGACTGACGCCGAAATCGTCACCACTACACAGTTGCATTTTACCAGTAGCTAGGAAACGAAGCGTACTGGCGATCTTCATCTCAGCGTCGATTGAGAAATTTCGTTAAGTAGGACTCGTAAGTAGATGCCGAACTAAATCTATCACAAAAAGAATCCCACCCATGTCCATTCGATATCTCCTTATCAACTCGTCATTGTTGTACTCCACTAAGAAATCTCTTCTTGTTTTAAACTCTCTTAGGCGGCGTACACGGACGGCCATGTTAACCAAGATAAGAGTACTTTTAACAAGTTAGGAGTGCTACAGGAGGACTCCTAAATATGTGTCATAGTTAGGAGTAATTCTTAAAGTAAAATGTTTTATAAATAGGTCTTAGGAAAATCTACAAAGTTAGGAGTAATTTTTGACAGTTAAGAGTTGGTTCCCACTCTCAGAATTTTTATAAATACCGCCCCTGGTCGTTTCATCCTATGACCGGTTCACCCCGGGCTGTTTCATCCCAAAGTGACCCTGGGCTGTTTCATCCGGTCATATCGGGTCGTTTCATCCCACAAATCAATAAACAGGTTTTACGTATTTTTAATATTTTATTCATACATTTATAACAATAACAAAATGTCATGGCACTATTTGTATCATTTCATACATAAATCATTTCATACATAAATCATTTCATATATACATAAATCATTTCATACATAAATCATCATACATAAACCAATTACTTTGATTTCATTAAATTATCTATTTACGGCTTTTATAAAGCTATTATAATAACAAGGGGGATGAAACATCCCGGGGTGAAACAGCCGATAGAAAATTAGGTTGGGATGAAACAGCCCTGGGTGAACCGGTTATGCGATGAACTGACCCGCATCCCCATTCATGTACCAGTTCATAACGTCTGACTAAATATGTCTTGAAATAAATATTTACAACTTAATTAATAAGTCATACTGTCTGTGTATTCTGATCAATTTTCATATGTTTATAAATATTTCTATTGGCTATAAATGACTTATCACAAAGTAGTTTGCCTTTTCATGTGGGTTATAGCTAGTATGCTATTTCATGTTGACTACTTCAGGAGGTATAAACTTTCCGGGAAGATGTATTTGTTTTTTCTCCAACATGAGTTTTTGCGTGTCTCTATCGATTCACTAGTATGAATAATTGTGTGTTCGAGTTGGAACTTCTATAAACAGGACAACAGGATGCACATTGGGTTTATTATCAGGACAACAGGATATACATCAAGTTTATTATCAGGACAACAGGATACACATCGAGTTTATTATCAGAACAACAGGATACACATCAAGTTTATTATCAGGACAACAGGATACACATCACGTTTATTATCAGGACAACAGGATATACATCAAGTTTATTATCAGGACAACAGGATACACATCGAGTTTATTATCAGAACAACAGGATACACATCAAGTTTATTATCAGGACAACAGGATACACATCACGTTTATTATCAGGACAACAGGATACACATCAAGTTTATTATCAGGACAACGGGATACACATTGGGTTTATTATCAGGACAACATTTAACCACCGCAAATGCGTTTTTCTGCTATTCTAGTCCAGTTTTTTTTTTAAACCGAAATCTCATAATCAATGTCCAAAAAATGTCGCACAAAGTAGAGTGGCTCCAGACAAAATGTTTTAATCCATAATCAATTCAGTACAAATCTGTGGTATTCAATTCAATTCAAAGTATTAGTGTTTTGTTAGATTTCTATTGCCAACAATAGTCCTATCCTTAATGTAAATCCGTCGGCTTTTCGGGCAGAAATCGTGGAACAAGTTTTATTTTGTAGGTTTTGATGTTTGATGACAAAAAACCAATGTTGACATTTTTTCTGTGTAGGTCTTCATAGTATGGGGCGCCATTATTTGAAAGGCAGCCATTTTGCGATAATATTCCAACTTATATTTTGTTTTGAACTTATTTATAATGATATCAACATATCAACTGTGATTTGACACTGTATTAGTATTGACAGGGGTCATGACTATATTCCAGATTTTTTCCCATCTCTTCATGAAGATATTTCCAAGATGGCGACCATTTTTGACGGGAAAATCGGACGATGTGCTTATTTTCATTAAATAGTAGTGCTTGGTGTCAATATATATGTTTTCGGGGTCGCAGATTCCATTCCTGACATTTACATCCTTGTAAGATGACCACATGTTCACATACTTAGCATATTTCCAAGATGGTGGCCATTTTTGGCGGGAAAAATTAGAAGATGTGCAGATTTTGATTAAGTAGTAGTGTTTGGTGTCAATATATATATTTACGGGGGCGCAGAATTCATTTCTGACATTTACAATCTTGAAAAATGATCACATGTTCACATATTTAGCACATTTCCAAGATGGTGGCCATATTAAACAGGAAAATGAGACAATGTGCAGATTTTGATTAAGTAGTTGTCTTTGGTGTCAATATATATGTTTGCGGTGGCGCAGAATCCATTTCTGCCATTTACAACCTTGAAAAATGATCACATGTTCACATATTTAGCATATTACTAATATTGCTGCCACTTGTGGCGGGAAAAATCGGACGATGTGCTGATTTCGATTAAGTAGTTGTCTTTGGTGTCAATATGTATGTTTTCGGGGGCGCAAATTCGATTTCTGCCATATAAAACTGCGTAAAATGATCGTATGTTCAACAATTTAGCATATTTCCAAGATGGCGGAACGTTTTCTAAACACATTATTATCATTTATTTACTTGTTGTTATTTACATGTTTCTAAGTCCATTTCTGCTATGTAGACTATTAGCTTGTTGCACATTCCTGAAATCCGGTACCGTGTAGTACCCATTTGGTATATTATTCAACGATGAAAATTCCTCATCCGAGATAACCACTGAGCTGATATCGATTTTCCTTGGAAAGAAAAGCCTATTCACTCGTTCTCCTGGCATGAAGGCAAAGAGAGCATAAACGTGGCAAGAAATTGACAGGCACCCATCATGCTTCTGCCACAACCACAGCAAGCGCTTACTACACCCAGCGCGCTCCAGTCAAGATCTTACTACCTTCGTGGCCAAGCTCTGGCTACGCGCAACATGTCCCCACCATGATCTCGCCGTTAGCAGTCAGATCGGGATACGTACTCACCAAACTCCCGTGGCGTGCCTACCAGGCGTAAGACGCCCTTTCGTCGCGCCTATAACGATTGCGCCATGCTCACCCGTCCTCATTCACTTTCAAAGCAGAGAACAATCAACAGTCAAGCAATCAAGAAAATTTTTTAGTTTTCTTGATGTTTCCTCTTTGGACGCTAAGTTGGAGCTGACGGACGATGTTCAGTATCCTCTCAATATACATAAAAGTCGTAACAGCGTAGCAAGCATGTGGCCAGGGCTTCGTTCCAGTCTGGCGGCAACGTGGTTGAGGGGTGGTGGGGACGTGGCTGTAAATGAAATACTTGCTGAGAAGCCCCCATAGCATAGATTATGTTATCAACTAACTTCCAAGCTGATTGTGGAACGAGCATATGGCCAGCTACTTTGACATCACTGCCACCAGTTATTTCAATAGTGATGGCAGAGGTGTCATAAATGACGAGTAACGTCGTCATTTAAGTGGTGATATAGTTTGTTTTCCAACGCAACAGCATTCCTCTCAATGACTTCTTCCACACGCAGCTTGGGGTCAGTTGATAATATAATCTATGCCACGAAGGTTTCTTATAGCAGGTATTACTATTTCATTTGCAGTCCTTGTTTTTATTTCTTTGTATACCGCTTTATATTCAGTATCATGCATTTCTGTTCTATTTTTATTTTATTAATTTATTATTAATTCATTAAGTCTCACATTTTTAACCATCGTTAATTTTGTATCTATAACTGCCAGACAACATAAACTGAAAGTCTCGATGGTGCCACCGAGTCTTAAAATCAGACTTGAGTCCAACTACTACAACACAATCGACCAAGTAAATGTGCTAATTTCCTGGAAGATCGATATTAGTGGTCAACAACTCGGATGAAGAATTTTTATTGTTGGATAATATACCTAATGGGTAAAACACGCCACTGGCTTCCAGGAACATGCTACTAGCTTATACATAGCAGAATTGGATTCAGAAACCTTTTCAGTAATGTGTTTTGGAAATGTCCCGCCACAAATGGCAGCCATATTCTAAATATGTTAACATGAACATGTGATCATTTTACACAATTGCAAAGAGCAGAAATGGAATCTGCACCCCGAAAACATATATCCTGATACTATAGACGACTACTTAATCAATATCAGCACACCATTCCATTTTCCCGCCAAAAAAATTGCCGCCATCTTTGAGATATACAAATAGGTGAACTTGTGATCATTTTACACATTTGTAACTGGCAGAAATGGAATCTGTGCCATTGGAAACATATATATTGACACCAAAGACGACTACATAATTAATATCAGCACATCTCCCATTTTCCCACCAAATATGGCCGCCATTAGTTCAGCTCTGAACGTAGGTCTTATTACACTCGACCTCTACGTTCAGGGACTGTCCTATTGGATCCTTGTCGAAAATCTAATCGCTTCCCAGTCAATTTTACTGGGCAACTTTTTACTTATTGATGATGGGAGAGAGAGAGAGAGAGAGAGAGAGAGAGAGAGAGAGAGATGGGGTTTAACGACCACTCGACACAAACTAGGTCATTTCAGGACTAACACATGGTTCAATTGTATTTCTATATTTCGCTTGCACGTAGGGATAGACCCGGAGAAGACCCTACTCCTTGTCACGTACAACCGGGGATTCAATGATGATGGGAGCCAAATAAACCCAGAAAACGTCTTCAATTATGACAAAACAAATTGATCTGATGAACCAGGTTCCAAAAAATGTATTTTCAAAAGAGGTGTAAATTATACGGAAAGAATTAAAAACAGCTCAAAAACAGCAACTTCCATTATGTCTGCCTCTGGAAAAATGCTCCCAGCATATGTAGTACATGTACCGGTATATATAAGTGAACATATATGGTCAACTTGGATAGAGGGTGAACCAGCAAATACCAGATACTACAGGAGTAGAAGTGGTTGGTTTGATAATACGACTTTTGAAGATGGGTTTGTAACTATTTTTGTTGCATGCACACCTCATTTAGAGGGTAAAATTTTAATTATTGGAGATAATCTTAGTAGTCACTTTAGTGAACGGGTTCTTAAAGTTGCAAAGGAAAATAGTATTGTTTTTACTTGTCTACCACCAAATGCAACTCATATTCTACAGGCATTGGATGTATCTTTCTATGGGCCAATGAAATGTTCTTGGCGAAAAATATTAGATGAATGGAAAACTAAACAAGGCAAAAAATCACAAGTTTTAAAGGACAATATTGGTGCCAGTCGTTATCACATATTTGATAGAACTGGTTAAACACATTCCAAATATTATTTTAACACAGAGATCAATGCGTAATCAATGATTCAGCAATCGGAAGTGACGAACACAAAAGGAAAACACGGGTAATCCCTTTATATAACTGATTGAAGTGACGGGCGATAACAGGTACATGGGCGAATTTCTGCCCACTAATAATTCCTTCGAAGTTGCCGGAAATGCATCCTGGCAGTATTTCAGGCACTGATCGTTGAGTTAAAGTGTCAAACGAACGGATTGGCGAACCTCGACGAAGCCCAGTCACGAGCGTCAAAGTAGGGAGTCCTTACGGAGGGTATGGGGGACCCCCCTTCAAAAATATTGAAAAATAGACTGCCGAAAATGCTGTCTGACAGTGTGCAGTCAGACATCGATCGTCGAGATAAATAGATCTGACCAGATACCGTCCCTCACCCGATCACTAGTTTATCCGACCAGAACAAAATTTCAAACGAACGGACTTGCGAACCTCAACGAATTCCCCTTATGAGCGCCAAAGTAGCGATTCCTTGTTGGGGTATTGGGGACCTCCCCAAGAAAATTTTGAAAAATTAACTGTTGGAAATGCTCTACAACATCTAAGTCTATGACTGAGAGGGGATGTGGGATTTATTCACCGTAGAAGGTATTGATTACCGAAACGTACTACAAATATTTTTTTTTATTTTCTTAAATCATTGGGGGGAAAGCAAAGGGGAGACCAGATTTATGAGGGGGGAAATGCCCCCCCCCCCCATGGCGCCGCCACTGCGCGGTTCAACTAAAATAATCTTGTTTTACGATTGATTGGTTATTGTCATCCACTGCCTCGCTCAGTTCAACTAAAATAATCTTGTTTAACGGTTGGTTATTGTTGTTTAAGATTAAGTAGAAACGGTATTTCATCAAGGATTGATACGAAATGGATGCAGAGTAATCGGGCACACTAGAAACTGTAGAAATGTTGAATTTGAGCTTTAAACTCGGTGCAAATTGCGTCATTACGCGGGAAGTAACTGAAATAGAATACCATACTGTATAGGTTTTATGTTATTTTATGTCGTCTGCTTGTGATTAGCACGCGCTCTGTTAACAAGAGACGTTACTATTAAAGTAGTGTTGTATTGTTGTGTCAGTGATCTAGTAGACTAGTTACGTATAAGACTGTAAACTATACTGTTTTAATCGTTTTGATTTTATATCGTGTTTTATATTGGACAAACTGATTCATTCTGTAGTTTATACAACCCGTGTAACAGTAAGACTGTAAACTATACTGTTTTAATAGTTTTGATTTTATATCGTGTTTTATATTGGACAAACTGATTCATTCTGTAGTTTATACAACCCGTGTAACAGTAAGACTGTAAACTATACTGTTTTAATAGTTTTGATTTTATATCGTGTTTTATTTTGGACAAACTGATTCATTCTGTATTTTATACAACCCGTGTAACAGTAAGACTGTAGACTATACTGTCGTATGTTATATCTAAAGACCAGTTCCAATGTCCATTATGTCGGTGTCTTATAGACGGGGGTATACAGCGTTTTAAACCTAAACTAAACATTGATGACAATTCTACTATTCCACAATGTGATGTATGTACTGAAGATACATCTCAATATTTTTGTCGAGACTGTGATCAATATTTATGTAAATCATGTAAAACCATGCATGATAAGATGAAAATTTGTAAAGACCATGTTGTTTGTCGATATGATGAAAAACAAGTCTGTCAACAATCAAACGAACCAATGAAGGGAAAGACACCAGTCACTTCCGTCACACATCCGAAAGATTTCTGTCGAAACCATGAAGATGAGACAGTAACAATATACTGTAAAGATTGTTCACTAGCCGTTTGCTTGATTTGTTTCGTGGTCGATCATAACAGACATAATTTGTTACATTTACAGAAGGGTGAAGTCCGGCAAAATATCAGACAAGATTTAAAAACGCTGAATGACGAGTTAGAAAAATAAATTACCAATTTTCAGAAACATTATGATAATTTAAATAGTAAATTGAAGTCAAAAAGTGTACAAAAACAGAATGTGACAAAGTAGATGCACACGTGGATAAAATCTGTTCAGAATTTCGTAAAATTGGAGAAAATATTAAAAAGGAAATGCAGAAAACTAGTGAACAAGAAGAATCTAAATTTGGGAAATTAATGGAGGACATTAAAAGACTAACAGAAGATTTAAAAGCTAGTGTTAAATATTCAGTGAATGTTTTAGAAGATTCGTCCGCTGTTGAAGTTTTACAAAGATTACCTAAAGTTAGACAGGAGAAAGATGAAAGTTGTTGTAGAAAATTGGATATACCTGATGTAAGATATTCAACATTTCAAGTAGCAGAGATAGATAAAACTTTGTTAACTACTCAACTTGGTAAAATTGTAAGTTGTCATCAGAATATGATTGAAGATGTTTTTAATGTGGATACTGTGTCAGGCTATGGTGATTGGTATAACGGTAAACAACATGTAGTATCAGGTTTTACATGGAGTATACGTGTGTTAAACTACTTATCATCATTATATGTTGTATTATTCCTGGATGACGTTAAAGATAAAAGTATTACGTCATGTAAAGCTGACGTCATATTTAAAGTTATAAATAAAACAGATGATATACAATCTGTAGTTAAACAATGTAATGAGACTGTTAGACCTGGTGGTGTGTCATACTGTGATACTGATCTTATTGACTGGAAGAGACTCAGTAATCCTGTCAGTAGATTTATTGATCATCATAAAAACTTTAAAGTTTAAGTAACAATTAATAAAATAACTGACATTATAAGACGTAAATAATTAGGCAACTGTTATTCTGATTAAAATTAATAACTTATGGTCAATGTTCCTTCTAATTATTACACACCATTATTGAAATGTGGTTGTATATTGTCGTCACTCTAGTCCGTCTTGCGTCCATCATGCCCTGTGAAAGATTGTTAGGAATGTACCAGATATTGATCCCCAGATTTTGAGAGGGTGGGGGGGGGTAGGGTTTAGTCGTTCGGATGAGACAGAAGTAAGTAGGACTTTAAACTCCTTTTTATTTTTCTCTATATGTTAGTCCCAAATATCCTAGTTTATCTCTATATGTTAGTCCCAAATACCCTGGGGGTAGAAAGAGAGAGGTATGGGAGGGGGGTAGAATGAGGGAGGTATGGGAAAGAGAGGGGGCGGGGGCGGAGAGGTATGGGAGGGGGAGGGAGAGGGGAGAGAGAGAGGTATAGGAGGGATGTGCTCCAATTCTTCTATCTAAAACAACCAGACAGTCTTATTTGTTACACCATCTGTCCTGTACCAGGAAACAACCAGACTGAAAACTCTCAGACAGATAAGGTGGAAGGAGAGGAAGAAAGAATGAGAAAGAGGGTTTGAAACTCTGGGACTAACAAATATTGCCTGTGCTATGATGGAAATTTGTACAGACAGTGGCACTACGACCTACCTTTATATTGAATCCCAACTAGAAACTGTCCTTGTTGGGTGTTCTGTCCTACACCACTGACAAGGGGGAACTATGCTGGAACATCCTGATAAACTTTCTCGTCCAACACCAGGTTAAAACATGGGACGTCTGGGTTAACGAGTTAATGTTTTACTCACCATGGCTCCAACTGATTTAACACGTATTGTAATAATAATAAATAACACAGCACCTTGGCTTGTAATATTGATATAATAATAAATAACACAGCACCTTGACTTTCAACAGAGAGGAATGGGGTTTAACGTCCACTAGGTCATTTCGGGACCAACATATGTTCAATTTTATTTCAATAATACACTTGCGCGTAGGGGTCTTTAACAGTGGGAGGAAACCCAAGGACTGAAGAAACACCATAAGGTTGGCCAGCTGAACCTACTCCTTGTCACGCACAATCGGGGAATCGAAAACCACGCCAGTTGACTCAATGACAGACCTTTTGATATAGCGAAATCCCGATGAACTTTCTCGGTCAATGCAAGGATCGAACACGCGACCACCAGACTAGCGAGCCAGCGTCTTACCCACCAGCCAATACTAGCTTATTAGAAATTACCATAAAAGTTTTATAAAATAAATCAGATACACTCATATATTACATTAAAATGTACATTTTGGTTTATTTTCATCCATCATCTCCTTTGTCACTTCTTTCAATATTGAATAAGTTTATTTTTTCTGAGTTGAACACGTGTAGCCTAGATCACTCTAGTCTCTATTCTATGATTTCAACACGTGTAGCCTAGATCACTCTAGTCTCTAGTCTATGAAAACTGTTAATTGTGACAGTTCAGTGAATGAGTCAATAACAATCAAACTCACCTACAATGGCGAATGACTAAGTAATAATCGCTCCTCAACATAATTCAATTTCAGTGGGTTTAATAAATATCGACTTAATCTTTATTTATTAGTGGTGACCCCGAGGCCTCCGCAATCAACCAATGAGTTTTATAAGATTCCATAGCTTTGTTTAATTCTGTGGAACATCGGATGAATTCTGATCTTCACTTTGTCATTCGTCTGGTGAACCTGTGTTATTCTTTGTGTCACTCACTTTGTCATTCGTCCATCCGGGGAATGATAGAGATTGACAGAGGTTCACCAGACGAATGACAACAGAATGACAGAACCTAGGTTCACCATACGAATGACAGTGAATGGCAGAGGTTCACCAGGCGAATGATAGTGAATGACAGAGCCTAGGTTCACCATGCAAATGACAGTGAATGGCAGAAGTTCACTTGACGAATGACAGTGAATGACAGAGTTCACCAGTCAAATGCCGTCCAAAGACAGGTTCGTCAGACGAGTGACAAAAAGACATGGGTTCAACAATTAACGAATGACAAGAGAATGGCATGGGTTCATCAAACAAATGACAAAGTGAATGATGGATCAGTCGAACGACAGAGTGAATGACAGGGGTTTTCCAGTCGAATAACACAGATAATGGCAACTCTGGTCATAGCATATCTGTTTATAATATATTTCATATATATATATGGTTATGCACGTATTTGAAAAATACATTTAGGTCTACGTGTAATATTGAATGTATAAAATTGTAATATGTTGATCTCTTGAACTGAAAAATTTAAAATACACGAATAACGTCATAAATTGTAAAGAATGAATAAAGTCAAGACATGTATTAAATGTTTTATTGAATTGGAATAGAAACTGAAAACAGATTAACACCCCGTGTGAGATATTTCATTCAAATATTGTGAAAGGGTTGGTAATAAAATTGAAATTGTTGTCATTGGTTACTTCTGATAAACAACTCAACAGAAACGAGTAAAGTATTATAACAGAAACTCTATCTAAAGTATTACATCATGACATTTATTGACTGTAAGACACAAAGCGTACAAGATCTAGGTGTTTTCCGGTGTTTTCCGGTATATAGTATAGCCCCACAAAGCGTACAAGATCTAAGTGTGATGTAATATTTTAACACTGTCATATACTCCTTTAAAATCATTGTCTAACTCTCCCATTCATAGTGTTAAAGGTCAATGCGCAAATATTGAAATTGGGTTATGTTCGTCGATTAATTTATGATTCACTATTAGTTTATAGTTTATAAAGTTATCAAAATTCATAAGCCTTAACTAAAGGGGTAATAACATTGTTTGTTGTTGCCTTTTGACCAGCTTTCGTATAGGTTGGTCACCCAACACTTGCAGTTAGTCATGGAGTAGGGGAACCGCCAATCTCAATTACTCGTGGAGCAGGCGAACCGCCAATCTCAATTAGTCGTGGGGCAGGCGAACCGCCAATCTCAATTAGGCGTGGAGTAGGCGAGCCGCCAATCTCAATTAGTCGTTTTGTAGGCGAACCGCCAATCTCAATAGGTCGTGGAGTAGGCGAACCGCCAATCTCAATTGGTCGTGGAGTAGGCGAACCGCCAATCTCAATTAGTCGTGGAGCAGGCAAACCGCCAATCTCAATTAGTCGTGGAGTAGGCGAACCGCCAATCTCAATTAGTCGTGGAGTAGGCGAACCGCCAATCGCAATTAGTCGTGGAGTAGGCGAACCGCCAATCTCAATATGGAAATGTTGTTTAACGTCTGGACTAATGAAGACGGCCATACGTCATGCAGCGTCATGGGGGAACGTGGCGCTACGGTCTACCCTTATTTCAAATTCCAGCTGCCAAGAGCTCTTTTACGTTTACTAATCCACCGTAGCTCCCCACTCTCGAGACAAACAAGGGAAGGGTCAATTATGTGGGCTCAATATCTGGTCAGCCTATGGTGGGATGTTATAATACAGATTGAAGGGGGGCTGATTGGGCTGCAATATGAAAGGGACCCCCAAATTAGACGAGTTTACCCTACCACTGAAAAAATCTGACAGTTATCTCTGTTGATGCACTTAATCAAAATCCTTTTCTGAGAATGAAATATTGTTTATAAAAATATTAGAATTTTCCAACATGAGAATTTACGGATTTTGTCGATGTTCTAATAGTGGAAAAGTATTTGTCATGCACAAGTTCTCAGCATGCCATAAAAAGTGACAAAATTTGAAAAACTTCCACAAAGATGGAGTACGAAAACCAGGACAACAGGATACCCATTAAGTTTATTATCAGGGCAACAGGATACCCATCGAGTTTATTATCAGGACAACAGGATACACATCGAGTTTATTATCAGGACAACAGGATACACATTGAGTTTATTATCAGGACAACAGGATACACATTGAGTTTATTATCAGGACAACAGGATACACATTAAGTTTATTATCAGGGCAACAGGATACCCATCGAGTTTATTATCAGGACAACAGGATACACATCGAGTTTATTATCAGTGCAACAGGATACACATTGAGTTTATTATCAGGACAACAGGATACACATCAAGTTTATTATCAGGACAACAGGATACCCATCGAGTTTATTATCAGGACAACAGGATACACATTGAGATTATTATCAGGACAACAGGATACACATTGAGTTTATTATCAGGACAACAGGATACACATCGAATTTATTATCAGGACAACAGGATACACATCGAGTTTATTATCAGGACAACAGGATACACATCAAGTTTATTATCAGGAACAAACTACACCAGAAGGTTTAGTCCTTAGACCTTAGCCTTGCCCTCCCGGTTTTTCGTCCCATCTGAACGACTAGACAGCTGTTCTTGTCAGGCCCATAGACACACTGCCATGGTGATTTGATCCAAAATTACTGGTATTCAAAGTGAAAAAAAATTGATTACATCATTCTCAAACATAAAAGTAATCGGATGCTTAACAAAAGGACCTACAGTTTATGTAATACTAATGATCAATGTAATCTGATATCCTACATTTGCATATCAAAGTTAGTGCTCTTGATAAGATACTATGTCGAAAGCGTAAAGGGTAAATGATATATGGCATATCAAAGTTAGTGCTCTTCGTAAGATGCTATGTAGAAAGCGTTAAAGACAAATGAGATGAGGCAGAGATCAAATGTAAAATGTAATGAGGAAAATGTAAAATGCAGACACGTCAAGAAATGTCATTTTCCAATAAAACATTTGACACATTCCATTTGACATTTTATATTTAGCTTTGCCCTTAGAGGTATTTTGACTTTATCATTATTGATATTAGGAATTTGTACATTGTACTTTTTACACATAATCAATGGAAAAGACATTTTAGCAGAGCATTTATTATTGGCAGCCATACCCTTCCATACTGGAGTGACACTGTAGAGTACTTTGTGAAAAAGAATTATTACATACAAACATCACAGGAAAATGTTTTTACAAGTATGTTATTTTTTAATATGAGTTCTTGTGTGTTGTTTTAGATGACTACTTCGTGCAAACGATTTTTTACAAACATCACAAGAAAAGGGTTTTTCGCCAGTATGGGTTCTGGTGTGTAGTTGTAGACTAGTACTAGTGGTAAATGATTTTCTACAAACACCACAAGAAAAGGGTTTTTCCTTTGTATGAGTTCTGGTGTGTTGTTTTAAATTACTACTTTGTGCAAACGATTTTTTACAAACATCACAAGAAAAGGGTTTTTCACCAGTATGAATTCTGGTATGTATATGTAATTCACCACTAGTGATAAATGGTTTTCTACAAACAACACAAGAAAAGGGTTTTTCACCAGTATGAATTCTGGTATGTATATGTAATTCACCACTAGTGATAAATGGTTTTCTACAAACAACACAAGAAAAGGGTTTTTCACCAGTATGAATTCTGGTGTGTTTTTTTAAACTACTACTTTCTGCAAACGATTTTTTACAAACATCACAAGAAAAGGGTTTTTCACCAGTATGAGTTCGGGTGTGTTTCTGTAGATCATATCCAGTCAAAAAAGATTTTCCACAAATAACACAAGAAAAGGGTTTTTCTCCCGTATGTATTCTGGTGTGTCGTTGTAGATCACCACTAGTGGTAAATGATTTACTACAGACATCACATCTATATGGTTTTTCACCAGTATGAATTCTTGTGTGTTGTTTTAGATGACTACTATTTGTAAATGATTTATCACAAACATCACAAGAAAAGGGTTTCACTCCGGTATGGGTTCTGGTGTGTCGCTGTAGATCACTTCCAGTGGTAAAAGATTTTCCACAAACATCACAAGAAAAGGGTTTTTCTACGGTATGAATTCTTATGTGTTGTTGTAGACTACTACTACTGGTAAATGATTTACTACAGACATCACAAGAAAAGGGTTTTTCTCCGCTATGAATTCTGGTATGTGTCCTTAGATAACTACTAGTGGTAAATGATTTACTACAAACATCACAAGAAAAGGGTTTTTCTCCGCTATGAATTCTGGTGTGTATATGTAGAGCACTAATAGTTATAAATGATTTACTACAAACATCACATTTATATGGTTTCTCGCCAGTATGAATCATCATATGTCTACTTAAACTAGAGTAGACTCCAAGTGATTTACCACAAATATCACACTTATAGATTTTTTTGGAGACAGAATGCTTTGACATTTTCAGCTTTTTTCCTGATCTTCTCTCTGAAAAAAATAATTTAAAAGGCCTAATAATTAATAACACAGTTCAAATGTTTTCTATCGCTCAAAAACTAACTATAAACCATTCTACTTTTTAGGTTGAACAGTTTTATTCTCAGTGAGTCAGTTGCTCATATCTTTTGTGGTTAGATACTTTTATCATCAAGGTTATTTGCCAATAAACTTCATGTTTATATACAGTATATTATAAATTAAATATTCTATCAAATTATTCATTTTTTTGTGTTAAAATACCCATGAAACAAATAAAATCACTCTACCACCACTATTTTGGGCACTGATTTTTGTAACGTTAAAGGGACAATAACACTCTTGCTGGCTTGAAAGCTCCAGAAAATAAATAATATCTCTATCTAAGTACTAGATGTTTAAGTGTCCTACCTGTTGTGTAAATTATCCATTACATCCTATTTTACTTGTACAGAGGGTTCGAAAATATTTTTTAATCGAAGTTTCATTTGAAAAGGTTTACGTTAAAGGTTTCAAATCATTTAGTTGAATTTTTCCAATTTTTTAAATTAGGTGTGTTAAGATGAAATTTGTATCATCAATTAATTGAAATATTGTAAAATAGTACAATTTGTTGACCAGAATAAAGATTGGGACATATTATTATTCAGTTACAACAAGAGTGGTATTGAGCCTTTAACAGATGAATTATCTCATAAAGAAGCCTACTATTGTCTATAGTCTCTGTTACAGTTGACTATTATTAACTTTACTCTGGATAATCCATCATGGATGTCAAATTATGGTGTATATCTATCACTTAAAGTTGCAATTGCAAATTTTCAAGTTATATTTTTAAAATGTATTAAAATAAAGCCTTAAAATAGATGGTATCCATAAACAGTCGTACCTTGTTAAAGAATAATCCTATTAATCCTATAATTCGCTATTGCCAGCTGAGAAATTGGCAAAAATATCATTTTTAACTTCAAATTCCAACGTTGGAAAGTGGCTGCCCCATGTTGTCAATAGCAAAACAGGAGAGGTAATTGTGTTGTTATTTCCTGTGTCATAGATTTTTAAGGGTGGGAAATAATGCCCATGATCGTATAATAGTGATTTGATAACCTATTGAGCAAAAGACATAGAAATAATTATTTTTGACTTTCTTAGAAAATTTGAAATTCTCGTTTTAATATTGAATGAGTGACTGTATTAAATTGTTTTATTGTCAGAAAGAAATCTTGAATAGAAGTATAGACGTCATCTAAAAACCAACATGTTTTTCAAACACTTGAAAATATTGTTGAACTATTATGGTGAATAATAAAAAAAATCACGGTGAAAAATAGAAGGTAAGGATTCCAAAATAGCCTCATACAGAGGTGGGGTAGAAATGAAATGGGGTTTAACGTCCTACTGTTCTGCCCCGACTGGGCAAATGAAGACGGGGAGGTGGAGGGAGGGGGTGTTTTCATATTGCAGCTTAATATAGAGTATCGCGTGAATGGCAGTGCTTGAGCAATGCTCTTTTCCTGTAACACAAGAGCGTCACTGAAACTACTATAGACTGTTAGTTAAAAACCAATTCAGACCCGAACAGGATACAATGGGAAAAACAGGCAATGCACATGTCAACATAGAGTTATCTCCCCTCTATTAAATCTCGTCCAAGCAAGACTACACATCAAATCTATGACATCACATATACATCACATATACATGACCAATGAAAATAATTCTCACACGTTTTTGTTCTTTTCAAACCAAATTAATATGTAAGTAATTTATTCAATGCTCATACAATTTAGATCTAAATTAAAATCAATTTGGAAAATCAAAATTATTAAACATTTTTACATCACTTGAGAAACTTAATTATGAAATGAAGGTTTTATATTTGAGTATAATCTCCTTTGCTCTATCAGGCAATGCCTGTTAAATATTACGGTCGATCAGGAACGGTTAAAGCGTTCGATCGATCTGAGACTGTTCTTAAAGGAGCTAAATCGCTAATATTCGTGTACCAATGGTAAAATGTTTTTTTTTGTCTTAAATATTGGATATCAGAAGCCTACCTTTTCCTGGTAAGATTACAACATCAATGTTGATCTGAATTGACAAATAATTCGTGTTTTCAATTTGTAAGACTTTGCATGATATTGACTATATATATTGAGATCATAGAGACTTAATTTTTTAGCTACTTTAATGGAACTAGCAAACCCGATGCAGTTTGCTATTTTTTGTGATCAAATCATTAGCTTGCAATATCTTACAGATTTTAATCAGCTATAACGAAGATCTATATAGCTACGGTCCATCAAATTAATAAAATGTCTTCTACTCGATGCTTGAATCGCACAATACTGGATCTTCAATGAGTTACTTTCTATTTTTCACTCGGCAACCGGCTGCAGATTTCACTCGGCCAACTTCGGTTACTCCTCTACACCAAACCATGTTTCCAAACAGAGTTATCTTTCCGTGACCCGCAAATTATATTTTTAACAATGAGTTGAATTCTATAGGAGGTGTTGGAACTCCCGCAAACAGTGCCGGTGGTGCAAGTAAGTTATAAAAATAAATACAACTGACAAAAGGTTAAGGACCACCTTAAAGTAAAACAAGACAGGAATATTTGGTCATTTAAGTAATAGATATTTTTTAATTGAGGATTTCGAAAAATATAGGAGTCCATTAGATGAGCCATGATGATCTGGTCAGGAAAAGGATGAGGATTACAGACAAGAGTAGTGATAACCATCGTCATGTGTATCCCTCTCTCACTTGGAGAGAGAGAGAGAAATGGGGTTTAACGTCCACTCGACTAACATATGGTTCAATTTTATTTCCATAATTCGCTTGCGCGTAGGGATCTTTAGCTGTGGGAGGAAACCGGAGGACCCGGAGGAAACCCACGAGGTTGGACAGGCGACCCTACTCCTTGTCACGTACAACCGGGGATTCGAAACCACGCCAGTTGACTCAATGACAGACTTTATGATACAGCTAACCATTCAGCCATCCAACCCCCCCCTCTCTCACTTGGATCACGTCCTCAACACCTCTTGTTTGATTAGTACCATGGTACCAAAGGAACCTGATACTATTCTTCTTGGAGTGGCAAGACTTATGCTGGAAGTATTTTGTGATGGATATTACATGGTTCCAAATAAAAACCATCTGAATTTATTGTTGATGGTTAAATATCAAACAGACCTCATTTTAAACGGTGGTGCTTATCTTTTTGACACACATAATTTTTACCTGTACTACTGCTCAAAAGCTTTTAATTTTGTTTTAAAATTCTGTTAATTCGTTGATAAATCACGTTATTCTATTCTCTAGTCATGGTAGTCAGTTAAACTTGAAACCTGTATGTTTAAGTTGTAACCACTGTAAAAAGGATGGCTGTAGAAGAATCATGTTCGTTCTGAATCTAAATGTAAAACCTATTCCCCCCCCCCCTCCCCAGTCGCTGATCAACAGAAATGAGCAAAGTGAACCTGGGCACTAAACAATATTCAGAATACAAGTTATTTAGAAGTTTATTTTGTTTGTGGCTTGATAAATACAAGAGAACACTTTTCAAGACGTCGTCAGAAATGAACTGTGAAAAAACTTGTATTTAATACACCGGTATATTAGTCATGGTTTATTCAATACAGTTACTAAATGCAGCTTTAACAAACTACATTTTTTAATTGTTTATTTACAGAGAAGAAATGGGAAACATTACCAGGCTGCCAGACACGCCCCATTGATAACAAAGGTCTGCCTGCTGCCGCTGTACACAAAACACCCAACCCAGAACCAATCGATGCCACAAAATTGCCGCTAGCAGAAAAAATTCGACGACTTTCAATGTTTTTACGAAGTGAAAAAAAAGTAATCAATGAAATTATGGTGAGGTTTTATTTATTAAAGATACATTATGGGAGATGGAGATAAGATAACGAGTTAGCAGTTCTCACTATAATAGTTAAAAACTACATAATGTAAAGGGAATTTGCTGAAAATGTCAGTCAAATTGGTCCACTATGAACCGAAAACTAAGCGGATGAAAGTTTCGCCTAGCCTCGAAACTAATAGTCTCGATTGTCTATTGTTGTGATTTAATTATCAATGAGCGATAGCAGCATATAGAATTGTAATCCAGTCGACATCGAAGGCTAGCCTTGACATCGGGAGTTTATTATGGTCTGGATAAGTTAATTAATGTCTAATTAATAATTTAGATAAGATTTCAGGCCTAAAGAAAGACCTGAAATTGACAGGTTTAGCTCTTGCATAATGCATGTTTAATATTTTTCACAATAATCTCATTAAAAACACAGATTCTGCTTTATTTTTATTTTTATTTTTATTCAAGCATGTATTACGTATAAAATTCTTTTATTTGCCCATCTACATAAGACCAGTTGGGCGAGTTTGGGTGGTCGAAGCGTTAATGCGTCATTACCCGCTTGTACGTGACAAGGAGTAGGGTCGTCTGTTCAACCTCGTGCGTTTTCTCCATGTCCTCAGGGTTTCCTTCCACTGCTAAAGACCCCTAATGAAATAAAATGAACTATATGTTAGTCCCGAAATGACCTAGTGTCGAGTGAACAATAAAGCCCATTTTCCTCTCTTTCCCATTAAATCCTATTTTATTTCATTTTAGTTGTTTGAGAATTCTCTGATGAGTTGTAAAGTTGGAATTTGACCAGATTTTTTGATCGATGGCATGGTACAAGGAAAGAACGGATCCTTTTTCACTGGCCGACTTAATCTGGGTGGTGTGTTCCTAGCCAGAGCTATCGGCATCAACAAGAAAGAAATCAAACTGTCATGTTTCAAGAAGGCGGTGGAACTTTATCGTACCCTTCCTGTCACTGAAATTTTGAACCAGGATGATATGACCCCAAAAGTTATCAAGGAGAAACTGGAGAATTTTAACTCGACCGTTGCTAAGATGGAGAAAGAAACAATTGCAGAGTTACCCCCACCATCTATTTTGAAACAGATCCAAGATATTCTAACCAATCCTAAATATGCTTCAACCAATTCAGTCAGCAAAATGGAGTTGGCGGCCTCTGTGGCTAAATGTCGAGTCCGTTGTCGATATGATGTAGAGAGTTGTAAAGCTGAATCAGGGAAAGTTTATCATAAGGGAATGTACTTTATTGACAACATACTACAAGGTGCAGGTGTTTCAGTTTCCAAAAAAACTGCTAAGTCATTGTGTTATAATATGGTGGTTGAACGACTGACCACCATGAATGTTGAACATGGCAACATCTTAGATGGTGTCGAACAGTCTGTCATAACAGAAGCAGAAGCACAGGTTCAGAGCACTTTGGTAAAGGCAGCACCAAATCCTAGGGCATTTGATCTCCGTGAACAGTTTGTCAAAATGAACGAACTTAGCAGTGCCACGCATCCTGCATCCATCATTACTGTCTTGGATGGAATTTTCAACGATGTAAAATTGACGCCCATTTGTCTATACCGTCGTAGCATGAACACAGAAATAGAAAAGGAGAAAATTTTCTGTAACCTCTATCTAGCTGGTCATCTCATCATGATTGGTGAAGCAGAGAACCGAACAGATGCCCAAGCAGACGCTTACTCTAAAGCCCGATAGGTTTCACGAACTGTGACCCCGAGTTCATCCTCCCCCAACACAGTAAACTTCAACCACACGACCAAGCAGCAACAGATGTTATCGACTTTCGTGTCAAGGGCAACTGCATTTTGGAAGATAACTGTTCGAATCTTCATCGCTTACAATGGACCCGAAAACCTATATCAACACTACCAGCCAAGGATATCGTTGTCTTTGAGGACGTCAGTTGGATAGTAGATCGTAAAGTTCAAGGTTTCTATATTTTACAACATTCATGTTTTGTCAACAATATGTTGTTGGAATGGGAGTTTTTTGACAATGATGATCGTGTATTCAGGTAAGTTGCCTTAAGGCCTAGTCTGGTCTCCCGGCCATAATCTTAAGGCCTAGTCTTGTGTCTTCCGGTCTCAACTGTAAGGCTTAGTCTTGTATCTTCTGGCCTCAACTGTAAGGCCTAGTCTTGTGTCTCTTAAGACCTAGTCTTGAATCTCTTAAGACCTACTGTAGTCTTGCGTCTTCCGGCCTTAACTGTAAGACTTAGGCTGTGTTTCCTGGCCTTAGCCTTCAAGCCAGAATTTCATATTTTCTATGAAAGTCAAAACATAATTATTTCTATGTCTTTTGCTCAATAGGTTATCAACTCACTATTATACGACTATGGGCATTATTTCCCACCCTTAAAAATCATTGACACAGGAAATAATAACACAATTACCTCCCTTGTTTTCCTATTGCCTCCATGCATTAGCTATCTTCAAATGTTGGAATTCGAAAATGATAATTTTGCCAATTTCGCAGCTGGCAATAGTGAATTATAGGATTAATAGGATTATTCTTTAACAAGGTAGGACTGTGTATGGATACCATCTATTTTAAGGCTTTATTTTAATAAATTTTAAAAATATAACTTAACAAATATGAAATTGTAGCTTTAAGATCTAGTCTTGTCCCATTGATCAAAATTTTGAAATGTTCAGTTTGCTTGTTACTCTTCTTTTGTTTTTAGGGGTGGTTGAGTGGTCCAAGCTCATAAGATCTTTCATTGAGTCAAACCTCCTGGGTGTCAGTCCAAAAATGTTGGTTTGTTTTGTGTGAGTGTTAATCCCCATTTCTCTCTTTTTTTACTTTAAGATGTCAGATGAAGATACAGAAGGAAGATGTTGGAACCGAACCTGCAGTGTCTCTTAGTAAGATAGGCTCTAGAAATTTTGCAGCAGCTGATATCTTGTTTAAGCTCTACGAAACACAACCAGTCATAGAGGTAAGTTATTCTATTGAATACTTGAATTAGCTTTAGGGCTATGGATTCCTGAGCTAAATAGGGCCTACATTATATAAAGATAGGTTGCCAGGCAACTAAACATACGCCCACAGCAGCTAAATCGTCCGAGCGGTCGACAAGAGTTGTCGTATATTTGTTCTTTTGTAGGTAATTAGGGGGCATTTAATAGACAACTTCATACAGATGACATTATAATTTTCGTCGTTTGAGGGTTCACAAGGTTCTAAAAACTAAAATAAGGGCTGTAACTCAGGAAGTAATCTACAGAAATTATTGAAATTCGACAGACTTTTTCGTTTTACTAATTCAAATAATACATATCAATTTCATACAGATCGGATGATAACTTTTGTCGTTCGAACGTTCACAAGATTCAACAAAGTAGAACAAGGGCCATAACTCTAGAAGTAATTGACAGAAATTGCTGACATTCAATAGGCTTCTTCATTTCACTAATTTAAATGATGCATATGAATTTCATACAGATTGGGTTATAACTTTTGTCGTTCAAGCGTTCACAAGATTCAACAATGTGAAACAAGGGCCATAACTCTAGATGTAATTAACGGAAATTTGCTGAAACTCAATAGGCTTGTTCGTTTTACTAATTTAAACGATACCTTTAAATTTCATACAGATCGTATAATAACTTTTGTCGTTAAAGCAACCACAAGGTACAACAAAGTGAAACAAGGGCCATAACTCATGGCGTAATTAAAGGAAATTGCTGAACTTCAATAGGATTCTTCGTTTCACTAATTTAAATCATGCATATCAATTTCAAACAGATCGGATGATAACTGTTGTCATTAGAGCATTCACAAGATTCAACAAAGTGAAACAAGGGCCATAACTCTAGATGATTAACGGAAATTGCTGAAATTCAATAGGCTTCTTTGTTTTACTAATTTAAATGATGCATATAAATTTCATACAGATCGGTTGATAACTTTTCTCGTTTGAGCGTTCACAAGGTTCAATAACATGAAACAAGGGCCATAACTCTAGACGTAATAAACGGAAATTGCTGAAATTCAATAGGCTTCTTCGTTTCACTAATTTAAATAATGCATGTAAATTTCAGAAAGATCGGATGATAACTTTTGGAGTTAGAGCGTTCACAAGGTTCAATAAAGTGAAACAAGGGCCATAACTCTAGACGTAATAAACAGAAATTGTTGAAATTCAATAGGCTTCTTCGTTTCACTAACATAAATATTGCATATAAATTTCACAAAGATCGTATGTTAACTTTTGGCATTAGAGCGTTCACAAGGTTCAACAAAGTGAAACAAGGGCCATAACTCTAGACGTAATAAACAGAAGTTATTGAAATTAAATAGGCTTCTTCATCTCACTAATGAAAACAACATATATCAATTTTAAAACAATTGGATGATAACTTTTGGCGTTAGAGCGTTCACAAGAAATTGTGGACGATGGACGGACGGACCGACGGACGTACCGACAGACGGACGGACGGGGGCGACGGCAATATACGTCCACATTTCAGTGTGGGCGTATAAAAACCAATTTAGCCAAGCATTGCATTTCTACACCCTTTCACTGAAGCAACGTTCCTGTCCCTTGAGCAGGGTTATCCTGTGACAACACCAGAAGATTGATATATGGGTGGGCTGGTCTAGTGGTCTAATGCATGCCCTTTAGATCATAAGATATGTCCTTGAATCAATTTGAGCCAAGCTTGTATGTGACAAGGAGTAGAATCTCATGTCCAGTATCGTGCATTTTTTTCCCGTTCCGTCAACATGCTGCCAATGGCTATACAAGGGACCTTTTTTCTTGTCCAGTCCATCTTGCCCTTGCAACAAGACGAAAAAAGGCTGGAAAAACCTGAGGAACTTCATTGGCCAGATTAAAAACAGATTCTTATCAATGAGCCAGTGTCCTACACACCAAGTCAGAACCCACCGAGCCAGCGGTTTACCCACAGAGGTGGGTCTTTACCCACTGAGACATTGTCTTACCAACTGAGCTGGTGGCTTAACCCCTGAGCCGATGGCTTATCCACAGAGCTGGCACCTCATGTACTGAGCCACCTTGGTTTTCGTTCTGCTCTTGTATTGCACATAAAAATGCCTTCCTGGCTAGGCACAGATTTGACCTTTAATTGATGAATGCCATTATTTAAAGTTAACCTAGATATCATGTCTTAGTAAATCGTTTTTCATTCCAGGTTTCTGCTTACACTAAACCTGATCAAGCGATAGAATCTGTCAGTTTTGATACGTTGCTTAAAGAAGCGGAGGTGTTGAAGAAAGCTGCCGAGGATGCAGGAGAAAACGTTACAGCTACTACAGCTGAGGGAACTGATTCAGAAACTGAGACCAGTGACACAGATGTTGAAATGAAGGAAGAAGTAACAGATTCACAGGCTAAGAAGAAATATCCTAGAAAACCACATTACCGTCATGCTGATAGATTTATTTTAAAAGCTGCCCAGGCACGACTAGACGAATTCATTAAAGTTAAAATGCTAAAAGATCTACTGTTTGGACCTGCTTTCCCTCATCATATCACACGCCAGATTAACGGCTTACTGTATAACCTCCCCGTTCCAGTTCGCTTTATAAATCATTCCACTAGAAATCAGATGTACACCATTGTAACGCAAAGTATGTCACCGATCAAAATTGTCGCATTTCTCAAAGCCAACGGTGGACAGTCTGGTCGCTTTCGTTTAGTCGACAAATCAGAACTTCCGACACATAAGGACATTTTACCAGAACTTAAAAGTAGGGAAATTTTAACTAAGATCAAATCCAAATTTTAGTAGAAATTTCAATTTTGATTGGCTAAGCACTAAAACCAATCAAATTGTTGGCTTTTTTTTGCTAATAAATATAAGTGCTAGTCTAATGTCTTGTCTCAATTACATCTTCAACAGTATGGTTTTGTTTCTAATTTAAAATCCAAATATTTGTCTAAAGTCTTTACCAGTTGTGTGGTTGAGTGGTCTGATGTATGCTTTAGATCATAAGGGCTGTCATTGATTCAAGTGCCATGGTTTGTTTTGAAGGTACTTCCAACCTTATTTGTCTTATTTTCGCCAGTCATGTTTGGCCGTTTTGACTGACTTGCAGTGAAATTGACCAACTGGAGAATACTAGTAGATCATAAGGTCTGTCTAAAGTTTAGACAAATATTTGGATTTTAAACTAGATTTATAAGGGGCATTTTAAAGGGGCATTGGCGCCATTGGGTAAGATTAGATAAGAGCTGACAGTTCTCGCTATAATAGTTCAACAATAAATAATAGAAACAGAAAATGCTGAAATTTCAGTCAGATTGCTTTGCTCTGAACCGAGATATAGGTGATTCAGTTTTAGGCTACAGAGCCAATTTTCTGAAAGGTAACCTTTTCTGTGGTTCAAGTATCTGATGTGAGAATCTGGGCCCTGTTTCTCGAAATCTTAACAGTGGGAATGCAGTCGACCCTACTCTTGGAAACGAAGCTAAGCCTCTTCACTAAATGACAGACCTTATTATCCAACACGAATGCATTATCATTTGACTCCACCCCCTCCCCTGCAGTGACACATGAATGTTGTGACCAATAACCACTTTCCTGTCTTAAGGCCTTTGAAAACAGACTATTCCTCATTATTAATTTGTCCCAACTAATCATGGTTCATGAATGCGTGTTCTCGATATGTTGACACTTCTACGATGGTGGGTGACTACGAGTCATGAGTGAAATAATCTTATTTCGTTTAATCTGTTATACTAATATAGAGAAAATACAATTTACATTTTATGGATATAACTTTTATGGATATAACTGTTACAACAAATAACACATCTACACAAATTTTTAAGTTGACCTCATTTCAATCAAAGTAAATACATGTACCCGTAAGTATTGTTTATATTCGCGTTACGTTTGGTAGTGGAACAGTGACACTGACATATTGTACATCGTTGACTTCAGGGTTAGGCTTGTTGTCTACCAAAGTTAGGTTAACATCTTCCACTACACTGCAAAGTCAGTAACATCATCAAGCTAACCTTTGCTAAAAGGTTAATGTTAATAACATCCACCAATTAGTCTATACACTAAACACAAGACCTGCAGCATTCAATCTCTGTGATCTGTAAATAATTAATAAAAAAACATATGAACTTACTTCAAATTTACACACTATAACTTATTACATAAACTTTATGTAGATAAGGAAAGTGAATTTTGAGATGCACTCCAATGACAAGTAGTTGATTTACATAAAAATTTACAAAAATAAGAACTGTTAATGAAAATAATAAACTGATTTACCTCAAGATAGATAATTGGAAATATTTTCTATACTTTTCTTCTGAAAAATGAAAGGGCGTAGTTTTATTATAAAACAAGGAACATGTACTACAAAAACATATAATTATTAATGTACCCCCTCGCCAACACGTACATTTGGAATTCATTTAATATAGTTAACTAAAAAAAATGTTAAAATCACAATTAATTATGATACCACAATTACAGGCTGGTAAAATCAACACAAAGTTCATACATTAGATTATAATAACCAGAATCGACTTTAAACTGATGTCTCTCACATATCAATGCCATAACTCTTGCAGTAATCATCAGATCTCGCTGAAAATCAATAGGCGTCTTGTCTCATGACCTTAAACACTGTGTATAAATTTAAAGTCAATTGGATTTTAAATTTAGCCTCTAGAGTGTTCACAAGATTTTTCAAAGTGATCAAGGGCCATAACTCTGGTAGTAATTATCGGATATCGCTGAAAATCATTAGGCTTCTTCGTCTCATGACCTTACACACTGTGTAACAATTTGGAGTCCATTGGATATTAACTTTAGCCTCTAGAGCGTTCACAAGATTTATCAAAGTGATCAAGGGCTATAACTCTGGCAGTAAATATCAGATATTAACTTTAGTCTCTAGAGCGTTCACAAGAAATTGTGGACGACGGACGTATAAAAATAAAAACAAAGTTTAAAAGAATCAACTTAATTAACAAAAACAATAATTAAACAATCAAAAACTAAACAGATAAATCAAATTCAAACGGAACAAATAAAGCAAAGAAAAGGAAAAAAGCAGTTCATTACCATTCTACATTAAAAAAATAAAGGAAATCAACTTGCGAAAAAAACTTTCATAAAATAAGAGTAAAGTAACACTAATGTTAATACTTTTTTAACGACACTACTTGGGCTCCCGGCACCCCTACACCCAAGCCTATCCACACCACAACAAAGGTCCATTTCATTGATTTTTTTCAATTTAATGGTCAAAGCCATCAAAAAAAAAAACCAACCCATTTAAAACACTGAAAAAATAATTTCAAATTCTACCTTTATAATCAAGAAATATAAACTTTAAATATGTAATATGTAATTCAGATCTAATTTTCCATCAAAATCAATGTAAATGGACCTTTGTTGACCAGATAAGCAAATTACATTGATACTAACTTCAGACTTTACAATTTTGTATAGAATTCGAACATTAAATGATCATGCGACCGAACCTCCAGCATGAGGTCCCTAACAATATCTATTTAAGAATAACAGAAACCATAAATTAAAGGCGTTTTTAGGACCTGAGCTTCGACCATATTAGATAGTAAAAGCTTAATTGATTCTATTAGTTAAGTATAATATTTGAAATTAGATCTATAATATATAATTATGATTTTAATAAATCTTAGCTGACAATAACGTGCGGATTTCATTCAGTTTTAAAATTGGTACTATATAGAGCCTAGCCAGTATAGCGATTCTGAAGGGAAAATACCGCTTATGACTCATGACGTCACTCAAATATGACAGAAAAGCACTTATTTTGGTGCCATCCCACGCATTGACTGGTATATAGAGCGTTTTGATCATTTGAAACTTTGAGTTTGACCTGAAACCCTATTAATTAATAAATAGGTAATATTAATAAAACAATACTACTAGGCCTATTTATTAGTATTTAGAATATATATCATATGTAGGCCTACATACACTGTCATACAGTGCCTTTATTTACAAGTTACATCTGATTTATTAACTGATTATCAGACTTATCCATTTGTGTGTATCTCATTGATCATTCTCAGGCTCAAGTTATACTCCTGACAAGTCCACGAGTCACGATACTGTGACCCCCTGTTGGTTGCACTTACTTGTAGTTAAACTGTCACTACTACAACTTAAGGGGTATAAATAAAATGCTTGAAATGAAGTCGGACTAGGTAGATATCTAGGCCTAATTATAATGTCGACTTGTTTTCATATCGATTACCCGACGCCAAGACCACTTCTACTGTACTAGCACTAATTTCAATGTAGGCTACTTAGTAGTCTTACCCCAAAAGTTAGAAAAGACTTCGTCAGCAAAAAAAATTATTTACAATCGGTACATCTATGATTAAGATTTGATTTATGCAGTTTTAGTCAAATACTAGCCTACTATAAAGTAACAAACTTCATTTACATTACCCAGGTCAGAAAATCTCCTCAGAAAATAAAAGACAACTGTTTAGTGTTTGTAGCCCAATAAATATAAGAAGCTGACGCCGTTAAAAACAGTGTTAGCCTAAACATCAGAATATTGCGCCAAAAGCAAACCAGTTAAAAATATAATTTGCGGGTCACGGAAAGATAATTCTGTTTGGAAACATGGTTTGGTGTAGAGGAGTAACCGAAGTTGGCCGAGTGAAATCTGCAGCCGGTTGCCGAGTGAAAAATAGAAAGTAACTCATTGAAGATCCAGTATTGTGCGCTTGAATCCGATTGCCGCCATTTTATAAGCATTCGGTAAGTCTAAAATATGGAGCTGACCCTCTCCAACCCGAGTAACTCATATTAAAGGATTACGGATCATTATTGTCTGTTTGAGGGAACATAATATTCCATAATTTAAGTTATAAATACAAAGGTTAAATAGAATCTGTAATGTATATGATGCAGATACAGAAGAAAAATTCCATTTTATAATCATCACTGCAGCTTATCAACACCAACTTCCTTGTATCAAAATTACAATAATATTATGTGTTGGCCTATTAAAGTAGTATGGCCTTATTAATACGAAATCGAGGTTGAGGAAAGATAACTCTCGAGTCAGGAGTTTTTGTTTTTCTTGCTGTGTCGTTGAAGCGCTCGAATAAGATGTGATTGTGATTTTGCTGTAAATAACTTATGTCTTTGTGTGGTTCTCAGAATACAATTAATGGAGATGATTTTGTGTATTAACTTGTTTGTTCTACCACCATTGTGTTATACCCCCAAATACACAATATGGTGGAGATGCTAAAACTTGTTGCTGACTGCTGTTGAATGATAAATTTCTCAATGAAACCACGTGTTTTTTGGTGTTGCCATTTCCTACCTTTCAAGGCCAACAATCAAGTCATCCTGTTTATAACATTGTTGAGTACCTGCCTATCGTTTGCTTGTTTCCCTACCTGTGTAAATATGTCGACCACAACGATGTACCACTATTCGTATATTAATGATTTTGAACAGACACCTGCCATGTATCCAACTTCACCAGTACCATCTCCGCTGACAACTGGGCCACCATTACTGACTCCTGTTCGCTCAACTCAACACATTGATAACCAAGTACCAATTCCCTCTAGCTTACCAACAAAACTTCATGGCATCAGTATGGTTTCAACCTTTTCCGGTGAAGAAAACCCAACATATTTTTTAGAAGAGTTTGACTCGTTTTGTTTACTTCAAGGACTCACAGATCGACAGAAACTTGCTGCTTTCCATTTACAGCTGAGAGGTCCAGCCCGTATTTGGTATTTACATTTACCTCCTGCTTTTAAACTTTCTTGGCAGTCCTTTGAGAAGGTGTTTACTTCCAAATATACAGCCCAGGTCAATTTTGCCGATTCCATAGTTTTCCACCAGCCTTTTTATTTACTAGCCAACCAGTCAATAGATCAATACCAAAGTTTTTTGATTGAGAAGTCAGCCAATTTACACAAGAATGATCAAGAACTTATGTCAAAGTTTATATCGGGCTTACCTCCTAAATTAGCTTTTTTTGTAAGAGCCGGAACACCTACAACACTTGAACATGCCTACAATGCTGCTAAGATGGGTGAAGCCTATGGCTACCGGGACAGTTTTGCCAATTCTCAGCTGCCACCAGGCCATATTCAACCAAACGTCATACCGCCTCACATACCAATTCCTGATTTTTCTCAGCCACCTCCCACCAGTACCGGTAACAGTTATCAGTTTTTACAACAACAAATTAATGATTTGACAAATCTCATACAACGTTCTCAGCCATTTCAAGGCCCTCACCAAATCCAACACCCAACGCATTATACCAATGTACAGCAACCAACCAATACTTACCCACCATCATCTAAAGTTTGTTATACTTGTCATGGTGTTGGCCATTTTGCCCACAACTGTAACTGGACACATAATGGATCAATCCGCCCGGATCTTCGCTGTTCTACGTGTCAACAATTCGGTCATTCCGCTAATTGTTGTAAACTTCAAAAGCAGCCGGGAAACTTGTTCCGCTCAAGGGCTCTAGAGCACAACCCCTTGAGCTCTGCCAATCTACAGCTTCAAGCTCCAGTGCTCCCCAAGTAAACCATTTTAAATATCTACCACTGAAATTTAAAACTCTAGGCCTCCCAGTGACCATAGCTGGATTGTTGGACTCGGGCTGTTCTGTCAATATTATTTCTTCTCATCTATTCACCAAGTTACCAGTTACCAGTAAATCTACACTTACTACAACCGATACTCATCAACTTACTACAACCGATACTCATCAACTTACATTAGCCAATGATCAACAGGTAAAAGTACTTGGCAGTACTTATTTAACATTTTCATCAAACTGTGGTTTTCACAGAAACATTTTATTTTATGTGTTAGAAACTTTGTCACAACCAATCATATTAGGTACTACATTTATGGTTTCGGCTAGAATTAAATTAGATTTTGGTGCTCTTTCAAGTCAATCCAACTCATATAAAGTGAAATGTGCCAAAACTCTTGTTTTACCAAGCAATACAGAAACTGTTATTTGGGGCAAAGTGCCACAACATTTGTCGTATGGTATTCAAGGCATGTGTACTCCTCATCAGCAATTGTCCCGAAAGAATGTTTTAGGATCTCGAAGTGTGTGCCTAGTGTCGTCAAATCGAACAGTTCCTCTCAAAGTACTCAACTTAACCAGTCACCCCATAACCCTTTTTAAAGGATGTGCATTAGCTGACTTTAACATATTCGATGACTCCTCCAAAGTCACACCTATTCTTTCTAGTACTGATACTGCTTCACCTCATGTTCATGAATCAACAAATAACACACCACCTTTTGTTAATAATATTAATGATTCACATCCCAATTTTTTTGACAGTCTCAACTTTTCCAATACCACAGTCAGCCCTGCTGAATTACCTGTCTTGATGGATTGTTTGTACTCATATCAAGATATTTTCATTACTTCAGAAAATTCTGATTTAGGACTTACCTCAATTGTTGAACATCAGATCCATTTGAACCCTGATGCAAAACCTAAACATCAGCGACCTTATCGCTTACCACCTGATAAGAAGGAAGTATTACGCCATCAATTAGCTGAGCTTGTCAAGCAGGGTATTATATGTCAAGTTAGTAATACCGATCATCTACCTATAACCAGTCCTATAGTATTGGTTTCGAAGCGAAATGTTGATAAATCTGAATACCCTATTGGTTCAAAAGAAGCTAGTTTATCACAATATCGTTTTTGTGTTGACTTTCGTTACCTCAACTCTCAGACACAAGATTTCAACTATACTATCCCAGATTTGCAAGAGCTAACAGAATCATTTACTACTACAACACCTAATTTAGTAATTATATAACATCTATTGACCTAAGTAAGGTTGCAACGATATCAAATTCTGATATCGCCATTAATCATGATAACTGCTTTTGGAATTATCGCGATAAATAAAAGTCTACGATTATCAATTTTATCACGATAATTCTCTTTATCATGATATTTTTCTCACCACCAACATCGTTTGGCTTTATCCCAAAATAATTCCACACAACAGACGATGTGTTTGCCTTTGCCGACAAATCAACGACATCAACTTGATCAAGATCATTATAAGCAGTCACTTGTTGTAGGCCTATTTTTATAATAGCATCGGTAGGTGTTTTTTGGACGTTCGACATTTTAATCATTAATTACAGTTTAAATTCTATTCTGTAGCAGCCGACGCACTGTGACCGAGTAAAAGACGAGAAATGGAAAAACCACCGACTCGATTGACCAGTCTTGAATATGGTATAACCGCTGTGTTAGTGTATGTTTTTCAACAATAAAAAATATACAAATTTATTAGTTTGTAAATATCTCATTAATTAAAGTTTAGTCGTATGGTTTTAAATATATGTTCTAATTACTTCTAAAATATTAAAAACCACCCAAAGTATGTTTTAAAAAATCATATCGATGAACCTGAGTGCGGATTCATAACTTGAAAAAAGCGGCTGGATGACTAAGTCGAGTTACTTGGTTGCTTTGTTTTGGCGGGTTAAACAACCAGACGTACAGTACTAACTTAACATTGAAATAAACATAATATTTTCAGTCTTGTTAACCGGGGATTCGCCGCACCGTTGCTACGGTACACCGATGTCGCGTGCGGCTTTGTTTACAAAATGTGTTTCGGGAACTTTCTCTCACCGATTTTTATTGTATAATTTTACAAGTAGTAATTAAACTATTATTTCGAATTCGATCCGGCCCCCGCACCGGTGAAAATGAACTTTGGATTTATTGCACCGACCTCCGCCCAAAAAAATCCTAAAATACCGGGGATTGCGATTATTCAACTTTGGCCGATACGATATCACTTGAAAAAAAATAATCGCGATAATGCGGCATCCCCGGGGTATCGCTGCAACCTTAGACCTAAGTAGTGGATTTTTTCAAATGCCATTGTCTGAAGAGTCCACTAATTATACAGCATTTTCAACTTGCTTTGGAACGTATAAATTTTTACGTCTTCCTATGGGCCTCAAAACCTCACCAAATTCTTTTCAGCTTATGATGGACAAAATTTTACACGGTTTGACATTTAATTCTGTGTTATGCTACCTTGATGATATCCTTATTTATAGCTCAACATTCGATCAACATATCAAGGATATAAAAGCTGTTTTTGATCGATTACGTACAGCTGGCTTAAGACTTAACCCGAAAAAATGTGCTTTTGCTCAACAAAAGTGTAAATATTTGGGACATGAAATATCTGCTGCCGGCATAAGCCCACCCAACGATCATGTGAAGATTATTCAAGATTATCCTACTCCTAAAACTCCCAAAGAGTTGCGCAGATTTCTCAGAATGTTAAATTGGTTTAGGAAATTCATTCCCAATTATAGTGCTCTTGCTACTCCTTTGCACAGTTTATTAAAGAAAAATGTGTCTTATAATTGGGACGAATCGCATCAATCAGCGATTGATAAATTAAAAGAGACATTGTTAAATTCCAAAGTATTAGCTTTTCCTCGCTATGACCTACCATTTTATTTAAGTGTCGACACTTCCAGTCTTGGTATCGGTTATATGCTATATCAAATCCATCCAGAGTCAGACTTTAAGGACAAGTTAGATGACAAACAACGAACACGAGTTATTAAATTTGGCTCGAAAAGCCTTTCGAAATGGCAGCAATCATATGGTCCTACTAAACTGGAACTTTTGGGCATGACCTCAAGCATTTTGGATTGTGCTCCCTATTTACGTGGTCGTCATTTCACAGTAGAATGTGATCATCAAGCATCACAGCCATTATTTCAAAAATCTCTTCGTGGTGCCATCTATGATCGGTGGTTAACCATTCTTCAGCAATTTAACTTTGATATTAAATATAAACCAGCAGCACAGATGACTGTTCCTGATGCTTTGTCCCGTTGTTTCGATAAAACTGTTAAACATTCCGATCATGTCAATCCATCTGAAGATGACCCTTATTTTCCATATATTCCAGAAGCTGTTCCTAAAATAACTTTGCCCGGTGGTGTAGATTTTCGAAATTTGTTTTGTGCGGATTCAAATGCTGAATGTAATCGTGTTTTTGTGGATTATACTGATCAAGACCCATTATATGATGCTGACACAGAAGATTGTGATATTGATGAATTTTTAGTTAATAATGTGCCTTCCAATTATGAACAATGTGCTGCAGTACATAATTCATGTATTCCTTCAGACACTTGTGAAACTAGTGATAATCTAACTCATTTCATGCCGTCCACTACCGACTGTTGTGATATAAACTTTAGTGATTATATACCTGTCAGCTCAACTGATACCGCACCTATTGATTCTATATCAGTTGAGAGTATATTGTTAATGAAACATTTTAATTTTAGTCTTTCAGCTATGGCTGAATTACAATATAGTGATCCATTTTTAAAGCATATTATAAATTATCTTGTTAAAAATGTTTTGCCTGATTCTCAGTCTCAATCTAGACGATTAATTGTTGAAGCCAAAGATTATATTTCATTCTAGAACTGCAATATCTAAACGTTCCAAAACTTTAAATTGTTATCAACTTGTTGTGCCTTATGTCTTAGTTCAAGAACTTTTACTTTTATACCATGATTCTCCTTTAGGTGGTCATGGGGGGATACAGGATACTGTTGACCGCATTAAAGAGTCTTATTATTTTCCTAAAATGAGCACCCTTGTCTCTGACTATGTTAAGTCTTGTCATGCTTGTCAAAGTAGAAAGTTAACTAAAGCACATACCAAAACAGCCATTGTTGCATATCCTACACCACATGCTCCATTTGAAGTTTGGGAAGTAGATCTTTATGGGCCTTTACCTAAAACCCCTAAAAGAGATTGTTATGTATTCACCGCTGTTGATATGTTCAGTAAGTTTTTAGTTTGTTATCCAATTGCTAATACTGATTCCATAACTGTTAGTTCAGCACTCTTTAATTTATTTTCTAACTATGGTGTTTGCCATACGTTAATAAGTGATAAAGGTAGAGAATTTATTTCTAAATGTACATCTGAAGTTTGTAAACTTTTGTCAATACCTCAACAATTTACTCCTAGCTTTATGCATCACTGTTTAGGAGCTTGTGAACGCTTACACAGAACTTTGGCTGAGCGGTTAACTCCTTATGTGTCAAAAAGTCCTTGTTCCTGGATTGATATGTTACCTGCAGTTGTTTTTTCCATGAATAATTGTGTTAACTCATCTTTGGGGTTTTCACCTTTTGAAATCATTTATTCCATGCGTCCAAAATTTCCTTTAGCTAATTTTTCAGATAGTTCTCGAGAAACTATACCAAGTGATATTAAGACATTTATAAATAATCAATCTAAGAAACTCAACTTCATTCGCCAGCAAGTTGAAAATAATGCTATTAAAGCACATGCTAGAATGTGTGATAGAGTTAATGCTAAAATTAACCCTTTAAACATTGTTATGGTGATTATGTTTATTTAAATGTCTCTCCAAAAGGTCCTGGTCAGAAATTACAAAATAAATATTCAGGCCCTTATGTTATTTATACTATTTGTAGTGACCATATAGTCGATCTTAAAGATCCAACTTCTTCTAAACTTATTCATAATGTCCATTGTGATCGTCTTAAATTGGCTAATATCAGGTCACCTAACCCTTCTTCTTATTTTCCTGGGAGTGTTATCACAAACATTAATCAGACTGTACCAGAGCAGTCAGACTCTGATTTACCCAGTGAGAGTATTTTACAGCCTAACCAAACTTTAAGTCAGCCCATTACTACAGATGGGTTACCTACACCTTGTAAAGACTCTCATAATATTCAACGTGACTCTTCAAGTCCCACTATGTGTAGATCACGAATCCCTGTTCCAATAAAAGACATTCAACCCTCCCAAAGTGGTGTTCGTAGAAGTGTGCGTTCCAGACGTAAACCTATTAGATTTCGTGATGCAGCAGTGGACTGTAGTAGTATTTCGCATAATAGTGACTCTGATGGTGGTTTTCATAAAATCCAACGTGTGTTAGGTCAACGCCTTAAAGGGGCGAAACCAGAATATCTTGTTCAAATTCGTGGTGAACCAGCAGATCAGGCTTTTTGGGTCTCCGGCTCTAAGTTAGACCATCGTGCCAAATTATCAATTCAAATGAAACCACCACCATTCATTTAGTGATAAACATGTGTATATTTACTCATATTGTTTTACTTCTGTATGTATATCATATGCTCGACTTTTTTTATGCAGTGTTATGTTATATTTTTATATGTCTAATTTTTTTTTTATATACGCTCACATGTTGTCTAGCAACCTATCTTCCTAGGATTATTTTCTATAGTTACCTATACATGTAGGCATATATATATATATATATACTGTGCATGTAAGACAGTATTACTTATATCCCAGTTGGATATGCTTTCAGTCTATTTTATTTAATTTTTGTAAATGTTATTATTGCAATACATGTAGTAATGTTTAATGTCTTACATGGCATGTTATCTTATTCATCCATTTATCTCATTATACCTAACTTCATATGTCCATGTTCTTGTTGTTTTCCCACACAATATGTAACTCAGGTGTTAAAGAATATACATGTATATATTTTAATGTCCTTGCTATGAAGGATATTTTTCAGGGCATTGTTGCCAATATTGTCCACTTTTATTATCCTCTTTGTATTTTGTTTGAACTGTTTACATTTATCGGTCTTTCTTTTGTCAATTTTGTTATGTATAGTACTCCTGATTATGTTTCAAGATACTAATAGTCTCAACACAAATCTTTTATCATCGGATTTTAAACAAAATTATTTTGGTTTTTTTTGCCGGCGGGGATGTTATGTATTCACATACATTTTATTATGTGTTGGCCTATTAAAGTGGTATGGCCTTATTAATACGAAATCGAGGTTGAGGAAAGATAACTCTCGAGTCAGGAGTTTTTGTTTTTCTTGCTGTGTCTTTGAAGCGCTCGAATAAGATGTGATTGTGATTTTGCTGTAAATAACTTATGTCTTTGTGTGGTTCTCAGAATACAATTAATGGAGATGATTTTGTGTATTAACTTGTTTGTTCTACCACCATTGTGTTATACCCCCAAATACACAATAATAATATTGTATCAAAAGACCTAACAAAGAGAGACTATAGGCCATTTCTGGACTAACATATGGTTCATATTTATTTCAATAAGTCGCTTGTACGCGTAGCTGTCTTTAGTTGTTGGAGAAACTGGAGGACCAGGAGAAAACCCACAAGGTTGGAAAGCAGGCGATCCTATTGCAATAACTTACAGATTTTAATCATCTATAAGGAAGTTCTATATTGCTATGTACATCAAATTAATAAAATGTCCTCTCTGCTTGAATCCGATTGCCGCCATTTTATAAGCATTCAGAAAGGTTAAAATATGGTGCTGACCCTCTCCAACCCGAGTAACTCGTATCTAAAATTTAGGGGTCATTATTGTTTGTTCCTTCCCCATAAATAGGTCAACTAGCAACCCTTACCTCTCCCGTACTCCCATAAAGAATAATATTACAGCTGTTTCAAATTTCAAGTGTCCATCTGTACTGCCCCCATCGTTTAGGCGACTATTAAAATAATTATGTCTGCTATGTGTTTTAGGACACGATAACCCTGCTTCTACTCGAGTTAGAAATAAGAAACTTACTATGTGTAGGTGTTTGTTAGGTAAATCCTTTCATGGACCTCAAAGATGGGCGTTTTCAACTTATGCTAAGCCGAGATAAGCAATTTTATTGGTCAAGTCCTTGTGATACTATCTTTTGGCCTAATAAAGTGACAGTGGCAAGACCTCATATATCATTTCACTAAATCAAAACTTAAAAAAGTTCAATCATGAGCATTTTCTGGTCAGAGCTTCATAAAAAGATAAAATATGTGTAATGAATTAATTAATAGTCATCTATTTCTTTTGGGACACCAACTTGACTGTTGGCTTGTTAACAATGGTTTTATTAAAGGTCAAAGGCTAAAAAGTACCATAAAATCTAATTCATCAAATTGATGCAGAATTTTTCGTAAAAGAAGCATGCCATTTTTCATGCTGATCGGACTTTTCATATTGACAGAGTCTTAGGCCTTTTTGAGCATCACCCCAAGAACAAGATGATTAGCGCTTTGTGACCAGTTCCTGGTCCAACCAAAGACCGACACCCCGTCCCTATGCAAATTATCCGGATGAAAACAATTGTGGTGGTTAATTTAGTTAGGGCAGCGATTTTGACAGAACTGATAAAGCTCGCAGGAAAAAAGGTCAAGGCTCATTTGGCTGATGCGCAGTAATCCGTACTGGGAACCGTTTACAGCCACCTCACTTCAGAGAGCCAAATTGGCACGGGACTTAGTACGACACGATTATATTTGACCCATTTACACCACCCAAAAATTAACTGTGCTGTGCCTGGCGCCATGCCTGGCATGCTTACAAGTTGTAATGTAGACAGGGTTTAAATAACCCTTTCTGGGTAACGAATCTATAAATTTAACTAATACTTCTGTATTACTGTTGACTAGTTTCAATAGTAGGCGCCGATGAAACTCGTCATAGCTATATCGCAGGTCTAGTCATTACTTTAAGCTGTAAATACAAAACACTCATTAAAGATACATTATGGGAGATTCGATAACGAGTTGGCAGTTCTCACTATAGATAACATTTCAGGCCTAAAGAAAGACATGCAATAGACAGATTTAGCTCTTGCATAATGTATTTTTAATCATAAAAAAATAACTGACAATCACTGATATTTCTTTAATCATATTTATATTCTATATAAACTGTGAAATCTATAATTATACAATATATATATTTATCTATTTTGTGCTACATCTCTAGCCTGTCACCTTCTCCCCAGTCTGTCACCTTCTCCCCAGTCTGTCCATCTTCTCCACAGTCTGTCCGCCTTCTCCCCAGTCTGTCCGCCTTCTCCCTAGTCTGTCACCTTCTCCCTAGTCTGTCACCTTCTCTCCAGTCTGTCCCCTTCTCCCTAGTCTGTCGCCTTCTTCCTAGTCTGTCACCTTCTCCCTAGTCCCTTCTCCCTAGTCTGTCACCTTCTTCCCAGTCTGTCACCTTCTCCCTAGTCCCTTCTCCCTAGTCTGTCACCTTCTTCCTAGTCTGTCCGCCTTCTCCCTAGTCTGTCCACCATCTCCCTAGTCTGTCGCCTTCTCCCTAGTCTGTCACCTTCTCCCTAGTCTGCCCCCTTCTCCCTAGCCTGTTGCCTTCTCCCAGTCTGTCCCCTTCTCCCTAGTCTGTCGCCTTCTTCCTAGTCTGTCCACCATCTCCCTAGCCTGTTGCCTTCTCTCAGTCTGTCCCCTTCTCCCTAGTCTGTCGCCTTCTTCCTAGTCTGTCACCTTCTCCCTAGTCTGTCCCCTTCTCCCTAGTCTGTCGCCTTCTCCCTAGTCTGTCACCTTCTCCCTAGTCTGCCCCCTTCTCCCTAGCCTGTCCCCTTCTCCCAGTCTGTCCCCTTGTCCCTAGTCTGTCGCCTTCTTCCTAGTCTGTCACCTTCTCCCTAGTCCCTTCTCCCTAGTCTGTCACCTTCTTCCTAGTCTGTCACCTTCTCCCTAGTCCCTTTTCCCTAGTCTGTCACCTTCTTCCTAGTCTGTCCGCCTTCTCCCTAGTCTGTCCACCATCTCCCTAGTCTGTCGCCTTCTCCCCAGTCTGTCACCTTCTCCCTAGCCTGTCGCCTTCTCCCCAGTCTGTTCCCTTCTCCCGACATGTCTCCCCAAATGATTTTCCTTTTATATTGGTTAGTATGAGATTTTGTGTTGAATATTTTTGAAGGTGGGGGTAACGGTGGCTGAGTGGGTAAGACGCTGGCTGGCCGAGAAAGTTCATCCAGATTTTCCGGCGTGGTTCCGCCTTGTCTGTGATGCAGGACGGAGGGCCTGACTAACAAGGACAGCTGTCTAGTCGTTTGGATGGGATGAAAAACCAAGGTCCCGTATACACATTGACAGTTGGTATTCGATATACAAGTAGACCGTAGTGCCGCTGTCTGGGCAAAATTTCCCTCATAGCACACTGTATGGCGTGTGCCCGTCTTCATTAGGACAGTTCGTAGCAGAAAAAGTAAGACGTTAAACTCCATTTCATTTTTTTTTAGTTGATAATCGATTTATTGTGTTGTGGTAGATGACCGCAAGATGTAAAAGACTTTTCACCAGTACTTTATTCTCTAGTATGAATCTTTTTATGTTTACGTAGATTACTACCACAATTAAATGATTTACTACAAACATCACAAGTAAAGGGTTTTTGTTCAGTATGAGTTATGGTGTGTCGTCGTAGATGACTACTTTGTCTAAAGGATTTTCTACAAACATCACAAGTAAAGGGCTTGTCGCCAGCATGGGTTCTTATGTGTAAATGTAGACTGCTACTAGTCCTAAAGGATTTTCTACAAACATCACAAGAAAAGGGTTTTTCGCCAGTATGTATTCTAGTGTGTACATGTAGATTACTTATATCTGTAAAAGATTTACTACAAACATCACAAGAAAAGGGTTTTTCGCCAGTGTGGGTTCTCTGGTGGCACTGTAGAGAACCAATTTTTATAAAGGATTTTCTACAAACATCACAAGAAAGGGGTTTTTCACCAGTATGAATTCTGGTGTGTCGCTTTAGATCACCTCTAGTGGTAAACGATTTTCTACAAACATCACAAGAAAAGAGTTTTTCACCGGTATGAATTCTGGTGTGTGCTTGTAGACCGCTACTAGTTGTAAAAGATTTACTGCAAACATCACAAGTAAAGGGTTTTGTCTCAATGTGGGTTCTAGTGTGTGTTTTCAAATCACCCTTTTGTCTGAATGATTTACTACAGACATCACATTTATATGGCCTCTCTCCAGTATGAATCATAATGTGTCTACTTAAACCAGAAGAGTTTGCTAGTGATTTACCACAAATATCACACTTATAGATTTTAACGGAGACAGAATGCTTTGACATTTTCACTTTTTCTCTTAATTCTTCTCTCTGAAAAAAAAAAAAAAAAAAAAATTGGCTTAACCCTTTGGACACCGACGCCCTGAACAATATTAAGCCTATATACATGTACTAGCCTCCTAGGGTAAAAATGGACCTTTTTTTTATATAATATTTATAACCCTAGGACCAGAGTGTCCCAAAACACAGAATACTGAGCAGCCAGTATACTGGCCGCCATGGGTATCTGTTCACTACTGATTATTACCCTGGCTGCTCGGTATTCCAGCCAAGGGGCATCCGGGCCATTCTTTTGGCCGCTCAGGACCAAAAGGTTTAATAATTACTTACACAGTTCAAAAGTTTTATCACTCAAAAACTAACCATAAACCATTCTATATTTTAGGTTGAATAGTTTTATTCACCATGAGTCAGTTGCTCATATCTTTTATTGTTAGATACTTTTATCATAAATTTCATTTTTATATACAGTCCATTATAAATTAAATATATATTTAGGCGACGTTTCAAAGAGTATTCTCTCAACGTTTTCAAGCAAGTATGTGTTATAGTTTATTGTGCTATCCAGTTACTAAATATCTCTAAAAGATTATGTCCTTTTATCATCCGGGTTATCTGCCAATAAACTTCATGTTTATATACAGTCCATTATAAATTAAATATTGTATCAAATTATTCATTTGTTTATCCTGGCCTTAACTAACAGGATATGATCACAATTTAATATGGGTGTATAAAAGGTTGTATTTAATGACAGTCATCCTTTAACTTAATGGGGCACTGATTTTTGTAATGTTAATAAATGGATTATCTCATAAAGTACAATAGTCTATAGTCTCTGTTACAGCTAACAATTATTAACTTTAATCCAGATAATCCATCATGTTTGTCAAGTTATAGTTTATGTTTACAACTTGGATGAATGATTGTATTAATGAGGCATTATTCAAGAGCTAAATCTGCCTACTGTTACATGTAATGCACGTTTCTCCTTAGGTCTTAAAGTTATGTAAATTATAAATCAGATTTAATAACATGCCAAGACCACAATCAACTCTCGATGCAATCGGATGACTCTGTTTTTTTAGGAAATTAGAACAGTTCAGCCATTTAATGATTTCATTTAGAAATGGAGAAGTGAGACTAAGCCTCGAATAACCAGCACCATGGTTAGGATAATAAACAACCAATGCACACATCTGTCAAAAATACAAATAATGAAAAAATAATTTATTGATATTTTTCAACATATTCATTTTCCATTATCTTTTTTTTTAAATGATATCAAATGTGGTTTAAATTCCTACTGTTCTGCTCCAATTGGGCTAATGAAGGCAGGTATATTTTTTAACTATTATAGCAAGAATGGCTAGTTCTTTATCTAAATCTTACATAATGTATCTCACCTACATGTATGAAACAAAACAAAATAGAACAAGCAGTGTTAATCTTTTATTAGCGGTCTCAACAATTGCCCATCAATTAAATAAAACAATTTTAAGACAACTACATGTATCAGCCTCACGTAAAACAGCTCTTACTAATATATCACACAAATTTTCAACAGTCCGAAACCGCATCTGAAGCGTCACTAGACTGAGTTCAAAACGTCAATAGACTGAGTTCAAAATTGCTACCTTTCAGGTTTATTTTGATGAAATATGTTCAATATCTTAGGCCTAAACTTACTCTACCTTCAACGGTAAGAAATCCAGCTATAAAGTCACTTGAAATCTATTGAGTTGTAATCTTGTAAACACCAGTTTCATCCTTTACATCACTACGTACTACAGGACCAATACTGAACCTGATTAAAGTAAAATATTAATTGATAATGTCTATTATATAAAAATTATAATGACCATCCATCATTCATAGAACTTACAATTACAAATTGAAGGAAGTAGTAAATCCATGAAGTTGTGTTATTATGAATATCTTTATTGATAATGTCTATCATATAAATATTATAATACTCCTACTCCTTGTCACGGTACAACCAGGGAATCGAAACCACGCCAGTTAACTCAATGAGACTTTATGATACAGTGCGCACAAGCTATACCATTCACTCATTCAGCCATCCACCCCCCACCCCCCCAACACCAAAAATGAAAGATTAAGCAGTGATATGATAGTAAATCCATGAATTTGTGTTATTCTGAATATCTCACCTTTGCTTTTAGTGTCAATAAAGGATATTATGTTTCTTCATATTTCCTATATTGTATGTTGTCCTCAAGGGAGGTTCTGATGCAATATTGTGTGTCTTGTGTAATAATTGTCATATCGTTATAATTTTTATGTACATCGTTTATATTGTATGCTGTCCTAAATGGATGTTTCGATGCAATAAAATCTTATCTTATCTTATCTTATTTAATTCAACATAAATAATGTATCTTAATCATCTATAATAATGCTAATCAAATACCGGTAAGATACATTAAGATATCAAATGTCTCTGGACTGCTCGATCAGTTGGCCGCCATTTTTTAACATTGGTTGAGTTTTAAATGTGACTTGAACCTTCTCCAACCCGAGTAACTCATATCTGGACTTCAGGTTTCAACATGTATCTGCGAGGGTAGATTATATTCCATAATTCAACGCATCAATACGAAGGTGAAATGGAATTTCTAATTTATCTGACAAGAATGAAGCAGAAGATAAATTACACTTGATAATCGTCACGGCAGTTTATCAAAACCAACTTACAGTCTTTGTCTAGTTGATCCACCATGAGCCGAGAAAGAAGCTCGTGAAATTTTGGCATAGTCTCGGTCATCATTACTAAAATCATTAATATAAACAGCAAGTCTCGATTATCCGCTTTTCTTGATTTAATTGTCAATGGCCGTTAGCGGCATATAGGAATCATCCAGCCAACATCGAAGGCTAGCCATGACATCGAGAGTTTAATATGGTTTGGGTAAGTTTATTAATGTCTAATTGATAATTTAGATAACATTTCAGGCCTAAAGAAAGACTTGTAATAAGCAGATTTTGCTCTTGCATAATGCATGTTTAATTAGCCTGTACTAAAATTTAGAGAGAGGGTGTGGGGTGGCAAGGGTTAAAAATGCTAAAATACAGGCCTTAATACGACATTCTAGTTATCATGTTATACACCACTGGAAAGTATGTTTCTATAGCTCTTTGAATCTATCAGTTATTTCCTGGCACATTCACAATTATGTACTTTTGAGAAAGAAAACAATATCAAAACATTTTAGACTACAACATAATTAGTTCATTATACTAGAATCATTGGAGTGGAACAGGCACTTCTATATACAGGACCCTGTTTCACGAAATCTTTAACTAAAGATAAAATCCAAATTTTAGTAGATATTTCAATTTTGATTGCTAAGCACTAAAATCAGTCTAATATTATTCAATCAAATGAGTAAAATTTGGATTTTATCTTAGTCAAAATTTCGTGAAACAGGCCCCAGGACAATAGGATACACATCTGGTACATTGGTTATAATAGGTTTATTATCAGGACAACAAGATACACACAGGGTATAATAGGTTTATTAACAGGAAAATAATTTACACATACAGAATAATATACATTATACGGGTGCCTTACCACCAGGAGGTCAATGGTTAAAGTCTTTTACAGAATCTATATATATATAAACCACCTGTTTAGGTGACGTAGCTAGATATATACATGGTATAGTAGATTATAATCTGATAGTAGATACATACATATATATTCTTATCCCTGTTGGGGGGGGGGGGTGGATGGCTGAATGGTTAGCACATGCGCGCTGTACCATAAAGTCTGTCATTGAGTCAACTGGTGTGGTTTCAATTCCCCGGTTGTACGTGACAAGGAGTAGGGTCGCCTGTCCAAACTCATGGGTTTTCTCCGGTTTCCTCCCACTGCTAAAGAACCCTACGCGCAAGCGAATTATTGAAATAAAATTAAACCATATGTTAGTCCCGAAATGACCTACATAGTTTGTGTCGAGTGGACGTTAAACCCTATTTCTCTCTCTCTCTTATCCATGTTAGGAAACAAGACTACTACTATGATGAGTTCTGATGTGTACATGTAGATTACCCTTAGTGGTAAATGATTTACTACAAACATCACAAGAAAAGGGTTTTTCTCCAATATGGGTTTTTGTGTGTTCCTGTAGAAGACTACTAATACGAGTAAATGATTTTTTACAAACATCACAAGAAAAGGGTTTTTCTCCAGTGAAATGAAATGAAATGAAATGAAATGGAGTTTAACGTCCTACTGTTCTGCTCCTAACTTGGGCTAATGAAGACGGGCATACGCCATACAGTGTGCTATGAGGGAAATTTTGCCCGGACAGCGGCACTACGGCCTACTCTTATATCGAATTCCAACTGCCAAGGGATCTTTTACGTGCACGCCAATGTGTACACGGGACCTCGGTTTTTCGTCCCATCCGAACGACTAGACAGCTTTCCTTGTCAGCCCCTCCGTCCTGCATCACTGACAAGGGAGAACCACGCCGGAAAATCTGGATGAACTTTCTCGGCCAATGCAGGGATCGAACACCCGACCTCCAGTATGAGTACTTCTATGTTGTTGTAGAGTACGACTAAGGGTAAATGATTTCCTACAAATATCACAAGAAAAGGTTTTATCTCCAAATATCACAAGAAAAGGTTTTATCTCCAAATATCACAGGAAAAGGTTTTATCTCCAAATATCACAGGAAAGGGTTTTATCTCCAAATATCACAGGAAAAGGTTTTATCTCCAAATATCACAGGAAAAGGTTTTATCTCCAAATATCACAGGAAAGGGTTTTATCTCCAGTGTGAGGTCTGGTGTGTGATTTCAAAAATCCCTTGCGAATGTTAAAAGATTTTCTACAAACATCACAAGAAAAGGGTTTTTCTGCAGTATGAATTCTGATGTGTCGCTGTAGATGACTACTACAGGTAAATGATTTACTACAAATATCACATTTATATGGCCTCTCTCCAATATAAATCATAATGTGTCTACTTAAACCAGAAGAGTTTGCTAGTGATTTACCACAAATATCACATTTATATAGATTTTTTGGGAGACAGAAAGCTTTGACATTTTCAGCTTTTCTCCTGATCTTCTCTCTGAAAATCAAAAAAATATATTAATAGCCCTAATAATTAATTATAGAGTTCAAATTTTTCTAGCGAAAACTAACCATAAAACATTACACAATACCTAATTACACACATATCAAAGGCTCACATACAGAGAGAAAGAGGGAGAAATGGGGTTTAACGTCCACTCGACACAGACTAGGTAATTTCGGGACTAACATTTAGTTTAATTTTATTTCAATTATTCGCTTGCGCGTAGGGGTCTTTAGCAGTGGGAGGAAAACGGAGGACCCGGAGAAAACCGACGATGTTAGACAGGCGACCCTACTCCTTGTCACATACAACCGTGGATTCGAAACCACGCCAGTTAACTCAATGACAGGCCTCATGATACAGCACGTACGTGCTAACCATTCGGCCATCCAAAATGATCCAACCCCCCTGTTCCAAAAAGTACAGCGTCATACACCATAATGAAGCACCAATGAATGATAATCCATTAATTATTGGCTGCTATGTCATATCCGAATATTGAATTCAATACGATGGGCTTAAAGAATACTAAATTATAGGTCCACAGATTTACTCAAAATAACCTATATTTTGTATAAAACAACATTTTTATTGTTTTTCTTTCTGTTTATATGTATTACTTTTTTTAAAACAGTTTTTATAGTTTTAAAGTATTTGTTGGTGTAATATACCATAGATAATAGCATATTTTATAATTTTAATGTATTTGTCAGTGTTAATATTAGTAGAGTGTGGTATGGGCTTAAAGTTCACTCATCTTTAACCAGGTCATTTTGGGACTAACACATATTATATTTATCTCTTAAATCACTGGTGTGGAGGGGTCTTTAGAAATGGAAGAAAATCTCTGTGCCTCTGAATCCAGAGAAAACCCATATGGTTAGACAGATTCCCTATCTCCTTGTAAACAACCCTTGGATGCCAACTGCCTCTTAGCTTGTTCTCTGTCCATCTCTTGCTAAAAGTGGGCGTATCTTACATAGCAACCACTTGTTTTATTTGATCTTTAAATAATTACCTTCCACGATCTATCAATGTCAATCACCTTACTTCTTGTCTTGTACAAGTCGATCAGTACAGAGTTCAGAATTATGGGATCCAACCATCAGTCAGACTTGAGAATTACTCTGGCAGTATTAAATTAACGTTACTCGGATAATCAATGTAGCCTCTAGGATGTCCTCAAGGAATTGTGAATACCATAAATAAATACAGTATAGGCATCCTCAAACCAGTTGTCGACGAGGGATAGACGAAGACAACGACGACAACGTTGGCATTTACAGCTTTTATAAAAAAATTTAATTAACAGAAAACAAAAATTGTTGAAAATCAACAGGCTTCTTCATTCAATGACCTAAACCAATGTGTATAAATTATATATGATAACATTAACAGGAACCTTCTTCCCATCACCATAAACACTGGGTATTGATAATATTTGGGAGAATACAACTGCTTAATTTTGTGTTAAGATCCCTTAAAATTGTCTACCTAAGGGCCGAGAAACTAACTCAATATTTGTGATACGTTTTCAAACAACTTGAACCCGTCAGTCTTCATCTGGAAATGGAGACCAGTGTGCCAAGCTGTATTATGCGGTGTCTGGATAACGCTTTTATAAAAATAATGTGTAGGTAAAATTTACCTTTCGTTATCAAGTACATCACATGGGTCATTCACTGTATAGACCTCTAAAGGAACAGGAATCGATTATCAGGTCACCCAACGAAAAAACTTGACACAAAATCTTAAATAGGTTACCTGTCCAGATTAGCAGTTTTGACATACACGTCCAAATGACTCAATATTTTGGGCGGATAGCTTGAGACAAGGTAAATACTCCATTCCTCAATATTTTGGCTCTTAAATTTCATACGTACTCAAGACTTTTATTTTTGAGACTGTGTTCAAATCTGGATAGTTTCTTTAACAAAAAATAAAAAGAGAATATTGAGGTCTCACCAGCTTGTCAGGATTTCATCCTTATGATTGATTGTACCAGCCCTCAGCACACTCGACACATTTTGTCTTTTCTGTCTGTACCCTGTGTTGCCAGACTTTACCGATCAGTAATTCTAATCCATAAAATTATGACCTGTATATATATATTCCAGTTCAATTACTGAATGCCAATGAAACATTAAATATTTACTGTGGATTACTTTGCATTCAGAAACCCAAACAGTGTTCAGAATTAAATATATGCAGTGATAATAGCAGCCAAACAAATATTTAGGCTACTGACTGTGCATCACTTTGCATTCAGAAACCCAACTCCTATCTGGTAGGATGAAATTTAGTTTAGATTTGAACTCATATGATTTATCTCTTTGATGCAATACTATTATAATTGATAATATAATTTGAATACAATGTTATTATAAATAATATCAAAACTATAATAAATGATACTACAATTTGAATACAATTAACTAGGACAAGACTGGAATAGATATGAGTTACTCGGGTTGGAGAAGATCCAAGTCATATTTGAACCTCACCCAAGGTCAAAACTAAAAAAATGGCGACTGATTCCAGCAATCAAGAGATGTGCTATTTTATTCAATTGATATAAGGTACCTGATTAAAAATTCATTATATATGATTAAGAAGCATTATTTAATGTTTAATTAAGTTTGAAGAAACACAGCAAATGGTTTAAATAAAACAAGTAACGTAAAAGATGCACCGGGCGTCAACTGGGGCTACTTTGACTTTGAGCAGTAGTGGGGCAACTTTGAACATTTTTCAATATATTGGTTGGGCATTTTATGCTCTATTTATTTGTTCATATCATATAAATAATGCTTACTTTAAATAAATATACATCTTAGATGATATAAAAAAAAAAATGATTCGCATTTGATGACTTGTTAATCCCATCATGCAACTGTGGCATGTCTATTCATGTCAACTTATTAGGTCAAATGTATAGCCTGTCAACTTTATACTAGAAATCTTTAAGTATACACCATTTAACATAATCACTTCATTTATATATGTAGATAAAACATATTTGTTTAATTTCAAACAGGTATTTTATGCTTTTGAATAAAAATAAAAATTTAAGTACAAAAATACTGATAATAACACCATTTTTAAAAGAGCTAAATCGCTAATATTTTGGACCTATAAATTGGCACAAATGGGTCGCAACACATATAATAATGTAATATGAATTTATATAAACAGTTTCACATTCATTTGTGTCCGTTTTACTGTGAATTGTCATCAGTTATGTTTGGCGAAATACGGCAGAAGTCTCAACCGCAAGTCAATTTCTAGCGTCTGGTTATTCCAGTCAACACCGATATTATTTATTGCGCATGCTCTCCAAAATAAGAATATGATATCACCGTTTGACATGACTTGTGGAATATGTCTAGCCTCATTCTTTGAGCACCTTGTTACAAATGGCGCTGAAACGCATTATGGTACACGATTTGTGTACCAATGGTAAAATGTTTATTTTGTGTTGAATATTAGATATCAAAAGCCCATCTTTTCTAGGTAAGATCACAACACCAATGCTGATTTAAATTGCAAAAAAATTCGTGTTTTCAATGTCGAAGATTTTGGATGATATTGAGTTATGGACTTGGCTACATTTTTAAAGTAAAATGGGGCAACTTTGAAAATGTACAACATCTCCCCAAAGACATTTATTCACAACATTTGTTATGTTTCTTGCATTTGATTATCTCTAACAAATGAATTTACTGTTGCATTTTGATAGATTTATTAAATTTTCATTAATGTATCGAATGCAATTTTATGAACCGTTCAAAGTAACCCCACTTATGAGGCAACATTGAACACCTAAATTTTTTGTCTTGAAAATTGAAAAAAATAATATTTTTAAACCAAAACTTTTTCTTATTTTGTTTAAATGTTAATTCTATAAGTATTTTGATGTATTTAAATTTTTTTGAATGGAAATTTATGTGTCGTTCAGAGTTACCCCACTGGCGAGGCAAGATTGAACACCCACATTTTTTTAAAAAAAATGAAAAGTTAAATTCCTAAACCAAAATAAACCTGAATTTATGATAAAACTTTATCTTTCCCATGAATTATAGCTAAAAAAAGCAATTAAAACTATATAATAGCTTGGCAATTATTAATAAATGAAAAAAAAATGTTCAAAGTAGCCCTGTTTCATGGCATTATGTAAGATTTAGATACAGGAAATGTATCTAGCATCGTCGTTTGCAATTATACTTCAAAAATGAAATATGAATATAATTGTTCTGAGCAAAGTTATATATATTTAAAGTGGGGTAGACTAATCACTGGAATTCACTTATAAACACTGGAATTCACTTACAAACACCAGAATTCGCCGGAAATCACTTTGAAGATATCGGAATTCGCCCTTAAGACCTCAATAATAATAATAATAATAATCTATTTATAAAGCACTGAATATCTAACAAACGAGTTGCTCAAAGCACTGAATATCCAACAAACGAGTTGCTCAAGAGCTCTATACTAATTCCTATTCACAAATATTTTGCATTAATAATAAACACCTAAAATTACCGAAATTCACATCAAAACCATATAAACACCGAAATTCACCTTCAAAATATCAGAATTCAAAATACCTTCCTAATTACTAATATTTTACATCAATAATAAATTACTTTAAAACACTTTGAAAACATATAAACACCGGAATTCGTACTTAAGACCTTCCTATGTAATATTTTGCATTAATAATAAATTACTTCAAAACACCGGAATTCACTTTGAGAGAATCAGAATTCGCCCCCTAAACAATTGCATTTACTGACATATTGCATTAAATCCTCCCACAAAACTAATTTATTTTAAATTCATAATACATATTAATATCTCCACAGACCCGATGAAGGTGTTGTAGGTGTATTTATTTGAAAGACTACCGGAATTCATTTTAAATATATGTATATGATAGTTATAACGTATGTCACATTGTCTAATGAATAACTATTTGATCTTTCCACAGATTACCTAAAATACACGCCCACACACAATAATGTTATGGGTTTCCCCTCTCTAGTTATTATTATCCACTGGAATTCACTTGAAAATTCCGATATACGATACGTGTACACCGTAATATAAGATATGTGTACAATGGTTAGCGTGCGCGCGCTGTATCATAAAGTCTGTCATTGAGTCGACTGGCGTGGTTTCGAATCCCCGGTTGTACGTGACAAGGAGTAGGGTCGCCTGTCTAACCTTGTGGGTTTTCTCTGGGTCCTCCGGTTTCCTCCCACTGCTAAAGACCCCTATGCGCAAGCAAATTATTGAAATGAAATTAAACCATATGTTAGTCCCGAAATGACCTAGTTTGTGTCGAGTGGACGTTAAACCCCATTTCTCTCTCTCTCCAACCTTGTGGGTTTTCTCCGGGTCCTCCGGTTTCCTCCCACTGCTAAAGACCCCTATGCGCAAGTGAATTATTGAAATAAAATTAAACCATATGTTAGTCCCAAAATGACCTAGTTTGTGTCGAGTGGAGTTAAACCCCATTCACCTCTCTCTCTCTCTCTTTCTCTCTCTCACTCTCTCTCTAAGTCAACACCCAAACCTGGTTAGTTAGTCAGTGCCTTGCTCAGTGAACCATCATGGTTCCTTCCCCTGACCTCTTTAAAGTTTTTGTATGGAGTACCATCACAAACATCATCTAGATTAAAAAAATACATCTAGGGCCTATACGAAAAATAATAAATACAACATCACAATTCTCTTGACACTTGTGTTATGTTGAAGGGGCATTATTAGATTAGATAAAGAGTTCTCGCTACTATAATAGTTAAAAAATAGATAACGTAAATAGAATATGCCTAAAATTTCAGTCAAATTGCTCAACTCTGAACAGAGATATTAGCTTTTGAATTTTAGGCCTAGCCTATCAGTACAATAAAAAAACAAAGTCTCATTTATTCAATTTGATGTTTAAATATTTTTCGTATATATTTTGGCATATGTATTCCTTGTACCTTAGAGACGGCAACTATTGAGCTTGGTGAATGATCCATCTCGCTTGAATCACCCAATTTTTGTTAATACTTTGTTTGTAAATAATCTACAGGTGGGAATTATTAACAGATTTGGATCCTCTGGCATGATCCATCATAGGGTTGTACATATTTATATTGTTCCATGTCCAACCCCCAGACATAACCACACCCAATTTATGTCTTGTTTATCGTCTACAGGCTGTAATTCTGAATAGATTATTTTCAAACTTTGTATATTTATTCCGTATACCGACAGCAATTATTTATTTTGATGCATGCTCTGATCCCCAGGAATGTGGACTGTACCAATGCTCTTGTCTCACCTGGAATAGGGGTATCACGTGGCTAAGTGGGTAAGATGCATTGGCTGAGAAAGTTCATTCAGATTTTCTGGCGTGCTTCCCCCTTGTCAGTGATGCAGGATGGAGGGCCTGACAAGGACAGCTGTCTAGTCGTTCAGATGGGACGAAAAACCGAGGTCCCGTGTACACATTGGCATGCACGTAAAAGATCCCTTGGCAGTTGGAATTCAATATAAGAGTAGACCTTAGCGGCGCTGCCCAGGCAAAATTTCCCTCATAGCACACTGTATGGCGTATGCCCGTCTTCATTAGCCCAGGTTAGTAGCAGAACAGTAGGACGTTAAACCCCATTTTATTTTATTTCACCTATTTAAAATTGAAAGGTTTATGGTTAATTTTGAGAAAAATAATTAAACAGTGAAATTAATTAATGGTTTTGTTTTTTTGTTGTTTTTTTTCAGAGAGAAGATTCGGGTGAAAATGTCAAAGCATTCCACTTCCAATAAAAAATATAAATGTGATATTTGTGGTAAATCACTAAGAAACTCTTCTGGTTTAAGTAGACATATTATGATTCATACCGGAGAGAGGCCATTTAAATGTGATGTCTGTAATAAATCATTTAGTCAGAAGAGCCATTTAAATACACACACCAGGATCCATACTGGGGAAAAATTCTTTACTTATGATGCTTGTAATAAATCATTTACCACTAGTAGTGATCTACAACAACACACCCGAACTCTTACTGAACAAAAACCCTTTTCTCGTGATGTTTGTAGTAATCATCAACAGGAACAAATCAGAATTCATACCAGAGAAAAACCCTTTTCTTGTCACTTTTGTAGGAGACCATTTACTCATAGAAGTTATCTACTGCTACACACCAGAATCCATACTGGCGAAAAACCCTTTTCTTGTGATGTTTGTAGTAAATCATTTACCCGTAGAAGTCACCAACGGTTACACATGAGAATTCATACCGGTGAAAAACCCTTTTCTTGTGATGTTTGTAAAAAATCATTTACCACAAACGGCGATCTACAGCAACACATTAGATCCCACACAGGTGAAAAACCCTTTTCTTGCAATGTTTGTGATAAATCATTTACCACTAGTAGTCTTTTACTACAACACACAAAAATTCATACTGGTGAAAAACCCTTTTCTTGTGATCTTTGTGATAAATGTTTTACCACTAGGAGTAGTCTAAACCGACACACCAGAATTCACACAGGCCAAAAATCATATCAATGTGATGTTTGTAAAAAATTATTTAGCCGTAATAGTCATCTACAGGAACACACTAGAATTCATACGGGGGAAAAACCCTTTTCTTGCGATGTTTGTAGTAAAACATTTGCCGCTAGAAGTAATCTACAACACCACTCCAAAATTCATACTAAAACCAAAACTGAAGAAAAACATTTATCTTGTGTCAATAATCTTTAAGTGGCATTTAGTGATTGGGGTACAAAATAACAGAACACAATTTTTATGGGAAACAATCACTGTTTCCCATAAAAATTGTGTTCTGTTATTCTGATGTCAAGTTTACGATGTGTACAGAAGAATTTTATTAGTTTGTTATAAAGTATAAACTATAAATAAAGAATATTTTTATTTATCAACTAGTCCGTCATTTGAAGATCTTTTTATAGATGTTATTATTGTTAAACTATTTGTTATACTTCATGTTTTCCGTCCCTGGTCTATCAATGGTAATCACCTATATATACTAATGTCCAAAAGAAAGTATACACTGTGCATTTTGTCCTGCTTCAACCAAAGTCATTTTCCCATTGTATGCAGTAATTAGGTACAATGTCCATTTGTTTTGCCTTTTATTTGCTTAGAAATATTGAGTTTGGACGCACGAGACATGTTCAGTGTAGTTTTATTACATTTTTTTGATTAAAACAAAACTTAGTCATACTTTAAGTGTGTATACTTTCTTTTGGACATTAGTATATTATCTCTTAATATGTAATTAAGGGCTGGGTTGGGATCTTGAGATGTGAGAGAAAACCCACACGCTTAGACAGCCGACCAGTCTCCTTGAACTCATGACTAACATACATGACATCAATCTGTTTCACAGAGAATTACGAGTCTCGTAAAATATCTCTGTCATAGATGACTGCCTTAACACGTGCTGTCACAGCACGCGGTGTGAATCGTTGGCTGAATGGCGCGTGCATTGTTTACATAAGACATAACTGCTTCGGAGAGAATGCTGCATTTTAGTCATTTTAATACCCATTTACACTAAATCGGAAATAATTTTTAACTACAAATACGTAAAACGCCTTTATTTATTTTTCCAATATATACAAAAAATGTTTTAGAATTTAATTTGTCGCAGGAAAAAAGTTAATATTTCTAGCTCATTAAGCCGCATCAATGTCATCCTTATCAGTGATTGCGGATCAGTGTGACATGACATGCCTTACAATAGAACCCTTTTGTACACTTTGATGTGCATAGGTCCCGGATAGTCAGATTGCCTCGTACAAGCCCATCGATACAGAGTTCAGAATACAATTTGTAAAATTGAGATGGGGTTTATTGTCCATTTAACATTAAGTAAGTGATTTTGGGACTAACATGGGATCATTTTATTACTTTAATAGTTTCTGCTCAGGAGTTATTTGAAGTTGAAGAAAATGGAACAAGAGAGAGAAATGGGGTTTAACGTCCACTAGACACAAACTAGGTCATTTTCATTTCAATAATTTGCTTGCACATCGGGGTCTATAGCAGTGGGTGGAATCTGGAGGACCCGGAACAAACCCACGAGGATGGACAGGCGACCCTATTCCTTGTCATGTACAACTTGGGTATCGAAACCACGCCAGTTGACTAAATAACAGACTTTATGATACAGCGCGCATGCTAACCATTCGACCATCCAACTCTCCTGAAGAAAATGGAGTATCTACAGAAAATTCAAGAGGTTAAGACCAAACTGTGCCAAAGTCTTCTTTTATTGTTCTGCATACAATGATAAAGGCTTGGATTTATTAGGGCATGGGGAGGGGGGGGAGAATTGTCACCTTTTACTGTGCTGTATACGATGATAAAGGCTTGGATTTAGGGCCATAGGGTGGGGTGAGAATTATCACCTTTCACATACCATTCTTTATACCCATTAACACTGAATATGAATTTTTTTATCCAGATATACTTCAACTGTCTTTAATTATTTTCTTATATGCAAGAAAACTAAGTCCTCCGATCAGCAGCTAAATCATTATGAGCTGTCAACAGGAGGTGTCGCATAGTTATTGTTTTGTAGCTAATTGGAGCATTTAAAAGCTCTAAAAACTGATCAAGACTAACAACCCATAAAGTAATGATCAGAAATAATTAAAATTTTGATGGCTTCTTGTTCTTCAAGATTCTTACATTCATTCTTACAAGGAGTAGGGTTGCCTGTCCAACCTCGTGGATTTTCTTCTGGTCCCACTGCTAAAGACCTCTACACGCGAATTCTTGAAATAAAATTAAACCATGTGTTAGTCCCCAAATGACCTAGTTTGTGTCGATTGGACGTTAAACCCCACTTCTCTCTCTCTCTCACATTTCAATGTAGGCGTATAAAAATATGATAAAATCAACAAGACCCGTCTTCCCATGGGGGGTTGGATACTATATCATACGGCCTGTCATTGAGTCAACTGGCGTGGTTTCGAATCCCCGGTTGTACGTGACAAGGAGTAGGGTCGCCTGTCCAAACTCATGGGTTTTCTCCGGGTCCCCCGGTTTCCTCCCACTGCTAAAGACCTCTACGCGCAAGCGAATTATTGAAATAAAATTAAACCATATGTTAGTCCCGAAATGACCTGGTTTGTGTGGAGTGGACGTTAAACCCCATTTCTCTCTCCCCGTCTTCCCATAGCCATAAACACTGTGTATAAATTTAATCGGATAATCACTTTATCCTCTAGGGTTTCTTCAAGCAATTGTGAATGCCATAAATATATACAGTAGGCATCCTCCAACCAATTGTGAACAAGGAACAGATGAAGATGACAACAATATACGATCACATTTTAGTGAGGGGCTGGGGCGCATACATATTTTAAAACAATTCCATTAACAGTAAATAAAAAGTTAATGATGAATTATGTAAGATTTAGATAAAGAGCTGGCCATTTTTCCTATAATCATTCAATAATTGATAACCATTCAATGTGGGCGCATACATATTTTAAAAAGAATTCCATTAACAGAAAATTAAAAGTTAACGATGAATTACGTAAGAATTAGATAAATGAAATGAAATGGGGTTTAACGTCCTACTGTTCTGCTCCGAACTGGGCTAATGAAGACGGGCATACACCATACAGTGTGCTATGAGGGAAATTTTGCTAGGACAGCTGCACTACGGCCTAGTCTTATATCAAATTCCAACTGTCAAGGATCTTTTACGTGCATGCCAATGTGTACACGGGACCTCAGTTTTTCTTGCATCACTGACAAGGGGGTAACGATGCCTGAAAATCTGGATGGACTTTCTCGGCCAGTGCAGGGATCGAACAACCGACCTCCAGGCTAGCGAGCCAACATCTTACCCACTTAGCCACCGTTCCCCCCCTCCAAAGATTTAAATAAAGAGTTGTACGTTCTTGCTATAATAGTTCCAAACTAGATAAAGAAAATGAATAATTAATATATTGAAAATTGCATTCACATTACTATATTCTGAGCTAGCTCATAGACGTAGGTGGCCAATCTGAGTTGGGGGGAAGGTGGGTGGGTGGGAAATCGGTCACTCCGTCGGAAATGCACATGACGAATATGATAGAATGTATAATATCGTTTTTCCAAGGGTGACTGGGGGGTTGGATGGCCGAATGGTTAGCACGTGCGTGCTGTATCATAAAGCCTGTCATTGAGTCAACTGGCATGGTTTCGAATCCCCAGTTGTACGTGACAAGGAGTAGGGTTGCCTGTCCAACCTCGTGGGTTTCCTCCGGTTTCCTCCCACTGCTAAAGACCCCTACGCGCAAGCGAGTTATTGAAATAAAATTTAAAAAAACCCAACCATATGTTAGTCCCGAAATGACATAGTTTGTGTCGAGTGGACATTAAACCCCATTTCTCTCTCTCTCTCCAAGGGTGACTGATGTACCTTAAAAATACAAATAACCTCCCCTTAAGGTCACTCTCCCAAGTGGTCTGATCCCTATAAAACCCTACATGACTCATGTCCTTTACTAGTCAACATTTATCGTGCAAGCTAAAACAAAAATCAGATTTTAACCCAAAATGACACGTTTGACATCAGGAATGTACAGAATACGAAAAAATATAGAAATGTGATACGAGTTAGTTGATTTGTGTCACTCATTACATCGCCATCTTTATGTGTCTCGAAGGATTGCTTTGGGTGAATTTGGGCAAATCGTGTCACTTTTATACACCTTAGCGAGATGTGTTGGATAACTTACAAACAAGGTCAACAAAATAAACAACAAACAAAGAAATATCAAACATAAAGTCTGTTTATTTTGCAATATAGGTTATATTTTAATATCTTGTACTTGTTTGGGTCTAGTTGTTTTCATGAAGTACTTATTAATATACATTATTGTAGTTTTTGGTTTAGATGAATATATTGTTGGCTTAGAATTATATTTTATAAAGAAAGTACTAAACAGCATTTAATTACAGAAGTGTATAAATATTACAATCTAGTTTATTATGTTAAATATTGAATCTACTAATAGTTGCTCGCTGTACAGTAGTGGATATAGATAGCATAACATAAACTAGTTTGCTTAAGAAAACCTACAAAATGATTCTCCACATTTAACACCTGAAAAATACAAAACATGGTTTATATATATTATCAATAAACAAGCCTTCATGAAACTCGTTCCTGGTCATAAAATTGCCTTACTGTGTCTATAAGAAAACAAGATTCATTGGAAAAGCAATATGTTTTACATTATAATGTTAATCAAGTAAAGTTTAATGGATTGAAACAGGTGTTTGACGATGCCATGTTGGTTCAATGACAATGGCCGAATAATCCCTGTGTTGACCAAAGACTGAGTTTACTAAAAAAAACAAAAAACAACATGACATGTTATTACATCATTTTTTTCCAAACGTGATTATATCTAATACGATAAAGATACGTTATGGGAGATTAGATATCGAGTTGGCAGTTCTCACTATTGAACTGAGAATTAAGCAATTGAAATTTCTGCATAGCCTCGATCATCATTACTAAAGTCAGTATGATAAACAGCAGTCTCGATTCTCCATTTAATCGTTAAATCGTGAAGGAAAGTTATGCAGTAAATCGGCTCATAATCCACTAAAACTCGCAGGCTGCCGATGCCATCGAGTGTTGATTATGGTATGGATATATAGGTTAATTAATGTCTAATTAATAATTTAGAAAACATTTCAGGGCTAAAGAAAGACCTGCAATAGACAGATTTAGCTCTTGCATAATGTATGTTTAAGTCACAGAACTAGATACTGTCCTTAAAGATGGGTTCCCAGAAAAGTATTTATCGGGTGGTTATTTCCAATAAAATTATGGTAATTTTGGTATATATGGAAAGTAGAGATATCCAATCTTACTAGAAAAATACTAGATTCCCTGAAAAACACTTATGGAGCGTATACAGGACAAATATGTCAGGGTTCCTCTAATCGACAGCCCGACCATTAAGAATATCTGCACGCGTGACGTCAAAGGTTGCACGGGGAGATTGAGCACTTGATGTACATGTTGATAAACTTTATGGAGAGTTAGACGTACAACACTTTCTGAGATAAAAATCACGGAAAAAGACGCGGGCAGTGGATAATCCGAGAATTTAATTAGGATTCGATATTTGTAATAGTCAGCGATTAAAGACAACATCATCTTGTGTATGCAATGAATTCTCCTCCGACTTCGCACCCATAAGTCACCTGTCACAAACATGACCTCTTTTGGTCGATTTTTTATAGCAAGGGTATTCCTTGACAATTACAATATTTTGAGAAGGAATTGAAGCAAATTTATGATAAATTAATTAGTTTGAATATGTTGTTAAGCCAAATATATCATCAAATCACCCAGTTTCTCAAGGGAATGTATCTTTAAATGAAGTTTCAGGACTTAGACTCAGTGCCGGACTGGTGGGCCAAAGGCCCACCTGTCAGGTCATTGACCAAGGTCCACGCCGACGGCGCTTCACGAGCGCGCCGAAAGCGTGCAAGCGTCCCAGGGAGATCTGGGGGGTTCTCCAGGAAAATTTTGAAAACTGACAACCGCAAACCCATTTTCCAAGCCTTTCAGACCAAAGCAGAAGAAGGCAAATTTTGGATTTCCTGATACAATTAGATAACAGAATGACCTAAGAGCACTATCATTAGATGAATTTAGAATTCTCTTCAGTGTCAAAAACAAAAGATGAATTACACCGTTCTCTGTATAATGAGGTCAAACTCATAAAGTTCTTCCTTGTAGTACACTACTTTTTTTGTGTTGTCAGTCATTTTTTTCCTATATTTTCTTTCTCCTGTCCTGTGTCCTTTCCTCTCCTTCCTTCTTTTCTCCCCCCCCTCCTCCTTTTTTTCTCTTTTTTTCTTTTTTCTTTTTTTCTTTTTTCTTTATAGGCTTAGGCCAACTTTTTTTAATGGGCTTAGGCCCACCTGTCACGGACTGGTGGACAGGTGGGCCCAGTCTGGCACTGCTTAGACTCCCTTCTCGGCACGGTATCAGGCAGCGATAAATTTCAAGCAATTGACCTGTTTCCATTCCTCTAAAACAACCGGTCTCGGAACCGTGCCAGACACGTAAAATGTGGATTCTACACAGAGAAGTTCATTTCAGTCCCTATCAAATAACCCAGACGAAAAGAATTAATTGGTTTAGTTAGGGCAGCGATTTCAACAGAACTGAGGACAGAACTGTTAAAGCTCATGGGGAAAAAAGGTCAAGGTTCATTTGACGCATGCGCAGTGATCCGTAAAGGGAACCGTTCACAGACTGGATAGCGTTTACACTACCAAAACTCGACTGTGCCGTGCCTGGCACCATGACGAGACCGCCTCAATTCAGTGGGCCAAATTGACACGGTATTCAGTATGGCAATCTTATGTTTGACTTCTTTTTCCTACAAAAAAATTAACCGTGCTGTGTCTAGCATGCTTAGAAATTGTAATGAAAATGGGGTTTAAGTAACCCTTACTGGGTAACACATCTATAAATTTAACTAAAACTTCTGTATTACTGTTGACTAGTTAAATTGGTAGGCGCCGATGAAAACTCGTCATAGTTACATGTACGTCGCGGGTCTAATCATTACATTTACTGTAAAAACAGAACATGTGTATGTGTTACGAAGTTATTAAATAATAGAGAAGTAGTTATATCCATATATTACGAAACGTGGTTATTAAATAATAGAGAAGTAGTTATATCCATATATTACGAAACGTCGTTATTAAATAATAGAGAAGTAGTTATATCCATATATTACGAAACGTGGTTATTAAATAATAGAGAAGTAGTTATATCCATATATTACGAAACGTGGTTATTAAATAATAGAGAAGTAGTTATATCCATATATTACGAAACGTCGTTATTAAATAATAGAGAAGTAGTTATATCCATATATTACGAAACGTGGTTATTAAATAATAGAGAAGTAGTTATATCCATATATTACGAAACGTGGTTATTAAATAATAGAGAAGTAGTTATATCCATATATTACGAAACGTGGTTATTAAATAATAGAGAAGTAGTTATATCCATATATTACGAAACGTGGTTATTAAATAATAGAGAAGTATTTATATCCATATATTACGAAACGTGGTTATTAAATAATAGAGAAGTAGTTATATCCATATATTACGAAACGTGGTAATTAAATAATAGAGAAGTAGTTATATCCATATATTACGAAACGTCGTTATTAAATAATAGAGAAGTAGTTATATCCATATATACCTTGTGTTGTTTTTTGTTAAGAATAGTTAAACCATGGTGCTAGATGTCATTTAAAGAATTAAAACAGAACACTGTTTAATCATACAAAATAACTGACAATCTTTATTAATATTCTTTAAACATACATTATGCAAGAGCTAAATCTGTCTATTGCAGGTCTTTCTTTAGGCCTGAAATGTTATCTAAATTATTAATTAGACATTAATTAACCTATCCAGACCATAATCAACTCTAGATGACATCGCTATCCTGCGATCTTTAGTGGATTATGAGCCGATTTACTGCATAACTTTCCTTCACGATTTAACGATTAAATGGATAATCAAGACTATGCTGTTTGTCGTACTGACTTTAATAATGATGATCGAGGCTAGGCGGAAATTTCAATCGCTTAGTTCTCGGTTCATAGTGGATCAATTTGAATGAAATTTTCAGCAAATTGCCTTTACATTATCTAGTTTTTAACTGTTATAGTGAGAACTGCCAACTCGTCATCGAATCTCCCATAATGTATCTTTAATAAACTGTGAAGTCAATAATTATACAATGTATATATATATATATGTATCACTTTTGTGCTACATCCCCTAGACTGTCGCCTTCTCCCTAGTCACTCGCCTTCTCTCTAGCCTGTCGCCATTTCCCTAGTCACTCCCCTTCTCCCCAAGACTGTTGCCTTCTTCCCAGTCTGTTCCCTTCTCCCTACATGTCTCCCCAAATGATTTTCCTTTCATATGGGTTATAGTATGAGATTTCATGGTGGTAATCAATTTATTATAAACATCATGAGAAATGTCGCTGTAGCTAACTGGTTTGTGTAAATGATTTTTTATATACATTACAACAAAAGTATTTTTCTGCTGTATGAGTTTTTGTGTGTGTCTCTGTAGACTAACAGTTACTTTAAATGATTTACTACAAATATCACAAGAAAAAGGGGTTTTTTGTCAAGTATAAACCCTGGTGTGTCAATGTAGATCAGCTCTTCTGGTAAATTATTTTCTACAAACATCACAAAAATAAAAGAGTTTTTCTGCAGTTTGAGTTTTTCTGTTGCTGTAGATGACTACAACGTGTAATAGTTTTTTTTACCTGTATTTCATTCTCTAGTATGAATTCTTTTATGTTTACGTAGATTACTTCCACAATTAAATGATTTATTACAAACATCACAAGAAAAGGGTTTTTCACCTGTATGGGTTCTGGTGTGTACATGTAGACTAACACTGTGAGTAAATGATTTTCTACAAATATCACAAGAAAAGGGTTTTTCCCCACTATGGGTTCTTGTGTGTATTTGTAGACTGCTGCTAGTCCTAAAGGATTTACTACAAACATCACAAGAAAATGGTTTTTCACCAGTATGAATTCTGGTGTGTGCATGTAGATCACTGCTAGTGGTAAAGGATTTCCTACAAACATCACAAGAAAAGGGTTTTTCGCCAGTATGTGATCTAAGGTGGCGCTGTAGAGCACTATTTGATCTAAATGATTTTCTACAAACATCACAAGAAAAATGTTTTTCTGCTGTATGAATTCTTGTGTGTGTATGTAGACGACTACTAGTGGTAAATGATTTCCTACAAACATCACAAGAAAAGGGCATTTCACCAGTATGAATTCTGGTGTGGAGTTGTAGATTATTATTTTGTTTAAAAGATTTACTACAAACATCACAAGAAAAGGGTTTGTCGCCAGTGTGGGTTCTAGTGTGCATTTCCAAATGACTCTTTTGCGTGAATGATTTATCACAAACATCACATTTATATGGTTTCTCGCCAGTATGAATCATCATGTGTCTACTTAAACCAACATGCTTTGTTAGTGATTTACCACAGATATCACACTCATAGTTTTTTTTGGAGACAGAATGCTTTGACATTTTCAACTTTTCTCTTGATTCATCTCTCTGAAAATAATACAAAAAAAATTTGGCTTGATAATTAAACATACATTATGTAAGAGCTAGATCTGCCTATTTCAGGTATTTCTTTAGGCCTGATATGTTTTCTAAATTATTAATTAGACATTAATTAACTGATCCAGGCCATAATCAACTCTCGATGGCATTGGATTTCTCCGATATTAAATAGATTAGAACAGTTCAGGCAAATTTTGATTTAAGATAAAAATGGAGGAGCGAGACTTCGCTTTCAGTACAGTGGTTGAAATTATTGCACACGTGTTGTCAAACCTTTAAAGGCTAATATCTTCGCTCGCAATAGTGTAATTTGAATGAAATTCTCAAATTATTCATTTTACATTATCTGTTTTCAAACTATTATAGTAAGAATGCAGGGTTGTAAAAATCTGCTAGCACGACGCCTGGGACTACCAAAAATAACTTACGGGCTAATGATCTATTTAGCCGTACTAATCCTGGACTAGTGCCCTTTCACTGGTTTGTGAATTAAACTAGTGACGATATAGATAAATAAACTGTAAAACATGCCACATTTATTTCTCAAACTCCAAGGAAAACTCAGTCATAACAATAGATTTTCTGTAGTAAAACTTAGAGCTGTATGGACATTTTTTGTACCCCTTCTATTCATTCATTCTTGACATTTCATTTCTCCATCTTCCACGCTTTGACAGGTCATGTATAAACCAGTTGAAATCAGGTTGATTTAAAAACAAAAGACTCACTTATACTTTATATTAGATTAGTTCTGACATAAATATTTGAAAGCATACCTTTGTATTTTTAAATACAAGATAATTTTGATCATTTAACATGACAGGTATTTCCAAAGAATTTACTATTCGTGTTCGTTACACACACACGCCATGCTGAATCATCCTGAATGGTTCCAGTGACCCCTGTGTCATCAACATGGACCCTATCGGAACACAGCATGGTACTCGAGTGATAATATAAACAATTTTACTATCCTGTCTATTTTAATATTATATCGATCAGCACATCAAACTGATTTGTTTCATTTTGAGACTCTTTAATTTATAGAGTGACCAGGTAAATAAATACGGTAAAACAATTAATTTGTCAATCAGTCAAGGCTATCTCGTGCTTTGCAGTAAGTGTTAATAATAACGTAACGTATACAAATCTTCGAGTGGGAATTAAAGGATGTAATTGACCGTGATATATTACAAATGACATGTGCTCTATGAAGTATTTATATGGTTTTTAGTAAAAGAAAACATTGTTGTGGCTACCATTCCTGGTTTTGAAAATCAGATATGATATGAAAACGAATATTGGTTTGTAATTTCCAATAAGTTATGTTCGATGAAATACGCCAAAAGTCTCAATCGCCTGGCAATCTCTAGTGTCTGGTTATTCCAGTGCATGTTCTCCAGGTAACAATATAGCGTCACCGTTTGACATAACTTGTGGAATATATGTCTAGCCTCGTTCTTCGATTCCCTCATTACATATGGCGCTCAAACGCATTATGGTACACGATTTGTGTACCAATAGTAAAATGTTTATTTTCTTTTAAATATTGGATAGGCCTAACTGAAGCCCATCTTTTTCCGGTAAGATCACAACATCAATGTTGATTTAAAGGAGCTAAATCGCTAACATTTGGGACCTAGAAATTAACACAAGTGGGTCGCAACTCATATAATACTGTAATATGAATGTATATAAACTGATTTACATTCAATCGTTTCCGATTTTACTCTAATTTCAAATCAGTTATGTTCCGTGAAATAAGCCAGCAGTCTCAATCGAATGCAAATTCCCAGCGTCTGGTTATTCCAGTCTACATACGCCGTTTGGTTTGGTGCAATATGTCTAGCCTCGTTCCTCGAGTCTCTTGCTAGAACTGGGGTTGAAACGCATTATGGTACACGATTCGTGTACCAATGGTAAAATATTTATTTTGTCTTAAATATTGGATATTAGAAGCCCATCTTTTTCCGGTAAGATCACAGCATCAATGTTGTTTTAAATTGACATATAATTCGTGTTTTCAATGTTTTGGATGATATTGAGTTAGAGACTTAGCTACTTTAAAAAAAAATATAGAAATGAAAGTAGTTGTAAATCCATTAAGTTGTGTTATTATGAATATCTTACTTTTACTTCTAATGTCAATAAAGGTTATTTTGTTTCTTCATATTTAATTGAACGTTAAATAATATATCTCAATCATCTATAATGAGGCTAAATACCAGTAAGATAAATTAAAGAAATAAAATATCTCTGGACTGCTCGATCAGACGGCCGCCATTTTATAGCATCGGTTGAGTTTTAAATGCGACTTGGACCTTCTCCAACCCGAGTAATTCATATTTAGACTTCAGGATTCGTCATTGTATCTCCGAGGGTATTTAACTTATCAATATAAGGGAGAGAGAGAGAGAGAGTGGGAGGAAATAGGAGGACCAAGAGAAAACCCACAAAGTTGGGGCAGGGACCCTACTCCTTGTCACGTATAACCGGGGAATCAAATCCACACCAATTAACTCAATGACAGACTTTATGATACAGCGCGCATGTGCCAACTGTTCGGTCACCCATTCCCCCGTAGGTGGTGGAAGGGGGAGAGAGAGCAATGAGGTTAAACGTCCACTTGACACAATCTAGGTCATTTAGGGACTAACATATGGTCTAATTTTATTTCAATCATTCGCTTGAGCGTAGGGGCCTTTAGCAGTGGGAGGAAACCGGAGGACCCGGAGAAAACCCACGAAATTGGACAGGCAATCCTACTCCTTGTCGCGTACAACCGGGAATTCGAAACCACACCAGTTGACTCAATGACGTACCTTATGATACAACGCGCACATGCTAACCTTTCGGCCATCCAACCCCCTGGTTGGTGGAAGGAGTAAAGGGGAAACAAAATTGGGGTGGGTGGTGGAAGGAGTAAAGGGAAACTGACTGGGGGTGGGTGGTGGAAGGGGTAATGGAAAACAGACTGGGTGGTGGGATGGGTAGAAAGAAACAGACTGAAGGTCGGTGGTGGAATGGGTAACCGAAAATAAACTACCCCTTCCACCATCCTGTCTATTTCCCTTTACCCCTTCCGCCACTGATCCCCAGTCTGTTTCCCTTTACCTCACCCCCAGCCTATGATAAATATCTTTTATTGTTCAAAAGGCTGACAAGTTAGAATATTTCCTTTATTTTTCATTCATAAACAACTAATTAAAACTTCTTTTTTACAGATTTTATTTTTCTTGTTCACAAGAATGACCATTTTTGAAGATTCACTAAATTGTTATATCTAGTAAAATAAAGCTAAAGTTGTTCCTAATTTATGAAGTTAACCCAGTTGGTTATAATACATCAAATGTTAATACATTGTACATGTAGTTTGTGATTTCATGTAGAATATTTCTGGGGGATAATGGTGTACGTGTATAGTACAAAATGAAATGAAATGGGGTTTAACATCCTACTGTTCTGCTCCTATACTGGGCTAATGAAGACGGGCATACGCCATACAGTGTGCTATTAGGGAAATTTTGCCCGGGCAGTGGCACTATCGCCTACTCTTATATCGAATTCCAACTGCCAGGGGATCTTTTACGTGCATTCCAATATATACATGGGACCTCGGTTTTTCGTCTCATCCGAAGGACTAGACAGCTGTCCTTGTCAGGCCCTCCGTCCTGCATCACTGACAAAAGGAAACCATGCCAAGGCAGGGATCGAACACCCGACCTCCAGGCTAGCGAGCCAGCGTCTTACCCACTTAGCCACGTGATCCCAATGTATAGTACAAGTTCTTGTGTCTTCCTGTTGATAATAATAATATCACTTATAGAGGATATTCCAAACAGTCACAGAGAGAATACATTGGCGTGCACATAAAAGACCCCTTGTCAGTTGGAATTCGAACTAAGAGTCGGTCGTTGCGCTGCTGTCTGGGCAAAATATCCTTCATAGCACGCTAGGGTACGTGCCTGTATGGGTCAGTCAGAAATATAGGACCTAAAACTCTATTTCATTCTATGTCATTAAGAGAGAGAGAGGAGAGAGAAATGGGGTTTAACGTCCACGCGACACAAACTAGGTCATTTCGGGACTAACATATGGTTTAATTTTATTTCAACAATTCACTTGCACGTAGGTTTTTTTAGCAGTGGGAGGAAACCAGAGGACCCGGAGAAAACCCATGAGGTTGGACAGGCGACCCTACTCCTTGTCACGTACAACCGGGGAATCGAAACCACGCCAGTTGACTCTATGACAGGCCTTATGATACAGCGCGCACATGCTAACCATTCGGCCATCCATCCATCCCCCCAGTATGTTCAAAGTGTTTGAGATTTAGTTCTGTACAATTAAAGTTCAGCAGCAAGGCACCACTAAACACATGTTCCTGAACCAACCACTGTAAGTTTTACAACATCTGGAAGTAGCCAGATTACTTCACAAATTTACTTCACAGTAATGTCCAATCAGAGGTTGTAACATCGTGACATCCACAGAAACCTTGACATTGAACAAGCCTTTAACTTTACAACTGGATTATCACAGGTCGACATTTTACATTGAAAGCGTAATACAAGGCATTTGCGATGTACAACCAAGGAATCTGATAGACTCACAAGCTTGGTGAGTACTCAATCGAAATTTGTGCCAAAATATGCAGGATATTATGTGAAGGCCTTGATAAGATGTACGTGGTAAAAGCGAGATCAAGCCTTCTACTGAAGATGCGCTAAACACAACCTATATATAAATAGGTCTTCAATGAGGTTTTTACTGTTGATAATGATGGGCATTTTTATAGTCAATATTGGAGAAATGTCTTCATACTGTAAAGTTTTACAGATGATCCTGGTGGCTTTGTGATGAATTCTTTGTACCCTAAGTAATTGTTCATTACAGTAATCAAGATGGGAAATGATGAGAAAACCAACAAGAGTAGAAGCAACATCTTCTGTGATTAGCAGGGCTGTCGGTAATTTTTCACAGTTGATTAGCAGCACTTCTAATCATAAAGTCCAATTTTGCCTATTTGATTAGAAAATTCAAAAATTGATTAGCAGTTGTTCAGTTTCAACATAAAACACCTAAATAACAAGATATTACTTTAATTCATAACAAATGATTAGATTTCATTCTTGGATTTTTTTAGCACTGCTATTGGTAGCTGTGACGGATTGTGAATGTGATGTACACTTTTGGTGTGTTGGCAGTGGCTTCCGAAGCCCCACTCATTTTAATTGTTATTTCTTCGTTACATGAAAAATTTTCGTTAGAAAACAATTTTGTCTGCTTTTTATAGTTTGTTACTATTTTTGTTCAATCGGACACACACGGAAAAAAGTTAATATTTGTGGCTCATTTGTGGCAAATGTCTCTATTTATCTTATACATAAAAAACTGTTTTAGAATTTAATTTGTCAGAGGAAAAAAGTTAATATTTGTGGCTCATTAAGTCGCATCGATGTCATCCTTATCAGTGATTGTAGCGACTGAGCGAATGTTCACTGCTGATCAGTGTGACGGTATACTAGAGTGTATTCATGTATGTGTACCTGACTTTTGTTTGACTTGACTAAATTGTCTGTGTGACCGTGTGATTGTATATGTAACGTGTCTTGTTCAAGTTAATTAAGGTGTACTCATGAGTGGATGGTGCAAGATCTGTTAACAATGGACTGATACACTGATTGTGCTGACTCGATGGCTTGGTCAGAGGATCTCACAGCGCTGGCCCTGGATTACAACTGGACGAGTTGGTCATACGCCTGAAGAGATAGAGAGTGAGCGACTATCAGATTTTATTGACAAAATGGAAGAACATGTCATTCAGGTTACATTCATAGATGTAATTATGAACAATACATAAACATTTACACAAATGCTATAATAATGATTTGATTCTTGGCAAGCACTCATTTTGAAACAAGGGTCATAACTCTAAATCATTCCATCTCTGGTGCATTTAATTCTAAGGTTGCTCTCCAAATGCAAGCTTGCATGTGCGCTCTTTTGACATTTTCTGCAAAAGACTCATTAGCTGGTGGAAGGGAACTTGAAGTAGGAGCAGAAGCCGTCTTTCAGCTAGATTCGAGGGTCTGTCATACTATTTTATTATTTCTGTCCATAGCAAGCTGAAACAAACGCTGTTGCTTCCTTGGTAACTTGAACCCAATAGTGTAATAAAGTCTGTCATTTAGTCAACTGGCGTGGTTTCGAATCCCCGGTTGTACTTGACAAGGAGTAGGGTCGCCTGTCCAACCTCGTGGGTTTTCTCCGGGTCCTCCCACTGCTAAAGACCCCTACTTGCATGCGAATTATTGAAATAAAATTAAACCATATGCTAGTCCCGAAATGACATAGTTTGTGTCGAGTGGACGTTAAACCCCTTTTCTCTCTATCTCTCTCTCTCGAATAGTGTAGCCATGAATAAGATAATTATCACGGCTCACTAATATTGCTACTAATTCGCTTTAAAATATTTATTATTTTGTTGTGGTTACTGGTTTTGGTTAGTGGTCTGATACCCAAAAAGAGGGAGGGAACTATTTTTATTACTATAAATAAAGCAGTGTTGACCTCTGGCTTGTGGTTGTGGTTTCGATCCCTGGTGTGGCTTTGATATAGGGGCACTGTAGCGTCTCAACATTTATTAGAGACTTTTTAGGGGTTCGTTCCAGCCTAGCACTTCAATTGAAAGAACTAACAAACTCGGGTGTAGATAAAAATAAACATCTTTATTTGGATCAATTTATAATTGGGATACATCGCATTAAGGTGAGATAATTTGGGTGAGACGCCAACCCTTTGGATAAATTCCCAGGTATGGAAACAGGAATTAGGTAAATAAATACATATGCCCTGTCAGGCCGGTGGATATGACGGGATTAAATCGGAGATTTGGTGACATAAGGAATTGGTAAGACTTGGGGGAATGGGTGAACCACAACTATCTAGGCCTATCTTGGATCAAGCCAGTCAAGGTTAAACCAACCTATGAGTCTTTAAATAGGAGACCAGTTATGGATAAATTACCACAGCCAAAGCTAGGATATTAATTCCTTACCCATTTTTGGTGATCCATATCCAATTTAAAATAGCTGGATTGCTGCCAATTACGTAAGGAGCTTTCCCGAGTGCACCGAGTGTCCACTGAGGATTTCCTTGTCGTCTGCTTCTATTTATAAGGGGATTCCGATGACGTCAGTTGTCGACCAATCAATGCGAGCGTTACTAACAATGACGACGTTATAGCGCACAATACTGGATCTTCAATGAGTTACTTTCTATTTTTCACTCGGCAACCGGCTGCAGATTTCACTCGGCCAACTTCGGTTACTCCTCTACACCAAACCATGTTTCCAAACAGAGTTATCTTTCCGTGACCCGCAAATTATATTTTTAACAATGAGTTGAATTCTATAGGAGGTGTTGGAACTCCCGCAAACAGTGCCGGTGGTGCAAGTAAGTTATAAAAATAAATACAACTGACAAAAGGTTAAGGACCACCTTAAAGTAAAACAAGACAGGAATATTTGGTCATTTAAGTAATAGATATTTTTTAATTGAGGATTTCGAAAAATATAGGAGTCCATTAGATGAGCCATGATGATCTGGTCAGGAAAAGGATGAGGATTACAGACAAGAGTAGTGATAACCATCGTCATGTGTATCCCTCTCTCACTTGGAGAGAGAGAGAGAAATGGGGTTTAACGTCCACTCGACTAACATATGGTTCAATTTTATTTCCATAATTCGCTTGCGCGTAGGGATCTTTAGCTGTGGGAGGAAACCGGAGGACCCGGAGGAAACCCACGAGGTTGGACAGGCGACCCTACTCCTTGTCACGTACAACCGGGGATTCGAAACCACGCCAGTTGACTCAATGACAGACTTTATGATACAGCTAACCATTCAGCCATCCAACCCCCCCCTCTCTCACTTGGATCACGTCCTCAACACCTCTTGTTTGATTAGTACCATGGTACCAAAGGAACCTGATACTATTCTTCTTGGAGTGGCAAGACTTATGCTGGAAGTATTTTGTGATGGATATTACATGGTTCCAAATAAAAACCATCTGAATTTATTGTTGATGGTTAAATATCAAACAGACCTCATTTTAAACGGTGGTGCTTATCTTTTTGACACACATAATTTTTACCTGTACTACTGCTCAAAAGCTTTTAATTTTGTTTTAAAATTCTGTTAATTCGTTGATAAATCACGTTATTCTATTCTCTAGTCATGGTAGTCAGTTAAACTTGAAACCTGTATGTTTAAGTTGTAACCACTGTAAAAAGGATGGCTGTAGAAGAATCATGTTCGTTCTGAATCTAAATGTAAAACCTATTCCCCCCCCCCCTCCCCAGTCGCTGATCAACAGAAATGAGCAAAGTGAACCTGGGCACTAAACAATATTCAGAATACAAGTTATTTAGAAGTTTATTTTGTTTGTGGCTTGATAAATACAAGAGAACACTTTTCAAGACGTCGTCAGAAATGAACTGTGAAAAAACTTGTATTTAATACACCGGTATATTAGTCATGGTTTATTCAATACAGTTACTAAATGCAGCTTTAACAAACTACATTTTTTAATTGTTTATTTACAGAGAAGAAATGGGAAACATTACCAGGCTGCCAGACACGCCCCATTGATAACAAAGGTCTGCCTGCTGCCGCTGTACACAAAACACCCAACCCAGAACCAATCGATGCCACAAAATTGCCGCTAGCAGAAAAAATTCGACGACTTTCAATGTTTTTACGAAGTGAAAAAAAAGTAATCAATGAAATTATGGTGAGGTTTTATTTATTAAAGATACATTATGGGAGATGGAGATAAGATAACGAGTTAGCAGTTCTCACTATAATAGTTAAAAACTACATAATGTAAAGGGAATTTGCTGAAAATGTCAGTCAAATTGGTCCACTATGAACCGAAAACTAAGCGGATGAAAGTTTCGCCTAGCCTCGAAACTAATAGTCTCGATTGTCTATTGTTGTGATTTAATTATCAATGAGCGATAGCAGCATATAGAATTGTAATCCAGTCGACATCGAAGGCTAGCCTTGACATCGGGAGTTTATTATGGTCTGGATAAGTTAATTAATGTCTAATTAATAATTTAGATAAGATTTCAGGCCTAAAGAAAGACCTGAAATTGACAGGTTTAGCTCTTGCATAATGCATGTTTAATATTTTTCACAATAATCTCATTAAAAACACAGATTCTGCTTTATTTTTATTTTTATTTTTATTCAAGCATGTATTACGTATAAAATTCTTTTATTTGCCCATCTACATAAGACCAGTTGGGCGAGTTTGGGTGGTCGAAGCGTTAATGCGTCATTACCCGCTTGTACGTGACAAGGAGTAGGGTCGTCTGTTCAACCTCGTGCGTTTTCTCCATGTCCTCAGGGTTTCCTTCCACTGCTAAAGACCCCTAATGAAATAAAATGAACTATATGTTAGTCCCGAAATGACCTAGTGTCGAGTGAACAATAAAGCCCATTTTCCTCTCTTTCCCATTAAATCCTATTTTATTTCATTTTAGTTGTTTGAGAATTCTCTGATGAGTTGTAAAGTTGGAATTTGACCAGATTTTTTGATCGATGGCATGGTACAAGGAAAGAACGGATCCTTTTTCACTGGCCGACTTAATCTGGGTGGTGTGTTCCTAGCCAGAGCTATCGGCATCAACAAGAAAGAAATCAAACTGTCATGTTTCAAGAAGGCGGTGGAACTTTATCGTACCCTTCCTGTCACTGAAATTTTGAACCAGGATGATATGACCCCAAAAGTTATCAAGGAGAAACTGGAGAATTTTAACTCGACCGTTGCTAAGATGGAGAAAGAAACAATTGCAGAGTTACCCCCACCATCTATTTTGAAACAGATCCAAGATATTCTAACCAATCCTAAATATGCTTCAACCAATTCAGTCAGCAAAATGGAGTTGGCGGCCTCTGTGGCTAAATGTCGAGTCCGTTGTCGATATGATGTAGAGAGTTGTAAAGCTGAATCAGGGAAAGTTTATCATAAGGGAATGTACTTTATTGACAACATACTACAAGGTGCAGGTGTTTCAGTTTCCAAAAAAACTGCTAAGTCATTGTGTTATAATATGGTGGTTGAACGACTGACCACCATGAATGTTGAACATGGCAACATCTTAGATGGTGTCGAACAGTCTGTCATAACAGAAGCAGAAGCACAGGTTCAGAGCACTTTGGTAAAGGCAGCACCAAATCCTAGGGCATTTGATCTCCGTGAACAGTTTGTCAAAATGAACGAACTTAGCAGTGCCACGCATCCTGCATCCATCATTACTGTCTTGGATGGAATTTTCAACGATGTAAAATTGACGCCCATTTGTCTATACCGTCGTAGCATGAACACAGAAATAGAAAAGGAGAAAATTTTCTGTAACCTCTATCTAGCTGGTCATCTCATCATGATTGGTGAAGCAGAGAACCGAACAGATGCCCAAGCAGACGCTTACTCTAAAGCCCGATAGGTTTCACGAACTGTGACCCCGAGTTCATCCTCCCCCAACACAGTAAACTTCAACCACACGACCAAGCAGCAACAGATGTTATCGACTTTCGTGTCAAGGGCAACTGCATTTTGGAAGATAACTGTTCGAATCTTCATCGCTTACAATGGACCCGAAAACCTATATCAACACTACCAGCCAAGGATATCGTTGTCTTTGAGGACGTCAGTTGGATAGTAGATCGTAAAGTTCAAGGTTTCTATATTTTACAACATTCATGTTTTGTCAACAATATGTTGTTGGAATGGGAGTTTTTTGACAATGATGATCGTGTATTCAGGTAAGTTGCCTTAAGGCCTAGTCTGGTCTCCCGGCCATAATCTTAAGGCCTAGTCTTGTGTCTTCCGGTCTCAACTGTAAGGCTTAGTCTTGTATCTTCTGGCCTCAACTGTAAGGCCTAGTCTTGTGTCTCTTAAGACCTAGTCTTGAATCTCTTAAGACCTACTGTAGTCTTGCGTCTTCCGGCCTTAACTGTAAGACTTAGGCTGTGTTTCCTGGCCTTAGCCTTCAAGCCAGAATTTCATATTTTCTATGAAAGTCAAAACATAATTATTTCTATGTCTTTTGCTCAATAGGTTATCAACTCACTATTATACGACTATGGGCATTATTTCCCACCCTTAAAAATCATTGACACAGGAAATAATAACACAATTACCTCCCTTGTTTTCCTATTGCCTCCATGCATTAGCTATCTTCAAATGTTGGAATTCGAAAATGATAATTTTGCCAATTTCGCAGCTGGCAATAGTGAATTATAGGATTAATAGGATTATTCTTTAACAAGGTAGGACTGTGTATGGATACCATCTATTTTAAGGCTTTATTTTAATAAATTTTAAAAATATAACTTAACAAATATGAAATTGTAGCTTTAAGATCTAGTCTTGTCCCATTGATCAAAATTTTGAAATGTTCAGTTTGCTTGTTACTCTTCTTTTGTTTTTAGGGGTGGTTGAGTGGTCCAAGCTCATAAGATCTTTCATTGAGTCAAACCTCCTGGGTGTCAGTCCAAAAATGTTGGTTTGTTTTGTGTGAGTGTTAATCCCCATTTCTCTCTTTTTTTACTTTAAGATGTCAGATGAAGATACAGAAGGAAGATGTTGGAACCGAACCTGCAGTGTCTCTTAGTAAGATAGGCTCTAGAAATTTTGCAGCAGCTGATATCTTGTTTAAGCTCTACGAAACACAACCAGTCATAGAGGTAAGTTATTCTATTGAATACTTGAATTAGCTTTAGGGCTATGGATTCCTGAGCTAAATAGGGCCTACATTATATAAAGATAGGTTGCCAGGCAACTAAACATACGCCCACAGCAGCTAAATCGTCCGAGCGGTCGACAAGAGTTGTCGTATATTTGTTCTTTTGTAGGTAATTAGGGGGCATTTAATAGACAACTTCATACAGATGACATTATAATTTTCGTCGTTTGAGGGTTCACAAGGTTCTAAAAACTAAAATAAGGGCTGTAACTCAGGAAGTAATCTACAGAAATTATTGAAATTCGACAGACTTTTTCGTTTTACTAATTCAAATAATACATATCAATTTCATACAGATCGGATGATAACTTTTGTCGTTCGAACGTTCACAAGATTCAACAAAGTAGAACAAGGGCCATAACTCTAGAAGTAATTGACAGAAATTGCTGACATTCAATAGGCTTCTTCATTTCACTAATTTAAATGATGCATATGAATTTCATACAGATTGGGTTATAACTTTTGTCGTTCAAGCGTTCACAAGATTCAACAATGTGAAACAAGGGCCATAACTCTAGATGTAATTAACGGAAATTTGCTGAAACTCAATAGGCTTGTTCGTTTTACTAATTTAAACGATACCTTTAAATTTCATACAGATCGTATAATAACTTTTGTCGTTAAAGCAACCACAAGGTACAACAAAGTGAAACAAGGGCCATAACTCATGGCGTAATTAAAGGAAATTGCTGAACTTCAATAGGATTCTTCGTTTCACTAATTTAAATCATGCATATCAATTTCAAACAGATCGGATGATAACTGTTGTCATTAGAGCATTCACAAGATTCAACAAAGTGAAACAAGGGCCATAACTCTAGATGATTAACGGAAATTGCTGAAATTCAATAGGCTTCTTTGTTTTACTAATTTAAATGATGCATATAAATTTCATACAGATCGGTTGATAACTTTTCTCGTTTGAGCGTTCACAAGGTTCAATAACATGAAACAAGGGCCATAACTCTAGACGTAATAAACGGAAATTGCTGAAATTCAATAGGCTTCTTCGTTTCACTAATTTAAATAATGCATGTAAATTTCAGAAAGATCGGATGATAACTTTTGGAGTTAGAGCGTTCACAAGGTTCAATAAAGTGAAACAAGGGCCATAACTCTAGACGTAATAAACAGAAATTGTTGAAATTCAATAGGCTTCTTCGTTTCACTAACATAAATATTGCATATAAATTTCACAAAGATCGTATGTTAACTTTTGGCATTAGAGCGTTCACAAGGTTCAACAAAGTGAAACAAGGGCCATAACTCTAGACGTAATAAACAGAAGTTATTGAAATTAAATAGGCTTCTTCATCTCACTAATGAAAACAACATATATCAATTTTAAAACAATTGGATGATAACTTTTGGCGTTAGAGCGTTCACAAGAAATTGTGGACGATGGACGGACGGACCGACGGACGTACCGACAGACGGACGGACGGGGGCGACGGCAATATACGTCCACATTTCAGTGTGGGCGTATAAAAACCAATTTAGCCAAGCATTGCATTTCTACACCCTTTCACTGAAGCAACGTTCCTGTCCCTTGAGCAGGGTTATCCTGTGACAACACCAGAAGATTGATATATGGGTGGGCTGGTCTAGTGGTCTAATGCATGCCCTTTAGATCATAAGATATGTCCTTGAATCAATTTGAGCCAAGCTTGTATGTGACAAGGAGTAGAATCTCATGTCCAGTATCGTGCATTTTTTTCCCGTTCCGTCAACATGCTGCCAATGGCTATACAAGGGACCTTTTTTCTTGTCCAGTCCATCTTGCCCTTGCAACAAGACGAAAAAAGGCTGGAAAAACCTGAGGAACTTCATTGGCCAGATTAAAAACAGATTCTTATCAATGAGCCAGTGTCCTACACACCAAGTCAGAACCCACCGAGCCAGCGGTTTACCCACAGAGGTGGGTCTTTACCCACTGAGACATTGTCTTACCAACTGAGCTGGTGGCTTAACCCCTGAGCCGATGGCTTATCCACAGAGCTGGCACCTCATGTACTGAGCCACCTTGGTTTTCGTTCTGCTCTTGTATTGCACATAAAAATGCCTTCCTGGCTAGGCACAGATTTGACCTTTAATTGATGAATGCCATTATTTAAAGTTAACCTAGATATCATGTCTTAGTAAATCGTTTTTCATTCCAGGTTTCTGCTTACACTAAACCTGATCAAGCGATAGAATCTGTCAGTTTTGATACGTTGCTTAAAGAAGCGGAGGTGTTGAAGAAAGCTGCCGAGGATGCAGGAGAAAACGTTACAGCTACTACAGCTGAGGGAACTGATTCAGAAACTGAGACCAGTGACACAGATGTTGAAATGAAGGAAGAAGTAACAGATTCACAGGCTAAGAAGAAATATCCTAGAAAACCACATTACCGTCATGCTGATAGATTTATTTTAAAAGCTGCCCAGGCACGACTAGACGAATTCATTAAAGTTAAAATGCTAAAAGATCTACTGTTTGGACCTGCTTTCCCTCATCATATCACACGCCAGATTAACGGCTTACTGTATAACCTCCCCGTTCCAGTTCGCTTTATAAATCATTCCACTAGAAATCAGATGTACACCATTGTAACGCAAAGTATGTCACCGATCAAAATTGTCGCATTTCTCAAAGCCAACGGTGGACAGTCTGGTCGCTTTCGTTTAGTCGACAAATCAGAACTTCCGACACATAAGGACATTTTACCAGAACTTAAAAGTAGGGAAATTTTAACTAAGATCAAATCCAAATTTTAGTAGAAATTTCAATTTTGATTGGCTAAGCACTAAAACCAATCAAATTGTTGGCTTTTTTTTGCTAATAAATATAAGTGCTAGTCTAATGTCTTGTCTCAATTACATCTTCAACAGTATGGTTTTGTTTCTAATTTAAAATCCAAATATTTGTCTAAAGTCTTTACCAGTTGTGTGGTTGAGTGGTCTGATGTATGCTTTAGATCATAAGGGCTGTCATTGATTCAAGTGCCATGGTTTGTTTTGAAGGTACTTCCAACCTTATTTGTCTTATTTTCGCCAGTCATGTTTGGCCGTTTTGACTGACTTGCAGTGAAATTGACCAACTGGAGAATACTAGTAGATCATAAGGTCTGTCTAAAGTTTAGACAAATATTTGGATTTTAAACTAGATTTATAAGGGGCATTTTAAAGGGGCATTGGCGCCATTGGGTAAGATTAGATAAGAGCTGACAGTTCTCGCTATAATAGTTCAACAATAAATAATAGAAACAGAAAATGCTGAAATTTCAGTCAGATTGCTTTGCTCTGAACCGAGATATAGGTGATTCAGTTTTAGGCTACAGAGCCAATTTTCTGAAAGGTAACCTTTTCTGTGGTTCAAGTATCTGATGTGAGAATCTGGGCCCTGTTTCTCGAAATCTTAACAGTGGGAATGCAGTCGACCCTACTCTTGGAAACGAAGCTAAGCCTCTTCACTAAATGACAGACCTTATTATCCAACACGAATGCATTATCATTTGACTCCACCCCCTCCCCTGCAGTGACACATGAATGTTGTGACCAATAACCACTTTCCTGTCTTAAGGCCTTTGAAAACAGACTATTCCTCATTATTAATTTGTCCCAACTAATCATGGTTCATGAATGCGTGTTCTCGATATGTTGACACTTCTACGATGGTGGGTGACTACGAGTCATGAGTGAAATAATCTTATTTCGTTTAATCTGTTATACTAATATAGAGAAAATACAATTTACATTTTATGGATATAACTTTTATGGATATAACTGTTACAACAAATAACACATCTACACAAATTTTTAAGTTGACCTCATTTCAATCAAAGTAAATACATGTACCCGTAAGTATTGTTTATATTCGCGTTACGTTTGGTAGTGGAACAGTGACACTGACATATTGTACATCGTTGACTTCAGGGTTAGGCTTGTTGTCTACCAAAGTTAGGTTAACATCTTCCACTACACTGCAAAGTCAGTAACATCATCAAGCTAACCTTTGCTAAAAGGTTAATGTTAATAACATCCACCAATTAGTCTATACACTAAACACAAGACCTGCAGCATTCAATCTCTGTGATCTGTAAATAATTAATAAAAAAACATATGAACTTACTTCAAATTTACACACTATAACTTATTACATAAACTTTATGTAGATAAGGAAAGTGAATTTTGAGATGCACTCCAATGACAAGTAGTTGATTTACATAAAAATTTACAAAAATAAGAACTGTTAATGAAAATAATAAACTGATTTACCTCAAGATAGATAATTGGAAATATTTTCTATACTTTTCTTCTGAAAAATGAAAGGGCGTAGTTTTATTATAAAACAAGGAACATGTACTACAAAAACATATAATTATTAATGTACCCCCTCGCCAACACGTACATTTGGAATTCATTTAATATAGTTAACTAAAAAAAATGTTAAAATCACAATTAATTATGATACCACAATTACAGGCTGGTAAAATCAACACAAAGTTCATACATTAGATTATAATAACCAGAATCGACTTTAAACTGATGTCTCTCACATATCAATGCCATAACTCTTGCAGTAATCATCAGATCTCGCTGAAAATCAATAGGCGTCTTGTCTCATGACCTTAAACACTGTGTATAAATTTAAAGTCAATTGGATTTTAAATTTAGCCTCTAGAGTGTTCACAAGATTTTTCAAAGTGATCAAGGGCCATAACTCTGGTAGTAATTATCGGATATCGCTGAAAATCATTAGGCTTCTTCGTCTCATGACCTTACACACTGTGTAACAATTTGGAGTCCATTGGATATTAACTTTAGCCTCTAGAGCGTTCACAAGATTTATCAAAGTGATCAAGGGCTATAACTCTGGCAGTAAATATCAGATATTAACTTTAGTCTCTAGAGCGTTCACAAGAAATTGTGGACGACGGACGTATAAAAATAAAAACAAAGTTTAAAAGAATCAACTTAATTAACAAAAACAATAATTAAACAATCAAAAACTAAACAGATAAATCAAATTCAAACGGAACAAATAAAGCAAAGAAAAGGAAAAAAGCAGTTCATTACCATTCTACATTAAAAAAATAAAGGAAATCAACTTGCGAAAAAAACTTTCATAAAATAAGAGTAAAGTAACACTAATGTTAATACTTTTTTAACGACACTACTTGGGCTCCCGGCACCCCTACACCCAAGCCTATCCACACCACAACAAAGGTCCATTTCATTGATTTTTTTCAATTTAATGGTCAAAGCCATCAAAAAAAAAAACCAACCCATTTAAAACACTGAAAAAATAATTTCAAATTCTACCTTTATAATCAAGAAATATAAACTTTAAATATGTAATATGTAATTCAGATCTAATTTTCCATCAAAATCAATGTAAATGGACCTTTGTTGACCAGATAAGCAAATTACATTGATACTAACTTCAGACTTTACAATTTTGTATAGAATTCGAACATTAAATGATCATGCGACCGAACCTCCAGCATGAGGTCCCTAACAATATCTATTTAAGAATAACAGAAACCATAAATTAAAGGCGTTTTTAGGACCTGAGCTTCGACCATATTAGATAGTAAAAGCTTAATTGATTCTATTAGTTAAGTATAATATTTGAAATTAGATCTATAATATATAATTATGATTTTAATAAATCTTAGCTGACAATAACGTGCGGATTTCATTCAGTTTTAAAATTGGTACTATATAGAGCCTAGCCAGTATAGCGATTCTGAAGGGAAAATACCGCTTATGACTCATGACGTCACTCAAATATGACAGAAAAGCACTTATTTTGGTGCCATCCCACGCATTGACTGGTATATAGAGCGTTTTGATCATTTGAAACTTTGAGTTTGACCTGAAACCCTATTAATTAATAAATAGGTAATATTAATAAAACAATACTACTAGGCCTATTTATTAGTATTTAGAATATATATCATATGTAGGCCTACATACACTGTCATACAGTGCCTTTATTTACAAGTTACATCTGATTTATTAACTGATTATCAGACTTATCCATTTGTGTGTATCTCATTGATCATTCTCAGGCTCAAGTTATACTCCTGACAAGTCCACGAGTCACGATACTGTGACCCCCTGTTGGTTGCACTTACTTGTAGTTAAACTGTCACTACTACAACTTAAGGGGTATAAATAAAATGCTTGAAATGAAGTCGGACTAGGTAGATATCTAGGCCTAATTATAATGTCGACTTGTTTTCATATCGATTACCCGACGCCAAGACCACTTCTACTGTACTAGCACTAATTTCAATGTAGGCTACTTAGTAGTCTTACCCCAAAAGTTAGAAAAGACTTCGTCAGCAAAAAAAATTATTTACAATCGGTACATCTATGATTAAGATTTGATTTATGCAGTTTTAGTCAAATACTAGCCTACTATAAAGTAACAAACTTCATTTACATTACCCAGGTCAGAAAATCTCCTCAGAAAATAAAAGACAACTGTTTAGTGTTTGTAGCCCAATAAATATAAGAAGCTGACGCCGTTAAAAACAGTGTTAGCCTAAACATCAGAATATTGCGCCAAAAGCAAACCAGTTAAAAATATAATTTGCGGGTCACGGAAAGATAATTCTGTTTGGAAACATGGTTTGGTGTAGAGGAGTAACCGAAGTTGGCCGAGTGAAATCTGCAGCCGGTTGCCGAGTGAAAAATAGAAAGTAACTCATTGAAGATCCAGTATTGTGCCGTTATAGCCTTGACCGCGCCAAAGTGTCATGGCCGCCGGCTGTTTGATGTCGCTTGTTTCGCTAACTGATTTGTGTCAATTCATCGGCCTAACGGGAATGTTATAAATATAATTATGTGAAAAGGACAAGATGGATATCGGGCATTATATTGTGATACATGGTAATGTATGACATTGTTATATAAATGTGTTTCGGGCGTGAACTCTACAAGGGAGCTGGTCTTATTTTTTGACACTCTCAGTCGGAAACGACGTGCGAAAGACTGGAATCGCCTGGACCGTAACAGCACCTTCTCAACCTCTTGGGTTTACTCCGGGTACTCCGGTTTCCTCCCTCAAGAAAGGCCCCTGCGCGTGGCTAAGATAATAAAAATGAAAAATAAGACTTGTCTGTGATATTACCTTCGGTGGAAGCGGACGTTAAACACTAAGAACAACAACAACGAATTCAGTACAGACAGAAAGATTTAGAAGTATAAAAAGCTATTGTTGTTTACAGTAGTTATTGAGCGTGTACCATAATGTGTTTCAGCGCCATTTGGAACAAGGGACTCAAAGAACAGGGCTAGACATATTCCACAAGTCATGTCAAATGGTGACACTATATTCTTATCTGGAGAGCATGCGCAATAAATACCATCGGTGTAGACTGGAAAAACCAGACACTAAAGAGTATGTCGCCAAACATAATTGATTAGAAATTACAGTAAAAACAGAAACGATTGAATGTAAATCAGTTTATATACATTCATATTACATTATTACTGTGTGAACCATGGTAAATTATAAAACTTGCCTATGTGTTTGAAATCACCTCTGGTTGAATAAAATCCATTACACAATTAAACATCCAAATCAAAACAAAAATTCTCTCTTGAAAAGTCAATGTTTTTGCTTGTATTTTCGACAGTGTCCATCACAACATTACACATGTCACGTCATGAGCTAAACCATCATAATATGTTGAAGGGGGTAAAGGTTGAATCACGTGTGTTGTAATCACAACAGCGCACGACCGTTTCGAGTTTTTGAGTTTGGGCAACACAATAGTAACTGAGACAAAGACATTGATTTGGAAACAATTGATTGTCAGTCTACTAAATTTTATTCACAATGAATATATCATCAATTATACGAATACTCGTAAATATAATATTGTTTTTCACCCCTGTATATATAATTGTATATTGGATACATTGCCTTGTGAATTTCAAAACAAAGCCGGGAATTTACAAAATAATTGTGTTACCGATCACGTACGATTATAAATTTGTCTAAACAGTTTTTTGCACATCGGAAATAATATTCAGAGCGAAATAGAAAGAAACTGAACTATCTGCCGATAATTAATCCGGTGTGCGGTATGATTAATTGTTGGTAATAATTTTTGGTATTTATATAAAAAAAAAATAACGTTATATTATAATAATTATAATACAAGAGGGAAACAAAATACCGGACTACAAGCGTATTTATGTTTTTAAACGCCCAAACTCATTACTGGGTTCCGAGAGGAATAGCTTATTCATACACAACCGTTACGACAGACAAGCCTTGCTTTGACCCCCCCTGTACGAAATGATATAATCCGATAAATGACGTAATTAGCTTCCATTTTGGTTATTTCTCAGTGTCAAAGTTTGTGATGAGTTCAATTTTACAAGAGAGAACTTTTTTATTCGCTAGGACATATAGTTGTACAATGGATTTTATATAACCGGAGGTAATTTCAAACACACAGGTAAGTTTATAATAACCAAAGTATAGTAGTTTGTTCATAATCGAAGAAATCCGTTTATTATTTACCACGGTTTACACAGTAATATTATTATGCGTTGCGACCCATTTTTGTCAATTTCTAGGTCCCAAATATTAGCCCCTTTAAATGATTTATTATGTTGCTTTATATTTCATTAAACATTAAATTATGCATCTATAATAAAGTTAAATGCCTGTAATAATATATTTTAAATAAATAAAATATTCTGTGACTGCGCGATAAGATGGCCGCCATTTTTCAGCATTGGGTGAGTTTTAAATATGACTTGGACGATCTCCAACCCGAGTAAATCATATCTGGAGAGAGAGAAATGGGGTTTAACGTCCACTCGACACAAACTAGGTCATTTCGGGACTAACATATGGTTTAATTTTATTTACATAATTCGCTTGCGCGTAGGGGAAAATCATATCTGGGCGTATTCAAAAGTTTTCTTAATGTTAAGAGTGTCTTACCTTAAATCCGTATTCAAAGGCTGTATTTTTCATATCCTTGGATAAGTCTTTGATTTTTTCACAGAACGCAAATACTGCCTTTAATAAGAAAGATTTCAAAATTTTAGCACAAAAGGCCCATGGACCTGAGATGCACCGCTGTCCATAAAGCAGTATGTATACTTTAAAGGGCCATCATTTTGGCAGTTATTCTTTGATTTTCTTTCTCCGGCATGTTGCCAGTACAGATGGGAAGTAAAATAGAAAAGGCCTTTTGGTCATACCTACTACTACTACCTTGGTGTTTTAACGTCTGCTTCCACTGAAGTGATATTGAAGACATTTCTCCCCAATATAGGTAGGACACAGCTCACCAAATATTCCTATGCCATGAAAGTTATTTTTAGTCTTTATCTCCATTTCCCTTTGACCCCCTTTTGCATGACGATTTCTGATGACTTTTTGGTGTAGCATCCAAGAAAAGGGTTTGAAAATACATTTTCTGTCAGATTTTGGTAAATATTTTTTGATTTTGAGGCGGAAACATACATGAGTTGAGAGGATGGTTAGGTTGAAATGTAGGGCAGAAAATTGCATGTTTATTGGTCTTTACTTCCAGTTTGTGTATCTCAATATTTTCATGATGAACCTCATACCTGCTTTTGGAAAAGCGGTTGCCAAACATGAATCGTGACGACAAATTAAACATACATTATGCACGAGCTAAATCTTCCTATTTTAGGTCTTTCTTTAGGCCTGAAATGTTACCTAAATTATTAATTAGACATTAATTAACTTAAATCCAGACCATAATCAACTCTCGATGTCGTCGCTAGTCTGCGATATTTACTGTATTAGGATCCAATTTGCTGCTCAACTTTCATTCATGATTAAATCATCGCTAAATTCTTGGTTCAGAGTGGATCAATTTGACTGAAATTTTCAGCAAATCCCTTTACATTATCTGGTTTTTAATTATTATAGTGAGAACTGCCAGCTCTTTATAGAATCTTCCATAATGTATCTTTAAAAAACATAGATATGGTTCATGAAGAGTGTTGGATATTGAACTGGCATTTCTTAAAGATGGGTTCCTGCGTACAAACTGGGTGATTTAATGGTATATATGGACCAAAAACATATTCAAACTAATTAATTTGTCATAATTATGCTTCAAATCCTTCTCAAACATTGTAATTGCGAAGGAATGCCCTGCTATTAAAATTCGATCAAACCAGGTCATGTTTACATCACGTCTTGGGAATCAGAGGAGAATTCATTGCACACTTAATCGCTTACTATTTATTACAAATATCGAATCCTAATTAAATTCTCGGATTATCCACTACCCGCGTCTTTTTCCGTCATTTTTATCTCAGAAAGTATTGTACGTCTAACTCTTCATAAAGTTTATCAAGCGCTCAATGTTCGCTTGTGACCTTTGACATCACACCTGCTGAAGTTCCTAATCGTCGGGCTGTTGATTAGGGGAACCCTTACATTTTTGTCCTGTATACGCTCCATGAGTGTTTTTCGGGGAATCCAGTATTTTTCTAGTAAGATTGGATATCTCTACTTTCCATATATACCAAAATTGCCATACTTTTATTGGAAATAACCACCCGATAATTACTTTTCTGGGAACCCATCTTTAAATTAATTTCATGGACGTTGACATATTGTTTTAGACCTTGTTCGTGTCTCGTGTTATGTGGCCCATGGTTTGAAACGAGGTGTTTCTGAGGGATGTACATGTTCGCTCTTGAAACAGGTCTTAAGGACAGGGAAATTGTAGATAATCCAGTGACACTGAATCGTAGTTACAGGATCAGCAACATGACTACACAACAAGCATAGGATGTCATCTGCCAAAACTGATTTTCACGGTATTTTACAAATAAACAATGGATGGAATATTAGAATTGTATATATATATATATATATATAAAGAGAGATGTTTTGATTCACGGTGGCTAAGTGGGTAAGACACTGGCTTGCTAGCCTGGACATCAGGTGTTCGATCCCTGCATTGGCCAACAAAGTTCAACAGGATTTTTTATCGTGGTTTCCCCTTGTCAGTGGTGCAGATGGAGGGTCTGACAAGGACAGCTGTCTAGTCTTTTGGATGGTATGAAAAGCTGAGCTCCCATGTACACATTGGCATGCACGTTAAAGATCCCTTGGCATTTGGAATTTGATATAAGAGTTTAGCCATAGTGCCACTGCCCAGGCTAAATTTCCCTGGGAGCAGAACAGTAGGACGTTAAATCCCATTTCATTTCATTTTATAGAGATGTTAAGTGGTGGACACATTTGCTGAAATTTATTCTGCTGAATGGGTGGACACACAATGCGAATGCTTCGCCCGATTCACCAGTCGATTGCATCGTCCGATTCACCAGTCGATTGCATCCCCCTTTCATGTCACATGATTAAACATGGCACTGACAATGTCTTCAAACAATCATGTGATTGGCTAATGAATTCTACATTCGGACGAAGGCTTCGGCGAAGGGGACTCACTAGGCGGATATAATTTAGCCGAATATATCAAACATGTTTGATTTGGGCGAATCATTCGGGCGAATGAAAGTGGACACACTAGGCGAATTTCAACACCAAACAATTCGACCGAGTCATTCGGCTAGTGTGTCAACCTCTTTAAAGATACATTATGGGAGATTCTATAACGAGTTGGCAGTTCTCACTATAATAGTTAAAAACTAGATAATGTAAAGGCGATTTGCTGAAAATTTCATTCAAATTGATTCACTATGAACCGAGAACTAAGCGGTTGAAATTTCCTGCTAGCCTTGATCATCATTACTAAAGTCAGAACGATAAACAGCATAATCGTGATTATCCATTTAATCATTAAATCGTGAAGGAAAGTTATGCAGTAAATCGGCTCAAAATCCACTAAAGATCGCAGGCTAGCCATGTCATCTCGAGTTGATTATGGTCTGGATGGGTTAATTAATGTCTAATTCATAGTTTAGATAACATTTCAGGACTAAATAAAGACCTGCAATGGGCAGATTTAGCTCTTGCATAATGCATGTTTTAAGTATGGCATTATTCGATGGGGATGTCTGTTCACTGTCGACTATCTTCAAATGACCGCTGATTATCACCTTTTTTTCCATGGTTAACTTGAAATTTCCTTCTGCCAAATAGGTTATTTTGGTCCAAAATATTTTAGGAATCAGACCGCGCTTATTCCCATTTTTTTTTTTTAAATATTTGGAAGTTTTCGTGCAGAGGTATTGAAAATCAGGAGACTATTCCATATTGAAAACCCTGAAATAGAAGATGACATAGGCCAAAACAGCACTATGATCTTTCTTCTGGGTCAAAAAACTAAGAACACAGTAAGGCAGGTCAGAGAGAATTTACACTCGAACACAGGAATCTAAGTAAGTGCACACATACACATACATATATGTAGGAGTTGAGCATATGCAGTCAGCAATATCCTTGATTTTTCAGAGTGACATTATAACTACAAAATACGCTATTACCTATGGTATATTATACACATCAACAAATACTTTAAAACTACAAAATATGCTATTATATATAATATACTCTTAAAATAAAGTAAGGGATATCCAGAAACAATACAAAACTGAGGAAATGCACTGCTGTTTTTATTAGAGGTAACCAGTGTGTGTTAATAACAGGCCAATTGCCTACACACGAACATAAACAGTTCATGTGGGAGGCTTATCAAGTGTCAAATTTGACAATGAACCCCTCCCACGTTTATGGAACTATTGCGTGTCGCATGTGCAGCTCAGTGGTTCTGTTTTGGCGATAAGTTCTTCATCTGTGAACATACTCTCAAAGCATGTCAAGTGTCCATGACTATTTATTATATCACAACCTGCATAGGTATTTGCATTTCAATATCCCCTACCTCTTTTTAAGAGTATATATTACACTGACAAATATGCTATTATCTACATGTATAATATATATGGTATATTACACCAACAAATACTTTAAAACTATAAAATATGCTATTATATATGGTATATTAACCTCAACAAATACTTTAAAACTATAAAATATACTATTACCTATGGTATATTACATCAACAGATACTTTAAAACTATAAAATATGCTATTATATATGGTATATTACATCAACAGATACTTTAAAACTATAAAATATACTATTACCTATGGTATATTACATCAACGGATACTTTAAAACTATAAAATATACTATTACCTATGGTATATTACACCAACAAGTACTTTAAAACTATAAAATATACTATTATATATGGTATATTACATCAACAAATACTTTAAAACTATAAAATATGTCTACTGTGGACTCTGTCACATCCGTTCTCGGAATACTCCGGCACTCTGTGAAATCTGACATCATTGTCGGATTTGACAAGAGTCCACTGTATGTCTATTGCAAAGATATGTGTACATATGTCTATATTAATTACAAAGATATATACATCCATATAATGTTTTAGAAAAATATATAAACATGTCTATATTACAAAAATAATGATTTTCTTCAGCATCTTATTCTCTAGTATGAATTCTTTTATGATTACATAGACTACTAAGTTGTGTAAATGATTTTTTACAAACATCACAAAGCATTCTCAGACTTAACCCTTCCAATGCTAGACGTAAATCCACTGCCTGTGCTAGACCCTTTTTTGAGGAAAAAAGGGGGATTGGAACTGAATGCCAAACAGTACTTATGGAAGCTTTTATGAAAAATCTTTTTGTCTGTTGGGATGGGCATGAGGTTGGGCTAAGAGGAAAAAATAGAATTTTGGAAATTTGCATAATAATGTAGTCACATGATGTCATGACGGCCATTTTGGATTTCTCATTTCTCACTAAAGCTAACACGAAAACGAATTTTTCTCCATGAAATACTTATGAAATATTGATTTTTTCACTGGATTTTGATAAACATATATAAAAGGAACAAAAATATTAATAGCAGCCATGAACAATGCCACCACGAACACGCGCATCACGTCTCCCACTGCCATGACCCCGTGCGGATTGCAATACCTTGTTTTCACTTTCACTTTCATCCCGAAGTCCCATATCATTATCAATATAGTTAGTCAATAGATCTACACGTTCGGGGCTCAGGAATTGCCCACGTCTTCTACGATCCAGCAGGCCAGCATTATTATGAACATCAGAATCTACTGCAGACACAGGGCTATCGTGTTCACATTGGGCTTGTTCATCATGCACGGGAGGCATAGCCATAGGCGGAACGTCGCGCAACAAATCACACACGTACTTCATAATACCAATCACTGTCCTGACTACTATCATTATCAAGTAACTGGAAACGAATTATGTGTATCACCCGCCTCAAAATTGTTCACGTGTTGGTCAGCAAGACGTCATTCACGACTTCGTCGAGAGTGCATCATCTACGTTGTCACTATGCACTCCGCCATTTTACGGTTTGCCACTTTGAAACACGTGGAAATGTGTTTTAGTTTATAGAAAATACAATAGATGGCACTTGCAGTTACGGTACTAATTTTAGCGAGGGCTTTACTAAGTACACGGTAATACCGGGTACGCACATTTTAACGACATTTTATATTACCCGGTAATACCGGGTAGACGCAATGAAAGGGTTAAGTTAAGAATTTACTCAAAATTGATCACCTTTTTTTTTTATAAAACTTTTGAATTTTTATGTATCAAATATGTGCAAAGTTTTGTGTTTTTGGATCAAAGATATTTCTCATAAACAGAATGCTGCAGTATGAGTTCTGGTGTGTCGCTGTAGATGACTACTAGTGGTAAAAGATTTACTACAAACATCACAAGAAAGGGGTTTTTCCTGCAGTATGAGTTCTGGTGTGTCGCTTTAGATGACTACTAGTGTTAAAAGATTTACTACAAGTGTCACAAGAAAAGGGTTTTTCGCCAGTATGAATTTTCAGGTGTTGATGTAGTGAACTTCTTTCTGTAAATGATTTACTACAATCGTCACAAGAAAAAGGCCTCTCCCCTGTGTGAGTTTTGGTGTGTCGTTTTAAATTACCACTAGAGGTAAATGATTTACTACAAACATCACAAGAAAAGGGTTTTTCACCAGTATGAATTCTGGTGTGTTCCTGTAGATTACTACTACAGGCAAAAGATTTCCGACAAATGTTACAAGAAAATGGTTTTTCACCGGTATGAATTCTGGTGTGTTGATGTAGACTACTACTAGTGGTAAATGATTTTTTACAAACATCACAAGAAAAAGGTTTTTCGCCAGTATGGGTCCTGGTGTGTTCCTGTAGATGAGTACTACGATAATATGATTTATTACAAACATCACAAGAAAAGGGTTTTTCACCAGTATGAATTCTGGTGTGTGAATATAGTTGACTATTATTGTTAAATGATTTATCACAAACATCACAAGAAAAGGGTTTTTCGCCAGTATGAATTCTTGTGTGTAGTTGTAGACTAGTACTAGTGGTAAAAGATTTTCTACAAACATCACAAGAAAAGGGTTTTTCACCTGTGTGAGTTCTGGCGTGTCGTTTTAAATTACTGAGAAGGCTAAATGATTTCCTACAAACACCACATCTATATGGCTTTTCGCCAGTATGTATTCTGGTGTGTGAATATAGTTGACTACTAGTCCCGAATGATTTACTACAAACATCACAACTAAAGGATTTTTCTCCCGTGTGAATTCTGGTATGTGTCCTTAGATAACTACTATTGGTAAATGATTTACTACAAACATCACAAGAAAAGGGTTTTTCACCAGAATGGGTTCTGATGTGTCGTCGTAGATTACTACTATTGTTAAATGATTTACTACAAACATCACATGTATATGGCTTCTCGCCAGTATGAATCATAATATGCAAATTTAAACCACATATGTTTCTAAATGATTTACCACAAACATCACATTTATAGTTTCTATTGGAGACAGAATGCTTTGACATTTTCAGCTTTTCTCCTGAATCTTCTCTCTGAAAGAAAACACAATAATAATTAAATTTACTGCTTAATTATTTTTCTCAAAATTAACCATAAACCATTCTAGGTTTTGACTTGAAATGCTGTATTTTTATTACTGGTGAGAAAATGACAGAGAGAGAGAAATGGGGTTTAACGTCCACTCGACACAAACCAGGTCATTTCGGGACTAACACATGGCTTAATTTTATTTCAATAATTCGCTTGCGCGTAGGGGTCTTTAGCAGTGGGAGGAAACCGGAGGACCCGGAGAAAACCCACGAGGTTGGACAGGCGACCCTACTCCTTGTCACTACTACAGATGGAGCCGTATGTAGCAACGTTTTGCTCGTAAAGCATAGATCAACTATGGAGTTAACGAGGTATATCTTTAGATACAAAAACTGACTGTTTACTGGTCACCAATAGGTTGAAAGTAAGATCGGTTGCCATGCAACAAAATATTCGCCCACGGTAGCTTAATCATCTGAGCAGTAATTCAATAGGATTCTTTGTTGTGCTAATTTAAATAATGAATATAAATTTAGTACAGATCTATGGAAGCCTATAACTAAGATTCCTAATTTCTACTTTTCCCCTCTTCAGAACACGAAAGTCGAAAAGTCGAAGTTACGACAAAATGTGAGGCGACAAGACGGTATACAAGCCAAAATTAACTCGAAAATAGGAAATTAAGAAATAACACACCGCGATAATAGGTCGCTAATAGCGCAGTGTGTTAATTTCCTAATTTCTCCTTTACGAGTTGCATTTTGGCTTGTATAGCGTGTTGGCGCCTTCTTACTGACATCAATAAATACAAAAATATGACTAAGTCGAAAGTCTACAAGACGGTATACAAGCCAAAATGCAAGTCGAAAAGTAGAAATTAAGAAAAAACGGGGGGCGCTATTATCGCGGTGTGTCATTTCTTAATTTCCGATTTTTTAGTTAATTTTGGCTTGTATACCGTCTTGTCGCCTCACATTTTGTCATAACTGCTACTTTTCGACTTTCCTGTTCTGAAGATGCGAAAAGTAGAAATTATGAATGATAGTTATAGGCTTCCTTACAGATCGAATCATAACTTTAGTCGTTCACAAGTTTCTACAAAGTGAAAAAAGGGCCATGACTCTAGATAATAATGGAAATTGTTGAAATTAAATAGAATTCTTCATCTCACTAATGTAAACATCATATCTCAATTTCAAAAAATGTACATGGAACATGTGTGATGGCATTGGATGTTTACTCAAATGACAAACATGAAAAACCAGTGGTTGTCATACAAGATTCACCCACATTTTGCAAAAAATGGATAGGGAACAAGCTATAAAAAAAAGAGGGATTTTTAGAACAATCTGGGGCCATAATCCAGTAAGTTATGGTCTAAAATGTGTGAATATCGAAAAGAACCGAGATCTTTGGGATATAAACATATATTTCAAGTCTCAGAAAAAAACGAAAAAAATTGACATCTAGTGTCCCACAACCTTTGTTATTACATAATTTTACACTATTCGCGTACAAGGAGCGGCCATTTTGTTGAGCAGCTTTGTTTCGATTTTCCTGAAATTTGAACTCAACATTCATTTAGGAGATAAACACCTCCTGTTTAGAATTTAGAGGACTGTTATTGTCCATTTGATACCGCTTAAATCATTAGAGGCCGAGATCGCGTAGGACCCGGAGAAAACCCACGAGGTTGGACAGGCAACCCTACTCCTTGTCACATACAACCGGGGATTTGAAACCACGCCAGTCGACTCAATGACAGACTTTATGATACAGCGCGCGCACGCTAACCATTCAGCCATCCAACCCCCCACGTTCGAAACAAATTGCATATCGTGTTTGATAAATGTCCATACACTCGTGTGACTGTGTAGATATATGCTGTGTAGCGTACGCATGTGGTTGCTATGCTTGTTTACGTTGTCATTTCGACGCTGTGAATGTGATTGTTTTTCTTCGCAAAAAAACATGGCCTGTGTATGAAAATTAGTCTCTGTCCTTTTCATATCAGTATCAGCCCGACTTGTATATTTTTAAAAATATATTACGATCCATACGGAGTTCAATAAATTGTAGTATTTTTATTCACTTGTTGAAAATCTTCGATTTTGACCAGTCTGATTATGATAGAATGACCATAGCAACCATTATTGTCAGACCAGCCTTGAAATTAAATTTACTTATTATGTTTCAAATACACTCACTGTTTTTTTGTGTGTTTCAGGTGTGTGTTTCAATAAGCCAATGGTTGAATTTCATTGTTGATGACATACAAGAAAAAATTCATGAAGATTTCCAAGAATAAAGTTTTGAGGTGTAGAATTTTTGGCCACTGCAAACAGAGTCTAGCACCCAGAAAATATTCATTCGCAGTGAGTCGCCCAGGAAATTTAGAGGACTGTTATACTCATTTGACGCCACTTTTCGACCAATCAGAATCCAAGAAATTTCCATTTTGGGCTACAATATGGTGTTATATTTAAATGGTTTTGAAAGTTGGATAAAAACTGTAACCTCTAGAGGATCCACAAGCTAAAATGAGATTTTTTGTACAATTAAGGGCCATAATCCAGAAAGTTGGTTTTCGATATGCGAGATCTTTGGGTTATGAACATATATTATCAGATAACAAGATATCGAAATTGGATAACAATTGTAATATCTAGAGGGTCCACAACCTTGATATTACACACTTTATAACACTATTTGCGAACTGGGAGTGGCCATTTTGCCCAGTAATTTCATTAGGGTGTATTGGGATCTCTAGAGGGACCACAAGAAAAAATGTGATTTTTCATACAATCAGGGGCAATAATACATTAAGTTATGGTCCAATATGCGCAAATATCAAAAGGAAGCAAGATATTAGGGTTATAAACATACATTCAAGTTTCATCAAAATCAGATAAATAAACAAGTGACCTCTCGAGTGTCCACAAGCTAAAAACATGAATTTGCATACAATTGCAAGAGCCATAATCTATAAAGTTACGGTCCGATCCATGCCAATATCGAAAGGAACCGAGATCTTTTGGAGATAAAGCTATAAAACTGTGACCTTTAGAGTGACCACAAACAAATTGTGGAAGGACAGGGGCGACAACAATATACATATAAATGTGGGCATATAAAAAGACAAAGGGGGATTTAATGCTTGAAATACAGAGTTTATTTTAAGGAAATATATGCTAATAAAGTTATATTACATGTACCTTTAACAATAATAAATCCAGCTATAAAGTCACTTGAAATTTCTTGAGTTGTTAGCTTGTAAACATCCGTTTCATTCTTTACATCACTACTAGACCACCAATACTGAATCTGAATAAATCAAACAATTAATTTGAGTTGATAATGTTCATCAGAAGGCATAAATCATCAACTATATCACTTTTAAAAATGAAATGGGGTTTAAAGTCATACTTTACTGGAACAACAAAGTTTTAAGGGTGAATGGAGAAGTCATAAAAACTCTCAAAAAATAGTCCAGTGTGGTTTCAGTTGCTGCCTGTGACAAATTTTGCTAATGTTGCTTGTTAAATTATTTATAATATAAGATTGGAAACTTTTAGTTTATATATGACTTTATTTCAAACACACAGGCAAGTTTATAATAACCAGAGTTAAGTAGTTTTTTCATTTTAAATCGAAGAAATCCGTTTAAAATTTACAACGGTTCAGACATGTAAGTTTTGAAATTCGATTTTTAATTTAGCCAGTCAATATCAGTACTTTCATTTGGGTTAGTCCATATGTATGAAATACTTAGGCGCTACTGCACAGTGCATTAGCGCCAATACCTATATGTCGCAAGGATGCTAGTGTTTATCAAATTTACATTTTAACATTAAACAATATATCGGGTGACCTGTAATAACCTTCTATACTGTTACCTAGCTAATATCCGCTTGAAATAGATTGCCGCCATTTTTGAATGTAATTAAAAAATGGCACGGATCGTCTCCAACCCGAGTAACTCATGTCTGATGAGTCGTATGACTCAAAGAAATAAAAAAAGAAGAAAGAATGTCGGTGTTCAAGTGCGTAAAAGATAAATGAATCAAAATTAAAGGCGTTTTTATCTACTTGCCAATAATCGCTTTGAATTTAGTGAAGATGTCCGTATACTCGATTTCAAACCACTTTGACTAGTTCGTTAAATGTACCGATAAACGCGATCAAAGTTCAAACTGCATGTGAATAATCAGGCAAGCTAACCTGTTTCTTGTCACGTAAAATTTAGGAAAAGGAACTAATGAATTTGAGGTACAAATCTCGTGCATATTCTAATTCTGGTTCGGCATTTTCAATTTCTTTCAACTGATTTCAACAACATAGGAAAAGGTACGAATCAATTTGAGGTACGAACTACGAAGTGAGGTACGAATGAACTAAGTACGAAACAGCCAGGTTACGAAACAGCCTGAACCCGTTATTAGGACACTACTGGCACAGAGTACTACTGCACTCGGCAAACTTCAACAGATTCCAGTACCCTACATCTAATCTCGGCTGTATGACAAAGTCCGCCATTAGAATTACTTTCAAGTTCCCGGATTACAATGGCGTTGTCCATGACGACCAATGACGTCATTGATGACGACGTATTTGAAGAATGTTTTATCTTACAAAATTTTCAAAGTTTGAAGCTGTTTTTCTTTCAAGTTTATCCGATTTTCTTTTAGACACTGAAATTTGCACTGAAAATTCTACACTCTTCGAACGACGCTAATTTGAGAACTTTTTTCTAAACGCGGACAAGTTTCCCTTATAAGTAAACCGGTGCCGCATCGCAAATGTATAGGCGTAGGTACATGTCACTTACTGTCATACAGCCGAGGCTAGATGTAGGCTACCGGAATCTGCCGAGGTTTGCCGAGTGAGTACTACTGGTGTAATTAACATTGTTATTTTGAAACCGAGGCTTCCATCATTCAAGTGCTTACTTTTACATTAATTAGTGAAATTAAAGTGGTTAATTCAAGTTTCAATTTCAAGTTCTTTACTATGAGTATGAAACTCATCATTGGTGTAATTAAAGTGCTTATCTTAAAAGTGGTAAAATTAATTTGGTGTATCCAAAGTAATTATTTTTAAATTGGTACAACTGATTTGATAAAATGAAAGTGGTTATTTTGTATTGTTATAATTGGTCAAATTAAAGCGGTTATTTTGAAATTGATATACATGTATAATTAAAGTTGTAATTTTGAAATTAGTGTAATGAAAATGGTAGTTTTTAATTTGGTATAACTACATGTATAGTGATTGTGTAAGGAAAGAGTTTATTCTTTAAGTTGGTATAATTAAAATGGTTATTTCTAAATTGCTATAATTAAAGATACATTATGGGAGATACGATAACGAGTTGGCAGTTCTCAATATAATAGTTCCAAACTAGATAATGTAAAGGCAATTTGCTGAAAATTTCATTCAAATTGATCCACTATGAACCGAGAGCTAAGCAATTGAACTTCCCGGCTAGCCTTGCTCATCATTACTAAAGACAGTACGATAAACAGCATAGTCTTGATTATCCATTTAATTGTGAAGGAAAGTTATGCAGTAAATCGACTCATAATCCACTAAAAATCGCAGGCTAGCAATGCCATCTAGAGTTAATTTTGGTCTGGATAGGTTAATTAATGTCTAATTAATAATTTAGATAACATTTCAGGCCTAAAGAAAGACCTGAAATAGACAGATTTAGCTGCCTCTTGCATAATGTATGTTTAATTTGGTGTAGTGAAAGTTTGTCTTTAAATTGGTGTAATTAAAGTGATTAGGCTATTTTTAAATATGAGTAATTGAAGTGGTTATAATTAACTTGTTTTTATACGCCCACATTTTCATGTGGACGTATTATGCCGTCGCCCCTGTCTGTCCTGTCTGTCCGTCCACAATTGTTTGTGGACTCTCTACAGGTCACAATTCTTATCCGATTTCGACGGAACTTGAAATATAGGTTTATCCCCAAAAGATCTCGGATGCTTTCGATATTGGCATGTATCGGATCGAAACTTCATGAATTATGGCCCCTGTTTGTACGAAAAATCACGTTTTTAGCTTGTGGACCCTATAGAGGTCACAATTTTTATCCGATTTTGTTGAAACTTGAAATGTAAGTTTATAACCCAAAGATCTCAGTTCCTTTCGATATTTGCGCATATCGGACAGTAACTTCCTGAATTATGGCCCCTGATTGTACGAAAAATCACGTTTTTAGTTTGTGGACCCAATAGAAGTCATAATTTTTATCCAATTTAAAAAAACTTTCTATTATATCACCGTTACACCCTAAGGATGACTGAGTTCGAATTTCGTGAAAATCGGCCCAAAATTGACAGACAAAATGGCCGCCGTTCGTTCCCAAATAGCGTAAGAATATGGTATATCAAGGTTGTGGACCCTATAGGGGTCACAATTTTTATCCGATTTTGTTGAAACTTGAAATGTAGGTTTATAACCCAAAGATCTCGGTTCCTTTCGATATCCGTGCATATCGGACCATAACTTCCTGAATTATGGCCCCTGATTGTACGAAAAATCACGTTTTTAACTTGTGGACCCTATAGAAGTCATAATTTTTATCTGATTTAAAAAACCGTTCAATTATATCACCGTTACATTCTAAGGATGACTGAATTCGAATTTCGTGAAAATCGTCCCAAAATTGACAGACAAAATGGCCGCCATTCGTTCCGAAATAGAGTAAGAATATGGTATATCAAGGTTGTGGACCCTGTAGGGGTCACAATTTTTATCCGATTTTGTTGAAACTTGAAATGTAAGTTTATAACCCAAAGATCTCGGTTCCTTTCGATATTCGATATAAGAGTAGGCCGTAGTGCCGCTGTCCGGGCAAAATTTCCCTCATAGCACACTGTATGGCGTATGCCCGTCTTCATTAGCCCAGGTTAGGAGCAGAACAGTAGGACGTTAAACTCCATTTCATTTCATTTCATTTTCGATATTCGTGCATATCGGACCGTAACTTCCTGAATTATGACCCCTGTTTGTACGAAAAATCACGTTTTTAGCTTGTGGACCCTATAGAAGTCATAATTTTTACCCGATTTAAAAAAACGTATTATTATATCACCGTTACACCCTAGGGACGACTGAATTCGAATTTCGTGAAAATCGTCCCAAAATTGACAGACAAAATGGCCGCCGTTCGTTCTCAAATAGCGTAAGAAAATGGTATATCAAGGTTGTGGACCCTATAGAGGTCACAATTTCTATCCGATTTTGTTGAAACTTTAAATATAAGTCTATAACCCAAAGATCTCGGTTCCTTTCGATATTCGCGCATATCGGACCGTAATTTCCTGAATTATGGCCCCTGATTGTACGAAAAATTGCGTTTTTAGCTTGTGGACCCTATAGTGGTCATAATTTTTATCCGATTTAAAAAAACGTATTATTATATCACCGTTACACCCTAAGGACGACTGAGTTTGAATTTCATGAAAATCGGCCCAAAATTGACAGACAAAATGGCCGCCGTTCATTCTCAAATAGCGTAAAAATATGGTGTATCAAGGTTGTGGACCCTATAGAGGTCACAATTTTTATCCGATTTTGTTGAAACTTGAAATATAAGTTTATAACCCAAAGATCTCGGTTTGTTTCAATATTTGCCCATATCGGACCGTAACTTCCTGAATTATGACCCCTGATTGTACGAAAAATCATGTTTTTAGCTTGTGGACCCATTAGAGGTCATAATTTTTATCCGATTTAAAAAACCGTATTATTATATTACCGTTCCACCCTAAGGACAGTTGAGTTTGCACTTTGTGAAAATCGCCCCAAAATTGACAGAAAAAATGGCCGCCGTTCGTTCTCAAATAGCATAAAAATATGGTATATCAAGGTTGTGGACCCTATAGAGGTCACAATTTTTATCCAATTTTGTTGAAACTTGAAATGTAAGTTTATAACACAAAGATCTCAGTCCCTTTCGATATATGCGCATATCGAATTGTAATTTCCTGAATTATGACCCTTGATTGTAGGAAAAATCACTTTCTTGTTAGCTTGTTCTCTATCCATCTCTCGAAAATGTGGGCGTATCCTGCCTGGCAGCCGCTGGTTTTTCAAGCAAATACCTAATGTACAAATGAGACATATCATGGGTGAAATATATATATATATATATATATATATACATGTATGTACAATCAACAATATCGCTAATTAATGAGCTGTATAGACAGGTGACAATGATTTGAATTGGTCACCAAGGATTAGGTTCTATGATGTAGGGAAATAGCTTTAGGGTATTCCTAGGACAATATTAGTCTGTAATTTGAGCTGTTGCCGAGACAAGTTTGAAAGAGTCTGTTTTGAAGTTATGTTTTTCTGTAAATCAGTTAACTGTTGTTCAATTTTCAAACAAATTTCACCATTTGATATTAGTATTAGTATTTAATATTACTGTGCAAATCGTTGAAAATCAATAGTGTTCTTTGGCTCATGACAAACATTGTGTCAATCGGATATTAGGCCTAACTTTATTATTTATCAGATAAAAATAGTGACCTCTCCAGTGTCCACAAGCTAAAAACATGATTTTTCGTACAATCAGGACCATAATCCATGAAGCTATGGTCTGATACATTCCAATATAGCAAGGAACTGAGATATTCGGGAGATATACGACATTATACGTCCACATGAAAATGTGGGCATATGAAAACGGAAGAAACTACATAAGGTGACTCTGAACCGAGAACCGTTACAATATACATATGTCATTGGTTACAATCAACTAAATTAGGAAAAAAAATCGCTGGGTTTTAGCAAAAGTTTTAATGAATTCGTAATTACATATTTTTAAAAGTCAAACGAGTGAAAAAGATTTTTTTCATGGCTTCACTGATCAACAAGTAAATGAATATTGTCAAGTGAATGTCTATTTTAGGCGAATGTTTGCTGCCTGCAGCAGTGCTCGAGCGAACCCGTGACTGAACTTTTCTCATCCACGCAGTTGTTTTGAGATCGGCATCAGGCTGAAAAACAAGTTAGTTGATATTAGCACAAATATTTGAGGCTGTGGACCACTGTTAGTTGTTATTGACAGAGATATTTGAAGCTGTGGACCACTGTACTGAAGATATCATCCGATGGTCACGGGAAGAATGGTACTGTTGATTTTATCATATACTAACGGATGGCCTGGAGCTGCACGTGTTGAAAGTAGTTTAACTCCAAAACCATTAGTCCAACGCCACCTAGCCTACTTTACACCCCGGTCCGAGCTACCCAAAATACCAAATTTTAGCCTCTTGACAGCCCTAGTGTACATGTATGTAGTAGCCAACCCTGAACAGACATAAAAATGACAGTCACAAATATTAATATAGATTATGTCATATTATTTTCTTTGAATTAAATGTACATGTCAACATTAAAATGTGATGGTATAACTTTAAAGGAGCTAAATCGCTAATATTTGGGACTAGAAATTGACACAAATGGGTCGCAATGCATATAATAATGTAATATGAATGTATATAAACTGATTTACATTCAATCGTTTCCGTTTTTACTCTAATTTCAAATCAGATTTGTTCGGCGAAAGTCTCAATCGAATGGCAATCTCTATCGTCTGGTTATTCCAGTCTATGCCAATAGTATTTATGGCGCATGCTCTCCAGATAAGAATATGAGGTCACCGTTTGACATGACTTGTGGTATATGTCTAACCTCGTTCTACGAGTCCCTTGTTACAAATAGCGCTGAAACGCATTATGGTACAGGATTCGTGTACCAATGGTAAAAGGTTTATTTTATCTTAAATAATGGATATCAGAAGCCCATCTTGTCACGGTAAGGTCACAACATCAATGTTGATTTAAATTGACAAATACTTTGTGTTTTCAATGTCGAAGATTTTGGATGATATTGAGTTAGAGACTTAGCTACTTTAATTTAATACTGCTAGAGTACTTCTGAAGTCTGACTGATGGTTGGATCCCAGGATTCTGAACTCTGTACCAATGGGCTTGTATTAGACCAGGAGTAATAAGGTCATCTGCTACCCATGTCGTTTTTAACATCTCAAAACACAAAACTCTGAGACTAACATATAGGAATTTGTGCAACATAAGGATGAGAATTTTGCCCAATCATTTCTATTTGCACATGCTCTTTTTTACGATAATAACTACCAAGGGTTCTTTTTTTTTTTAAACTATATTTTATTCAATAAGAATAGGATTGGGGAACAGGCTAGGCCAATATCACCCCTCTCCCTTCAACAATACAATATAATTACAATTAGTTTACTTAAATACATGTATATAGTCGAAACTATTCATATTGTGTTATTAATTATACAATAATATTTTTATTCAAATAAAAAGGTTATTTGATATACATAATAATACAATAATATTTTTTTTCAAATAAAAAGGTTATTTTATATACATAATGATTAAATTTGGTTTTTAAGGCCTGAAAGTGTACAAATATGTAAACAGAATCTAGTGATGGTAATGATAAAGGACGATTACAGTACTTAAAATCGATTACTTAATTCTAAAAAGTTTTGCACCTCAGTAAATATTAATTTATTTTGTTCAAATGAAATATCCGTAGAGCCATCCAATATATATATTGTCTATTACATAGATATCTCCTACCAGTCTTTTTTGATATCAAAAAATATCAACGAGTGTTGAAATTTTTTGATATCAAAAAAGATGAGTAGGAATTTTATTTATCACCCAATCCCTTCTTACATGCACAAATAGAAAAATATAATTCTTTGCTGTAGATTTCACTTTTACTGAACATTACGGCGTAGTGATACATTATTTTTTGACAGCAATTCAACCATTGCAAAGTCCTTTATATTGACCCAGTGTTTCCATCAAGGTCAATTGAATAACAATAGTTCATTTTTATTAAAAAAAAAAGTTACTTTTAATAAGAAATGACCTGTTCTTTGAAAATAAAAAAAAGTAGTTCGTTTTCAACTGACCAATCAAGGAGATATCGCAGAAGATAATGAAATATATCACACAAGCGATATCTACTGTAGAATGTATTATTGGGTGATAAAAAGATATACATGTCTAAATTACAAAAATAATGGACAAGAAAATGATTTTTTTTCAGTATCTTATTCTCTAGTATGATTATGTGGACTACAACAAACATCAAAAGAAAAAGGTTTTTCTCTGGTACGAGATCTTGTGAGTTCATGTAGTCTACTACTAGTGGAAAAGATTTTCTACAAACATCACAACAAAACATTTTTTTTTTTCCCTCCTGTATGGATTCTGGTGTGGTGTTTTAGATGACTACTAGTGGTAAATGATTTACTACAAACATCACAAGAAAAGGGTGTTTCTCCAGTATGGATTCTGGTGTGGTGTTTTAGATGACTACTAGTGGTAAATGATTTACTACAAACATCACAAGAAAAGGGTGTTTCTCCAGTATGGATTCTGGTGTGGTGTTTTAGATTACTACTAGTGGTAAATGATTTACTACAAACATCACAAGAAAAGGGGGTTTCTCCAGTATGGATTCTGGTGTGTCGTTGCAGATCACTACTAGAGGTAAAAGATTTACTACAAACATCACAAGAAAAGGGTTTTTTTCCAGTATGGATTCTGGTGTGATTATATAGACTACTACTACGGGAAAATGATTTCCTACAAACATCACAAGAAAAGGGTTTTTCACCCGTATGAGTAATGATGTGTTTATGTAGAATAACTTTTTCTGAAAATGATTTACTACAAACATCACATTTATATGGCTTCTCGTCTGTATGGGTTTTGGTGTGTCGTTGTAAATTACCGCTAGTGGTAAATGATTTACTACAGACAACACAAGAAAAGCGCTTCTCGCCAGAATGAGTTCTGGTGTGTTTCTTTAGAGTACTATACTGTGTAAATGATTTTTTACAAACATCACAAGAAAAGGGTTTTTCACCAGTATGTATTCTGCCGTGTTTACGTAAATAACTACTAGTGGTAAATGATTTCTTACAAACATCACAAGAAAAGGGTTTTTCTTCAGAATGGGATCTGACGTGTTGATGTAAATTACTACTGCAGGTAAATGATTTACTACAAACATCACAAGAAAAGGGTTTTTCTCCCGTGTGAATTCTGGTGTGTTCATGTAGCTTACCACTAGTGGTAAATGATTTACTGCAAACATCACAAGAAAAGGGTGTTTCTCCAGTATGGATTCTGGTGTGTATCTGGAGATTACTACTAGTGGTAAATGATTTACTACAAACATCACAAGAAAAGGGTTTTTCACCAGTATGGATTCTGGTGTGTTGCCGTAGACTACCAAGGGCAGAAAATGATTTACTACAAACATCACAAGAAAGGGGTTTTTCACCAGTATGTATTCTAATATGTTCTTGCAGGTTTCTACTAGCGGAAAATGATTTATTACAAACATCACAAGAAAATTTTTTTTCACCAGTATGAATTCTGGTGTGTCGCTGTAGATTACTACTACAGGTAAATGATTTTCTACAAACATCACAAGAAAATGGTTTTTCACCTGTATGAATCATAATGTGTTTACTTAAATTATGAAGAGAATTAAATGATTTACCACAAACATCACATTTATAAGTTTTTTTTGAGTCATAATGCTTTGACATTTTCTAAATCTCCTCTCGGTAAATACACAAAACAAAATGGTAATTAGGAGATAAACACCGACTGATTAGAATTTAGAGATCTGATATTGTCTATTTGATATGAATTTAAATCATTGTTGACGGTCGCAAGAACCGGATGAAATCGGGTTATAAAATCACTTCAAATCTGTAAACATCAGTTTCATCCTTTACATCACTATTAGAGGACCAATACTGAACCTGAATAAATAAAATAATTAAAAATAATCAAGATGCATAAATTATCAACCATACAACTTATAGAAATAAAATAAAATGGGGTTTTAGGGGCTATTGTTCTGCTGCTAATAACACTTTAAGAAATGAAAAGATAGGTTGCCAGGCAACGAAACATACGCCCACAGCAGCTAAATCGTCCGGGCAGTGAACAAGAGTTGTTGCATATTTTTACTTTTTTCGGTATTGAAACATTTATAATACACTAAAATCTGATTAAGAGCAACAACTCATGAAGTAATTTTCAGAAAACCATTAGAATTTGTTGGTTTTTATAAAGTTCTGTCACATGCTAACGTTTTGTATACAAAACTTTTAATATCGTGGAATTAGTTGTTAAAGTCATAAAAATTCATTGAAAATCAATATACTTGTTCGTCTCAAGATCTTAAACTCTGTGTATCAATCTGAAGTCAATCGGATGATAACTTTAGCCTTTAGAGTGGAAATCGTTGAAATTCAATAGGATTTTTTGTCTCATGACCTTAAACACTGTGTATAAATTTGAGGTCAATCGGCTATTAACTTTGGCCTCTAGAGCGTCCACAAGATTTTTTTAAGTGATCAAGGACCTTAACTCTGGCAGTAATTATTTGAAATCACTGAAAATCAATAGGCTTCTTCGTCTCAAGACCTTAAACACTGTGTATAAATTTAAGGTCAATCGGATATTAACTTTGGCCCATAGAGCGTCCAAAAGCAATTGTGACGGTGGCAACGACAATATACGGCCACGTTTCAATGTGGGCGTATAATAAAATAGAATAATGTCCCAATTTTTGGCAATTAAGGTCAATCGGATATTAACTTTGGCCTCTAGAGCGTCCACAAGATTTTTTTAAGTGATCAAGTCCCTTTCCCTTTTCTGTGATGACTTTTGGGTATAGAATCAAAGAAATGTGTTTGAATATAAATTTTCTGCGAGATTTTGCTGAACATTCATGATTTGAGGTGGAAGGATACAAGAGTTCAGCGGTTGGTTAGCTTTTTATGTGATGTCAGCGCTATGATATCATTTCGGACTCGGGCTGGAGTATGTGACGTTCGGACTCAGGATCCATTTATAATAAGCCAAAAACGGTTTTATAAAAATAACATGCGAATAAAATTTATCGCTTGGCATCAAGTAGAACAGGTAGACCTCTACCTCTTAAGGAATGGCAAAATTTCCAATGTTGAATGTTTATGAAAAGAATTTTTATTTCTTTATATCGGTAATATGTATATAAAAAAAGTAGCTGATGAATTTATTGACATTAACATGAAAGACATGGTTATTAAAAGGCTCCACCAAAGGATAAAACATTAGTTGCACTAAGTTTCTTTATCATGAACCTACAGAAAAACCAAAAGTATCATTCATGTTTTTACAAGTCCCATGAAATTTTAACGATAATCTGTAAGCTGCAGTTGACATGCATTCCTCAACAACCTTACCAGACAGCAGTACCAATCGATATATGAGTGTAGCAATGCAAAAGGCTTTTTTTTTAAAATTTGAATTGGACTAAAAGTGAAGATTTACTAGCATTCTAACCCTCCTCCCATTTAAGAAACTAATAAAAAAAAAACAATTCAAAATCGATTAAGAAATAAGAAAGTTATTGCACTTTTCAGACCCAAAATTGATGGACGTCCGTATACACGTTTTTCTAGAATTGCAAAAAGTGACCAAAGACCATTTCTCAGAAACTATTGAAGATATTGGCATCACTACGCTCTAATTACCATATAAGGCACCACAGGTCTGCATATTATTATACGCATTTCGTACTACAAAAATATGACATCAGCTGAATAAAAAACAAGACCTGATAATACATGCCTTTTGACAAGTGATTTTAGCTATCAACGGAAATTTAAAATACTATTTTATAAAGAATGTAAACGATGTTTAGACATTATGAACTGCAGTGGACTCTGTCACTTTCGACATCTGAATTCTACGGCATTCTGTGAAATCCGTCATCATTTTCATTTCCCGATTTATTTTCTTATTACTTCAACCAAAATAATTTTGAGCAATCTGGATTCTGAATATTTCGAATTACAACATCAATCAGCGGTCTTGTCCCACACGATTTGCGTTAAATTAACATTTGATAATCCGACCTTCAATCAGTGGGTGTTAACCAACAAGCAATCACCAATCGATTATCTGTCGGCATAAATCATGTGTCTGTCAAATGTTGATTACCATGATAATTTTATAATCTCTTGTATCCGACATTTTAAAGTGAAAAGATAAATTCAAACAGTGGTTTAAGGGCGTGGACAAACACAACTTGTCGTCAGTCAATTGGTCGACCAATTGTAAGTGCTATTAAGTCAACTTTAGATGATTATATATATTCAAAGTAAATTGTTATGTATATGTATTGTTATGTTATTGTGTCTTGTTATGCAATCGTTTGATATAATGTAATAAAATTTTGAATGTAAAGAAAGCTTTATCATATTTTAAGATCTGTGTATTCGAGGGTGCATTATAATAAAACTTCTGGTATTCGAAGGTACAATAATACACTTCTGGTATAATTGAGGCAATTGAGGATTCCGACATGCTGTCTAATCTGGCATATTGTATCGATCCCCTATGATGTTGGAATTGACAGAGTCCACTGTACAAGTATTTCATTTTCTATCGTACAAACAAAGGCAGTAATTATTGAGGAATATTACTGAGGAATATTACTGAGATGAACTTAAAGCCTGTACCGGCACGGGAATTAAATATAGAAAATATCAGAAAATATAAGTAATCGCAACAATCAAAGCGGGATAACCGATAATCCCGATGTTATTGTTGTACATGTATGTGCAAAGAATCCTTACGATTCTTGGGTGGATGAGCTGTCAATTATCGATAATGGCGGCCGTGTGTTGATTGGGATTATTCCATTTCAATGTAAAACAGGGCTCGAAATTCGTCATTTTTTGCGAGAATCTAAGAGGATTCTCATATATGCAATCTGCGCTAATCTTTCGAATCTTAATATTGACTAAAAAAACAAAATTGTGTTTAGTGTTAATCGCCAGTATCAGAAAATGCCGTAGCTAAAATAAGCTGATACGGTGGCGTGGCATTTCTTCATAACACAATTTGTAGTCCTTTGTCCATCACGTAACTTGCAAAATTTTTATTCATTCCTGGATGACAGACAAACGGCACAATGCTCATGTGACAACCATAACTGAAATTGCTATAAAATAAAATTCTGTACGACTATGATATAGCCTTCAATAATATTTTTAAAATTAAGCCTCTGTCAGTAGTGTATAAAATTAAAATTCATAACGGTAAACGCTATTTAGAACTGGTTTATTGACATAATTCCAACCGATATGTCATGTGTCATCGGAATTCGGCAATTCTGTCGGGAAAACATCTTCGTTTCTCTCTCTGTGTGTTCGATGTTCTATAAAGGGATTATATTTAAAGAAGATTTAAATTAACATAACAACTGGTCAGTGAATCCCTCATTGTATGATCCAGTTATTATTTTAATATCTGGACGGAGCGTGGAAGACGCGCAATTCGGAAAACATGCCGAGGTCGTCTTCAATGGCCACGTGGCTTATTTTACTGAACCTATTACTATTATGTATAATCAGCAAGCTTGTTTTGTTTATTTAACCGGATTTTTAAAAATCACCGTTAAATGTGCTAATTACTCGTATTATAAACCACTAAGGTACACTGTATGTCTGTTGTTGTAGCCGACAAGCAAGTTGATTGTCTTCTTAATTAACAAGTAATAATTAACCCGTCGTAATTTAGCCAAAAGTAGATTGATTATTTACGATACCATAGTGGCCGATTCATTGTTTACCATTCGGCTTGAATAAACATCAATCGGCTAAACCCGACAAAATATACTGACCATGACTAACATTCAATTATCGGACTCGACAATTATCAGAGATGTTTTTTTTTTTTCAGAAAAATTTTACGCAAATCCTTGTCGGTTCGCAGCGTAAGCTCTTGCAAGAATCCTTGTGCGAATTAGATTCAGAGATTCGCGTGAATTTCTAGTCCTGGCAAAATACATTTAAGCTTTCACAATTATAAAAACATTATCAGTGATCGCTTGTTTGATAAACGAAAAACACAATATTACTAAATATACACAAATTTTCAACAATATTTTATTGTCAAGTTCTTTTATCACACAAATTTTCAACAGATCGAAACCGAAACCGAGTCCGAAAAGTCGTCAAGTAAGTCTGAACCATCGTCCAAAAGATCGTCTGTGTTGAGTCTGAAATGATGGAAGACTGAAATGTTGTGCTACCAATTCCCTGACAATACGAATTCGGAATTGTTGAATAAAAAACCCATATATGCGATGAGAGAACAGGCAAAATCAAGGCTGGAACATGCATTGCATTCCTGTTCCTCTTTTTTAAATTATATTTTGTCTGGTTTGGGTATGGAGTATGTATATATACTGATAGGTCAGACTCCTGTGATCTAACTGTCAATTAGGACGGTTCCTGAACGTACAGGGCGGGTGTAATGTAACCTACATTCTGAGCTGAACTAATAAAATATTTAATATACGGATAGAAAGGTTAGAATCCTGCGATGCGGCCTACATCAGTGTTGAATGCATTAAACTTTTTTTTTTTATATTAAAAATGTCCTGTAACTTACAATCCCCGGTAGTCTAAAAGGAATTTAGACGGTCTATAATAATAAGTTATAAACCCACAAATTAATTAAATATATCTTGACTTGCTTCACCGAAAACGTTTCCGCCATTTTATAAAGAATGTAGTTGTTCAAAAATTGCGACTTGGACCTACTCCAACCCGAGTAATGCATGTTTACAGATTGCAATTCATTTTATTATGCGTTTGAGATTAAAAAGGTGATATTAAACAATTACATATTATAATTTATATCTATAATTGATAATATACCGGTTCTTTATGCGAAATTGTCATTTTTAATTGAACATCGTGGCGTTTTTGTTTCTCAAAATGCGATTTCAAAGGAAGCGATTTTCTGTAATACAAGAGTTATGTCCCTTGGTTACAACTTCCAAACTTGCTTATAAATCACATTTTGAGGGGCATTTTGACATAAAAACGTTACTTTAAAAGCAAATATGTTTCAAGGTCTGTGCAACTTTTTTTCTTTCTTACAAAATTGTTTTATCGGAAATTGACACTATGAGAGTTATGGAATTAGGCAGGCTACCCTATTTCTTGTTAAAGAGACAATAACACTCTTGCTGGCTTGACAGCTCCAGAAAATAAATAATAGCCTTATTCTAAGTACTAGATGTTTAAGTGTCCTACCTGTTGTGTAATTTATCCATTACATCCTATTTTACTTGTCCAGAGGGTTTGAAAATATTTTTAAATCCAAGTCACACTTGAAAAGGTTTACGTTAGGCTTTTCAAATCATTTTGTTGAATTTTTCCAATTTTTTAAATTAGGTGTGTTAAGATGAAATTTGTATCACCAATTAATTGGAATATTGTAAAATAGTACAATTTGTTGACCAGAATAAAAATTGGGACATATTATTCAGTTACAAGAAGAGTGGTGAGAGAGAGAGAGAGAGAAATGGGGTTTAACGTCCACTCGACACAAACTAGGTCATTTCGGGACTAACATATGGTTTAATTTTATTTACATAATTCGCTTGCGCGTAGGGGTCTTTAGCAGTGGGAGAAAACCGGAGGACCCGGAGAAAACCCACGAGGTTGGAAGATGAGTGGTATTGAGCCTTTAAGTACAAATTGGTATAAGAGACCATTGCAAAATTTCTACACTTGGAAATTGATATAATTAAAGTGGTTATTTTGAAATTGGTGTCATTAAAGTGTTTTTTTTCATGTAACTGAGACACTGGAATAAAACAGGTTTTAATCTGTAAATAATCCACAGGTCAAGCTATTTGGTTTTTACTGAGAGAACTTTGCTTTTCCACATAAAGCAAGCGGATTCTTTTTCCCCACAGGTTTTTTTCTATCCGCACTGATCACACCAAACATCAACTAGCTGGACAAAGGGAAAAGATGACCCGCCCTCTCTTCTCACTACAGCGATTTTAACACCAAGTGACTGTCCATAATATCATACCACAATATATTGGAAGTTAAATTTGTAACGAACAACAACAACAAGGTAAAACCTCTCACAAGTCTATGTCAAGAAAAAAAAATGGGTCTGGCCAGGTAATCATCCCCTTTATAAAATTACCTACAACCTTTCAGATCGTCCATCGTCGAGAAAAACCCATGGGTCTGGCCAGGTAATAAATTAGGACATCTTTTATTTTTCATTGATAAAAAAACTAATTAAATTCCTCTACAGATTTTATTTTTCTTCTTCAATTAAAGAACCATATTTAATTGTTACTGGTACTAAAATAATTCATATTCAAATTTGTTTTCTGAAAATAACCCTCTAGTAGAGGGTGTATAAATAATCTTCTTTATATACCCATCTTCATTATCCCAGTCGGTGCAGAATAGTCTTCATTATCCCAGTCGGTGCAGAATAGTCTTCATTATCCCAGTCAGTGCAGAATAGTCTTCATTATCCCAGTCGGTGCAGAATAGTCTTCATTATCCCAGTCGGTGCAGAATAGTCTTTGTTAGTAAGATGTTAAACCCTATTTCCTGTTGAATAATTTTGGTGATAACTAATTTACTACAAACATCACAAGAAAATATTTTTCTCCCGGGTCAGTTTTTGTGTTGCTGTAGATGACTATTGACGACAAGATGACTATTGACTACAAGATGTAAAAGGGTTTTCACCAGTATCTTATTCTCTAGTTTAAATTTCTTTATGTTTATGTAGACTACTACTAACACTAAATGATTTACTACAAACATCACAAGTAAAGGCTTTTTCTAAAGTATGGGTTCTGATGTGTACATGTAGATTACTACTAGTAGGGGTTTCAGGTCACGTGACTTTAGCGTGAAATCGGACAGCCAGCGGCTGAAATATAGCCCACTTCAATCTACGATTCTGAATTACTTTTTTATGTAAATGCATTACTAGCAATTGTATTGCAATAGTTTAATATCAATCTCAATATCTGTAAAGATTCAGGCTAAAAAATTATCGAAATGTAAGCGAAATTACCGTTTGTTTACATGAGACGCTCGCGGGAAAATACCGCTCTGACGTCACGCGGCCTGAGATTTTCCAATGCTATGACTCACTTCATTGGTGAATCTGCAGCTTAGTTACCTGGGGATTTTGATATAGAACCAATCAAACGATAGATAACATTTTTGTGGTTATTATGGTTGTTGATACCACCTGATCGGACAAGTAGACCCGTAGAAAATGGGATTTATCTGTTTTGATGACTGAAAATTGCCAAATTTCAACTAAATATTAAAAAACTTTCTTGAGGTATCATCCAGATTATAAATATTTGACATATTATCATTCAAATTATTACGATTTTAATAAATTTTAGCTGACAATAACGTGCGGATTTCAGTTTTAAAATTGGTACTAGCGATTCTGAAGGGAAAATACCGCTTATGACGTCACTCAAATATGACTGAAAAGCACTATTTTGGTGCCATGCCAAGCATTGACTGGTATATAGCATTTTGATTACATTATTGACGTCGATCTCAGATTTTAAAATTCCATAACTTTGGATCTAAATAGAATATTTTGATGAAATAAAAAAATTTGGGTAGCATTTTATGTATATTTTCACAAAATATTTTTAAAAATTTTTTTCCTGTCATTTGAAACTTTGACCTGAAACCCCTACTACTAGTGACTTTTTGTTTTTTTATCGTACAGACTTTAATAATGATGATCGCGGCTAGCCTAAAATTGAAAAGCTAATAAATTCGGTTCAGAGTGGAGCTTAACTATTATAGCGAGAACTATCAATTCTTTAGCTTGACATCAGAAGGCACAAGAAAATTTTTTTTCACCCCGTATGAGTTCTTCTGTGTCGCTGTAGAACACTGCTACTGGTAAATGATTTTCTACAAACATCACAAGAATAAGGCTTTTCTCTAGTGTGAATTCTTGTGTGTATTTGTAGACTAGTAATAATGGTAAATGATTTACTACAAACATCACATTTATATGGTTTATATCCATTATGAGTTCTGTTGTGTTCATGTAGAGTACGACTACTGGCAAATGATTTTCTACAAATATCACAAGAAAAGGGTTTTTATCCGGTATGGACTCTGGTGTGTATATGTAGACTACTGCTATTGGCAAATGATTTACTACAAATATCACAAGAAAAGGGTTTTTCACCTGTGTGAATTCTGGTGTGTCTCTGTAGATTACTACTCAAGGAAAATGATTTTCTACAAACATCACAAGAGAAGGGTTTTTCACCGGTATGAACTCTGGTGTGTCGTTGTAGATGACTACTAGTACTACATGATTTATTACAAACATCACAAATAAAGGGTTTTTCACCTGTGTGAATTCTTGTGTGGTGTTTTAGATTACTTCTAGTGAAAAATGATCGCCTACAAATATCACAAGAAAAGGGTTTTTCGCCAGTATGGGTTCTGGTGTGTACATGTAGATATGTTCTCGTGGTAAATGATTTACTACAAACATCACAAGAAAAGGGTTTATCTCCCGTATGAATACTAGTGTGTACATTTAGGCTACTACTAGTGGTAAATGATTTTCTACAAATACCACAAAAAAATGGATTTCCTCCAGTATGAAATCTGGTATGTACATGTAGATCACTTCTAGAGGCAAAAGATTTACTACAAACATCACAAGAAAAGGGTTTTTCACCTGTGTGAATTCTGGCGTGTTGCTGTAGATAACTTTTACTAGTAAATGATTTACTACAAACATCACAAGAAAAGGGTTTTTCACCTGTGTGAATTTTGGTGTGTCTCTGTTGATGACTACTACAGGTAAATGATTTACTACAAACATCACATTTATATGGCTTCTTTCTAGTATGGTTCATAATGTGTCTATTTAAAACAGAAGGTTCACTAAATGATTTATCACAAACATCACATTTATATGGTTTCACTTGAGTTTTGGTGTTGATCATAATATGAGTTCTGGTGTGTCGATGCAGATTAAAACTAGTTGTAAATGATTTACTACAAACATCACAAGAGAAGGGTTTTTCACCAGTATGAATTCTGGTGTGTTTCTTTAGACCACCACTAGTGGTAAAAGACTTTTTACAAACATCACAAGAAAAGGGTTTTTCTCCCGTGTGAATTCTTGCATGTACATGTAGACCACTACTAGAGGTAAAAGACTTTTTACAAACATCACAAAAAAAAAGGTTTTTTCCAGTATGACTTTTCAGGTGTAGCTGTAGTGTATATCTTTCTGTAAACGATTTTGTACAAACATCACAAGAAAAGGGTTTTTCCCCAGTATGGGTCCGGGCATGTGAATTCAATCTGAACTTATGACTGAATGATTTTTTACAAACATTACAAGAAAAGGGTTTTGCTCCACTGTGGATTCTGATGTGTACACCCAATGCGCTATTAGTGGTAAATGATTTATCACACACATCACAATTATGTGGTTTCATGCCAGTATGAATCATAATATGTCTATTCAAACCAGAAGGGTCCCTAAATGATTTTTTACAAACATCACATTTAAATGGCCTCTCTCCAGTATGAATCATAATATGACTATTTAAACTTGTAGAGTCACTTAGTGATTTACCACAAATATCACATTGATAGTTTTTTTTGGAAACAGAATGCTTTGACATTGTCAGCTTTTCTCCTGATCTTCGCTCTGTAAAAAAAAAATAATTTTAATTAATTTCAGATTGTCACGTATAATCGAAACCACACCAGTTGACTCAATGACAGTTTTTATGGTTCATCAATTCACTTGTGTGTAAGGGTCCCTAGCAGTGGGAGGAAAACGGAGGCCCTGGGGAAAACACATGAGGTTGGAAGGCAACCCTACACCTTGTCATGTACAACTGGGGAGTTGAAACCACCCCAGTTGACTCACTGACAAATCTTATGACACAAAATGTCAGCGCTAACCATTCGGCCACTCAACAACTTGCTTTTATTGCACAATCAGTGACTATAACATTAGTTTTCATTGGAGAGTTAATTTTTCTCAACCAATCATTATTAAATTTAAGAAATAAATACAATAAATAAACAGTTGATTGATCTCAGTCTTTTGTTTGTTAATGCTGATGCCAAGAATGATTATTCAGCACTTTTGTATTTATTTAAGAAATAAATACAATAAATAAACAGTTGATTGATCTCAGTTTTTTGTTTGTTAATGCTGATGCCAAGAATGATTATTCAGTGCTTTTATACGGCAAAGTATCTACTTCCGTTATTTTACCGTACATCGTTTCTGATTCAAAATGGCGGAAAGTACAGATATATTCCACCATTTTGGCAACTCGTCTTTCAAGTTCGACGCAGAAGCACGATTTTACGGGAAAAACATAAACCACTGACAGTCTTAGTACTTAATTAAAAAACCAAAGTCCGCAGAAATGCGCCCTCGACCAAAATAGAATAATATTCTAAATGCTTTTCTACAATTTACATTTATTATCTTATTTTCTTTTAAAAATAATTCTCCAGTTTCTACCATAGAAATTCAAGTATGGCTATTTCGTTCCTTTATAAGAAACGGAAAAAGAAGCAATGTTAGACAAAAAACAAATACATGTAGAACTGTTGGGTTAGGGTTAGGTTTTGGGTTTGCGTTATGGGTTAATGTTAAACGGAAGCGTACGGCAAAATAGTAAATAAAGTAAAGTGCCGTATACGGTTAAATATCCACTGCCTAAAGAATAAGATCAAATGGGGTTTAACGTCCTACTGTTCTGCAGTCAATGACCGGGTTTTGTAGTCAAATTATTACCTTGCAGTGTCTTAAATCATTTGTTGTTTCTTCGTATTTAATTAAACATTAAATAATAGATACTAATAATCTGCAATGAACTTATACGCCGGTACTGTATATTAAATCAACAATTTAATTACGTCTTATCTGCCGGAATCAGATATCCGCCATTTTTTAAGCAAAGTATTGACGTGGACCGTCTCCTACCCGAGTAACTCATATCTGAAGCTTACACGTCATTATACAATAAGGTTATGCTATAGACAGACGAGCGTATTTTTCCGCCCCAATCGCGGCGATTGAAATTCGCCAGCGATTTTTTTTACGGCCGATAACGAACGGGCACACGTAGCGATCGTCTCAAGAGCGTACGCCACTCTGTGAGTAATTATGTCGATCACATGACTTGTCCATCACGTGACTTGTACAAAATGGCAGCAATTTTGAGATCATGTGATATCAACGATCTCGAGGATTGGCTTATAAAAATGAATCGCCCGACAATATACGCTGGACACGGGCACACAAGCGAATTTAATCGCCGGCGAAAAATATTCGGCCGAAAATATCTAACATGCTAGATACGAGCGATTCATCGGGCGAATGGTTCGCCAAGCAGAATCGTCGTCGCCCTGAAGGGGCACACGGGCGTATTTTTCGAGCGATTTTAAAAATCGCCGCGATCGGGCGAAAAAATACGCTCGTCTGTCCCCCACTTTAGTAACAGCTTTCTTGTGATATCTGGTTGATTCAATTGTGCCAACCCTTCACGTCCCTATTGGTTCTTATTGTTCTCCCAATTATGCTTAACATCAGGATACTCCAGACACTTCTCGTAGTTCTAGTGTCGAATATGTAGCTCATTACCGATTTTACCGGGTCAGTAGTGGCTTTCTCCTGTAAGTTATGGAATGTTGGCAGTATATGTTCTGCAGGTACAAACCGTAGAGCCGTGACTTTTCTAAAATTGTTTTGTTAATCAATGTTTTGTTAATTGATTTTCTTTCATGTGCTTCATGATGAAATAATAACATGGTTAAGTACACAACACCATAGTATTTCAAAGAAAACAAATGTATTAAAATATTAAAACAAACACAACTATCATTTATTAAAACAACAATATCAATTTTATTAAATCAACGTTTTTTTTTATTTCAAAATCAGATTGGTCCGAGTGGTTTTCCAGTCTTTGTCCGAGTGGTATTCAAAGAAAACAATTATATTAAAATAAATACAACTTTCACTTTATTTGTTGGGATGAGTGGTCTTTGAGATGGGTTTTCTGGATACCCTCATTATTTTTTGTGTAACTCATATGAAGATTATGGGTCATTGTTGTTTGGGTGATTGTATATTATATTCCATAATTTAAATTAGAAATAGAAATGAATAACATGATCCAGAAGAGAAATTCCAAATTATTATGGTTACTGCAGCTTACCAACCCCCATTATATAAAATCAACTACTAGTACATAACATTTAAGGCCTAAAGAAAGACCTACAATAGGATGTAGTAGTACTACATCCTATTGTAGGTCTTTCTTTAGGCCTTAAATGTTATTGCATCTTTTATTAATCAGACATTTATTAACTTGCCAACTTTCTATCCCATTGAATACTCTTGATTTTCAACAGATTTAAACACAATTGGAAGTTAATGATTTAATTAAAAAATGGAAAATCAAGACTTTGTTTACTTTAGTATTTCTCCTAACAGGCCTTATGTCGCTTAGAATGAAGTAATTTGACTGAAATGTTCAAGATATTCCCCTTTCATTATCTATTTTTTTACTATTATAACGAGAACTGCCAGCTATTTATCTTAATCTTACATACTGAATATTTAACTAATGATGATATTTCATTTCCGAAATGTTTTCATACCGGAAAGCATTCATTTCAAATAATCCATACTAAGCTGGGTCACAATAATATCAACTTAAACTATCATAAATTCTTCACACACTCTGTTCTTGTAATCACTACACTGCAGAATACTATTTGTTACACTGTCCAAATTTTACCAATGTTAGATTAAAAACTATAAATAAATTACCAAATAGTCCATTTATATTAACTTAAAAACTCGCATCAACTATGATAGAAATAATACATTGCAAATAAATAAAAATATGTACATTTCCACTTATTTATACATTTATCTAAAAAACTTCAATAACCATTCTAAAATTCCCTTTAAATTTGTTTTATCAGACATCACATGTATTGCATGGTATTCAGGACATATTATTTTTATTCCTGGGGGTTGGATGGCTGAATGGGTAGCACATGCGCGTTGTACCATAAAGTCTGTCATTGAGTCAACTGGTGTGGTTTCGATTGTATGTGACAAGGAGTAGGGTCGCCTGTCCAACCTCGTGTTTTTTTTTTCTGAGTCCTCCGGTTTCCTCCCACTGCTAAAGAACCCTACACGCAAGCGAATTATTGAAATAAAATTAAACCATATGTTAGTCCCGAAATGACCTAGTTTGTGTTGAGTGGATGTTAAACCCCATTTCTCTCTCTCTCTCTTTTATTCCTACTAATGCTAAGGAATTGACACTTAGCAGACGCCGTTTTTTAAATCCTGTTGTCTTTTTTTATGGCAAATAGTGGTTATGAAATTAGGCAGGCTACCCTACTTTTTGTCAAATAGATTGGTATAAAAGACCATCGTAAAATTGGAAATTGGAATTTTTAAATATATTTTTAAATTGGTGTAATTAAAGTGATTATTGGGGTAAATAAAGCAATCAATTTGAAAGGGGTGTAATTAAAGTGATTGTTTTTATTTAACTCAGACACTGGAATAAAACCTTTCAGAACGTCCATCGTCTAGAAAAAAAACACAGGTCTGGCCAGGTAATCATACTGTTTGTCTCCTAGAAGTTACGGATTGACATATATTTCAACTTGAATATATGACAGACCTTATGTTCTAAAACACTACACTACGCGACCATCAAACTCCAGTCATTTTTCATTCAATCTGGGACCTTGGTATTACATGCTTATTATACTATTTGCATAAAGAGGAGGAGTCATTTTGTCAGTCGAACACAACCGTTATTATGGTGTAACGACGACACATTTGAACATTTTTTTAAAACCAAACACTAATTGACATCTAGAGGTTCCACAAGCTAAAAACGTGACTTTTTGACTTTTCGTACAATCTGGGGCCATAAATCAGAACGTGGCGGTCCGTCCGATATGACCCAATATCAGTAAAAACAAAGATCATTGGGATATTAACATAGATTTCAACTTTCATCAAAATCAGACAAACATTGTGACCTCTAGAATATCCCCAGGTTAAATGAAATGAAATGGGGTTTAACGTCCTACTGTTCTGCTCCTAAACTGGGCTAATGAGGACAGGCATACGCATACAGTGTGCTATGAGGGAAAGTTTGCCCGGGCAGCGGCACTACGGCCTACTCTTATATCGAATTCCAACTGCCAAGGGATCTTTTACGTGCACGCCAATATGTACACGGGACCTTGGTTTTTCGTCCCATCCGAACGACTAGACAGCTGTCATTGTTAGGCCCCCCGTCCTGCATTACTGACAAGGGGAAACCACGCCAGAAAATCTGGATGAACTTTCTCGGCCAATGCAGGGATCAAACACCCGACCTCCAGGCTAGCGAGCCAGCGCCTTACCCACTTAGCCACGTGTTCCTCGCCCCACAGGTTAAAAACTCGATTCTTCATACAGTAGGAGCATTTATCCTGAAATTCGTGCCAATATCGAAAGGAGCCATCATCGTTAGTATATAAAGCTATATTTTTCAAAATTAGATAAAAATTGTATGTGGTAGTGCCCACAAACAAAATGTGAACGGACTGGTACACATCCGTCCGGACACACGGACAGGGCCGACAACAATTTATGTCCACATGTGGACGTAAAAAAATTGACAGAGCAGAAGTTAATGTCTTGTCTACAATAATAACATCTGTAGGCCTGTTCAAATAGCCGACTAGTTGAGGTTGATAAATTACACTATCCTTTATTTTTCATTCATAACAAACTAATTAAACTCCTTTGGTACAGATTTTATTTTTGGTGTATAAATGATTTGCTATAAAAATATTACAAGAAAAGGGTCTTTTCGCCAGTACGAGTTCTTGTATGACTACATGTGATAAAAGGTTTTATTACAAACATCACAAGCTAAAGGTTTTATTACAAACATCACAAGCACTATGCCCTACTCTTATAAAAAATTCCAATTGTCAAGGGATCTTTTACGTGCACGCCAATGTGTACACGGGACCTCAGTTTTTCATCCCAACTAGACAGCTGTCCTTGTCAGGCCCTCCGTCCTGCATCACTGACAAGGGGAACCACACCGGAAAATCGTGATGAACCAGCAAGTTAGAAATTAGACGATAGCAGGTTAGAATTTTGAATCTAATATACCGCCATAAAGGTACATGGGAAGATCAATATGACGGTTTTTAATAGTTTGTTTGCTTTTGTTATACTTAAATGACAATATTGGTGTCAGTCATTATCACATATTTGATAGAACTTGTTTAACACATTCCAAATATAATTTTAACAGAGATCACTGCTACGATAGATGGGTAATCACGGAAAAATATAAATTTATACCTTTATTCAGACCTGAATGTCATATGGTTTACTATTACTGGTAAATGATTTACTACAAACATCACAAGAAAAGGATTTTTCATGCGTATAAATTCTTGAACGTTTATGTAGATCACTCCCAGTGTTAATCGATATACGACAAACATCACTTTTCACCAGTATTTTATTCTCTAGCATGAATTCTTTTATGTTTATGTAGACTACTATTGTGTGTAAATGATTTACTACAAACATCACAAGAAAAGGGTTTTTCACCAGTATGAATTCTGGTGTGTATCTGTAGATAACTTCTAGAGGTAAAAGATTTTTCACAAACATCACAAGAAAAGGTTTTTTTTCCAGTATGGGTTCTGGTGTGTCGCTCCAGATTACTTCTATCGGTAAATGATTTTCTACAAACATCACAAGAAAATGGTTTTTCGCCTGTATGTGTATTCATGTGTTGCTGTAGACTAATACTAATCGTAAATGATTTCGTACAAACATCACAAGAAAAGGGTTTTTCACCAGTATGAATTCTGGTGTGTATCTGTAGATAACTTCTAGAGGTAAAAGATTTTTCACAAACATCACAAGAAAAGGGTTTTTCACCTGTATGGATTCTGGTGTGTACTTGTAGATTATTACTCTGCGTAAATGATTTTTTACAAATATCACAAGAAAAGGGTTTTTCGCCAGTATGAGTCCTGGTGTGTGAATGTAGATTATCAATAGTGGTAAAAGATTTTCTACAAACATCACAAGAATAGGGTTTTTCACCAGTATGAATTCTGGTGTGTTTTTCTCGACCTCTACTAGTGGTAAATGTTTTACTACAAACATCACAAAAAAAGGGTTTTTCCCCTGTATGGATTCTGGTGTGTACGTGGAGATTACCACAAGTCGTAAATGTTTTACTACAAACATCACAAGAAAAGGGTTTTTCACCAGTATGGGTTCTGGTGTGTTGTTCCAGATTACTGCTATGGGTAAATGATTTTTTACAAACATCACAAGAAAAGGGTTTTTCACCAGTATGTATTTTGATGTGTTGCTGTAGGCTGCTACTATTGGTAAATGATTTCCTACAAACATCACATTTATATGGCCTCTCCCCAGTATGAATCATAATGTGACTATTTAAACTAGTAGAGTCTCTTATTGATTTACCACAAATATCACATTGAAAGTTTTTATTGGAAACAGAATGCTTTGACATTTTCAGCTTTTCTCTTGATCTTCTCTCTTTAAAAAAAAATAACATTAATTAATTTCACAATTTAATTTAATTCAAAAACACTAGGATATTTTTAAACCCCTGATAAAATATCAGCAACAACTTAATCACCATTGAAAGGCAACAGACAACTGACTTGAATTCTTGTCTTCATGCAATATTGAACCTGAATAAGGTAAATAATTAATATTAATTTATAATGTTCATCAAGTGCCATAAATTATCAACCATAAAACTTATAGAATTTTATTAAAATTGGGTTTTAACGTACTACTGTAGACTGTTCTGCAATTTCTGGGTTTGGTCGTCATATCATTACCATAAAGTATCGTATTCTTAAACTAATTTTTATGCTTCTTCGTATTTAATTAAACATTTAATAACCGATATTAATCATCTATAATGAACTTACATACCTGTACCTTATATCAAATTAATAATTACGTCTTTTCTGCTGGAAACAGACATCCGCCATTTTTATAAGCACGGTAAGTCTAAAATATGACGTGGACCACCTCCTACCCGAGTAACTCATATCCGAAGATAACGGATAATTGATGTTTGTTTGAGTGTACATTATATTCCATAATTCAACTTAGATATAAACGTAAAATAGAATGTATAATATACAGTAATTGACTAGAATAATGCAGAAGAGAAATTCCAAATCATAATCATTGCCGCGGTTTATCAACCTCCAACATATAAAATCCTCTCCTATAAAAAAAATGATGATATTTTACACCAGAAAGCGTTCATTTTGAATAATCCATACTAACCTGCATCATAACAATAGCAACTTAAACATACTGCTAAATATAAAGTGTACTTATTGCAATTGTATCATGTGGTATTTTTATTAATAAGAAGGCGATTTAATATTATTAGACTTAGTTTTGTTTTTAACCATCTATCATATTTCAAGAGAGGCAAACACGCAACAACTGCAAGAAAAGTTTTTTGGGTGGTTTCTGATAGATTACCAACATCACAGTACCGGAAAGTTTGTCAATTTCGAGGGCATCTCTTCCTAAAAACCTACGACCGACCGATAATCCACACATACGAATATAGTAAATTTGGTGTCTGAACTAATGTTTTTGGGGTCAGTATTTCATTTTCAGATATCACTGTAACTCGGGTGTCATTTGCACTAATTTCTTTCACATTCGTTTAAATAAAAATCTTTGTTTACAATTCATATGGACAGCTTTAAACTGGGCACAAGTACAAATTAGATGATTTTTGGTGGTTTTAACGATTTTTACGAATTTTTAAACAAAGATTTGACATTGAATGAATGTGAAAGAAATTATTGCTATACACAAGATTAAATGATACCCGGTTTGCAGTGTAAGGTCAGTTAATTGATTCCTTATACCATTTTCGGAGTAATGACTGGCATATTTGGTATGTACATATTTTGAAGGGTTGCCCCCATCCCCATAAAATTCTGTCGTGGAAAATGAATAAAGCAAGACAATCAAATAGATCCCAAAGGAATCATTTACCTATTTGCTCAACATAGAATGAAAAGAGTGCTGTCATCTAAATGCTTTCTAAGAAGCATAAGGTTGATTTTCATTAAATGAGCACCTTTTGCAAAAATACACCTAAAAAAAATCCTTTCTTGTTCCTATGTTTATAAAGTTTTATTATAATGTCTATGATTTATTACAAATATTGGAAGACAATGATTTTGATTTCCTATGGGTTATTACATCGGAGCTGGATTAAGATTTGATATGCCAGGAAGGGAGTTTGTTTTGAATCTAAGAAGTTTTACCGGTCAGCCATCCCTTTAACACGTTTTCTATTTGCTTTAGTTATTAATTGCATGTTACCTAAAACATACTTGCAAGTATATTGACTACAATCAAGCACTCCTCATATACAGAACAGTTTTTATATTTGCCTTAGCCAGCATACTACAAATATATATATATATATATATAATATATATATATGTGGCTACTTTGAATCAGCATTTGCAAATGAAAAAAACTATTCAGTTGATTTATGGCTGGCAGCGGTCTCTGGGCTACAGCCTCTAAAACATATACCTTAATACTTTTGGTAGAAAATGATTTACTAACCAGCGGCTGCCAGGCAGGATACGCCCACATTTTCGAGAGATGGATAGAAAACAAGCTAAAACGAAAGTGATTTTTCCTACAATCAAGAGCCATAATTCAGGAAATTACAATTCGATATGCGCAAATATCGAAAGGAACCAAGATCTTTGAGATATAAACTTACATATCAAGTTTCAACAAAATTGGATAAAAATTGTGACCTTTATAGGGTCCACAACCTTGATATACCATATTTTTACGCAATTTGAGAACGAGGGGCGGCCATTTTGTCGATCCGTTTGGGCCGATTTTCACGAAATTCGAACTCAGTCGTCCCTAGGGTGTAACGGTGATATAATAATATGTTTTTTTAAATCGGATAAAAATTATGACCTCTATAGGGTCCACAAGCTAAAAACGCGATTTTTCGTACAATCAGGGGCCATAATTCAGTAAGTTACGGTCCGATGTGCTCGAATATCAAAAGGAACCAAGACCTTTGGGTTATAAACTTATATTTCAAGTTTCAACAAAATCGGATAAAAACTGTAACCTCTGATATACCATATTTTTACGCTATTTGAGAACGAAGGGCGGCCATTTCATCTGTCAGTTTTTGGCCGATTTTCACGAAATTCGAACTCAGTCGTCCTTAGGGTGTAACGGTGATATAATAATATGATTTTTTAAATCGGATAATAATTATGACCTCTATAGGGTCCACAAGCTAAAAACGTGATTTTTCGTACTATCAGGGGCCATAATTCAGGAAGTTAAGGTCCCATATGCGCAAATATCGAAAGGAACCGAGGCCTTTGGGTTATAAACTTACATTTCAAGTTTCAACAAAATCGGATAAAAATTGTGACTCTATAGGGTCCACAACCTTGATATACCATATTTTTACGCTATTTGAGAACGAACGGCGGCCATTTTGTCTGTCAGTTTAGGGCCGATTTTCACGAAATTCGAACTCGGCCGTCGTTATGGTGTAACGGTGATATATTAACATGGTTTTTTAAATCGGATAAAAATTATGACCTCTATAGGGTCCACAAGCCAAAAAACGTGTTTTTGCGTACAATCAGGGGCCATAATTCATGAAGTTACGGTCCGATATGCGCGAATATCGAAAGGAACCAAGATCTTTGTGTTATAAACTTAAATTTCAAGTTTCATTGAAATCGGATAAAAATTGTGACCTGTAGACTGTTTACAAACAATTGTGGACGGACGGACGGACAGGGGTGACGACAATATACGTCCACATAAAAATGTGGGCATATAAAAATTGTGACCTCTATAGGGTCCACAACCTTGATATACCATATTTTTACGCTATTTGAGAACGAACAGCGGCCTTTTTGTCTGTCAGTTTTGGGCCGATTTTCACGAAATTCGATCTCAGCCGTCCTTAGGGTGTAACGGTGATATATTAACACGATTGTTTAAATCGGATAAAAATTATGACCTCTATAGGGTCCACAAGCCAAAAAACGCGTCTTTGCGTACAATCAGGGGCCATAATTCATGAAGTTACGGTACGATATGCGCGAATATCGAAAGGAACCAAGATCTTTGTGTTATAAACTTACATTTCAAGTTTCAACAAAATCTCGATAAAAATTGTGACCTCTATAGGGTCCACAACCTTGATATACCATATTTTATCGCTATTTGAGAACGAACGGCGGCCATTTTGTCTGTCAGTTTTGGGCCGATTTTCACGAATTTCAAACTAAACTGTCCTTAGGGTTTAACGGTGATATAATAATACGGTTTTTTAAATCGGATAAAAATTATGACCTCTATAGGGTCCACAAGCCAAAAAACGCGTTTTTTATGTACAATCAGGGGCCATAATTCAGGAAGTTACGGTCCAATATGCGCGAATATCGAAAGGAACCGAGATCTTTGTGTTATAAACTTACATTACAAGTTTCAACAAAATCAGATAAAAATTGTGACCTCTACAGTGTTCACAAGCCAAAAACGTGATTTTTCGTACAATCAGGGGCCATAATCCATGAAGTTACGGTCCGATAGATGCCAATATCGAAAGGAACCGAGATCTTAGGGTGATAAACCTATATTTCGAGTTTCATTGAAATCGAATAAAAATTGTGACCTGTAGACTGTTCACAAACAATTGTGGCGGACAGGGGCGACAACAATATACGTCCACATGAAAATGTGGGCGTATAAAAACAACACAAGAAAAGGATTTTTCATCAGTATCAATTCTTGAACGTTTATGTAGATCACTCCCAGTGTTAATCGATATACAACAAACATCACTTTTCACCAGTATTTTATTCTCTAGCATGAATTCTTTTATGTTTATGTAGACTACTATTGTGGGTAAATGATTTACTACAAACATCACATTTATGTTTTTTTTCCGGTATGGATTCTGGTGTGTACATCTAGACTACTAATACGGGTAAATGATTTACTACAAACATCACAAGAAAATGGTTTTTTTCCAGTATGGGTTCTGGTGTGTCGCTGCAGATTACTTCTATCGGTAAATGATTTTCTACAAACATCACAAGAAAATGGTTTTTCGCCCGTATGTGTATTCATGTGTTGCTGTAGACTAATACTAATCGTAAATGATTTCGTACAAACATCACAAGAAAAGGGTTTTTCACCAGTATGAATTCTGGTGTGTATCTGTAGATAACTTCTAGAGGTAAAAGATTTTTCACAAACATCACAAGAAAAGGGTTTTTTTCCAGTATGGGTTCTGGTGTGTCGCTCCAGATTACTTCTATCGGTAAATGATTTTCTACAAACATCACAAGAAAATGGTTTTTCACCCGTATGTGTATTCATGTGTTGCTGTAGACTAATACTAATCGTAAATGATTTCGTACAAACATCACAAGAAAAGGGTTTCTCACCAGTATGAATTCTGGTGTGTATCTGTAGATAACTTCTAGAGGTAAATGATTTTTCACAAACATCACAAGAAAAGGGTTTTTCACCTGTATGGGTTCTGGTGTGTACCTGTAGATTATTACTCTGCGTAAATGATTTTTTACAAATATCACAAGAAAAGGGTTTTTCGCCAGTATGAGTCCTGGTGTGTGAATGTAGATTATCAATAGTGGTGAAAGATTTTCTACAAACATCACAAGAATAGGGTTTTTCACCAGTATGAATTCTGGTGTGTTTTTCTCGACCTCTACTAGTGGTAAATGTTTTACTACAAACATCACAAAAAAAGGGTTTTTCCCCTGTATGGATTCTGGTGTGTACTTGGAGATTACCACAAGTGGTAAATGATTTACTACAAACATCACAAGAAAAGGGTTTTTTTCCGGTATGGGTTCTGGTGTGTTGTTCCAGATTACTTCTATGGGTAAATGATTTTCTACAAACATCACAAGAAAAGGGTTTTTCACCAGTATGTATTTTGATGTGTTGCTGTAGACTGCTACTATTGGTAAATGATTTCCTACAAACATCACATTTATATGGCCTCTCCCCAGTATGAATCATAATGTGACTATTTAAACTAGTAGAGTCTCTTATTGATTTACCACAAATATCACATTGAAAGTTTTTATTGGAAACAGAATGCTTTGACATTTTCAGCTTTTCTCTTGATCTTCTCTCTTTAAAAAAAAATAACATTAATTAATTTCACAATTTAATTTAATTCAAAAACACTAGGATATTTTTCAACCCCTGATAAAATATCAGTAACAACTTAATCACCATTGAAAGGCAACAGACAACTGACTTGAATTCTTGTCTTCATGCAATATTGAACCTGAATAAGGTAAATAATTAATATTAATTTATAATGTTCATCAAGTGCCATAAATTATCAACCATAAAACTTATAGAATTTTAATAAAATTGGGTTTTAACGTACTACTGTAGACTGTTCTGCAATTTCTGGGTTTGGTCGTCATATCATTACCATAGAGTATCGTATTCTTAAACTAATTTTTATGCTTCTTCGTATTTAATTAAACATTAAATAACCGATATTAATCATCTATAATGAACTTACATACCTGTACCTTATATCAAATTAATAATTACGTCTTTTCTGCTGGAAACAGACATCCGCCATTTTTATAAGCACGGTAAGTCTAAAATATGACGTGGACCACCTCCTACCCGAGTAACTCATATCCGAAGATAACGGATAATTGATGTTTGTTTGAGTGTACATTATATTCCATAATTCAACTTAGATATAAACGTAAAATAGAATGTATAATATACAGTAATTGACTAGAATAATGCAGAAGAGAAATTCCAAATCATAATCATTGCCGCGATTTATCAACCTCCAACATATAAAATCCTCTCCTATAAAAAAAAATGATGATATTTTACACCAGAAAGCGTTCATTTTGAATAATCCATACTAACCTGCATCATAACAATAGCAACTTAAACATACTGCTAAATATAAAGTGTACATATTGCAATTGTATCATGTGGTATTTTTATTAATAAGAAGGCGATTTAATATTATTAGACTTAGTTTTGTTTTTAACCATCTATCATATTTCAAGAGAGGCAAACACGCAACAACTGCAAGAAAAGTTTTTTGGGTGGTTTCTGATAGATTACCAACATCAGAGTACCGGAAACTTTGTCAATTTCGAGGACATCTCTTCCTTAAAACTTACGACCGACCGATAATCCACACATACGAATATAGTAAATTTGGTGTCTGAACTAATGTTTTTGGGGTCAGTATTTCATTTTCAGATATCACTGTAACTCGGGTGTCATTTGCACTAATTTCTTTCACATTCGTTTAAAAAAAAAATCTTTGTTTACAATTCATATGGACAGCTTTAAACTGGGCACAAGTACAAATTAGATGATTTTTGGTGGTTTTTACGATTTTTTAAACAAAGATTTGACATTGAATGAATGTGAAAGAAATTATTGCTATACAAAAGATTAAATGATACCCGGTTTGCAGTGTATGGTCAGTTAATTGATCCCTTATACCATTTTCGGAGTAATGACTGGCATATTTGGTATGTACATATTTTGAAGGGTTGCCCCCATCCCCATAAAATTCTGTCGTGGAAAATGAATAAAGCAAGACAATCAAATAGATCCCAAAGGAATCATTTACCTATTTGCTCAACATAGAATGAAAAGAGTGCTGTCATCTAAATGCTTTCTAAGAAGCATAAGGTTGATTTTCATTAAATGAGCACCTTTTGCAAAAATACACCTAAAAAAAATCCTTTCTTGTTCCTATGTTTATAAAGTTTTATTATAATGTTTATGATTTATTACAAATATTGGAAGACAATGATTTTGATTTCCTATGGGTTATTACATCGGAGCTGGGTTAAGATTTGATATGCCAGGAAGGGAGTTTGTTTTGAATCTAAGAAGTTTTAACACGTTTTCTATTTGCTTTAGTTATTAATTGCATGTTACCTAAAACATACTTGCAAGTATATTGACTACAATCAGCCACTCCTCATATACAGAACAGTTTTTATATTTGCCTTAGCCAGCATACTACAAATATATATTTATATATATAATATATATATATAAAAGACAGTTCGGATAATATCATTACCTTTGTCGCTACTCATAACCCCCAACATCCCAACTTCTTTAAAACAATGTAGGGCAATCCTGGCATCAAACGACAACCTCAGAATTAAATTTGATAAGGTTCAATTCATTAAATCACAAAGACAGCCACCTAATCTGAAGCGTCTCCTAACCAAAGCAAAATTCAATTCATCTATCACAAGGACCGGCTTTTATGTATCTAAATGCCCGGATCTTCGATGTAAATGTTGCAACCATATTACGCCAAATAGCAAATATAATTTTCCTAAATTTACATTTAGTGTCAACGACAATATGAATTGTGACACAAAAAATCTCATATATGTCTTGACTTGCAATGGGTGTCTAAATTTTTACATAGGAGAGACGTCCACGCATCTACGGGATAAAGTACGCAACCATCGACGGGATTGTAATATTGAAAATGGGCCCTTATTTGTAAATAGACATATTTTTAAATGTGCACAACACCTACAAGTAAAATTCCAAATTTTCCCTTTTTATAAAATGAAAGTCGATGACACCACGAAAAGGAAATTAATGGAAAACCATTTTATTAAAAAATATGTTCCTCGACTTAATAGTCAATAAGTAACAATTGGCCATTAGCTTCATTAATTTTCTTAAACCTACCCCATGATTATCTTAAACTCATTGTTCATAAAGTGAACCCCATATACTACAGATTAACACATGTGTGTACATGTTTCTATTAGTTAACGATATACTATGTAACCATAGACAATGGTAACTATAGCCAATTAAAACCACAGTGTTACTATGTAAATATGTATAAATATACTATACTGTCCATCTTTATACAATGACATTATTTATGAATAGTCCCAAGACGGACGAAAAGTACTTTAAAATGTTATTAAACCAGTGCTGAAATCAGTTTGTGTCGGCATACCTTTTTTATCTTTTCATCATTTACCGTGAAACAAAGTAGTGCAGCTTTGCGGTTGTGCTAATAATTTTGGATATATATATATATATATATATATATATATGGCTACTTTGAATCAGCATTTGCAAATGAAAAAAACTATTCAGTTGATTTATGGCTGGCAGCGGTCTCTAGGCTACAGCCTCTAAAACATATACCTTAATACTTTTGGTGGAAAATGATTTACTAACCAGCGGCTGCCAGGCAGTATACGCCCACATTTTCGAGAGATGGATAGAAAACAAGCTAAAAGGAAAGTGATTTTTCCTACAATCAAGGGCCATAATTCAGGAAATTACAATTCGATATGCACAAATATCGAAAGGAACAAAGATCTTTGAGATATAAACTTACATATCAAGTTTCAACAAAATCGGATAAAAATTGTGACCTCTACAGGGTCCACAACCCTGATATACCATATTTTTACGCAATTTGAGAACGAGGGGGCGGCCATTTTGTCGATCAGTTTAGGCCGATTTTCACGAAATTCGAACTCAGTTGTCCCTAGGGTGTAACGGTGATATAATAATACGTTTTTTTAAATCGGATAAAAATTATGACCTCTATAGGGTCCACAATCTAAAAACGCGATTTTTCGTACAATCAGGGGTCATAATTCAGTAAGTTACGGTCTGATATGCGCGAATATCGAAAGGAACCAAGATCTTTGTGTTATAAACTTACATTTCAAGTTTCAACAAAATCGGATAAAAATTGTAACCTCTGATATACCATATTTTTATGCTATTTGAGAACGAAGGGCGGCCATTTTAGCTGTCAGTTTTTGGCCGATTTTCACGAAATTCGAACTCAGTTGTCCTTAGGGTGTAACGGTGATATAATAATATGATTTTTTAAATCAGATAATAATTATGATCTCTATAGGGTCCACAAGCTAAAAACGTGATTTTTCGTACATACAGGGGCCATAATTCAGGAAGTTACGGTCCGATATGCGCGAATATCAAAAGGAAACGAGACCTTTGGGTTATAAACTTACATTTCAAGTTTCAACAAAATCGGATAAAAATTGTGACCTCTATAGGGTCCACAACCTTGATATACCATATTTTTACGCTATTTGAGAACGAACGGCGGCCATTTTGTCTGTCAGTTTTGGGCCGATTTTCACGAAATTCGAACTCAGCCGTCCTTATGGTGTAACGGTGATATATTAACACGTTTTTTTAAATCGGATAAAAATTATGACCTCTATAGGGTCCACAAGCCAAAAAACACGTTTTAGCGTACAATCAGGGGCCATAATTCAGGAAGTTACGGTCCGATATGCGCGAATATCGAAAGGAACCAAGATCTTTGTGTTATAAACTTACATTTCAAGTTTCAACAAAATCGGATAAAAATTGTGAACTCTATAGGGTCCACAACCTTGATATACCATATTTTTTACGCTATTTGAGAACGAACGGCGTCCATTTTGTCTGTCAGTTTTTGGCCGATTTTCACGAAATTCGATCTCAGCCGTCCTTAGGGTGTAACGGTGATATATTAACACGGTTGTTTAAATCGGATAAAAATTATGACCTCTATAGGGTCCACAAGCCAAAAAACGCGTTTTTGCGTACAATCAGGGGCCATAATTCATGAAGTTACGGTCCGATATGCGCAAATATCGAAAGGAACCAAGATCTTTGTGTTATAAACTTACATTTCAAGTTTCAACAAAATCGGATAAAAATTGCGACCTCTATAGGGTCCACAACCTTGATATACCATATTTTATCGCTATTTGAGAACGCTATTTTTATGTGGACGTATATTGTCGTCGCCCCTGTTCGTCTGGACGTCCGGACGCCTGTCCGTCCACACTTGCGGGAAATTATACCGAATACCAACTGCAAAGGGATCTTTTACGTGCACGGGACCAATGCCAATGTACATGTATACACGGGAACACAGCTTTTTGTTTCAACCGAACGACTAGACAGCTGTTCTTGTCAAACCCTTGGATGAACGGTTACCTGAGACGTATAATACGCAAACGTAATAAAATTCATATCAGTGCTAAACCCCATAATAGTCTCGATACATGGAAATAATTTCGTGAATACAGAAATTTTGTTATATCTGAAGTAAGAACATGTAAAAGGCAATACTACGATAACATTGATAATAAAATTAACTCTGACAGATTTGATAAAAGGGCTTGCTTTTCATACCGGCAAATCCTCCACGGAAATCCCTACCCTTAAAGTTAATGATAGACTTTTTTATGGTGATTTTGAAAAAACTAATATTTTAAACGATTATTTTTGGAGTCAGTCTCATCTTGAGGATGCTAACGATGAGCCACCGGAACTTTATGTTAATCCGACTGAAATTGAACAGCCAGTTTACACAGCGGCTAAGGTACGCGATCAGCTGATCCCACTTTCGACAAATAAAGCCAGTGGACCTGACAGAGTTAACAACATTATTTTGAAAAATTGTGCTACGTCATTAAGCCAACCCCTTTCCGCATTGTTTAATTTCCTACACAATACAACTGTATTTCCGAACATATGGAAACAGGCTATCGTAGTTCCAGTCTTTAAACAAGGTGATATTCACGATCCCGCGAATTATAGACCTATATCATTATTAAGTCTACTTGGAAAAATCTCTGAAAGACTAATTTACAAAGATATACACAATTTTCTATTAACCAATCATTTATTAAGCCCTCGCCAATCGGGATTCAGAATAAATGACTGTACTATTTATCAATTAATTGACATATATGATTATATTTCGTCAGCTCTCGATAACGGTAAGAAGTAAAAGTTATATTTTGTGATATTAGTAAAGCGTTCGACCGTGTGTGGCATAAGGGTCTGATTCATAAACTAAGTTGTATCGGTATCCAAGGTAAACTTTTAATGAAATGAAATTATATTAGATTATTTGACGAATAGAAAACAATCAGTAGTTATTAAAGGTGAAAGCTCTAATTTAAATAATATAACTGCAGGTGTTCCCCAAGGATCAGTTTTGGGCCCACTTCTTTTCCTTATTTTTATCAATGACATTACTGACAATATCACTTCTAATATACGTCGTTGTATCTAACTATTGAAAACCCAGGCGAATGTGAAAATGTAATAAATTTAGATCTGAATTTGATTAACAGCTGGTCGACCAAATGGAAAGTAAGATTTAACCCTCTAAAAACAGTTTCCATGACATTCTCTACAAAACAATCCCAAACCTCTTTTGAATTAAACTTTAACAATGTAAGAATTAAGGAATCGATATACCACAAACACCTTGGCCTTATTTTGCAAACTAATTGTCAGTGGGATAACTATATTGAATATGTAATATTTAAAGTTAAACGCTCTATTGACTGTCTCCGTGGCTTAAAATATCGTATTTCTCGTAAGTCTTTAGAGAGTATTTACAATGCATTTATTTTGCCCTTATTCGATTACGCTGACGTTTCATAAGAAACTCCTATATAAACTTGAAAGCTATGGTGTCAACACTGGGGGCTGTTTCACGAAATTTTAACTAAGATAAAATCCAAATTTTAGTAATTTGATTGGATAATATTAGATTGATTTTAGTGCTTAGTCAGTCAAAATTGAAGTATCTTCTAAAATTTGGATTTTATCTTTAGTTAAAATTTCGTGAAACAGGCCCCAGAACTCTTAACATGGATTAATTCCTTCTTAACTAATAGAACTCAGTGTATAGTGGTAGAGGGCAAAACATAGTCATCTGTGCGAGTCGAATCAGGAGTGCCCCAAGGGACCTGTTTAGGACCAACTCTCTTCCTCATTCATATCAATGATCTTCCCCTAAAAGTCAAATCAACAGTTAGGCTATTTGCAGATGACTGCCTACTCTACAGAGCCATAAATTCTCTTGAAGACCATTATCAACTACAATCCGACCTACAATCCCTGCTGGAAATATGGGCCAAAGAATTGGGAATATCATTCAATGCTAAAAAATGTTATATTCTGAGAGTATCAAGATCCAAAAAACCAAGCACCTACATCTACCAACTATGTGATACCATTTTAGAAGAAGTAGACAATAACCCATACCTAGGAGTCATCATCAGTAATTCATTGAAATGGAGTAAACACATAAATAAGACTGTTAATAAAGCTCATTCCACATTGGGATTCCTTAGGCTTAATCTACGCAAGTGTCCTAGATCTCTTAAGATTACAGCTTACCAATGTCTAGTACGCTCAGTGTTGGAATATTTCTCATCAATATGAGACCCGCACAGTCAAACGGCCATTCTATCCCTTGAGAAGGTACAAAGATCCGCAGGACGATTCATAACATCGGATTACTCACGTGAAGCAGCGTCACTAAGATGCTTAACGATGTGGGTATAAAACCGCTACGAGAACGCCGGAGAGATCATAGAGAGAGAGAGATGGGGTTTAACGTCCACTCGACACAAACTAGGTCATTTCGGGACTAACATATGGTTTAATTTTATTTCAATAATTCGCTTGCGCGTAGGGGTCTTTAGCAGTGGGAGGAAACCGGAGGACCCGGAGAAAACCCACGAGGTTGGACAGGCGACCCTACTCCTTGTCACGTACAACCGGGGATTCGAAACCACGCCAGTCGACTCAATGACAGACTTTATGATACAGCGCGCGCAAGCTTATTCTTATGTATAAAATGGTCAATAAATTGGTTCCCCCTTCTAGTACCACCTACAATTTCTGAAGTAAATCCTTACCCTGTTCGTAATAAGAATGAATTGAAAAATATAGCTTCTAACACTAATTATTATAAAAACTCATTTTTGCCTTCAACAGTTGACCTTTGGAACAGCCTTTCTTACGATACGCAAAACGCCTCCACTATACAAAATTTCAAAATTAAGATAAGCGTGAACGATCATAAAATACACAAATATTATTACTATGGAGAACGTGAATTTCAGATTATACATTCCAGACTTCGTAATTGTAAAAGTGCTCTAAACTTCCATAGATTTTTAATGCATATTTCACATTATCCGACATGCAGATGTGGCCACACTCAAGAAGACAGCGGCCATTATTTTCTGTACTGCCCAAATTATTCGTCTCAGCGTAACTCAACATTAAATACAATCCCATTTAAATCCATAAATACAAAAGCGTTCCTATATGGCGATCCCGACGGAAGTAACTCGTACAACGAAGTGATTTTTAGTAATGTTCACAAGTATTTAAAACTAACCAAGCCCTTTGAATAGATAGGGTAATTGGCTGGCGACGATGATTGATGTTAGATGGTGATAATGACGATGATGATGAACATGAAGATGATTCATTTATTTATATATTTATTTATTTATTTGTATAAATGTAAGATATAATACCTTTGAATTTGTACATTTTATCAATGTTATTGAAATTTACATGGAGATGAATTTATATAAGCTTTGGCTTGTTTTCAGATCCACGATATCAGTATTGTAAATAATCATGATAGAATAGAAATAAAATATTGTTTAAACCAAACCCTCCGTCCTGCACCACTGACAAGGGGGAACCCGGTTGAGTCAAACCGTACCTTGAATATAATAAGACTGCATATACCACTGTATATAATTATATGAAGGATATTATTTAAATTTCGAGTAGGAAGTTTCACCGCTGTCTGGGCAAAATTTCTCTCTTAGCACACTGTATTTCCGTCGTCAGTAGCCCAGTAGGACGTTAAACCCCATTTCATTTATCGACGTCCCCGGATAAAGTAAAAGAAGTCGATAATACATAAAATAATATATTTTATAAAAGATGATGTCGTGATAAGAAAAGCGGTACCATTATTAATCTTCTCTATAGCTAACCACAGCAAGGGATAACGCACCAAGTGACCAAAATAAAAACCCATATCGAATTCCTGTTTAGATAATAAATTGAGTGGGTTGTTGGATTTGTTTATTGCATTGGACGACACAGAAACCCACCAAGTGGCCGAAATAGAAACCCATATCGAACTCCTGTTTAGATAATAAATTGGGTGGGTTGTTGGTGTATTTGTTTATTGCATTGGACGACACAGAAACCCACCAACTGGCCGAAATAAAAACCCATATCGACCGTCTTGTTAAGAGTGGAACTCCTGCGTAGATCGACTGGATTGTTGGTATGGTTTTTTTACTGCACTGGACGACATTGGTCATTACACTTTTAATGACTTCGATACCTGTTCACACTCCTTAAATCCATTTACTTGTCTCTATTGATGTTAAGAGTCCCCTCAGACCCAGTCCAAATATAAGAGAGAGAAAGATAGGGTTTAACGTCCACTCGACACAAACTAGGTAATTTCGGGACTAACACATGATTCAACTTTTATTTCAATAATTCGCTTGCGCGTAGGGGTCTTTAACAGTGGGAGGAAACCGGAGGACCCGGAGAAAACCCATGAGGTTGGACAGGCGACCCTACTCCTTGTCACGTACAACCGGGGGATCGAAACCCCGCCAGATGACCGAATGACAGAGAGTATGATACAGCGCACACGTGCTAACCATTCGGCCATCCACCCCGTCCCCCTTCAAATATAAAAACCTAGTTACATATTATTATACGTCGCTGTCTGAAATCGTTTAGCATCTACGGTGATAAAAGCTCAGTTACATGCATCACGAGAACGGATAAGATTACGTGTAATGCATCAGTAAAAGCAAATCTGGAGAACAAAACGTTTGAGCATGGAAAGAATGCACACAGTCACCCCACACAACCTGGAAAGCTGCAAGAGTTTAAGTCCGTAGAGAAGTAGTTATTTCTAACACTCATTCCATTAATGAGCCAAACGTTTTATCTGAGATGAAATGAAATGAAATAGGGTTTAACGTCCTACTATTCTGCTCCTATGCTGGGCTAATGAAGACGGGCATACGCCATACAGTGTGCTATGTGGGAAATTTTGCCCGGGAAGCGGCACTATCGCCTACTCTTATATCGAATTCCAACTGCCAAGGGATCTTTTACGTGCATTCCAATGTATACACGGGACCTCGGTTTTTCGTCTTATCCGAAGGACTAGACAGCTGTCCTTGTCAGGCCCCCCGTCCTGCATCACTGAGAAGGGGAAACCACGCCGGAAAATCCACTTAGCCACGTGATCCCCTTATCTGAGATGTTCAGTTATGTTGGTTACATATGGTGTTTAATATTCTCTAGGTCAAAGATTCTGCATTAGGCAATATTTTTATGTCAGCTAGAGCCATAGTTAAATAAGATCTAGATCTCGATATGCTTGATGACGGTAGAAATAATCCAGAAATTTACATAAGAGCTGTTAATAGAGTCCGAGAATTGAACAGACCCAAAGATCAAAATTGTAATGTAAATGAAATGAAATGAAATGGGGCTTAACACGTCCTACTGTTCTGCTCCTATACTGGGCTAATGAAGACGGGCATACGCCATATAGTGTGCTATGAGGGAAATTTTGCCCGGGCAGCGGCACTATCGCCTACTCTTATATCGAATTCCAACTGCCAAGGATCTTTTACGTGCATTCCAATGTATATACGGGACCTCGGTTTTTCGTCTCATCCGAAGGACTAGACAGCTGTCCTTGTCAGGCCCTCCGTTCTGCAGCACTGACAAGGGGTAACCACGTCGGAAAATCAGGATGAACTTTCTCTGCCAATGCAGGGATCGAACACCCGACCTCCATTCTAGCGAGCCAGCGTCTTAACCGCCTAGCCACCGTGGCTCCAAATTTTAATGTAGGTAGTAGTATAAATAGTGACAACATCGGTAATATAATATAATATATATATATATATATATATAGAGAGAGAGAGAGAGAGAGAGATAAATGGAGTTTAACGCCCACTCGGCACAAAATAGATCATTTCGGGACTGAGGTATGGTTCAATTTTATTTCAACGACTCGTACAATCGGAGAATCGAAAACCCGCCAGTTGACGTTATGATGCAACAGACCATTCGGCCACCCCCCCCCTCCCCGCCCCTCCCCGCGTAATATAATATATACCGTGATGTCATGTTATTACTGTTATATTTAAGTTTGATGTTATATTTTATTCATTTCCAGATTATATAATCAGCTATACCAGAAGGCTTTTTTTTCAAGCAGACTTGACAGTGAAAGGAAAAGGGCACATTTTGTTGGCAATGGAGAGGCAACTACAGCAACTGTCCATATCCAGACAATGGTTCATTGGTGGAACTTTCAAAACTGTTAAATTATTTTACCAAAATGTCAATACAAGGTTTTGTACTTTCTGGCAGACAAGTAAAATTGGTTCCTCTATTTTTTGCTTGATGCCACGACGCAGAACAATAGACTATATTGAGGCTGCAACATAGAAAGTCTTTCCACAGGTGCATGTTCGTGGTTGCCTTTTCCATTTTACGCAATCCATATGTAGACAGTGTCAAGAGTTAGGGTTACAGGTAAATTTACTTAGCCTACATTATTTAAATATATGTAAACGATGCATTTTCCATATATTAATATTAATTGTTTTTCTTTTCAGGATGATATAAAGTGCATGTATAATACTACAGGGTCTATATATACAGTAGAGTTTATTTAAGTTCTGTAAAATCCTCTGGTTAATGTATTGAAGTTGTTAGCTAGTACCAGTGACAACAAGAACTAGGCTAACAAGAATATGTCTGGTAGTTTAAAATCGGACAATGACATCATAGTCTGATAATCCAAATATGGTAATCCCATGCCTTAGAAACGTGGTTAGCCGCCCTCCTAGGTACCCATATAAGTACACTGTGTTGAAATACATGACTCATGCACGTAACCTCTTTATAAAGAACGTGCGGGATTTAAGTTTCTTTAGACATTATTGAGAGGCTGGGAAATAGATATCATTCGGAGTTCCCAGGGGAACATCGTAGCCTCCTCGACTGAGAGGCTGGAAAATAGACATCATTCGGATATCCTTTAGACACCACTTGGATTAGACCACCCCGTTAAGTCGTAGGAGAGCCATATGATGTTGTGGGTCTCCGTCGGTAAACTGGTGGGGTAGAGAAAATTGATGTTAATAGAAATCTATGCGGGGGGTAGGGTGCATGCCCATTCCATATTTGGTATTTTGCCGTCATCAGTCTATGACGTAAATCAATTTGGGATAGGCACCTATAAGAGAGGGCGGGACTAAAATGGTGTTAGACACGAATTGGATTTTTTTTTAGATTACCACGTGTTGTAGTGGTTTCCCGAGTCTAGCCACACTGGTTATACCCCCGTCAGACTGGGGTGGCGTCCTTACTGCGACGCTACGGCGACGGAAAATGGTCGCAAAGCGCCAAGATCGCCATAAACGCGTGGTGGAAACGCCAGATATCGTGCTGTGGTCTCCATGGCCGTGAATGATCGCTTAGTCACCGCATTTGTTTTAAGCATGTTCAAAACAAGCGCCAAGGCTTTGCGATCTAACCTGGAAAGTTGTAATACCCCAGTTAGACCGGGTGGCGTCCTTACTACAATACAGCGACCGTACGGCGACTAGAAAATGCACAAGGTCGCAGGCAAACGTGAACACAACGTACGAAAATGTCCAAAATTATTACAAACTTTAAATAAAAATTGCGTTTTCACATCTTTCAAGGGCAGATCGCAGAAGCTTGGCGTTTGTTTTGAACATGCTCAAAAAAAAAGCCGTGACTCGGCGATCATTTGCGACCATCGGGACCACCTCGCGATATCTGGCGTTTCCACCACGCTTTTACCACGCTTATGGCGATCTTGGCGCGCTCTGGGGCCATTTTCCGTCGACGTAGCAGCGCAGTAAAGGTACCACCCCGGTCTGACGGGGTAGAGAACGAGACTTTTTTCAAGTTTGTAAATTTTTTGAGACAATTTCTCGCGTTGTGTTTACGTTTGCCGGCGACCTTGTGCATTTTCTAGTCGCTGTACGGTCGCAGCAGCGCAGTAAGGACGCCATCCGGTCTGACGGGGGCATGACAGAGGTAGTGCTACATTGTTATAAAATAATTTAAGACCATTCGAAAATTAAAATATTTTAAAATTGTTTTTTTTTCTTTTGTTTTTTAAATGTTTGGTTCATTGAACCATTACCGTTAAAATATTTTAGCCGTTTTGACCAATGTTTTGGCCGTTATGACCAGACATTTTGATTTACACCAAGAAATCACATGGATTTAAAGGACAATATTGGTGTCAGTCAATATTATGTGATAGATTAACTTACATAGATTTCAAATATAAATTTTAAGTAAACCTCTATAGCGCGGTTTAGCAGCGACCTCCACCTATTCAAGGAAGCTCAAGGATATATGCGGTTTGTTTTGGGCAGTATAAGACTGTGATTGTAGATTTTGTACAACCAACGTTAACTGTGAACTTGGCATTCCTTTTCACAATTTCCCAAAAGATCCAGAGATAAGATGACGGTGGTTTGTCAATATAAGAAACCAGAACTTTCCCGTTAACACAAGTGCAAAGAAACTAAATGAAATGAAATGGGGTTTAACGTCCTACTGTTCTGCTCCTAAACTGGGCTAATGAAGACGGACACATGCCATACAGTGTGCTATGAGGGAAATTTTGCCCGGGCAGCGGCGCTCCGGCCCACTCTTATATCGAATTCCAACTGCCAAGGGATCTTTTACGTGCACTCCAATGTGCACACGGGGCCTCGGTTTTTCGTCCCATCCGAACGACTAGACAGCTGTCACTGACGAGGGGAAACCACGCCGGAAAATCTGGATGAACTTTCTCGGCCAATGCAGGGATCGAACACCCGACCTCCAGGCTAGCGAGCCAGCGTCTTACCCACTTAGCGGCGTGATCCCCCGCAAAGAAACTAAAGAACTATCATGTATGTGGCAAACATTTCAAACCAAGTGATTACGAATGTGAAACAAAGCATTTAGTGACACCTTCTCTATTTAAAGTCTCAATACCACTCTTGCTGTAACTGAATAATATGTCCCAATCTTTATTCTGGTCAACAAATTGTACTATTTTACAATATTCCAATTAATTGATGATATAAATTTCATCTTAACACACCTAATTTAAAAAATTGGAAAAATTCAACTAAATGATTTGAAAAGCCTGACGTAAAGCTTTTCAAATGTTACTTGGATTTAAAAATATTTTTGAACCCTCTGGACAAGTAAAATAGGATTTAATGGATAATTTACACAACAGCTAGGACACTAACACATCTAGTACTTAGTGTAAGGCTATTTTATTTTCTGGAGCTGTCAAGCCAGCAAGAGTGTTATTGTCCCTTTAAAGATACATTATGGGAGATTAGATAAAGGAGCTGGCAGTTCTCACTATAATAGTTAAAAACAGAGAATTTTACAATTTTATGCCTAGTCTCGATCATCATTACTAAAGTTGGTACGATAAAACATAGTCTTGATTATCCACTTTTTTACGCCCACATTTTCATGTGGACGTTTATTGTCGTCGCCCCTGTCCGTCCGTCCACAATTGTTTGTGGACACTCTACAGTTCACAATTCTTATCCGATTTTGACGACACTTGAATTATAGGATTATCTCCAAAGGATCTTGGTTGCTTTCGATATTGGCGTGTATCGGATCGAAACTCCATGGGTTATGGCCCCTGGTTATACTTGAAATGCATGTTGCTAACCCAAAGATGTTGGTTCCTTTCGATATTTGCATTTCGGTTTGTAACTTCCGGAATTGTGGCCCCTGATTGTACGAAAATTCGCCTTTTTTAGCTTGTTGCCCCTTTGGAGGTCACAATTATTATCCAATTTAAAAAATTGTTTGATTATATCACCGTTACACCGTAATGAAGGTTGAGTTCGAATTTCGTAAACATCGGACCAAAATTGCCGGACAAAATGAAAGCCGCTTGTACGCGAATAGTGTAAAAATATGGCGGCTTAAAGTTGACACACTCCACTGGCAGAGAAGAAAAATGTATTTCTTAGTGATAATTTCATGCATAGAGCCTTAAAAAGTTGTGATATTTCTGGATATGTTATACTGTGCCATTTCTGATGTAAATTATCAAATTACAATTATGCGATATTGTTAAAACGTGAGTTTTTTTTTGTGTCAATTTAAGCTGCTCTCTAAATCTGTTCACCTGAGTAGTACTTTCTAAGTGTCAAGTGTGGGTGAGTGATTGGTCACAGTCAGTCTTATCAATATTCCTAGATGTGTGTGAATTATTTCTTCTCGACATTTATGATGGATTTTACGAGATTAACATTGTAATATTCCGACTATATGTGGAAATTGATGAAGATTTGTTTCTGTGTCACATAAACAGTACTCATAGTAAATCATTTCTGATATTACAGTCAGTCTTCACTGGTTAGTAAAGTGTTTTTCCTGTTACATAAATATATCTAAAATGGCGAATCACAAAGCTAAAAAGACAAAAAGGAGTCACCAGGACATATCAACCAGTATAAACGAATTTTTAGACACTATGCTCCAGGATGATAACTCAATAAAATCCTTCTTGGCTGAACTCAATTAAACCTCAAATATTAACCGAATTTAATGAAAAAGTTGAAAATCTGGAATCAAGAATTGATGATCTAGAGCAATATTCCCGACGTACGTGTCTGAAGATAAGTGGCATCAGCGAGTTAGTTGACGAAAGCACTGATGATATTGTGTTGTCTTTAATAAACGATCATGTTTTACCAGATGGTGCTACCAAGCTTGACAAGTCACATATTGGGCGTACCCACAGAGTTGGAGATAAACATGGCAAGTTTCACAGAGATATCATAGTACGCTTTATTAGCTATCGTGATAGGGCTTCAGTATATGCAAATAAAAAAAATCTCAAGGAGTACAATATTCAGAACAAAACTAAGGTTTACATAAATGAGGCGCTAACTAAAACCCGCTCAGCATTATACAAATCAACACGTGATCTATTTAAAGATAAAGTTATCAAAAACTGTTGGACCTACGACGGGAAGATATTTGTTAGTAATTTTGACGGCCGCAAACATCTCATTACACGTGAAGATGATTTGCTATCATTTAGAAACAATGTAAACCCCAGACGACATCTACACGCAGATCAGCGAGAAGGTCAAGGTCGCCCAGAGGCGTCGTCTGCAACTCGTGAACACCCTAATAACACTTATTATCTACCGGATATTAGCACGCATCATATGAGACAACCGTCCCTGATGGATATGGGTTTAACATCTACACCTAAAGGGGCGATATTAAGTGACACAGTCGGCAATGTAAACCAAAACTCAAATAGATATCAAATGGTATCAGATGCTGTAAACTTATAAATTTATTTAGACATTTCATAAATCTGAAAAGTAAAATCTTCATTAGATTTCCAGCACGATAAAATCTTTCTCAATATGAAAATCATATACTCATTGTCTTGTCCAGTGAATACTAGTACCTAGTAATGTATTTAACTCCTACATCTATTCGATAAGAAATTATCGCATAATGATAAATGGAAACTACTTTTATCTTACCTTCCTGATATTTTGTTACAACACGATGCATTTAATAATATAACTATCACATTGTTATTCTTATGAAATTTGGTATTAAGGTGTGTAGAGTATATTCCAGTGTCATGTTTCTCATACAAACGAAGCGGCGACACTTCAATTAACATATAATTTGCATAAAATATGTCTGGTAATTGAATTTGATAAATGCTGTTAATATATAACTATAAAACTACTTAGCACGTCAGTCTATAAATATTCCAATAGCTACGGTGTATTATACATAGCGATGGCTTATCTTAGATATATAATATATATAATTTTGATATTACAATACATCATGTCAATATTACGTAGCTACTGAACCATATACATATACTGAGCTACCTGTAAATTGTCAGGTACAGCTCTGAAAGTATGAAAATCATAATATGATATTTGCATTCAATAGGTCTATCACTGCAGTGAATACAGTAAAGCTACTCAGTATAATACCACTTGTTATTATTTAAAGTAATTGTACGCTCAACCAGCACAGTATACACATCCACAGCTGTTTGACTTAAACATTTTTTTTTTTTTTTTTTTTCTTCTTCTCTGCCAAAGGAGCAATACATGAGCATTACTCTGCTCACAAGTTATTTAACTTGTTGTCTACCATGTGTCTGTATATATGTTTCTCTTCTAATTGTGACTCGTTCTGTACATAGCGAAGCTTCGCAAAAGCCTGTTTCAGTCTCAACATGTTTTGTAATTATGATTGTAAATACTATGCTTTGTTTATTGTTATTACTGTATTATTATTATTATTACATACAATTATTTTCTCAAAATGGGCTTCCATACACACAGGTCTATTATCTCCTCCATAGCTTTAAATTTGTTTATTTACTTTTAAATAGTATTAAATGACGTCAATTAAACTTCTGTCCATCAATGTAAGAGGAATTCGAAATGCTTTAAAAAGAAAAAAGATATTTAATTGGTTAAACGAACAATCATGTGCTATTAATTTCCTTCAAGAAACTCACAGCAGTGTATGCGATGAAACCGATTGGCAGAACGAATGGGCTGATCGCATATTGTTTTCACATAGTAGAACCAACTCAGCAGGGACAGCTATTTTTTTAAAAAGTAACAATAACATAAATGTTATTAAAAACGAATCCGATGAAAAAGGTTATTTTAACATTTTAGTAATAAGTGTCTATAATGATATCTTAGTTTTAGTCAATACATATAGCCCTATATCTGACAATGACCAGTACATTTATTATACAAGATTACTTAAATCTTTACAACAGCTATGTAGTGAAATTGACACGTTCTCAATGGTAATTGGCGGAGATTTTAATAATGTCCTAAATGTTCAACTTGATAAATATGGCGGCAATTATAAACTGAAAAGAAAAGGCCAAACTGCCATATTCAATATAATTAATTATTTTAACCTCTTAGATATATTCAGAAATCTAAATCAAAATAATAAGCGTTTTACTTGGAAACAAAGGAAGCCTTTCATACAAAGTCGAATCGATTTTTGGCTGATATCGGAAAAACTTCAAGATTGTATAAAATCATGTACAATAAAGCCAACTTCCTTTACTGATCACTCATCAATTCATTTACATATCAAAATAAACAATTATCCACGCGGACCAAATCTGTGGATATTTAACTCTTCGCTAACAAAAGACAAGACATATACTAAAATGATAAAATCATCAATACCGATATGGAAAAGTAAATATTTTGACAAACAAAATAAAAATGGTTTATGGGACTTCATTAAATTTAAGATAAAGGAATCTTCTATAGGATATTCCAAAAAGAAACAAAAACTTAAAAAAGCTGTAAAAAATAGTCTAATTGAAGAACTGGTCAAGATTGAATCCCTTATCAGTAAACAGGAACCTTGTGACAACAAAATTATCGAAAAACTTTATGATCAATATACTGAAGTTAAACAATCATTAGATAAAATTTACATTGATGAGACGCAAGGAGCAATTATTAGATCTAAACAAAACTGGTATGAAAATGGTGAAAAAAACACAAAATTATTTTTAAACTTAGAAAAAGATAGAAAATGTGCTACGACAATAAATAAGCTTAAAAAATCAGACGATTCTGCTAAATTTGACCCCATTGAAATTTCGGATGAAATATTTCTATTTTATAAAAATTTATATGCGTCGAAAGATACGTCTTTTAAAAAGGAAAACAATTTTATAACAAATTTTAGACCCGTAGAAAGGCTAAATGAATACCAGAAGGATTTATTTGAATTCAAAGTTGACTATTTCGAACTTCAGAAGGCCTTAAACTCGTTTAAAATAAATAAATCTCCAGGAAATGATGGTATCACAATTGAATTTTATCGACATTTTTGGCCAGATATTTATGTATTATTATTAGACTCGTATAACTGTAGCTTTGAAGAAGAATCTTTATCCGTAACACAACGTCAATCAGTTATTAAACTCATTCCTAAAGGTAATAAAGATAGAACATGCTTAACTAACTGGAGACCCATTACGCTTATTAATGTCGATGTGAAGCTGATAAGCAAAGTTTTGTCTAATAGATTAATACCATTTTTGAACCAATTAATACACCCAAATCAGTCCGCGTTTATACCAGGTCGCCACATTCATGAAAATACCCGTATTATCTCCGACTGTTTCGATCTTGCGAAACAAAAAAGAATAATAGGCTTTCTTTTGGCTATAGATTTCCAAAAAGCCTTCGATAGCATAAACCATAACTTTTTAATACAAGCTTTATCGTCGTACGGTTTCGGACGTAACTTTATTAGATGGATAAAAACCCTTTACAAAAATATCACCTGTTGTGTAATAAACAATGGATTTACAACCCCTTATTTTCATGTAAAACGGAGTGTACGACAAGGCGATCCAATGTCATCCAATCTTTTTAATTTGATCATAGAACTGTTGTTATGCGCTATTAGAGACGATATAAATATAAATAGAATAAAATTTGGTCAAAAATCCATAAAAGTTGTAGCCTTTGCTGATGATATAACGGCATTATTAAAAGATTTTAGCTCTGCACGACATTTGCTTGAGGTTTTGCGACTTTTCGGTTTAGTTTCGGGGCTTATAATTAACGTTAATAAAACAGAAGCAATAGATTTAAATAGCTGTGATATGAATTTAATGCAAAAATTAAAATCAACCGGTATAGTATTATGCGAAAAATTTATAAAAATCCTCGGGATCCTTTTTTCAAAAGATACTCAAATTACTAGTGAATTAAACTTTAGAAATAAAATAAATGAAATAGAACAAATATTAAAAGTATGGGATAAACATAAATTATCTTTAATTGGAAAAATACAAATAATTAAAACATTCTGCATTCCAAGAATTCTTTACCCGGCCACTGTTAATCCAGTACCGGATTCTACTATTCAACAACTAAACACAATTTTTTACAAATTTATATGGAACGGTCCTGACAGAATAAAGCGAGACATTCTTATACAAAAAAATAAAAATTGCGGATTAAAAATTATTGACTTAAAAGAATTCCTAATATGTAATAGCATTTTTTGGATTAAAAAAATATATCAGTCACCAATCCAAACATGGCTCATACCATATGAATTCATTATGGCTGAATATGGTGGAAATTTATTACCTGCATGCAACTTTCCAGATAAGTTAAATCTAAAAATTCCTTTTTATAAAAACCTGTATGCCAACTGGTATACAATCTACACAACGCATATAAAGAACATTGCCCACACTGAAAATCAAATTATTTGGAATAATACAAATATAAAGATTAATAATAAAACTATATTTTTAAACTTTCTTTTTAACAATAATATTCGGTACGTTAGTGAATATTTTGATAAAATAAATAAGATCGATAATCAATATTTAGAAAAACATCAATTTATCTTAAAAGGAATAGAAAAGTGTATCTTGCAGTATGTACAGGAAGCGAGCGAGTTTGAAAGTGCGGTACATACAAATTTTAATTGTAATAGAACTCCCTTGGAAGATATAAATACTAATTTTTACAAAATATACAATACCCATTTTCACAACGTAAACTTAAAAAATATTTATGATAGCCGAATACAAGCAAAGTTCAGCAGGCCAAAAGCCATTAAAGAATGGGAACACATTCTAGATACCGAGTTAAGTGATTTAGACGTAGAAAATATATTCAAAATAATAAACACTGTATGTCTTAGTACAAAACTGAGGAGTTTTGAATACAAATATCTCCATAGGATTATATTCACAAATGATAAATTATTCAAAATTAGAAAAGTTGATAACACACTCTGCACTTTCTGTCTATCTAATATTGAAAATGTAGAACATCTCTTTGTCCTTTGCCCATTTTCACAAATAATATGGAATCATCTTCATACTATCCTAGATCGTGGTAATATAAAGATAAATATAAAAACACATATAATACACCTTGGTCTAACTAACAAATCAAATTATATAAGTAATACTGAATGGATTTTCATTAATCATGTAATTATTTTAACTAAATTCTATATATATCGGGCTAAACTACGAAACGAAATGCTCAATATTAATAAGTATGAAAGCTTTTTAGTAGAGCATGCTAAAATGGAGATTGAGATATCTCCAGAATTATACACAAATAAATGGAAATATCTTTTTAAGAATTAACAGATTGCCTCCATAACGATTCCCCATTGATGGATTTATGTACTTAGATCTGTGTATAGTAGGAACCCTGCGACTCACCATTTATATAGAATAATGTATTTTATCATTCAAGATATAAATGTACTTAATATATGCTTGTGGAAATCTGACGTAAATAAAGTGAAAAAAAAAAAAACTTGAGATTACTCTAAAAAAATGATAGATGGCTTCTATTGACAAATTAAACAAGGCAACATTAAACAAGTTGCAATTCTTGCCTCGTTTTCAGAACGGAGATGATAGAACAATTTTTGTTGGCATTTTTGGCTTAATCAACCCATTTGTAACGGGTTTTGAAAGTCAAAATCTTCAAAAATAACAATATTTCATCCCGTTTACACATTTACGTACATGTAAAAGATCCAATGACATTTAGAATTCAATATAAGAGTGTAGTGCCGCTGTCAGGGGAAATTTATCCTCATAGCACACTGTATGGTGTATTCGGTTTTCATTAGCTCAGTCGATGCAGAAAAGTAGGACGTTAAACCCTTATTTCATTTCTAAACTTGTTATTTTGTTTTTCTTGTTACAACGGTCAAGTCTATGTAATAGTAAGAAACATCCGGGGGTTTTCAAATTCAACCTGAAAATGATCCTTTATTTACACTGCTAATTTTTACACGATTTGGAATTCTTCGTCATTTGTTTAAAAATAATTTTTTGATTGGACGTGGTTTGGGTTATTTTTAACATATTTTTCAAAATTAAGTTCATTATTTTGTGGTTTAGAGTTATAATACGAAATAAATTATATTCCAATATCGGCTCTGCTTGTGAGCCTAACCGTTTTCATGTAGATGGATATACGCTTGACAAAGCAATCAAAACATCGAAATGAATGAAATCGACACTTTTATTTTTTACCAATCTGAAAGCTATTCAATATGTGACGTATGTAAACGATAAGATTGTAAATTTGATTCAGTTTAAAAAGCTAGCCATTGAAGTACAAAAATATCATTGTCTCTAATTAGTATGGTTAATAAAATGATGTACAAAAAAAAAAAAAAAAAAAAAAATATGGTATATCAAGGTTGTGGACCCTATAGAGGTCACAATTTTAATCCTATTTTGATGAAACTTGAAATGCATGTTTATAACCTAATGATCGTAGAATCCTTTCGATATTTGCGCATATCGGATCGTAACTTCTTGAATTACGGTCCCTGATTATACGAAAAATCGCCTTTTTTCAGCTTGTGGTCCCTCCGGAGGTCACAATTTAATTATCCGATTTTAAAAACCGTTTGATTATATCACCGTTACACCGTAATAAAGGTTGTCTACGAATTTCGTGAAAATCGGACCAAAATTGCAGGACAAAATGGCGAATAGTCTAAAAAAAAAAAATATGGTATATCAAGGTTGTGGACCCTGTAGAGGTCACAATTTTAATCCGATTTAAATATATGTTTTTATCATAAAGATCTTGGTTCCTTTTGATAATCTCACATATCCGAAGGTAACTTGTATATTCTATAATGGTCATAATTTTTTTTCCGATTTTAAAAACCGTTTAGATATATCACCATTCCACCATAATGAAGGTTGAATTGGAATTTCGGGAAAATCGAAATGAAACTGCCCGACAACATGGCCTCTCTTTGTACGCAAATTGTGTATAAGTATGCAATACAAAGGTTATGGACCCTCTAGAGGTCACAATTTTTATCCAATTTTGATAAAACTTAAAGCATATCTTTATATTCCAAAAATCTCAGCCCCTTTTGATATTTGCACATTTCAGACCATAACTTTCTAGATTATGACCCCTGATTGAACAAAAAATAATTTTTGGTTTTAGCTTGTTCTCTACCCATCCCTTGCAAAATGTGGGCGTATCCTACCTGGCAGCCACTGGTTTGATTTAATCATCAATGAGCGTTGAACAGCAGATCTGATTCCAATCCAATAAATATCGCAGATAATGACATGTTTTCCAGTAGTTCAAGAAGCCAATCAACATAATTGTATGGACATGTCTCTAATTTAAAAATCGAAGTAATTATCAGGTATTAAGGCAATGTCTGTAATTCTAATTATCATCATACACTCAAAGCTGCTCTCGGGCGCTTTACATAAGTACAACTAATATAAAATTACATCAATCACAACACATTAATCCATAAAATAAAAGACAAACAAAAATGGAGAACATTATTTAGTACACAGGGTAAAAGTCTGACACAAATACAGCTAGAAACGTATTCAATCAGTTGAATATTTGATAAAAAGGTTCAGTTTTGAGATACTTGTTAAAAACCTTTAATAGAATTTGCGCTTTTGGTTTCGTTTGATATTGAATTCCATAACTTCGGAGCACCCACAGCGAAATGGTAACGCCAGAGTAACTATTACTATCCTGAGAGTCAGCGAGTGGCATTGTTCCAAGACCTGATCGTATAGTATCAACTTTGGTTGTGAACAAATTAAAAAAATCAACGGCGATACCACCCCCATTCCTGCATTCTCTGTTTGCAAGTGAAAAAACGTAATTTTCAGGGATGAGTTGGTTTATTACAAAGTTATCTGTTGACTTTAACCACGTTTCAGTTAAAATAAAAATGTCAGGATCATTATCATATATGATAATATACCATTATCATATACCAATTCATCAGTTTTGTTTTCACAGATTGTGCATTAAGTAAACACAATGGAATCTGAGATCTTGGGTTTATATGGCAGTTCTTCAATATGTTGGGGGGTTGGATGGCTGAAAGGTTAGCGTGCACGCGCTGTATCATAACGTCTGTCATTGAGTCGACTGGCGTGGTTTCGAATCCCCGGTTGTACGTGACAAGGAGTAGGGTCGCCTGTCCAACCTCGTGGGTTTTCTCCGGGTCCTCGGGTTTCTCCTCCCACTGCTAAAGACCCCTACGCGCAAGCGAATTATTGAAATAAAATTAAACCATATGTTAGTCCCGAAATGACCTAGTTTGTGTCGAGTGGACGTTAAACCCCATTTCTCTCTCTCTCTTCAATATGTTTATTGGTTGGTATTTTGTAAAGATTAGAAAATTTACTTCCCTGTGTGCCTTGAATGGGTTAGTTCTGTTAGTTGTAATCACTTTGATCTTTCTATCCCATTGCCTTCCACCTCTGACCCCTCTACTTCGAACACGAGGGGAATGATGATTACTGTTGATCAGTTGGGGTGGATTAAAGGTTGTTTGTGAGTAGAATTGAAATGAAATGGGATTTAACGTCCTACTGTTCTGCTCCTATACTGAGAACTTGAGGTGATCATTTGTCCCTTTTGTATACAATCAGAAAATATAAAATACAGTTTTGCAAATATCTTATAAAATATATCCCAAAAGAGTAAAAGTTTGGTAGTAACGTGTTCCTGTATGTTCTATGCTAAAAATCACAATGACCCAACACAAGCAACACAATAAAAAAAAAAGACTCAAATACACAGAGCACATAAAACACATCTGCCTCTAAGGCGCTTACATCTATAATTATCATCATGCACTCAAAGCCATTAAAAGCGCAATGCCTATTCTTGAAATATTTCTGGTAAACGTTTTCTTGGGCTTTCCTTATGGCACATGGGTGAAGGTTGTGATGGGTCTCTTTTTGTAGAGTTCTGGGTTTGAACCCAATATCAGTTCTCGGTAATAAACTTTGTTCGCGCAAACGCAACACTTGTCTTTTTATACGATTTTAAGCAGTCCCTCACGTTTTGCGCGTGCATTCTGGCCCTTTAAATACAGATCAAAATTTCAACATTCATCACTTCGGAAAAATGCCACGCCGGATCGGGGGGCTTTACAGGTCGCCGTCGCAAGACACTTGAATGTCCACCCATCGACCATTGCTCGCCTCAGACAACGCTTCCACGCCACTGGAAGAGTTGCCGATCGACCCCGACCTGGAGCGCCACCTGTAACAACCGCTGCTCAAGATCGCAGCTGTTGCAGAGTTGGCACAGGCACTCCAAAATCATTGGCAAACAATCCTACAGCGTGTAGTGAGACATCTGTGCCAGTCCATGCCAAGGCGACTTCAGGCATGTGTAAGAGCTCGGGGTGGACATACCCGATATTGACTTCAGCGGACCCCTGCTTTGTTTCATGGTTCTCTGAGGTATCAGTTTTGTGCATTTGTATTGAATTCTATCATGAAATTATCCACAGATATTTGTTAACAGTTGTTGCAGTAAATAAACTTTGAATTTGACATTGCGTTTTTAATGGCTTTGATGCGTTCTTGTCGTTTTCTAGTTTCTGTTTAGTATATGTTCCTGTTGAAGTTATGTAGCTGTGTTATATTCTGTTCCGATGTAATACTTCTTTTAGACCTCCCTCGCAATCCGGAATATCTGAGTACATTAAATCCTTTAATATTTTCTCCATAAATTCTGAACTTTGACTAGATTTAAAGGGACAATAACACTCTTGCTGGCTTGACAGCTCCAGAAAATAAACAATAGCCTTATTCTAAGTACTAGATGTGTTAGTGTCCTACCTGTTGTGTAAATTATCCATTAAATCCTATTTTACTTGTCCAAAGGGTTCAAAAATATTTTTAAATTCAAGTCACATTTGAAAAGCTTTACGTCAGGCTTTTCAAATCATTTAGTTGAATTTTTCCAATTTTTTAAATTAGGTGTGTTAAGATGAAATTAGTATCATCAATTAATTCGAATATTGTAAAATAGTACAATTTGTTGACCAGAATAAAGATTGGGACATATTATTCAGTTACAACAAGAGTGGTATTGAGCCTTTAAATAACTCCTTGTCAGAGTCTACGTTTTCTTTTTCATCAACATTTTCTACAAACTGACTTGCTCGGAACAGTTCGGCATCCGAATCGTTTGACAACATTGATTGTACAAAATGAATGCCAGTTTGTGACACGTGGTTACTAAAAATGTAATGCACGTGCAACTTACGACTTGTTTTCTTAATTTTATCAGAGACGATATGGGCTAAACCATTGTCTTATAGGTGAAATCAGTTAGGACATTGATGTCGGTATGCAAAACAAATATTACTTTAGGTCGATATATGAAATAACCCACGAACTTAATAATAAATATAGGATACGATAACAAGCTTTATCAGCTTATATAAAATCGCTTCCTTTTCACATATCAACCCTCATCCTCGGCATCCCCAGTAGTTTCATTCCGTTCTACTTCCCTAACCCCTGGGTTTATCTATGGTGGGGATGGAAGTATCCGCCCTTGATGATTGTGCTATTTTTATCGACCAATCCCATAAATCGTTAATTGAAAAGGAAGTTAGCAAAGGGAAGTAACTCTAATCGGACACGGTTATGAGTTAGCCTAAATGAGAGAAGTCTATATTATTCTACATGCGTATTTATTAACAACAAATTATATAATAGTATATTAATATATATTATATATGTAGGTTCAAGAGTTTTATTGAGAATCGTTCGTTTGTTCCCGGAGTTTTACGTCCACGTGATACATAGGGAAGGCATATGTGAATGTTGTTGTTGTTCTTCTTCTTAGTGTTTAACGTCCGTTTTCACCTAAGGTGATATCGCAGACAGTCTTATTTTAATTGTGAATCTAATTGCCAAGTATAAGTTCAATAATAATAAACTTAACAGAATGAAACATTTCAGGCAAAGACCGAATAGTAATAATAACAAAAGTCAAACATATAGATGTTATACATATTTTGAAATCAGCAAAGAATACTACAGATTTTGATAATACAATTAGATATAAATGAATTAGAAATGTATACATTATTTACATAAATCATTCAGTAAATGGACATACTACAGATAATTTGAAATTGTGGAAACCCAGGGTATAGTGGAGTAGAACGGAATGAGAACACATTTATATTAATGTACGCATTATACGCAATTCATCTCCGAGGTCCCGTGTATACATTGGAATGCACGTAAAAGATCCCTTGGCAGTTGGAATTCTATATAAGAGTAGGCCGTAGTGCCGCTGCCCGGGCAAAATTCCCCTCATAGCACACTGTATGGCGTATGCCCGTCTTCATTAGCCCAGCATAGAAGCAGAACAGTAGGACGTTAAACCCCATTTCATTTCATTATACACGATTCTTATCGTTTAAGTCATTGAGATACGTATTATGAACTTAATGCGCTACTTATTGTTCCGTTTGATTCAACATTTCCATGATAATATCTTCTATTTTTCTTTCGAAAGCAACACAACATCTCAACAAGGATGTCTGAAAACTTTTTGTTCATCACTATGTAAACTACAAAATTAGCCGATGAGTTCAAAACCGAAAGAAACGAAGATATGGAACTAACTGCCCGATATGTATTGCGAAATTCTCCACGTATTGTGAATCTTCTCTCTATCATTGATAGAGTAATGGAAATACTTCCAGGAAGAAGGCATATGATGTATATAGTGACAATAGTCATCAACATCTTGGTCATTGCTTGAATGTCGCTCTCTGTGTTTGAGTTTTGTGTAGCATGGGTGACATCGTTTAACCATTTCATCCTTCGACGCATCTGGGTGATAATGGCTATAGTCAGGATTGGTATAAGAAACATGGGCAAAATTCGCAAAACGACGGCTAGGAATACGTTGTTGTAAATATTAAAGAATTGTTCGTTCTCCAAATACAATGGCTGATATGTTATTCGCGCCATTGTTCTGTTCTTTGTGTTGTCATAATAAAAACTAACTGTCGCCAAACCAAAGTCCACAGCAACAAGTCCGATTACGATTACTGTAACAGCTACTACAGAAAATATCATCCGTTTGGGAGTTACCCACAGTTTCACTTTCAGAGGTGTGAAAACGGCAATACATCTTTCACAGCATATAACCAACGACAACAAACTGGATAAACGACTGGTTATGAGCTCCAATATTACAGGTGCACTAAGCATTACATAATCCATGTTTTGAGCTGTGATTGGATCAGCTTTAGCTACAAGACACGGTATCTTTCTCATAAATACTATCAACAGTAACAATGTATCTATAAAGGCCAGATAAGCAAGAACGATATTCGTACTGAACTGTCGCATTTTCTTGCCACCAAGAATAATCAGGCTCAATACGTTACCAATCAATCCTAACAAGGCCACTGGTGGAAGTAAATAACAATTTATCACCGATCGAATGGCATCTGCGGTAACTTTTGTCATGAGGCCCACACTTCCGACAACACTACTGTTGTTTGAATACTGGTCATCTACTGTAGAATTCACCAGACTAGCATTATTCATTGTGGTGAATGAACTTTCAAAGGTTTCCAGAGGATTCAATGTTGTATTAAAAGCCATGATTCTAAACTGGATCTGGATCACTACAAAAGAAATAAAAATATTTCCACGTTAATATATACATAGCGTCAAAATCCTTATTCAAATTGTGACCCATTACAGCTTTGCGAATTCCACATATTCATTATGGCAGAAAGTAGGTGAAATATCATTCGAACTGACATTGAGATACTGGGCTAAGATACAATACCTCGGGGTCAGTTTTCCAACATTTAGATGAACAAAATCATCAAGGAAAAAAAATCTAAAAGAAATGTTAAGTCGTGAGAATCAACTATTCTGATTTCTGAAAAGACCAAAGATTAGATCAATATCTGATTATACTGACAGGGTATTTTCTTATCAAGCCTAAGTAATTTTAAGAACAAAGAAAATCCGCAATACTCTCAAAGGCTCTGGAATTCTTGAACGAAAAATGGTTCTCATGTGAAAATATACACGGACTGACCTCACAATCCACACGCGAACAAAACCCGCGCTAGGTGTCAACAGCCTGAATTTAACGTTAATATATCAAAATGGTTAAAAGATGGGTGTTCCATCTATCCACAGAATTAAAGACAATACCCACAACTCTTTACTGACTTTCATCATCCCATGTCAGCATAGTAGGAAATGGGTCTACAATCTTGTACGCAGCGGACTCGACCACTGCGAGACCGAAAACTTACAATATAGCGTCCAGGAATTTAGTAGCATTGTTAAAACTAAACTTAAATCAGAATGGAAAAATGATTTGGAAGGAGGAAATACTTTAAGATTCAAATTGTAAAGACGGGGGTCAATCACCCACCGCGCAAAATGTGTGGGTTAATTTCTAGACTGATAACTAAAGATTTAATAACCGACCATAACTATAAACTAGTGTGAATGCGGCCCCATTTTATCAGTGTGTGCAATAAATTTGAAGACAAAATATTCCCTGTAAGAAATTTATTGGAAGATGCCAAATTGCAATATACTCTCCAAAATGTACTCCCTCCCCGTTCTCTCGGAATGGGTCATAAGATTTAGGAAGTGATCTTGAAATACGTAAAAAAATCGGGAATTAACTGTCAAGTTAGAGTACCATGACTAGTCATGAAATATTAAATGGTTGGCAACTAAGACACTTGGATGCTCTAATAATATCAGAATTAATTAACATTGTGGTAGGGTAGGGAACTACATGTACAATACAATTACCCAGGAAGGAACTATTGTTGTAAGACAGTATAGGAACCCTATACAACCATTTATTGACAGTGCATATAAATCTATATAGTTTGATGCCATGTATTATTTTTTATAAATGTTAAAACTGATCTGTTCTGTGTTGCTGCTGGGTCTTCTTTCCCTTTTCGGGTAACGTGTATCTGGGAAGAAGAGTCATCCACAACAAAGAAAACTTTAATAGACTGCAGAATAGGTATGATTTTAAACGTTGAAGTGGTGAACTGTTTAAAAAATTTAAATTTTGTAACTACTGTATTTGGAAATAGTCGATGGGTCCAGCTATGTGGTTTTTACCGCCTAAAACAAGAGGATTCTGTTTCCCCAAGGGCTTTTTTGCTATTCGCACTGATGACACCAATCGTCAATCAACTAGATCCACTGTTTTAATTTGTTTTTATTATGACAAAGGGAGAAGAAGACCCGCCCTATCTCCTGACGACAGCGACTTTTAACACTTGTTTTAAAGTGACTTTTTGACATACAAGAACGTTCTTTTGTTTGTTTTTACCCGTTTTTATTTTTTTTTTAATATTACGCCCCCATATGTAAATAGAAATGAAATGAAATGGGGTTTAACGTCCTACTGTTTTGCTCCGAACTGGGCCAATGAAGACGGGCATACGCCATACAGTGTGCTATGAGGGAAATTTTGCCCGGACAGCGGCACTACCGGCCTACTCTTGTATCGAATTCCAACTGTCAAGGGATCTTTTACGTAACTTAAATAATCAACCTATCGATAATATCATTACAATGTACTGGACGTTAATTTTGTAATAAATAACTACAATTGTTACTATACTTGCTTGAAAATGTAGAGAGAATATTCTTGTAGTTGTCACCCAAAAAATTGTTATAAATCTTCAGTTTTATCTTCCTAGACAGATCTTAGTGCACTTGAAGACTGGCCAGAAATTAACCATATTGCCGTATAATTAAAGACTCAGACCTCTCTGACTTCGCGGATCTACGTGGTTGTAATTTTCGGTTTTTTTTTTACACAGGGCAAAAGAGACGAAGAATCGGAACAGAGAAGTCCAGGTTTTCGTAATTTGCATAGGCCACCAGGTCCATAAAAAAAATGTGAACGGAGGGACGGACTGACACACGGGAGGACACTGGCAACGACGTATTACATCCACATGTAAACGTGGGCGTATAAAAATGCTTGAAATATATACTTACATCTACAGTTTATATATATCTAGCTCTGTCAATTTACTAAACCTGTTATTCCTCCAACAGCCTTCCCTTAGTCTAATTTTCAATCTGGTACTAAGTTTTAAAATGAAATGTTTTATATGTTTTGTAATAGCAAATAAGAGGCATGTGTGTATGATCGATTAGATAAGGCCGCGGCGTCAATATACAAAATCATTAATAATCAGGAATATTTATCATCAAATGCTGTTTTGTACGCCGTGGGCAATCGCCATGTTAGTTCTACAAATTGAAAACAAGTATGGCAATTGTTTTTAATTATTTATGTAGTTTTGTAATCGGAGTTTATGAGAATGAAATTAGTTGGATTTAAACAGACATGATTTATCTCTTAGGCATTTGACACAATTGTATTATTATTGTAAACAATGTTTCAATTTGAATACAAAATCAAATTATAAATAAAATCAAAACTATAACATTACAATTACTACTGATCAGTAGTGACGATTTGCTGGGCGACTGCAATTTTAATACAACTAGGAAATGACTGAAAGTTGGTGTTGAAAAACTGCTGTGATGATTATCACGTACAATTTCTCTGCATCAAATACATTACTGATTCTATTTAACCCTCGTATTGATAACTTAAGGGCGTATGGCTCTATTTTTTGAACAATAGACAAAAATGGTTCTAAAAGCACATATTAATATAATAATAAAAATAATAATACAAACTTTATTTAATAAGGCAACTTATTTAGTTTGCGAAAAAACTAATCTTCCATAAGTCCCTCCTAAGCGACAAAGACATATATACGTGTAATATTAGAATAAATTCAAACTCATTTGAAATGCAATCGCATTTTAAAGTACTTAAGTCTCTAACTCAATATCATCCAAAGTCATACACGTTGAAAATAAGAATTATTTGTCAATTCAAATCAACAATGATGTTGTGATCTTACCAGGAAAAGACAGGCTTCTGATATCCAATATTTAAGACAAAATAAACATTTTATCATTGGTACACGAATCGTGTACCATAGTGTGTTTTAGCGTCATTTGCAACAAGTGGCCAGAAAGAATGAGGCTAGACATATTCAACTGGAGAACCTGCTCAATAGACTGAAATAACCAGACGCTAGAAATTGCTATAGGGTTGAGACACAGGCCGTATTTCGCTGGACATATCTGATTTGAAATTAAGAGTCAAAACGGAAACAATTGAATGTAAATCAGTTTATATACAATCAGATTACATTATTTTATGCGGTGCGACCCATTTTGGTCAATTTCTAGGTCCCAATTATTAGCGATTTAGCTCCTTTAAGGTGAGAAGTATGGGTTAGTAAGTCACTCCTAAACTACAAAACATATACACTTAAAATATAGGACGAACTTCTTTAAGTGGCATTAAGTAATTAAACAGTAACACACTAACACTATTTATGGAATAACAATTACTGCTTTATTAACATGCAACGTTCCGACAATGATACACTCGTGTATATCAAGCAAATGATAACATATATGTATGTTGTTGTTGTTTTATTACAGATTTAACGTCCAATACAATGAATATGATATTATGGACATATGTGTAAAACATCAAGTATTTATATATGTTACAGTCAATGTGTAAAATCAGTCAATCTGTAGATTGACTGGAAATTTAGGCGGATTTCTAGACAGATTGACTAAAATGAATTATTCTCACTAATGGGTCAAAAACATTAAAACAAAACAAACAGTTATGTAGATGTTCATAGTTTTATTCACATATCAGGTATGATTTCAGTTACAGTTGTGAATGGGATGCTTGACATATCATGGAGGACTCCCGTTCTTGTTTGGACATGTGGTGCTGGAGTGACACCTGCTGTTGCATTTAACGCCTGACTTGAAACATTTACATCTGTTGGTCTGACATTGCTTGCCACTCGCTGCACAGTTGCATTTAGCATATCCCTGGCCACCGCATCGAGATTCACTCTGTACTGCCTGGCGTAGACCAACTTCAACATTCCTGGACATGTCCTCAATGTTAAACAGCTTATTGGTGCACAGGTCGAACTGAGTTCTGCTATAGTGTCCCTTAAGAATCCCAGCCTTGACAGCAACACGATACAGGTCATTCTCGTTCCTGTCTACAATGACACCCATTATGTTGCGAGGGTCACCCTTACCACGATCAACTAATGGAATAGGGATGGTCACATTGTCAACCGGATTGCCAGCGACATGCTCTAATCGACTACGTTTGACCATGCGTTCAGCTTGTGAAAGCTGACCATCCACTGCTCTTTTCCTCTGAACCTCGATGTTCTGTTGATTCACTCTTAGCTTTGAATCTTCAGGGTCTGCTGTATCAGGTTGCATGGTACCAGTAGCTTCACTCACATCTTGATGTTCTACATGGCTAGTAGCTTCTCTCTCTGATGATGGGGCTGAGTATGCTGCAAGAAGGTCTTCTTTCAAAGTATTTCTGTTGGAAGGGTGTTCGAGCGCAATCCAACTTTGGCTTCACTTCCAAACAGGGCTTTGTATGGTGATTGCTATATTCCAGAGTGGTAGCTGCTGTTCTTTTGGAATTGCACAAAGCGAAGTCCCATAGGCCAGTCTGTTGAGTCGTTGTCCCCTAGCCATGCAGTGAGCATGTCCTTCACGTCACAGTTCAAACGTTCTACTGAACCTTGACTCTGGGAATGTCTTGGCTTACCGTGCACCATGAGAAGATCAGGCCATAGAAGTTTCAGCTCTGTGATAACGGATGCCGTGAACTCAGATCCATTATCGCTTTGCAAAATCTGAGGTGTCCGAGTAATAGGAAAATGTCCATCAACTGAAAGGCAACTTCTGCAGCACGTTTCCATTGACTTCTCCATTGCAAAAGTTGAAAGAGCAATGATACAGTCTGTTATTGTTCACTTTCTTTTATACATATATGAATTGTTACTTGAACTGGCTTCCTATCTGTTGTTAAAACATACCACATGAGCTAATTAACTCTCTTTGGAGTTATGGGATTAAGGAGGACTCTAACTGTGGCTTCCAATTTGTTATTCAAACAATCAACTAATTAACCATACCTGATATCTTAAGAAATTAAGGATTAAGAAAGAGTTAAAATTTTGGCTTCCAATCTATTATCAAAACAGATCATATGATAGACTTTAAATAATCTGATAGACTTTAAATAATCTGATAGCCTTATGTAATTCCATTAGTGAGAATAATTCATTTTAGTCAATCTGTCTAGAAATCCGCCTAAATTTCCAGTCAATCTGTACATTGACTGATTTTTTTAGTCAATCTACAGAATGACTGAGTGAATCAGTCAATCTACAGAATGACTAAAAATTCCAGTCAATCTACAGATTGACTGAATTTACACATTGACTGTAACATATACAGTAAACAAAAGCCATAAATATAGACATTATATTATAACAAGCACTGATCAAAGCGATGATGACAAAGCCCTTCGTAGTTACAGTAAACCAAAGCCATAATTGATTACATATCTAGGAGTAAGCGTTAATTAGTGATCAGTATTATTCAATCATACAAAATGGTGTTAAACAATCAATGAGGTGTGCAACAACAAACCATAACTATTGTTTGGATAACATTTATATTTGCAATATATAATGACGGATAGTTAGACAGTATACGAAGCACTAGATATTATATATACATAAATAATAAAATAATGATTAATAATAAGGGCTAATCCAATTTACATGATTCTTATATAATAAATAAGGGCTCATCCGATATACATGATTATTATATTGAATAAAATTAGTGAGAATCTAACAACAACAACAATCCTGATAACATGATGTAGTACTGGAAATGATTCTATCGTATGCGTGGGGAAGGTAGACTCCTACATCTCGGTTAAGGGCCGGCTTGTGTCGTCTGATCTGAATGCTTTCCATGATTTTCCTTGTCTTCTTTACATGTTGGTTCGAGTTCAGTACTTCTACTTATGACCATTGAATTCTGTGTCTCTTGTTGTTTCTCAAGTGTTCGGCGACTGCGGATTGGTTGTCGTGAGATAACGATTGGTGTTCCTTAACTCTGATGCTAAACGGTCTTTTAGTTTCCCCTATATACTGGTTTTCACAGGAACAGATCAGTTTATATATGCATCCTGTTGGTAGTGAAGGGGGGTTGGATGGCTGAATGGTTAGCGTGCGCGCGTTGTATCATAAAGTCTGTCATTGAGTCGACTGGCGTGGTTTCGAATCCCCGGTTGTACGTGGCAAGGAGTAGGGTCGCCTGTCCAACCTCGTGGGTTTTCTCCGGGTCCTCCGGTTTCCTCCCACTGCTAAAGACCACTACGCGCAAGCGAATTATGTAAATAGGGTTAAACCATATGTTAGTCCCGAAATGACCTTGTTTGTGTCGAGTGGACGTTAAACCCAATTTCTCTCTCTCTCTCTCTCTGTTGGTAGTGAAGGATGTGATGGTGGGTTCTTCCCGTTGGCCTTTAATGGTTGTTTAATTGTGCCGCCCCCGTGGTGAAACTGGCGTCTATCCCTGCTCTGCTTAGTAATCTTCTTATTTCATATAATGTCTTGCCTATGAACGGGATGGATATTCTCACTGCTGTCTCGGGTTTGGTGATGGTAGCGGAGATTGTATTTACTGTCAGTTGAGGTGGGTATTGGTTGAGATGGATGAAAACATCTTTCAAGTGTTGTATTTTAAGGGCGCGACGTGTCAAGGTTAAAATGATGCCATTCTTGACTTGACTGGGATGGTTGAATGAATAATTTATGTACTGGTCGGTATGGGTGGGCTTCCTGTAGACTGTGGTGGTAATATTCTTATCTACTCTTTTCACCAGAACATCGAGGAAGGCTAATTGGTTGTTAGATTCACTTTCCATAGTGAACGTAATTCTCTCTGCTTGGTTATTGAGGTGGTCCAGTAGTTGTTGTGGACTGTCCTCTTCTCAGAGGATCACGAATGTGTCGTCAACCTTTCTATGCCAACTTCGAGGGGTTATTGGTGATGTACGTTGTGCTTCTTCCTCTAGTTGGGTCATATATACTTCAGTGATTAGTGGGGAGAGGGGGCTTCCCATGGGGAGTCCATGAACTTGCTCACATATATCTTCACACCACATGGTACAATGATGAGAACAAAAATTTAGATGGATTGAAACACACCTAATCTTTTAGCCATCTAATACAATACGTGTAGTATTGTTGTAAATAATATCAATTTGAATACAATATTATTATAAATAATATCAATTTGAATACAATATTATTATAAATAATATCAAAACTTTATATATGATATTACAATTTGAATACTGCTAATATTTCTCTTTTGCATCTGCATCATATACAATACCACACGAACCGCAATGAATACTCGCTAGGCCGCGACAATCACATACTCCTCGCAGTGTTTCGTGTGATTATAGAGCTAATCCCACTACTCACTGCTGTAAAGAAAGCAAGTTCTTGTTCCAAATTATGACTGGTCAATAGTCCGATTAACAACCAATAGCTAACTGCGTAACATAGCACCACATTGGACCAAATATGTTTACATAACGTTACGTCACGACTCACGATTTTATTACGCCCAATTAACCAGTGCATAGCAGAATATTGCAGAAAAACTAATTGTGTGACAAACGAGGCTATCCGAACGGATATAATGTAAACAATACAGTTTTGAGACGAACAACACTTTCAACGTTTTTAGTGCCTTAAATCACTGTCCAAAGTTTTAGGGAAGACCCAGATTAAAGGAAGGGCTGTCATATTGCTGTACTTGTGGTAGATTTGATTGAACGGGAAAAATAGACACACTCCCTCAAAAACGCAAGAATCAGAAGCTAATCCAGCAATGGCCAGAGAGGGATTTCTCGGGTCATTGCTTCAGGAATTTGCGACAATCAATGATAAGGATGACATCGATGCGACTTAATGAGCCACAAATATTAACTTTTGTCCTCCGACAAATTAAATTCTAAAACATGTTTTTTATGTATTAGAAAAATAAAGACGTTTGAAGTAATTGTAGGTAAAAATATTTCCTGTTTTAGTGTAAATGGGTATTAAAATGAGTAAAAGGCGCCATTCTGCTCGAATCAGTAACGTCTTATATAAACAATGCACGCGCCATTGAGCCAATGATTGACGCGTGCGATATCGCGTCATGTGTTTAAGGCAGTTATTTTTTTACAGCGATATTACAAGATTTTCGTAATACTCTGTGAAATTGATTGTAAAAATGCCGAATCCGAAAGTCCAGATATGAGTTACTCGGGTCGGAGAAGATCCAAGACATTTTTTTAAACTCACTCAATGCTAGAAAATGGCGGCCATCTGATCGAGCAGTCATCTCAGTCAAGAGATCATTGAAGTATTTTAATATATCGTACAGGTATTTAACTTCATTATAAATGATTAAGATGCTTTTTTTATTATTCAATTAAATATGAAGAAACACAACCCAAAAAATTAACTATATAGAACAAATAACTTGAAGATGGTTATGTATATGGTACGCTCGATTCACAGCCCAGAACTAGCAATGCAAAAGCTTTTTTGAAATTTTGAATCTGATTAAAACTGAATATTTTCTAGCATTTCAACCCCTCTCCCATTTAAGAACCCCACACCAACAGTCCAACACTATAGGCTACCCACCCGAAAGCGCTCCCAATTATTAGCTATTAATAAACACCAGATAACGTATTTTCTGCTAATCCATATAGCACAATATTTGCTAAGTCTTCATTTTGAAATTCTCGGTGATAGCAACATTATCCTGCGGTTTTGCATGAAAATACTATGCTTTGATTACCATATAAGGCACCACAGGTCTTCATATACACCAGACATGTCAACTCTAACGCATCACGCGGTAAAGTGCCGTGAAAAGTCCTCATGTACCGCTCTACTGCGCGGTAATAGATTTCTACCGCATTTTCATACAAAGAGTTTTTTAATTTTCACGCCAAAACTACGGAACTAAGGGAAGCAACCCTTTTCATGTAAACAAAAAAGATCGCGACTTTCGTTTATCAACAACCATTTGGGATATTGTAAGGTTTAATTTAGCTAAGAGATTTGTTCTCAAATTCTTTTCAACCTATTTTAGAGTTAATAAAGCGGATATAATTATTGGCACGTGTTCCTAATACTCTTAAAGTGCGTAGTGATAAACTAAACAAATAGCGACCAATTTACGGCAGCAATGGCTGACATTTTCGTTTGCGCGCGTACGTACGTACAGCATCTAATACAATACTCTGAATGCAACACAACACAACCTGGAACTTTAATTTCAAGATGGGATTACGTCTCGACGATTGTGACTTACTGATTATTTCTTTTTGAAGGCTACATATTCAATTTTGGTTTAATTACATCAATAATTTTAGATATGGTTACCATTGCTTGTGTATATTTTATCTATTACCCATTTAATGCAATTTTTGTATTGTTGGGTCTGCAGTTCAGTGTATCATTTCTAAATTAATTTCCCTTGGAAGTGCGAATTTACGCGTTTTTTGAAATCTACTTCCAAATCATGGTTTCTACTGCATTTTTTACACTACCCTACTGCATTTCAGCTCTGAGGGGTTGACGGGTCTGATATACACATTTCATACTACGGAAATAGTAAAATGTTTAAATGGTTAATTTTGGCGCAAAAACTTGATATGGGCGTGAATAACAAATGAAATGAAATGGAGTTTAACGTCCTATTGTTCTGCTCCTAACCTGGGCTAATGAAGACGGGCGAGAATAACAAACAAGACCTGTTAATACGTTGATTGCCGTGCCTTTTGACTTGTGATTTTAGCTATCAATAAATTTTTAAATACTATAATTTTTATAAAGAATGTAAACGATGTTTAGACATTATGAATTTCAAGTATTTCATTTTCTATCTTACAAACGAAGGCAGTAGTTTATGAGGAATATAACCGTCATGGACTTAAAGCCAGGTACAGGGATTAAATTATTTTTATTTTTTATTTCAAAATAAAAAAGAAACCTATTAATAGCAATATAGAAATAACAAGAAAGCAGTTGTGGTCTGCACCCACATCGAGTGGAGTTATCTTTCCTTTTCTTCCATATGGTTTGTTTTCCTGCATTCTGTCACTAGTTCCATAGGTTGGTGATTGAAATATGGGTCAATATGACAAGAAATGGGTCATTCTATGAGAAAATAATTTACTTCCAGTGACGAGCTCCAGTGACAAGCGCCGTTTTTGCCTTTTCCTTGCTATCGTTCTTGGTGTACCCATATAACAATCAGTTTCACTGAGGTATTCTAAAAGCCTTTTTATAACTCTTGAGTAAGATGATTGACCTTTATCAGTTCAAGTATCATAAGGTCTGTCATTGAGTCAACTGGCATGGTTTCGAATCCCCAGTTGTACGTGACAAGGATTAGGGTCGCCTGTCTAACCTCGTGGGTTTTCTTCGGGTCCTCTGGTTTCCTCCCACTGCTAAAGACTCCTACACGCAAGCAAATTATTGAAATAAAATTAAACCATATGTTAGTCCCGAAATGACCTAGTTTGTGTCCAGTGGATGTTAGACTCTCTCTCTCTCTCTCTCTCTCTCTCTCTCTCTCTCTCAGTTCAAGTACCTTCTAGTTATGATATCACATCACACTGTCTAATTCATTGGCTATAGCAAATTACTTGATTCTGAGCAAAGTAATACATGTATATGTTTCAACTATGAAGTGTTGGCAAGATGTAGCATAGCTCGTTTACATGTATTATCATAGCAAAAGTTGGCTACTTGATAATCACAATGTTTAAGGTCATGAGGGGAGGAAGACTTTTGACTAAATCTTGATTATCCATTTTATTGCTAAATTTTCAAATCTTGTCCATCTGAGTAAATATACTTTAAAAAAGTGTTTCCCCCATGGATGAACCACTGAATCGTAGGTAAACGGAATGAGACCACTTGAGATAGTGAGGATGACTCTGCATGTACTAAGAGGGAAGTTTTGCATGAATAGAAATTGACCATCCAAACTACGAGACACTGAGCCACTATTGTAAAAGTTTTTGTATGGAGTACCATTAGAAACATCAAAATGAGTTTTTACTGCCAATAGGAGGGTTGGATGACTGAATGGTTAACGTGCACGTGCTTTATCATAAAGTCTGTCATTGAGTCGACTGGCGTGGTTTCGAATCCCCGGTTGTACGTGACAAGGAGTAGGGTCGTCTGTCCAACCTCGTGGGTTTTCTCCGGGTCCTCCGGTTTCCTCCCACTGCTAAAGACCCCTACGTGCAAGCGAATTATGTAAATAAAATTAAACCATATGTTAGTCCCGAAATGACCTAGATTGTGTCGAGTGGACGTTAAACCCCATTTCTCTCTCTCTCTCTCTTTTACTGCAAATAGTTATAAATACAACAATTACAATATCAAAATTCCCTGATTATTTATGAACATATTCAACTTACATCAACAATTTACTTTATTCAGGTTCTGTATTGGTCGTCTAATAGTGATGTAAAGGATGAAACAGATGTATATAAGCTAAAAACTCAAGAAACTTGAAGTGACTTGATAGATGGATTCATTACTGTTAAACTTAAAGGTAATATAACTTTATTAAAAGGGCAATAGGTTAGATTAGATGAAAAGCCGACAATTCTGGCTATTATATAGTTAAAAAATAGATAATGAATACAGAATATGCTGTACATTTCAGTCAAATTGCTTCACCCTGAACCAAGATATTAGCGATTCAATTTTAGGCTAGCCTCGAATGTCATTACTAACTTTGGGGGGTGGGTGGGGGTGGTTAGCGTGTGCATGTTGTATCATAATGTCTGTTGTTGAGTCAACTGGCATGGTTTTGATTCCCCGGTTGTATGTGACAAGGAGTAGGGTCGCCTGTCCAACCTCGTGGGTTTTCTCCAGGTCCTGAGGTTTCCTCCCACTGCTAAAGACCCCTACGCACAAGCGAATTATTGAAATAAATTTGAACCATCTATTAGTCCCGAAATGACCTGGTTTGTGTCGAGTGGACATTAAGCCCCATTTCTCTCTCTCCCTCATTACTAATTTTATTGCGATAATAAACCAAGTCTCGGTTATCCCTTTTGGTTTTTACAATAAAGGAGCTAAATCGCTAATATATAGAACCTAGAAATTGACACAAATGGATCGCAATGAATAATGTAATATGAATGTATATAAACTGATTTACATTCAATCGTTTCCGTTTTTACTGTAATTTCAAATCAGTAATCTTCAGCGAATGGCAATCTCGAGCGTCTGGTTATTCCAGTCTACACCGATATTATTTATTGCGCATGCTTTCCAGATAAGAATATGACGTCACCGTTTAACATGACTAGTAGAATATGTCTAACTTCGTTCTTCGAGTCCCTTGTTACAAATGGAACTGAAACGCATTCTGGTACACGATTCGTGTACCAATGGTAAAATGTTTATTTTGTCTTAAATATTGGATATCAGAAACCCATCTTTCCTCAGCAAGATAACATCATTAATGTTGATTTAAATTGACAAATAATTTGTGTTTTCAATGTCGAAGACTTCGCATGATATTGAATTCGAGACTAAGCTACTTTACATTATCAATCACAAAATGAATTCAAATCCACTAAATATCGCAGGCTAACAATTACATCAAGAGATGATTATGGTTTGGATAAGTCAATTAATGTCTAATTAATAATTTAGATAACATTTCCGACCTCAAGAAAGACTTGCAATAGGCAATTTAGCATAATGCATGTTAACCTCATGTATTGTCTCAAATTGAATCTCTAACAAATATTTTCTGAAAAAAAAATCTCTGTATTTCCTGCATCAAAAAGTTTTTTTTAAAAAATCACCTTTTTTTCTTACTTGTCATTTCAGTAATTAACCTGTTACTCTTAAATACAAGACCATCTGCGCCCAATCTGATTAAAACACAGGTCCAATTTCGTTTTTTATAGTACAAAATTTCGTTTTAGTTGCCTGGAAGACTTGTTATATAAACTGCATTATGGTTGATGTGAGGGATTAGCCAATCAAATGGTCTGTTGAATCCAGTTCTTGTCGTCTCGCACACAGTACTGTGGGTAGACATTAACAGCGATAGAAAACAAAACAAAAATAGATAAAAAAAAACCACCTCATGAACACGTTTTTTGTGTGAAAAGAATGGCATCCCCAGTGGCAGTTACACCCAAAAAGATGTATTTAAAGAATGATGTATGTATTTTGTGTGGATTTTCTTTCGTTCTCCGAGAAGTTGCCTCATATGACGAATTTAAAGAAAGAAAACAGTACGAAAATCGATTGCCTGTTACTTGCGAAAGACTTGAAAAAATAAAGAAAATCAATTTACATAATTTTGAAAGTGTCACTACTGTGGAAGACCTATATGACAGTGGATTATGTTCTACCTGTTTAAATAAAGTGGAGACTATTCTTAAATATGAAAATGACATTATACAACTAAAACTCGACTTGACACAATCCAGAGAAAATGCCAAACTGTTATTATTACAACCCCAACAAGAAAGTGTCGAAAGATTGCCAGGGTCGCCATCATCCAAGCCTCCAATGGAACTTCAAATAACGTCAGTGCCACATGTTTTAGCGAAACTTCCTCCTCAACAAACTGTACCTGTGCCTATTTTTGTATTGACAGTTCCAGCACAAGAAAAGGAAACTGTTATAAAAGGTATTATAAATTTTATGATACAGCATTTAAAGCTGAGCCAAAGAAGTTTAACCATAGAATAATAATCGTAGAATACAACAATAATGTAAGTCTTAATTCTATAAAACATAAAACATTTAATATTATGGTTGTTTTACAATGTATTCTAATGTCAAACCACATAAGCCTGCGCGAAATGAAAAGATCTTATCATGAAAAGATGGACTTCTCTGATACCCAATATTTAAGACACAATGAACATTTTAAAATTGGCACATGGAGGTCCTTAAAAAGTTCCACAAAACTATTAATTATTAAAATGCATCATAAATGAGGATAGCTCATGTACCTCAAGACTTACCTTGTTAACTTCATGCATACTTTTGAACAAGACCTTGCCACATGTTGCTCCATTTGTGCTAAGAAAAACATTCATCCCAGAGAAAATTGTAATAGCCTTTCAATGGCAATAGGACTGTTACTACAGACGATTGGGTGATTGGGTCGTTACTGATATTTCATCTTAGGCTAAAAAATATACCTGTGTTTATGGATATCGTTTGATATCAATTAACTTGTGAAATTAATTAATATTATTTTTATTTTTTTTTACAGAGAGAACATCAAAAGAAAAATTGAAAATGTCAAAGCATTCTGTCTCCAATAAAACCTATAAATGTGATGTTTGTGGTAAATCATTTGCCAATAGTAGTAATCTACAAAGACACACCAGAACCCATCCCAGAGAAAAGGCCTTTACTTGTGATGTTTGTGGAAAATCTTTTATCACCAGTAAAGATCTACGACGACACACCAGAACACATACTGTAGAAAAACGCTTTTCTTGTGATGTTTGTAGTAAATCATTTACCACTAGAAGTCAACTAGATTCACACACCAGAATTCATACTGGTGAAAAACCCTTTATTTGTGATGTTTGTGGAAAATCATTTACCAGTAGTAGTCACCTACAGCGACACATCAGAACTCATAGCGGAGAAAAACCCTTTTCTTGTGATGTTTGTAGTAAATCATTTACCACTAGTAGTAATCTACATGAACACACCAGAACTCATACTGGTCAGAAACCCTTTACTTGTGATGTTTGTAGTAAATCATTTACAACTAATGCTAGTCTAAAACGACACACCAGACTTCATACTGGCGAAAAACCCTTTTCTTGTGATGTTTGTAAAAAATCGTTTTCAGATATTAGTAATCTACATTTACACTCCAGAAATCATACCGGAAAAAACCCCTTTACTTGTGATGTTTGTAGTAAAGCATTTTCAACTAATGCTAGTCTACAACGACACACCCGAACTCATACTCATCGTGTAACATAATGTTTTTCAGCGCCATCTGTAACAAGGACCCAAAGACCGAGGCTAGGTGACGCAATATTCTTATCTAGGCTAGACATATTCCACATGTCATGTCAGATGGTGACCTCATATTCTTATAATAGCATGCGCGATAAATACTACTGGTGTAGATTGGAATAACCAAACGCTAGAGATTGCCATTCGGTTGTGACTTCTGGCGTATTTCGCAGAACATACATGTAACTGATTAGAAATTACAGTAAACACAGAAATGATTGAATGTAAATCAGTTTATATACATTCATAATACATTATTATATGCGTTGTTACCCATTTGTGTCAATTTCTAGGTCCCAAATATTAGCGGTGACAGGTGTGTTTAGAAGTGGGAGAAAACAAATGCCCAATCCATTCCATTCTCATTGTAGAGAAAAATGACAGATGGAATGAAATGGGGTTTAGAGATACTTTCCCTGTGTACAGTGGCGGCGCCAGCCGTCGGTGATTGGAGGGGCGAAGCTGGGGCAAAGTCCAAGGTTAAGGGGACAAAGGCACGAGCTTCAACTAGGGGAAGGGGGCCTCCCCCAGAAAATTTTGAAAAACAGGTTGCCGGAAATGCAGCCTGGCAGTATTTCAGGCACTGATCGAGAGGTAAAGTGTCAAACGAACGGACTTGTGAATCATGACGAAGCCCACTCAAGAGCGTCAAAGTAAGGAGTCATCCCCCAGAAAAGTTTGAAAAATAGACTGCCGGAAATGCTGTCTTACAGTATTCTGTCAGGCACCGATCGTCGAGATAAATAGATCTGACCAGATACCGTCCGTCGCCTGATCACTAGTTTATCTGACTAGAGAACAGAATGTCAAACGAACGGACTTGCGAACCTCAACGAATTCCCCTTGTGAGCACCAAAGTAGCGAGTCCATTGGGGACCTTGCCAAGAAAATTTTGAAAAATAGACTGTCGGAAATGCTCTACAACATGCAAGTTTATGACTGCCTGTGTAAAAACTGTATGATTTGATGATACATGTATATTTGGACTAAAACATATTCAAACTAATTAATCCCTCTGGAAACTTTGTATTCGCTGGGAGATACCTCAAGCTATAAATAAACTGTTATTAGAAAGACATGTTTGTCACCTAACTTTATTGAGGGAGGGTCCATTTTTCAGAATGTATTTTTCATTACTTGCTGTGCATTTACAATGTACCATACATATTGTACCATACATATTGTACCATACGCATCTTGGGTCCTAATGATCTCAGGACATGTCTATTGGACAATAACACCCCTCTTATATCGAATTACAACTGTCAAGGGATCTTTACGTGCACGCCAATGTGTACACGGGACCTCAGTTTTTTGTCCCATCACTGACAAGGGGGAACCACGCCTGAAAATCTGGATGAACTGTCTCGGCCAATGCAGGGATCGAACACCCGACCTCCAGGCTAGCGAGCCAGCGTCTTACCCACTTAGCCACGTGATCCCCACCTTCTTTGGAAAATCCCTATGAACTTTTACGGTCAACAAAAGGATTGAACATGGTACCTACAGGTTAGCGAGCCAATGTCTTACTCACTGATCATGAGTTATTGTTGCTCTCAGGTAGGCAGATGACAAAAGAAACTTGTCTGGTACAAGTCCATCGGGATAGGGTTCAGAATAAAATTTGCAAAATGGAGATGTATTTAAAACTCAAAAGGGGTTTATAGTCAATTCAACACTAAACCATTTTGGGATATTTGTGATGTTTTCAAGCAAGAACGAGCAGGTCGAGAGTAAACAAATTAATCAGCAGTAAACACTGGAATAATTATCGAGCCAAAATATCAATGCCATGTCATAGACGTCACACAAGGAATGCATATGAACTTTATAAAGGTCAGTCATCTTAAACGGAATACAGTACCTCTGTGAAACAGATTGCCAACTTGAATGTAACAAAGACTTAAGGCCATCATGTTGATCGTTAACATAGGATGTAGTAATACAAACTGGGCCCAATTGCCACCTTTTACTCATTTTGCACTTTCTACTACTTTATATACCCATGTACACTAAATAAAAAATATTTTTTATCCATATATACTTAAAAAACTTCAAAAATTTCTCTTGATAATTTAAGAGATAGGTTGTCTCAGACAACAAGACATACACCCAGAGTTGTCACATATTTTAATGGGAGCATTACTATTTTATATACCCATTCATACTAAATATAAAAATACTTTTTATCAAGATATACTTCAAACAACTTTTTTCTTAATATTTTGAAAGACAGGTTGCCATGCCAACGAAACATTTTAGTCAGTCATTAAGAGTTGTCGCATAGTTATTGTTTTGTAGGTAATTGAAGCATTTAAAAGCTCTAAAAACTGATCAAGAGTAACAACCAATTAAGACATAATAAACGATAGTAACAGCCAAACAAAATATTTAGGCTACTGAGTGTGGATCACATTGTATTCAGAAACCCAACTCCTATCTGTACAGTGTTCAGAATGAAATTTAGTTGATTTGATCTCATATGATCTATCTTTTTGATGCAATACTATTATAATTGATATTATAATTTGAATACAATATTATTATAAATAATACCACAATTCGAACACAATAATGACGAATCCAAAAGTCCAGACATGAGTTACTCGGGTTGGAGAAGATCCAAGTCATATTTGAAACTCACCCAATGTTAAAACTAAAAAATGGCGGTTAACTGATTCCAGCAGTCAAGAGTTTCATTAATTGATATAAGATACCTGCTTAAGATGCATTATATAATGTTCAGTTAGTATAATTGTTCTGAGTAAAGTTATATATGTTGGAAGTTTTGACAAGATTTCGCGTACATTGTTTATTATAGGAGCAACGGTACTTAACAGTTTAATTATTTCGTGTGGACTTATATAGCATTGTGTCTGTTCATGTGTGTGTTTGTTCACATTTTGTTTGTGGACCCTCTACAAGTCACATTTTTTATCTGATTTTGACTGAACTTGAAATATAGTTCAACAGACCAATTAATTACTCAACACCTTTTGAGAAACTATACAGTTGTATTTAAACCTAACACTCATTATCTATATATAAGCTAAAATTTGAAGTGACTTTATAGTTTTATTCATTATTGTTAAAGGTTATATAGGGGGATTGGATGCTGAATGGTTAGCATGAGCGCGCTGTATCATAAGGCATGTCATTGAGTCAACTGGCGGGGTTTCAATTCCCTAGTTTTACATGACAAGAACCCTGGTTTCCTCCCACTGCTAAAGACCCCTATGCGCAAGTGAATTATTGAAATAAAATTGAACCATATGTGTTAGTCCTTAAGTGACCTAGTTTGTGTCGAGTGGACGTTAAATCCAATTTCTCTCTCTCTCTTAAAGGTAATATTAATCTCATATGTCCTCAAATTGAATCTCTAACAAATATTTTCTGAAAAATGTTTTTAAAAAATCACATTTTTCATACTTGTCATTTCAGTTATTAACCTGTCACTTTTTAATATGCAGATAAAGTAGATCAAAAAACATGGTGGTCGTGAGCGACTCATAACACGTTTTAATTTGTGAAAAAAAATGGCATCCCCAGTTGCAGTTACACCCGAAAAGGTGTTAAAGAATGATGTTTGTATTTTGTGTGGATTTTCTTTCGTTCTCCGAGAAGTTACCTCATATGACGAATTTAAAGAAAGAAAACAGTATGAAAATCGATTGCCTGTTACTTGCGAAAGACTTGAAAAAATAAAGAAAATCAATTTACATAACTTTGAAAGTGACACAACTGTGGAAGACCTATATGACAGTGGTATACATGTATGTTCTACCTGTTTAAATAAAGTGGAGACTATTCTTAAATATGAAAATGACATTATACAACTAAAACTCGACCTGACAAAATCCAGAGAAAATGCTAAACAGTTATTATTACAACCCCAACAAGAAAGTATCGAAAGATTGCCCGGGTCGCCTTCATCCAAGCCTCCAATGGAACTCCAAATAACTTTAGTGCCACATGTTTTAGCGAAACTTCCTCAACAAACTGTACCTGTGCCTATTTTTGTAATGACAGTTCCAGCACAAGAAAAGGAAACTGTTACAAAAGGTATTATAAATTTCATGATATAGCATTTAAAGGAGGGCTCAAACTAGGGACAAATTTTAGGGAGAAGTGACTTCTCCCTACAGACAGAATAGGGAGACGTAGGGAGACTTGAAGGAGAGGTTATATTTCATGCATTGCTGCAACCAATCTTACCAAGTAGTTACACAGTCAATATGCTAAATAAATAAACAAACATCGTTTAGCTGCACACATATATTTATCTCAGTATGTCATCATACTCTTACTGGTATCAATATTACTGTGATAATAAATTACATATATACTAGTACTAAGACAGACTTGACTTTAGCAATACAAATAAGATTTGTGATACCCCTCTATCAAATACATCAATATTTATACCCTTTCGTGCCTAAATACATTTAATTACTAGTCCTGGGTCTATTGTGTGAATTTTTTAGCACCTTTCACAATAGGATAGTCATGTTGTTACGTAGTACGACAATGTATGAAATTATTGTTTTGACACACCACTCACTTACCTTCTTTGTTTTACGTTTATGTGTTTTAGATTAGTGGAACTAATAATATTGATGTAGATTTAATTATCAACCCGACATTATACCTATCAACACATTCTAAATACATGTTGTAATCATAATAATCGTTGAATACAACAATAATGTTAGTCTTAATTCTATAAAACATAAAAGATTTAATATTATGGTTGTATTACAATGTATTCTAATGTCAAACCACATAAGCCTGCTTGAAATGAAAAGATCTTACCATGAAAAGATGTACTTGTTGGCACATAAATTGCGTCCCAGAATGTTTTTGAGCACAATTTGCAATGACACGACTCAATGAACGATGTTAAACATATTCCAGGGGAGAATACTACCAGTGTATACGGGAATAACCAGATGCCAAAGAATGCCTCTCAATTGAGAATCTTCGCGTATTTCGCCGAACTTAACTGATTAGAATTTACTGTAAAAACAGAAATGGTTGAATGTAAATCAGTTTATATACAATCATATTACATTATTATATCAGTGTAATTAAATTATTGTAAATCAGTTTATATACATTCATATTACATTATTATATCAGTGTAATTACATTATTGTAAATCAGTTTATATACATTCATATTATATTATTATATGTGTTGCAACCCATTTATGTCTTGTAATCATCACCTCACACACCCCTCACACATTCACAACAAATTTGAACAATGGCTAACGGGTGTTAATTGAAGTAAATCGGACGATATTAATGTCATACCGGTAATAAATAACAGAAGAATATTGTTGAAATAAATTTATTCAAATAAATCAACATTTCTATAATAGGCCTAATGATAATGTTCGGGAAATTTATGTTTCTATCAGAAATACTAATGTTATTTCTGTAATTTTTGATTAACAAAATGGCGGCAAAAAATTCCTGATGCATCGATGCGAGAATCGATGTTTGCGTCCGATGCATCGATGCGTAAAATTTTACTTGATATCGGCACTATTTGTGTCCATATCTAGGTACAAAAGATTAATAATTAACTTCTTTAAATTAGCACAGAAAAGAAGCCTATTGAATTTCTGCTAAGATGATTTAGTTGATGTGGGCGTATGTTTCGTTGTATGGAAATCTATCTTACATTGTACCTGTCAGGTATAAAAATCACCTATTGCTGTTGGTGACCAGTAGACAGGTGAACATTTCGAGCCCTCAATGAATTCCTTAAAAAGTTTCACAAAACTATTAATTATTAAAATGCATCATAAATGAGGATAGCTTCCCCTTTAAGTTACACTAAGTGTACATGTACATGTACCTCAAGACTTGCCTTGTTAACTTCATGCATACTTTTAACAAGACCTTGCCACATGTTGCTCCATTTGTGCTTAAAAAATGTTCATCCCAAAGAAAATTGCAATGGCCTTTCAATGGCAATAGCGCCGTTACTAATGGCGATTGAGTTGTTACTAGTGTTGTCACGATTACAAAATTCTTGAATCGGTTAATCTTCAAGCCAAAAATTGTATCGGTGCCGATTAACCAGATACCGTATAAATTCTATAATGGCAATGTCTGTACTGCGTTCCAAGGTTTTTTTCTTGTGTTTTTTTGTTAATAATTAAATTATAAAATGACGCGTGAACACTGAATAGCTGATTGTATATTATTGTAGTACATTTCGTTGAGTTTGTGCTAAAGAGATGTTGGAATAAATCGTTTAAATTGGCAATAAACAACATTTACAAGGTTATTAGTTTTGATATTTAGTTACGCGGTTGAGCTGAGTAAGACATTCCTGTATTCTGACTTACCCCGGCTACAGCTTTAACTGCTAATTAAAAATCAGATACTGGCAATAAATTACAATTCACTAGTACAACAATTCCCGTACATAATATTTTAACATATATAGCGATAATCATATTGACGAAAAACACACGAGAAGCCGTGGAAACCGGTACAAATAGAAAAGAACACATGTCATTTGAAAGGCGGCAACATACATGTACATGTATGCGGAGAGGGGGGGGCGAATAGAAGATCCTCCTGACTGGTAATGTCAGGAACTCGTTGATTCGTTGTCTCATACACAGTAACTGCACATTCTGATTGTGAATTAAATAATAAATTATAACTGGAATTAATTTATACTGGAGGAATTTCTGACGGAATCTTTCCATTATGTTGTTGGAGCATTGTTTTCTTCTTTATAAAACAGTATTTTATTAAAAAATACATTGGCAGTTTATCACTCATAAAAAGGCGTAGCCAACTCCCCTGTCTCTTGCGGCATGCATTCAATCCATGTATTATAATGCTCATGTTATTATCATGTCTGTTGTTGAGAGCTATTTCGCGCAAAAATCAACCATTTTACACATTAGTAAGCCATGCCTAATATGGTAGGCTAATAATTCCGTGCGACATTGAGATCGTGCCTCTGTAAAAGAGAATTTCTGTATAGCCTCTCAAAAGACGTACTTTCCATACGGTTTTAATAGGCAGCAATTCAGCAAAAGTCAAACATATGTAATTGTATAAATATAAATTGGATGAAACGACTACTGATCTTTCAAAATGTGAATCAGTTTGAGCTAGAAACCGAATCGACTAGGACTAAACCGATTAATGGTGACAACCCTAGTCGTTACTGATATTTCATCTTAGGCTAAAAAAATATACCTGTGTTTATGGATATCTTTTGATATCAATTAACTTGTGGAATTAATTAATATTATTTTTATTTTTTTTACAGAGAGAACATCAAATGAAAACTTGAAAACTTCAAAAGAAAACTTGAAAACATCAAAAGAAAAATTGAAAACATCAAAAAAAAAAATGAAAATATCAAAGCATTCCGTCTCCAATAAAACCTATAAATGTGATATTTGTGGTAAAACATTTACCACTAGTAGTCAGTTGGAATCCCACACCAGAACTCATACTGGCGAAAAACCCTTTTCTTGTGATGTTTGTAGTAATTCATTTGCTCGTCGTCGTCAACTATATTTACACACCCGTACTCATACTGTAGAAAAATCCTTTTCTTGTGATGTTTGTGGTAAATCATATACCACTAAAGGTCATCTACGTTTACATACCAGAATTCATACTGGTGAAAATCTCTCTAAATGTGATGTTTGTGGAAAATCTTTTACCACGAGAAGTCAACTACTAAAACACACCATAATTCATACTGGCGAAAAACCCTTTTCCTGTGATGTTTGTAGTAAATCATTTGCTCGTCGTAGTCATCTATATTTACACACCCGAACCCATACTGGCGAAAAACCCTTTATTTGTGAGGTTTGCGGAAAATCATTTACCAGAAGTAGTGGTCTACGTGTACACACTAGATTTCATACCGGCGAAAAACGTTTTTCTTGTCATGTTTGTAGTAAAGCATTTACCACAAGTCATGATCTACGTGTACATTCGAGAGTCCATACGGGAGAAAAACCCTTTTCGTGTGATGTTTGTAGTAAAGCATTTTCAACTAATGCTAGTCTAAAACGACACACCAGAATTCATACTGGCGAAAAACCCTTTTCTTGTGATGTTTGTAAAAAATCGTTTTCAGATATTAGTAATCTACATTTACACTCCAGAAATCATACCAGAGAAAACCCCTTTACAGGACAAAAACCCTTTTCTTGTGATGTTTGTAAAAAATCATTTACTGCTCGTAATAGTCTATATTATCACATCAAAATCCATACATTAGAAAAACCCTTTTCTTGTGATGTTTGTAGTAAACCATTTATCACCAGTAAAGATCTACGACGACACACCAAAACACATACAGGAAAAAAACCCTTTTTTTGTAATGTTTGTTATAAATCATTTATCACCAGTAGTAGTCTACAACGACACATCAAAATTCATACTGTTGAAAACTCCCTTTCTTGTGACGTTTGTAGTAAATCATTTATCACCAGTCGTAGTCTACAACGACACACCAAAATTCATACTGTTGATAACCCCTTTTCTTGTGATGTTTGTAGTAAATCATTTATCACTCATAGTGCTCTACATCAACACACCAGAATTCATACTGTAGAAAAAGCCAGTATTTGTGATGTTTGTGGAAAATCTTTTAGCACTAGTGGGAATCTACATAAACACATCAGAATCCATACTGGTGTAAAACCGTTTACTTGTGATGTTTGTGGTAAATCATTTACTGCACGTAGTGATCTACGTGTACACTCTAGAATCCATACCGGAGAAAAACCATTTTCTTGTGATGTTTGTAGTAAAGCATTTTCAACTAATGCTAGTCTACGACGACACATGGGAACTCGTACTCATCGTGTAACATAATGTGTTTCAGCGCCATTTGTAACAAGGGACTCAAAGATCGAGGGTAGACATATTCCAACGGTGACGTCATATACTTATCTGGAGAGCATGCACAATAAATACTACCGGTGTAGATTGGAATAACCAGACGCTAGAGATTGCCATTCGGTTGTCACTTCTGGCGTATTTCGCAGAACATACATGTAACTGATTAGAAATTACAGTAAACACAGAAATGATTGAATGTAAATCAGTTTATATACATTCATAATACATTATACGCGTTGTGACCCATTTGTGTCCCATTTGTGTCAATTTCTAGGTCCCAAATATTAGCGATTAAGCTCCTGTAATTCAGGGGTGACAGGTGTGTTTAGAAGTGGGAGAAAACAAATGCCCAATCCATTCCATTCTCATTGTATTGAAAAGTGACAAGTTTAGGCAGATGGAATGAAATGGGGTTTAGAGATACTTTCCCTGCGTAAAAACTGTATGATTTGATGATACATGTATATTTGGACTAAAACATATTTAAACTAATTAATCCCTCTGGAAACTTTGTATTCTCTGGGAGATACCTCAAGCTATAAATAAACTGTTATTAGAAAGACATGTTTGTCACCTAACTTTATTGAGGGAGGGTCCATTTTTCAGAATGTATTTTTCATTACTTGCTGTGCATTTACAATGTACCATACATACTGAGGCCTAAAAAAATTCTTAATCATTTTCTATCAACTTCTTTTTCTGTCGTTTAATTGCAGTCTTTTGTATGTCGACACCCCTCAATGTTCCAAAAACCGCCTAACCATTTGCAATAAGAAATAACAATGGCTCCCTTAGTCAATGAAGCACACAATAAGCTGGCAGACAACAGTCCGGTTGCCAGTTAGTGATACCCTGACATTTTTGCCAAGTGCTTGCCCCATTGGTATTTTTCTAGTAAGATTGGGAATCTACATGTATACTGTCCTTATATACCAAATTTACCATACTTTTATTGGAAATAACCACCCAATAAATAATTTTGGGACAATGTATCTTTAATGTCTAATTGTTCTGCTCCGACTAGGCTAATGAAGACGGGCATACAATGCACAGTGTGCTGTGAAGACAATATTGCCTGGAAAGTGGCACTACCGCCTACTCCCATATCAAAATTCCAACTGCCAAGGGATCTTTTATGTGCACTACATAGGAAATATTTTTATACGCCCACATTTTCATGTGGATGTATTTTGTCGTCGCCCCTGTCCATCCGTCCACTATTGTTTGTGAACACTCTACAGGTCACAATTTTTATCTGATTTCAGCAAAACTTGAAATATAGGTTTATCTCCCTAAGATCTCGGTTCCTTTTGATATTGGCATGTATCGGACCGTATCTTCATGGATTATGGCCCCTGATTGTACGTAAAATCGTGTTTTTAGCTTGTGGACCCTATAGAGGTCACAATTTTTATCCGATTTTGTTGAAACTTGAAATGTAAGTTTATAACCCAACGATCTCTGTTCCTTTCGATATTCGCGCATATCGGACCATAACTTCCTGAATTATGGCCCCTGATTGTATGAAAAATCACGTTTTTAGCTTGTGGGCCCTATAGAGGTCATAATTTTTATCCGATTTAAAAATTTTTTTGAATATATCACCATTATACACTATTTCGTAAAAATTGGACCAAAAATGACAGAAATGAAATGAAATGGGTTTTAACGTCCTACTGTTTTGCTCCGAACTGGGCTAATGAAGACGGGCATACTATGAGGGAAATTTTGCCCAGTCAGCAGCACGGGACCTCGGTTTTTCATCTAGTCTGAGTAACTAGACAGCTGTCCTTGTCAGGCCCTCCTTCCTGCATCACTGACAAGGGGGAACCACGCCGGAAAATCTAGATGAACTTTCTCGGCCAATGCAGGAATCGAACACCCGACCTCCAGGCTAGCGAACCAGTGCCTTACCCACTTAGCCACCGTGATCTCCCAAAAATGACAGACAAAATGGCCGCCCCTCGTATGCAAATAGTGTATAACATCTGGTATATCAAGGCTGTGGACCCTCTAGAGGTCACAATTTTGATCCGATTTTGATGAAACTTGAAATACATGTTTATAACCCAAAGATCTTGGTTCCTGTTGATATTCGCGCATATTGGGTCGTAACTTCCTGAATTATGGCCCCTGATTATACGAAAAATCACATTTTTAGCTTGTGGTCCCTGTATCCGATTAAAAAAAAAACATGTGAATATATCACCATTACACACTAAGATCTTGGTTCCTTTTGATAATCACGCATATTGGAACGTAACTTCCTGGATTATGACTCCAGATTGTTCGAAAAATCGCATTTTTAGCTTGCACAATTTTTTTTTTGATTTTAAAAACCGTTTAAATATATCACCATTCCACCATAATGAAGGTTGAATTCAAATTTCGGGAAAATCGAAATGAAACAGCCTGACAAAATGGCCGCTCTTTGTACGCAAATTGTGTAAAAGTATGCAATATGAAGGTTGTGGACCCTCTAGAGGTCACAATTTTTATCTGATTTTGATTAAGCTTAAAAAATAACTTTATATCCCAAAGATCTCAGTCCCTTGTGACATAAAATATTTCCTATGTAATGCACATAAAAGATCCCTTGGCAGTTGGAATTTTGATATGGGAGTAGGCGGTAGTGCCACTTTCCAGGCAATATTGTCTTCACAGCACACTGTGCATTATATCCCAAAGATCTCAGTCCCTTGTGACATTTGCACAATTCAGACCATAACATTCTGGATTATTGCCCCAGATTGTACAAAAAATCCTGTTCGTTTTTAGCTTGTTCTCTATCCATCTCTTGCAAAATGTGGGCGTATCCTGCCTGGCAGCCGCTGGTTCTCTCTCTCAGAAAACGATCAACCCAAATAAAAGATCAACCCAAAGAAAATTTCGGAAAATGTAAGAGCTGCATAGAGACAAGAATTCAAGTCTCCATGGTGACCGAGTCGTTACTGAATAATTATCAGAGGTTAAAGAAATATACCTGTGTCTATGAACTGTGAAACTGTGAAATTGAAGATACTATATGGCAGATTAAAAAATGAGCTGGCTGTTCTCACTATAATAGTTAAAAACTACATAATGTAGCGGGAATTTGCTGAAAATTTCAGTCAAATTGATCCACTCTGAACCGAGATTTTAGCGATTGAATTTTCGGCCTAGCCTTGATCATTACTAAAGTCGTTACGATAAAAAACATAGTCTTAATGATCCACTTTTTGATTTCCTCATCAGCAGCAGACCGGGTTCTAATCCAGTAAATATCGCAGGCTAGCGATGACATCGAGAGTTGATTATGATCTGGATAAGTTAATTATGTCTAATTTATAATTTAGATAACATTTCAGGCCTAAGGAAAGACCTGCAATAGGCAGATTTAGCTCTTGCATAATGTATGTTCAATTAATATTATTTTTTTACAGAGAAAATCAAAAGAAAAACTGAAAATGTCAAAGCATTCTGTCTCCAATAAAAGCTATAAATGTGATATTTGTGGTAAATTGCTAAGAAACTCTTCTGGTTTAAGTAGACACATTATGATTCATACTGAAGCGAAACAATATAAATGGGATGTTTGTGATAAATCATTTATCACACGTGGTAGTCTACAGATAGACACCAGAACTCATACTGGAAAAAACCCTTTTCTTGTGATGTGTGTAAAAGATCTTTTATCATTAGCATTAACCTATATGCACACACCAGAATTCATACTGGTGAAAAACCCTTTTCTTGTGATGTTTGCAATAAATCATTTACCACTAGAAGTCTTCTACAGGAACACACCAGAAGTCATGCTGGAGGAAAACCCTTTTCTTGTGATGTTTGCAATAAATCATTTACCTCTAGTAGTCTTCTACATCAACACACCAGAATTCATACTGGTGAAAAACCTTTTTCTTGTGACGTTTGTTGTAAATCTTTTAGATGTAGTAGTAATCTACATTCACACACCAGAAGTCATGCTGGAGGAAAACCCTTTTCTTGTGATGTTTCTGGTAAATCATTTGCACACGGTGCTAGTCTGCATAATCATAAAACAATTCATACTAGAACAACGCACTGGTGAAAAATGATGTTTGTGGTCAATCAATATATGGCGGTATATTAGATTCAAAATTCTAACATGCTATTGTCTAATTTCTAACTTCTATTCATATAATTTCTAAATTAAGACAATGTATAATCCAACTTCTGTATTTTTTCAGTGTAAATTTTAATTCTGTTTCATCTTATTTCTATTATTTGGATGAAAAATGGCTACTTCATTGTCACTTTACAGGTTAATCATCAATGTCGAACAAATTTAGAATTTTGATACTTCTACCTAGCAATCATCATCATGACGTCGTTTGGTGTTGCCACACTGTGCTAAGTTTGACGATTGAGCACCTGATCGGGACCATTATGTTGATACAAACGACTCGCTCTTCGTCAAGTTGAATGGTTTCACTGAGTGTTGAAATTGAAAACAACATCGAATGTGATAGGGTTTGCAAACACTATTTCAAATATAAGCTAAACAGCATTTTTTTGAAGACAAGCACAGGATATGGATAATTTTATTTGATTTTTTTTTTACAGTTAAGCCGATTTATTTTTATATACTGTTGGTCTATTATTCTTTACTGCTCTAAAAATGTCTCTTTATATTATATACCATCCGAACGACTAGTCACTGTCCGTGCCAGACCCCCGTCCTGTATCAATAACAAGGGAGGGAGAACCCCGCCGAAGATATCGGTTATATCATAGAAATATATATCTATGGACATAGTCAGCTAGTATACACACTGGAAAAACTAAGCTTTATAATATTTCTGACATTATTAGTTCCGTCCCTGTGATTTGCGGAGGCTGCAATTATTGTAGGCAGGGGCAGTGTCTAGTCGTTCGAATCGGACGAAAACCCTTGAAAGCTGTAATTCGTAATAAAAGTGGACCGTGGCGCTGCTTTCCGGGCTAAATTTCACCCTTGGCACACTGTATGGCATTAGTTCGTTTTCATTATCCAAATTAGAGTAGAAAAGTAGGACGTTAAACCCCATTTCATTTTGGTTTAATTTCGTCAAGAACACCCCTATCTATGATATTCCCTAACGCTTTATGCAACTTGAATAAAATATTGTTGGAAAAAAACTACCATAAAATTAGTCAGAAATAAAGACTTCATCCCTATCCACATGAACAGATTATCTTGGTCTTCTTTAAAGACTGTTTTATCTCCACAATATGGGATTTCTAAATTTATGTCTTTGAACCATTTCAAGAAAAAGTTTAACATTATACATTAAAGTGACATTTTTGTTAGAGCAGTAACAGAATACAGATCAACAGTATATAAATATTAATATTGGCTTAACTGTAAAAAAAATCAAATAAAATTATCCAAATCCTTCACTCGTCTTAAAGGGACAATAACACTCTTGCTGGCTTCGCAGTCCAGAAAATAAATAATAGCCTTATTCTAAGTATTAGATGTTTATGTGTCCTACATGTTGTGTAAATGGGGGGTTGGATGGCTGAATGGTTAGCGTGCGCGCGCTGTATCATAAAGTCTGTCATTGAGTCGACTGGCGTGGTTTCGAATCCCCGGTTGTACGTGACAAGGAGTAGGGTGGCCTGTGTGTGTTAAGATGAAATTTGTATCATCAATTAATTGGAATATTGTAAAATAGTACAATTTGTTAACTAGAATTAAGATTGGGATATATTATTCAGTTACAACAAGAGTGGTATTGAGCCTTTAATTAGTAGTTTGTTATTACTGAAGGATATTCTAATTTATCAACCTTCACTATCCAGCTCTGATATAATAACCCATAGGGAATCAAAATCATTGTCTTCTGATATTTGTAATAAATCATAGACATTATTATAAAACTTTATAAACATATAAACAAGAAAAATAAAATATGTACAGAAGTTTAATTAGTTTGTTATTACTGAAGGATATTCTAATTTATCAGCCTTAACTAGCCGACCATTTGAACACACATACAGATATTATAATTATTTTTTTTAGTGGCATTTAGTAACTGGGAAGAATAATAAGCTATAACACATACTTAGGAAAACAGCTACTTATTTATTTGGGTGATATTTCAAAGTGTATTCAAGGTTATCAAACTAATGTTATTATCATTAAATTATGTTAAATCATCACAATCTTGAGTCTCTCATTGTCAATAACTGGTTCGATCATTGTCAATAACTGGGTCTACCATTGTCAATAACTATTCTGTAGTACAAAGCTGAAATTTCCTTGATTCTGAAATTCATCATCTATTGGGTTGGCTGATTGAGTGGTCTGATGTGTGTTCTTTGAGTATAAGGTCAGTCATTGAGTCAAGTGGCTAGGTTTCGCACCTAGACTTGTATCTTGTCCCCTGACTACCTTCCAGTGATTGAAAAATAATTGTACCAAAATGACATCTCTCTCTGTTTCAAAATAACCATTTTTGATTATACTAATTTCAAATGGTGAAATTTGTTTCAGAAAATTGAATAACAGCCCCCAAACAGATTTAAACTTTCAGTCAAAGTCATTTTGTTTTGTTTATTTCGGACAGATAAAATGATCAAAACTGGCTTTGAGAGAGAGAGAGAGAGTGAGAAATGGGGTTTAACGTCCACTTGACACAAACTAGGTCATTTCGGGACTAACATATGGTTTAATTTTATATCAATAATTCGCTTACGCGCAGGGGGTCTTTAGCAGTGGGAGGAAACCGGAGGACCCAGAGAAAACCCACGAGGTTGGACAGGCGACCCTACTCCTTGTCACGTACAACCGGGGATTCGAAACCACGCCAGTTGACTCAATGACAGGTCTTATGATACAGCACGCACGTGCTAACCATTCGGCCATCCAACCCCCCAAACTGGCTTTGAATTCAGAATGAAATTCATACAATTTAATTGGATTTAGATTGGAACATGAAAATATAAGATCATTTTCAACATGGACAAATAAATTGTTTTTAATTCATCCTTGTCAGTGATGTTAGCAGCTAAAAGAATATTTACTATGGAACAGTCTGCATTCAGAAAACCAACTCCCATCGGTACAGTGCTCAGAATGGAATTTAGTTGGACTTACACTCACCTGATATAAATAATATCAAAACTATTATAAATGATAATAAAATTTTAATACAATTCAATATTATTAAAATACAGATCTATATTTCGTTTCGTTTTTTTATATTTTCGATGGCCTACACTAAATGAAGATCCGACCAGTTTTACTGGCAAGTCGCATCATGATTAATCAATCAGCGTTGACGTTTCTAGGGGGTTTACCCACACTTCCGTGCAGAGAACGCCAAAAACTCGCCGTAACAGACTGTTTCATTGGCTAATTGTTCATATCAACTAGAACGCCTGTTATTTAATAACTCTTCCAGATCCCAGTGTTGTGAAGACAAGTAAAACCTAATTTTGAACTATGAAAAACGAAATGAAATAGTATCTGTGTTTTAATCAGATTGAATACAATTAGCAAAAAACTGAAAGTTAGTGTTGATAAGTTGCAGTGACAATTATTAATTGGGATTTCTCTTCTACATCTCCATCAAATATAGATTATATTTAACCTCTGAAACAATGACGAATCTTCATGTCCAGACATGAGTTACTCGGGATGGAGAGGTTCCAAGTCATATTTTAAACTCAACCAATGTAAAAAAAATGGCGACCATCTGATCGAGCAGTCAAGAGATCGTTGTAGTATTTTAATATATCGTACCGGTATTTAACTTCATTATAGATGTTTAACGTGCATTATTTAAAGTTCAATTTAAAGGCTCAATACCACTCTTGTTGTAACTGAATCATGTCCCAATATGTCTTAAAACATCTAATTTAAAAAATTTGAAAAATTCAACTACTGTCTGATTCATCGTAAATTTTAAACGGATTTCTTCGATTATGAACAAACTACTTAACTTTGGTTATTATAAACTTACCTGTGTGTTTGTAATGAACTCCCGTTCGATAAAATCCATTGCACAACTAATTATCACAACAATGAGAACAATTTCTCTCTTGAAAAATTTGAAAATTTACTTGTAATTTCGACAGAGGCGATGTCAACAATGTCTTCGTGACGTATTGGTCGAATCCAATATACCTGTTGCGGGGGTTGGTTAACATTGAAAGATAGTTTGACAGCGCGATCATTTTGATCGTATATGGGTTTGGGCGACGAAAAATATCAATTGAAGGCAATTACATTGGAGATTTATATGGAAACCATTGATCGCCAGTCTATCAAATTTTCATCACAATTAAAATATCACTGATTGCACGGATACTCGTAAAAATAAAGTCATGAATAAACTATAAATATCCTATCTTCTTTATGTTATAAATAATTTAACAAGGATCATGAAGCTTAACTCCGAATTCTCTGAGTGTATTTTTAATTTTATACGCATTCTTTCGATCGAATAATAACCGCTTCAGTAACATCTTTAAGCGTGTTGCGGCAGCCCTCAGCGTGTCTATTGCCATATTGGGTGCCCGGGTGGGTATATAATGCTACTAAGCCCGTATGACCCCGTAAGAAGCGGAACATTAATTCTCGATTCGACAGTTTTGACCGAAGTGTGATAAAGCCCGTAAAACGAATGTATAGTTGTGTTTGTGCGGCATGCGTGTTCAAAAGTAAATAATCCCATCCGAGTCTCTAATCAAATAATTAGAACAAAATATTTCAAAAAGTAAGGCTATAAAATTTGCAGAGATTTTACTAGAATGTAAAAGACGGTAACTAAATACAGGAATGCGGGTAGTTATGTGTGCGAACGCTCAAACTCAATGCCAATTGTCGTAGGTATTCGGACCAAAGACTACTCGGACTAAGACCAGTCGGAACAAAACAAGACCAGTCGGACCAATTAAATTATATTATAAGGCTAGACAATATGCTATTTATTTATTATTAAATCACAATACAAAGAAGCAAATAATTCTTATACGGAATTCTTATATTTAGAGTTGTTTGGTTCAATTTTGTGTACGTAAATAAATCAACGATTAGTTTTAAAATTAATTAATAATGGTGCAAAAAAAAAAAATATCAATCTAATTTTTCTTTACTCTTGCAATGAGACTCGGTATTTCCAGACTTTTGACAGTTTCTACATATACGGGTATACTGTTCTTGTCTGATAGCCTAATTTTACTTTTTCCACATTCACGGTATCCCCAGTGGTTTCATTCCGTTCTACCCCACTAACCCCTGGGTTACTATATATGGGGGGGGGGGGGGGGGTGGAGACACGTTTTCAAGTTATCCGCCCTTGATGCGTTAATATAAACAGCACATAATAATACAAAGACCGGACGTTTATATGCCCCTTTTTAAACGTGACTACAAGTGTGGTTCTCGATATTTTGCGATTTGGAATACAATTATCAATTTATTCAAACAACACGTTATTAGTAGTTCGAGTAGTCATATTAAAACACACACAATTATCAATTTATTCAAATAACACTTTATTATTGGTTCGAGTAGTCATATTAAAATAAACACAATTATCAATTTATTAAAATAACACTTTATTATTGGTTCGAGTAATTATATTAAAACAAACGCAATTATCAATTTATTAAAACAACATTTTATTATTGGTCCGAGTCGTCTTTCTGTTGGGTCCGAATAGTCTTTTTGTATGGTCCGAGTAGTCTATTTGTTTGGGCTGAGTGGTCTATCACTTGGTCCGACTGGTCTTGAACCGAGTGATCTTTGGTCCGAGTGGTCATGGATTCTTGTCGTAATTGTACTTGAATTTCCTATACTGTCACCCCTAATACGAAATGATATCTTCCGCAGAGTGACGTAACCATCTTCCATATTGGTATTTTTCTCTGGGAAAAGTTTGTGATATTTCAATTTTTCAAGAGAAAACTTGTTTTCATCGTTGTGATAATTAGTTGTGCAATGGATTTTATCGAACGGGAGTTCATTACAAACACACAGGTAAGTTTATAATAACCAAAGTTAAGTAGTTTGTTCATAATCGAAGAAATCCGTTTAAAATTTACGATGAATCAGACAGTAAATGATTTGAAAAGCCTGGCGTAAAGCTTTTCAAATGTGACTTGGATTTAAATATATTTTTGAACACTTTGGACAAGTAAAATAGTATTTAATGGATAATTTACACAACAGGTAGGACACTAACACATCTAGTACTTAGAGTAAGGCTATTTTTTTATTTTCTGGAGCTGTCAAGCCAGCAAGAGTGTTATTGTCCCTTTAATATGAATAAATATAACAAATAACTTAAAGATGCATTATGTGGGTAAATTTGTGTGGATTTGGGTCAATCGTAATACTGCCATCGCAAACTTCATCATTGGGATTAAAAATGTGTCTAGACAGAAAATAATCAATACAAAATCAAAATCTCCATGACACTTGTAGTTATGTTATAAATAACACATTGTTAACATTCTTATGACTTCTCCATTGTTATGACTTTGTTGTTCCAGTAAAGTAGGATGTTAAACTATATAGTGATCGAGGGTATTTCTACAAGTACCCAGTTGGTGTTCCAAGGCATCCTCAATAATAACATTGTTACCTATTTAAAGTCTAAAGCATAATCTGAGCCGCAGCTACGGCAAAACAGCAATATATAGGTTAAATCCTGCTAGTAGCACGGGACTACGTGGATAGGTGGAAGTAGTCCCGGTTATCTTGACGAACACCTGTATTATACAGGGCAAAATCACAACAACTATATTTCATTTCTAAAAGTGGTATGGTTGATTATTTATGCCACATGCATTATCAATTAATATTAATTATTTACTGTATTCAGGTTCATTTTCCGACATGGTATCCCCTTGTCAGTGGTGCAGGACAAGGACAAATTTCTAGTCGTTCGGATGTGATGAAAAACTGAGGTCCCATGTATACATTGGCATGCACGTAAAAGATCCCTTGACAGTTGGAATTCGATATAAAAGTAGGCCATAATGGCGCTGCCCGGGCAAAATTTCTCTCATAGCACACTGTATGCCATATGCCCGTCTTCATTAGCCCAGTCGGGGCAGAACAATAGGACGTTAAACCCCATTTCATTTCATTTCATTTATTCAGGTTCAGTATTTGTCGTCGAGTAGTGATGTAAAGGTTGAAACAGATGTTTACAAGCTGACAACTCATGAAATTTACAACTCGATTTATTTATTACTGTTAAAGGTAATATAACTTTATTAACATCATATTGTTCCTCAAAATGAATCTCTAACAAATATTAGGGTCGCCTGTCCAACCTCGTGGGTTTTCCTCCTGGGCCTCCGGTTTCCATTTCTCTCTCACTCTCTCTAACAAATATGTGTATATGTATTATTTATATGCCTCTCTAACCAATATTTTCTCTAAATAAACTCAGTATTTCAGGCATCAAAATGTTTATGAAATTCACCTTTTTTTTCCATACTTAGGAGGGGGGAGGTGTGTGCGTTGTATCATAAGGTTTGTCATTGAGTCAACTGGCATGGTTTTGATTCCCTGGTTGTACATGACAAGGAGTAGGGTCTTCTGTCCAACCTGGTGGGTTTTCTCTGGGTCCTCTTCTTTCCTCCCACTGCTGAAAACCCTACGCGCAAGCGATTTATTGAAATAAAATTGAACCATATGTTAGTCTTGAAATGACCTAGCTTGTGTCGAGTGGACATTAAACCCCATTTCTCTCTCACTCCCCATATTTAGGAATATATGTCTAATGTTTTAGTTAGAAATGTTATGATTTGCAATGTTATGCACTATGGTAGTGTCAAACAGAAAAAAAAAAGAATAGATGGGGTGAAACTAGTTGTTTTTAATACCGTAGGCTGTGTTGAGAGCACTGTGTTAAACAGTAACATTGCGTTCGATCACCGCCTTTCGCAGTATTTATTCGTGGGTTATTTTTACACATAATCAAAAGTATGTGAGGTTGTATGTGAGTATTGTGGTTTGAACTCAATTTCTGTCTTCAGTTTTCATTTAAGTCAATTTACTGAACATAAAGTATTCACCTGAGGAAACCGGAGGACCCGGAGAAAACCCACGAAGTTGGACAGGTGACCCTTCTGTCTTCAGTATCCCAGTCAGTACAGAACAATAGGACGTTAAACCCCATTTAATTTTCATTGAAGTCAATTTACTGAACATAAAGTATTCACCTGAGTAAACCGGAGGACCCAGAGAAAACCCACGAAGTTGGACAGGTGACCCTACTCCTTGTCACTTAGAACTGGGGAATCTAAACCACGCCAGTTGACTCAGTGACAGACCTTATGATGCAGCGCGAACATGCTAACCATTTGGCCATCCAACTCCCCCTACATACTTTTGAGCAAGACGTGTTAAAATTGGGAAAATGCAAGAATTCATGTCCGTCCTCTGTTGGCTTTCAATAGATTGGCCTGTTATTGACTTCTTACCTGTGTTTATGAATAGTGTTTGAATTCAGTTAAATTCTGAAATTAATTAATATTATTTTTTTTTACAGAGAGAAGATTACAAGAGAAACTGAAAATGTCTAAGCATTCTGTCTCCAATAAAAACTATAAATGTGATATTTGTGGTAAATCATTTAAAGACTCTACTGCTTTAAATAATCATATTATGATTCATACTGGGGAGAGGCCATATAAATGTGATGTTTGTAAAAAATCATTTATCACTAGTAGTAATCTACAGCAACACATCAAAACCCATTCTGGTAAAAAACCCTTTTCTTGTGATGATTGTAGAAAATCATTTACCACTAGTAGTGGTCTACGTAAACACACCAGAACCCATACTGGCGAAAAACCCTTTTCTTGTGATGTTTGTAAAAAATCTTTTACCACCAGTAGTACTCTACAGGAACACACCAGAATTCATACTGGCGAAAAACCCTTTATTTGTGATGTTTGTGGCAAATCGTTTACACAACGTTGTAGTCTACATTCACACGCCAAAATTCATACTGGAAAAAATCTCTTTTCTTGTGATGTGTGCAGCAAATCCTTTACACAAATTTGTAATCTACATGTACACATACGAATTCATACTGGTGAAAAACCCTTTTCTTGTGACCTTTGTAAAAAATCTTTTACCACCGTAGGTGAACTACATGCACACACCAGAACCCATTCTGGAGAAAAACCCTTTTCTTGTGATGTGTGCAGCAAATCCTTTACACAAAATGGTAGTTTACAGAAACACACAAGAATTCATACTGGTGAAAAACCCTTTTCGTGTGATGTTTGTAAAAAAACTTTTACCACTAGGAGTCATCTAAAACAACACACCAGAATTCATACTGGTGAAAAACCCTTTTCTTGTGATGTTTGTAGAAAATCTTTTACCACCAGTGGTAATCTCCAGGCACACACAAGAATTCATACTGGTGAAAAATCCTTTTCTTGTGATGTTTGTAAAAAATCTTTTACCCATGGAAGTAACCTACACGCACACACCAGAACTCATTATAAAAAATAACATACTTATTAAAACCTGGAGCCAAGGTGCATTGGCCGAGAAAGTTCATAAGGATTTTTCAGCGTAGTTCCCCCTTGTCTGTGGTGCAAGACAGAGGGCCTGGCAAGGGACAACGTATAGTCTTCCGGATGGGACAAAAAAAAACAAGGTCCTGTGTACACTTGGCGTGTAGGTGAAGGATCTGTTGGCAATTTGATTTCGATATAAGAGTATGCCAGAGCACTACAGTCCAGTCAAAAATTCCCCTCATAGCACACTGTGGCATATTCCCATCTTCATTAGCCTTGTCAGAACAAAACAGAAGGATGTCAAACCCGATTTCATTTCATGTAAAAACTATTCCTGTAATGATTGTAGTAAATCATCTACATCAATTCAAGACAATCATACTCGTGAGCTGTGGACGGGGTAAAGGGGATAGTTTTTAATGGATTCTTTTCAAATTTGGTGGTAAACATTGTGGTCATGCAGCGGAAGTTGGGGGCAAAATCTATCGATGTTTACCGTTTTCCATATTGTGTTCCAGAGTTATGTCACTTTTGCCAAAAACTTTGTTTATATGATAGAGACTTTTAACTGATTTTAAGCATTGGGACCATGGTAGATTGAACCCTATCAATATTCAACACTTTGCTCCTTTCAGTTCCAGAGTTAACCCCCTTTTGCCAAAATGATGTTTGTAGCAAACCAACATGAACAAACCAGAAGTGGAGGAAAAACGCTTTTTTGTGATATTTGTATAAAATCATTTTGACAAAGTACCGCCAACGTGCTACAACAGAAGCGATATTGGAGAAATAAACTTTTTTTGTGACATTTGTAGTAATTCAAAAAAATGAAATGAAATGGGGTTTAACGTCCTACTGTTCTGCTCCTATGCTGGGCTAATGAAGATGGCCATACGCCATACAGTGTGCTATGAGGGAAATTTTGCCCGGACAGTGGCACTACAGCCTACTGTTATATCGAATTTCAACTGTCAAGGGATCTTTTACGTGCATTCCAATGTATACACGGGACCTCGGTTTTTCGTTTCATCCGTGTAGTAAATCAAGTTGAGATGTTTAAAAATGTACGGAAGTCCATCAGAGACAATGTTAATACATTAATTAAGACATTAATAAGATTATATTTATTTACTTACACCCCAGAGTATAAATCTATGTCCAAATATGGTTTGTCCATTAAACATTAGAAAAATAAATTTTGTACTATGTTTAGTTAGTTTGTTATGATTGAAAGGTGATAGAGAGAGAATTGGGGTTTAACGTCCACTCGACACAAACTAGGTCCTTTCGGGACTAACATATTGTTTAATTTTATTTCAATAATTCGCTTGCGCGTTGGGATCTTTAGCAGTGGGAGGAAACCGGAGGACCTGCAGAAAACCCACGAGGTAGGACAGGCAACCCTACTCCTTGTCACGTACAAACGGGAATTCGAAACCACGGCAGTTGACTCAATGACAGGCCTTATGATACAGCACGCAAGTGCTTACCATTCAGCCATCCAACCCCCCTTGATAAAAATTTTAAGGACTCCATTTAGGAAAAAAGTGGTGCTTTTGTCCGGTACGTCCACATCAACTTGCTGAGAGCATTATTTCAACTCTGAACACCAATAAAGGTTTTGCTGTTGTAATGCAGTATGATCGAGGGCCTGACAAGGACAGTTGTCTAGTCGTTTGGCTGGGAAGAAAAACCGAGGTCCCGTGTATACATTGGAATGCACGTAAAAGATCCCTTGGCAGTTGGAATTCGATATAAGAGTGGGCGATAGTGCTGCGGCCCGGGCAAAATTCCCCTCATAGAACACTGTATGGCGTATGCCCGTCTTCATTAGCCCAGTTCGGAGCAGAACAGTAGGACCTTAAACTCCATTTCATTTCATTTTATTGTTGTATTATGATCACCCTTTGCGTCTGTTGATCTGTTTACATTGGGCCCGTGCTCACTTTAATTGCAGGCTACAATTTTTTTATGGATATTTTTTATATTGTGGAGATAATCACTATCGCAATTGTTGACGATCCAATAACTTGTCGGAAATAGAGACCCTGTTTTGATTGTTTTGATTGTGAGTGTCAATATATCATTATGAAGACGATTTCTATCGAACATGACGAAGATCCGATAAAAATACCCCAAAATTTGTACACGAACGTAGCTTGTAACATGGATGGGAAATCTTCCTTTGTTTTTTTCGTTGAATAAGCAGATTGTTTTCCCTCTAGTAGATTGGGTGGAGCTTAACCGTGCAATAACTAGACATGTTCAATATTATTGCACACTTTTGCTGGTTTACACTAGTTTTAGTAGAAATCATAGAGAGAAGTGGTGTGGGTTTTCTGTGCAATAACAACAAACATGTTGAGCAGGTGTCAATGTTACAAGTCATTTATGGCTCTAGGACAATTTGTCCCCGAACAATTCGTCCCCGAACAATTCGTCCCCGGACAATTTGTCCCCAGACAATTCGTCCCTAAGGATAATTCGTCCCCGGACAATTTGCCCCCGGACTCTTCGTCCCCTAGGACTATTTGTCCCCTAAGACTATTCGTCCCCGGACTATTCGTCCCCATGGACAATTCGCCATGGACAATTCGCCCCCTAGGACAATTCATCCCCTAGGACAATTCGTCCCCAAGGACAGTTTGTCCCTGGACAACAATAATGGTAGTTTTATTATCAAAAACTGAATTAATTTTTATTTTTTATCCTAAATCTCAGTTTTGATGCTAGTTTTACATTTAGTATTAAAGGAGCTAAATCGCTAACATCTGGGACCTAGAAATTGACAAAAGTGGGTCGCAACGCATATAATACTGTAATATGAATGTATATAAACTGATTTACATTCAATGGTTTCCGTTTTTACTCCAATTTCAATTCAGTTATGTTCGGTGAAATAAGCCAGCTGTCTCAAGCGAGTGCAAATTTCTAGCGTCTGGTTATTCCAGTCTACATACGCTCTTGATACAGCTGGGGCTGAAGCGCATTATGGTACACGATTCGTGTACCAATGGTAAAATGTTTATCAAAAGCCCATCTTTTTCCGGTAAAGGCCATTTTACACGATCCTACTTTTGTTCAAGAACATCATCCAACATTTGTAGGATGATGTTCGCAGGAAAATGTCCTATCGTTTACACAACGTTGTAGTCTACATTCACACGCCAAAATTCATACTGGAAAAAATCTCTTTTCTTGTGATGTGTGCAGCAAATCTTTTACACAAATTTGTAATCTACATGTACACATACGAATTCATACTGGTGAAAAACCCTTTTCTTGTGACCTTTGTAAAAAATCTTTTACCACCGTAGGTGAACTACATGCACACACCAGAACCCATTCTGGAGAAAAACCCTTTTCTTGTGATGTGTGCAGCAAATCCTTTACACAAAATGGTAGTTTACAGAAACACACGAGAATTCATTCTGGAGAAAAACCCTTTTCGTGTGATGTTTGTAAAAAAACTTTTACCACTAGGAGTCATCTACATCAACACACCAGAATTCATACTGGTGAAAAACCCTTTTCTTGTGATGTTTGTAGAAAATCTTTTACCACCAGTGGTAATCTCCAGGCACACACAAGAATTCATACTGGTGAAAAACCCTTTTCTTGTGATGTTTGTAAAAAATCTTTTACCCATGGAAGTAACCTACACGCACACACCAGAACTCATTATAAAAAATAACATACTTATTAAAACCTTTAGCCTAGGTGACTTGGCGGATAAACAAGTGTTCGATCCCTGCATTGGCCGAGAAAGGATTTTTCAGCGTAGTTCCCCCTTCTCAGTGGTGCAAGACAGAGGGCCTGGCAAGGGACAACGTATAGTCTTCCGGATGGGACAAAAAAAAAAACAAGGTCCTGTGTACACTTGGCGTGTAGGTGAAAGATCCGTTGGCAATTTGATTTCGATATAAGAGTATGCCAGAGCACTACAGTCCAGTCAAAAATTCCCCTCATAGCACACTGTGGCATATTCCCATCTTCATTAGCCTTGTCAGAACAAAACAGAAGGATGTCAAACCCCATTTCATTTCATGTAAAAACTATTCCTGTAATGATTGTAGTAAATCATCTACATCAATTCAAGACAATCATACTCGTGAATTGTGGACGGGGTAAAGGGGATGGTTTTTAATGGATTCTTTTCAAATTTGGTGGTAAACATTGTGGTCATGCAGCGGAAGTTGGGGGCAAAATCTATCGATGTTCACCGTTTTCCATATTGTGTTCCAGAGTTATGTCCCTTTTGCCAAAAACTTTGTTTATATGATAGAGACTTTTAACTGATTTTAAGCATTGGGACCATGGTAGATTGAACCCTATCAATATTCAACATTTTGCTCCTTTCAGTTCCAGAGTTAACCCCCTTTTGCCAAAATGATGTTTGTAGCAAACCAACATGAACAAACCAGAAGTGGAGGAAAAACGCTTTTTTGTGATATTTGTATAAAATCATTTTGACAAAGTACCGCCAACGTGCTACAACAGAAGCGATATTGGAGAAATAAACTTTTTTTGTGACATTTGTAGTATATCAAAAAAATGAAATGAAATGGGGTTTAACGTCCTACTGTTCTGCTCCTATGCTGGGCTAATGAAGACGGGCATACGCCATACAGTGTACTATGAGGGAAATTTTACCCGGGCAGCAGCACTATCGCCTACTCTTATATCGAATTCCAACTGCCAAGGGATCTTTTACGTGCATTCCAATGTATACACGGGACCTCGGTTTTTCGTTTCATCCGTGTAGTAAATCAAGTTGAGATGTTTAAAAATGTATGGAAGTCCATCAGAGACAATGTTAATACATTAATTAAGACATTAATAAGATTATATTTATTTACTTACACCCCAGAGTATAAATCTATGTCCAAATATGGTTTGTCCATTAAAAATAAATTTTGTACTATGTTTAGTTAGTTTGTTATGATTGAAAAGTGAGAGAGAGAGAATTGGGTTTTAACGTCCAATCGACACAAACTAGGTCATTTCGGGACTAACATGGTTTAATTTTATTTCAATAATTTGCTTGCGCGTAGAGGTCTTTAGCAGTGGGAGGAAACCGAAGGACCAGAAGAAAATCCACGAGGTTGGACAGACGAGCCTACTCCTTGCCACGTACAACCGGGAATTCGAAACCACTCCAGTTGACTCAATGACAGGCCTTATGATACAGCGCACACGTGCTAACCATTCAGCCCCTTGATAAAAATATTAAAGTGGTGCTTTTGTCCGGTACGTCCACATCAACTTGCTCAGAGCATTTCTCCTCTGAACACCAATAAATGTTTTACTGGTGTAACGCAGTATGGAGGGCCGTCTTCATTAGCCCAGTTCGGAGCAGAACAGTCTTACGTTAAACCTCATTTCATTTCATTTTATTGTTGTATTATGATCACCCTTTGCGTCTGTTGATCAGTTCATCTTGGGCTAGTGCTCACTTTAATTACAATTTTTTATGGATATTTTTTATTGTGGAGATAATTACTATCGCAATTGCTGACGATCCAATAACATTTGTCAGAAATAGGGACCCTGACTTTGAGTTTTCATTGTGAGTGTCAATATCATTATGAAGACGATTTCTATCGAACATGACGAAGATCCGATAAAAATACCCCAAAATATGTACTCAAACACAGCTTGTAACATGAACGGGAAATCTTCCCTTGTTCTTTTCGTTGAATAAGCAGATTGTTTTCCCTCTAGTAGATGGGTGGAGCTTAACCGTGCAATAATTAGACATGGTCAATGTTATTGACTCTTTTGCTGGTGTACACTAGTTTTAGTAGAAAACGTATAGAGAAGTAGGGTGGGTTTTCTGTGCAATAACAACAAGCATGTTGAGCAGGTGTCAATGTTACAAGTCATTTATAGCACGCCTCATTCGTTAACAACTTTAACATCTCAGCCTACGACCTCGATGTTTAAACCTGTTAACTCATGAAAGCCGTGCTATAAATATAACTTATTCATTCCAATATGATCATGTGTACCAACCCACAAATTGTTTATGGATTCATTTGATTTTTGTGGTGTGAAGCATTGAATTTGGATCGAGTGTCCGTCTTAGTCCGTCAGCAACTTTTTGTTAAAGCTGAGGAGTATAAACCTTGAGTGGCATTTAGTGATTGTGCACATTAAAAATCACAATACAATTTATATGGAATACAATCACTGGTTTATACACATATAGCACGACGTCCCAACAAGTATTCTCTTATCGTTATCAAGTACATTTGTGTTTTTTAAAGCTGAGGAGGCTGGATTATTTCGAATTGGGACCTCGCCTTCTCTTGTTTTCGGTACATCCGGTAGCCTACTCGTCAAATATTTTTAGCTTGGTCTGTGCATATATCTAGCTGTTAAATAAGGTGACCCCCCCACCCACACCAACAATTTGTTTCCGATTATAACTGCCATATGGGCGTATTTCCACGCATTGTGTGGCTATCCTTAATATTGAACAGGGAAGGATGAGAATTGGGGCGTGGCTTCACGTTTTGTTTATGGACACTCTGTCACATGAAATAAAATGTTTTGCTCCGAACTGAGCTAATGACATACGCCATACAGTGTGCTATGAGGGAAATTGTGCCCGGACAGCGGCACTACGGCCTACTCTTATATCGAATTCCAACTGTCAAGGGATCTTTTACATGCACGCCAATGTGTACACGTGACCTCGGTTTTTCGTCCCATCCGAACGATAGGACAGCTGTCCTTGTTAGGCCCCCGTCCTGCATCACTGACAAGAGGAAACCACGCCGGAAAATCTGGATGAACTTTCTCGGCCAATGCAGGGATCGAACACCCGACCTCCAGGCTAGCGAGCCAGCGTCTTACCCACTTAGCAATGATCCCCACAATTTTGACATAGGTTTTGTAATATAGGTTTATATCCGAAAGATCTCGGTTCATATCGATATTGTCATGTATGAAACGATAGCCTCCTGTACACCATACACCACTGTCAATACATACCTACTGTATGTATATACCGATAGCCTACTGTGTATACATACAGTATGTATACATATACCTACTGTACACTATACACAACTAAATATATACCAAAGGTGAATAACTAGGATCAAACACATAAACCCGACCTTGAATGTCGGACTGTTAGCATATCAAAGTATGGTGATACACTATGACTAAATTTATTGGCCGTTTTGACGAAATAAAATAAAACCAAGTACGAGCAATACAAACCATTAGACAAAATTCGAAGTCCTAAAAAAACGGTATAGGCAATAAAGTGTAATAAGGCAAATAGTGTAATCAGCATATGGACTGTTCACCGTGTACAAAATACACGACAAACAGTGGTAACAGGTGTCCGGAAGAGTAAGCTTACCCTGCCCTGCGCCACACCCGCCATAGCTGCATCCAAACTATTAAGCGAAATCTCGATAAAATAGCGTGATTGGCCAATGGACTATCGGTATGCAAAATGCACGTGATGAAATCTGTTTTTGGTCGTTATGGCATAGGGCCGTTATGACCACATCCCGATACATATATACCATATATGGTGATACATATATATATTTGTGGAGTGAAATGGGGTTAGCCATTCGCTCCCCTCCCAATATGGTGATATGTGAAGTTATAAACTATAAATGCAATCTGATTAAAACACAGATCCTATTTCGTTTCGTTTTTTATAGTTCAAAATTTCGTTTTACTTGTCTTTACTACAAAGAATGTGGAAGAATTGTTATATAACGTGCGTTCTGGTTGAAGTGAGGGATTAGCCAATGAAACGGTCTGTTACGGTGAGTTTTTGGCGTTTGATGCACGGAACTGTGGGCAAAGAGAGAGAGAAATGGGGTTTAACGTCTACTCGACAAAACCAAGTCCTTGTCACGTACAACCGGGGATTCGAAACCACGCCAGTTGACTCAATGACAGGCCTTATGATACAGCGCGCACATGCTAACCATTCTGCCATCTAACAGCCCCCCCCCCCCCCGAACTGTGGGTAAACCCAATTCTATTTCACTCCCCAAACTGTTCAGCTTATGTTCATATACAGAGTAGATGAGTATCATTAATTATGGCACAGTTTGGCCTCCATAGAATACAACTTGATTGACACCATGGTCCATGCATTGAATTACTACGTGGCCGCTTCAATCATCAAAGTTCGTTTTGACATTGTAATAAAACTTTTCTTTTATTGACCTCTTGCGCAATAACTAGTTTGACATTGCAATAAAACCTGATTTTGCAATAGCGTATAAGGGATATCTTGAATAACTAAATGCTATCTCCTAGTTTGACATTGCAATAAAAACCCCTTTTTTTTGCAATAGCGTATAAGGGATATCTTGCTACCACAATGTCCTCTCTATCATGGACCTCTTGCGCAATAACTAAATGATATGTCCTAGTTAGCGCGTTTAGGTCACTCTAGAGATATCTATATATGTGAAAGGTATATTTTATATGTGTATATCGTGTATATGTATCACGCAGAACTATATTCCCCGTGAATGCGAATGTATCACACAGAATTATAACGAAACTATCTTTCCCGTGAATGGGAAGTGGTATCAGACCACCCAGAAAGAGTAAGCGTTATCTGTCTGGCGAATATAAGAGTAACAGGTTGGTTTCATGAATATTGAATTTATTTATTTTGATTATTTTATAATATTTATTTTGTTGACATTAAACCTCTGCTTTTGTGAGAGTGCCGCGATGGTTCAATGGGTAGGTCTCGGGTTCGGTCCATGTGTTGGCCGAGAAAGTTCCTCGCCGTGATGATCTTCTGGCGTGATTTTCTCCTGTCAGAGAACCCTTGCCAGATGGAATGTCCCTTATCGAAAGCCCCATTAAATTTCATTTGTGATGACTATCCTTCGTCACGTCACCAAATCTCAAATGTGCCACTACGGTGTCAAACTATCCTGCAACATGTCTGCGAACTATGGACTATCGTCATAGGCTTCCGAATAACGAATGTGACACTAAATTATAAATCATGCGCCACTGCTGTTAGACATAATCCTGCGTCTTTACTCCGGACTAGGGGGGGTGGGGGGTGGTTGGATGGCCGAATGGTTAGCACGCGCGCGTTGTATCATACGGTCTGTCATTGAGTCAACTGGCGGGGTTTCGATTCCCCGGTTGTAGGTGACAAGGAGTAGGGTTGCCTGTCCAACCTCGTGGGTTTTCTCCGGGTCCTCCGGTTTCCTCCCACTGCTAAAGACCCCTACGCGCAAGCGAATATTTGAAATAAAATTGAACCATGTGTTAGTCCCGAAATCACCTAGTTTGTGTCGAGTGGACGTTAAACCCCATTTCTCTCTCTCTCTCTCCGGACTGTATTTCACGTTGTGTATTTTTTTTAATAGCTAAAACTCTTGAATTCTGTATTTTCCTAAAATCATCTGTATATATAACAGTTATGATATCGGAGAATCGGAGGCGTGGTAATAGTCAATTGGGCATTGTGGCGCAAAAAACCCCTAAAAAGCTCGATTCCAGCGCAAAAATCACCATAAGCTTAAACAAATTGAAATTTGAAAGTTGGAATGAATACGAAATATATGACAACTGACAATTTACCAATTAGAAAATACAATGATACGATACGAAAAATATCACGATTTCGATTTCTGGTGCAAAATTACAAAAGAAGTGGCGCAAAAGTCACTGTGGCAGTGACGCATGCGTATATTTACCCATCATTATCACCCTGTCATTATAAAGCCTTACATATAAAAGTGCCCGTTATAATATCTAAGACAAGGAGTAAGGTCGCCTGTCCAACCTCGTGGGTATTCTCCGGGTCGTCCGGATTCCTCCCACTGCTAAAGACTCCTAAGCGCAAGCGAATTATTGAAATAAAATTGAACCATGTGTTAGTCCCGAAACAACAAAACGGAAAGGGGGTTAACGTCCTACTTTTCTGCACCGACTGGGCTATTGAAGACGACCCATACGATGTGCTATTATCAATGATTCTTTACGTGTACGCCAATATGTATACATGACGTCGGTTTGTCATACCATCCGAATGACTAGACGCTGTCCTTCTTGTTCTTCTTAGTGTTTAACGTCCGCTTCCACTGAAGGTCATATCGCAGACAAGTCTTATTATTTTTTATTATCTTAGCGCACGCGCAACGGTCTTTCCTGTGGGAGGAAACCGGAGTACCCGGAGTAAACCCACGAGGATGAGAAGGCACCCCTATCTCCAGGCCACATAGGCTCACACCAGGAATCGAAGCCACAGCCGCAGTGCCAGAGGTGACCGGCCAGCTAGAGGTCGAAGGGCGGCACTCTAGACCACTAGGCCATCCCACCCCCCACTCTGCCCTTGCCAGGCTTTCGCTCTTGGACTACTGACAAGGGGAAACCACGCTGCTCTAATCAAAAACAAACTCGTTAATAGTAAACATTGCTTGTAATCAAATGTAGAAATGATGATTGGTATAGGCTGAAACATTCATGTCCTATATCCTGACCCGCCGTTTAATATGGTGATCCATTTTAGCCATAACATCTGCATTATAGATATGCGCAAATATTTAAAATACATTTGGGGAGTTGGATGGCCGAATGGTTACAAGAAAAAAAAAAACAGCGCGTGCGCGTTGTATCACAAGATCTGTCATCGAGTCAACTGGCGTGGTTTCGATTCCCCGGTTGTACGTAATAAGGAGTATGGTCGCCTGTCCAACCTCGTGGGTTTTCTCCGTGCCCTTCCGTTTCTTCCCACTACTAAAGACCCCTACCCGCAAGCGAATTATTTATTATTTGAGAAATAATATTTTTGAAAATTATATTACCCTGCAGCTATCATGCCCACCTTCCGGTTATTACGTCATCATGGACACCTGTCAAAGTTAGTGCGGTACAGATATAATTCTACATCCGCTGCTACACAGCTGTCTGATATCAACACCACCAACCCTAAACCATTTAAAGATATACCAGCACCCACAGGAATATACAGCATACCAAAAATTGGTCCCTTGTTTTTATTTAAACCATTTTGTAAGTATAAATTACAGTTAGTTTTTGTCTTTTCGTTACGGTTGTGAAATAAATGTGCATCAAATATACACATGGCAGGCGCGGATCCAGGGGAGGGGGGGGGGCGAACATTTTTTTGCCCCATATATTCTCGCGGAAAGGAGAAATAAAAAATACTTAAAAATGGTAGTGATCCCCGTCGTAATTTACTCCGAAACGAGCCGGTTGGTGACTTGGTTGATTGCCCGTCAGTCCGCCCACCGAGGGCCGGGATTCGCACTCCTAAGTGGGGGCAGTACGCCCCCCCCACACACTTTCTGATAATCCTGGATCCGCCCCTGCATGGACCCCCCAGTGATTAAGTGAAAGGTTTCTCAGATAAATACACCGTACCGTAAACATGGGGGCGGCTGTATGGGGAAAAATACAAATGTACCGTATACAGGGGGCGGCTGTATGGGTATATATACAAATCTACTGTATACGTGGGGGCGGCTGTATGGGTAAACATACAGTTGTACCGTATACATGGGGGCGGCTGTATGAGTAAACAAACAAATGAACTACTGTTTTTCTGTTGGCCCATGTACCTGCAATCTAATTAAAACACTGATCCTATTACGTTTTGTTTTTATAGTCCAAAATTTCGTTTCACTTGTCTATACGAAACTAGAATTTGGAAGAGTTGTTATATGACCCGCGTTCCTATTGATGTGAGAGATTAGCCAATAAAACGGTCTGTTACGGCGAGTTTTTGGATTGAGTTGCATGGAACTGTGGGTAACCCACTAGAAACATCGACGCTGATTGGTTAATCAATTGTCTAACGTTATAGGGTCAAAGGCCGCTGGTATGACCCCTGACGCATTTTAATGAGACTGATGTACCTGTAGCCTTAATCCAGCTCAGGATGCAGTAATGATACTTTATTTGAATAATTAATTAATTTGAATGTCATTTAGTAATTGAATTGGAAATACACAGGCCACAGTTAAACATACATTATGACGTCACATTAATAATGACGTCATTGTATTAATCATATTAAACATACATTATGCAAGAGCTAAATCTGTCTATTGCAGGTCTTTCTTTAGACCTGAAATGTTTTCTAAATTATTAATTAGACATGAATTAACTTATCTAGACCATAATCAACTCTCGATGTAACCGCTAGCCTGCGATATTTACTGGATTAGGATCCGATTTGCTGCTCAACTATCATTCATGATTTAATCATGAAATGGATAATCGAGACTTTAGTTATGATGATCGAGGCTAGCCCGGAAAATGCAATTTTCTCGGTTCAGAGTGGATCAATTTTACTAAAATTTTCAGCAAATCACCCTCACGTTATCTAGTTTTTATACGTCCACATTCATAATGTGAACGTATTATGCCGTCGCCCCTGTCTGTGTGTGTGTGTGTGTGTATGTATGTATGTGTGTGTGTGTGTGTGTGTGTGTGTGTGTGTGTGTGTGTCTGTGGTTCGCCTACAGGGCGCAATTCTTCATGGATTTTCTTCAAACTTGGTATACTTATTCCTTATACCCCAAGGAAGATCCCTATTGTTTTTGGTGCATGCCCGACCCCCCGGGGCAGAGCCACGCCCATTTCTAGTATTTGTTTGTTTGTCGTCTACAGGCCACATTTCTTAACTAATAATCTTGAAACTTTGCATACACATTCTTTGTACCCTAAGGAACATCCCTATCGTTTGGGGTGCATGCCCAACCCCCAGGGGCAGAGCCACGCCCATTTTCTTTTCGTGTGTCTTTGTGTCGCCTACAGGGCGCAATTCTTACTGGATTTTCTTCAAACTTGGTATACTTATTCCTTATACCCCAAGGAAGATCCCTATTGTTTTTGGTGCATGCCCGACCCCCAGGGGCAGAGCCACGCCCATTTCTAGTATTTGTTTGTTTGTCGTCTACAGGCCACATTTCTTAACTTATAATCTTGCATACACATTCTTTGTACCCTAAGGAACATCCCTATCGTTTGGGGTACATGCCCAACCCCCAGGGGCAGAGCCACGCCCATTTCCCATTTTCTTTTCGTGTGTCTTTGTGTCGCCTACAGGGCGCAATTCTTACTGGATTTTCTTCAAACTTGGTATACTTATTCCTTATACCCCAAGGAAGATCCCTATTGTTTTTGGTGCATGCCCGACCCCCAGGGGCAGAGCCACGCCCATTTCTAGTATTTGTTTGTTTGTCGTCTACAGGCCACATTTCTTAACTTATAATCTTGCATACACATTCTTTGTACCCTAAGGAACATCCCTATCGTTTGGGGTACATGCCCAACCCCCAGGGGCAGAGCCACACTTTATATACTTATTCTTTGTACCCTAAGGAACATTCCTATCATTTGGAACATCCTTATCATTTGGAGTAGGCCCTACATGCCCAACCCCCAGGGGCAGAGCCATGCCAATTTTCTTTTTGTGTGTCGCCTACAGGCCACAATTCTAAATCGATCATCTTGAAACTTAAAATACATATTCCTTATACCCTGAGGTTGGTCCCTTTTCTTTTGTTTGTATTTGTTTGTCGTCTACAGACCGCATTTCTTAATGTATCATTTTGAATCTTTGCATACTTATATTTTGTACCCTAAGGAACATCCCTATCGTTTTGGGTGCATGCCCAACCCCCAGGGGCAGAGCCACGCCTATTTTCTTTTTGTGTGTCGCCTACAGGCCACAATTCTTAAGTGATCAACTTGAATCTTTACATACTTATTCCTTATACCCTTAGGATGATCCCTATTGTTTTGGTGCATGCCCGATCCCCAGGGGTAGAGCCACGTCCATTTCTTGTATTTGTTTGTTTTTCGTCTACTGGCCGCATTTCTTAACATATCATCTCGAAACTTTGCATACTTATTATTTGTACCCTAAGGAACATCTCTATCGTTTGGGGTGCATGCCCAATCCCCAGGGGCAGTATTTTTGTGTGTCGCCTACGATCCACACTTTTTAATCAATCGTCTTGAAAAAATTTCATATGAATTCCTTATACCCTAAGGACAATCCCTATTGTTTTGGTGCATGCCTGACCCCCCAGTGGCAGAGCCACGCCCATTTCTTGTATTTATTTGTTTGTTGTCTACAGACTGCATTTCTTAACCTATCACCTTGAAACTTTGCATACTTATTCCTTCTATCCTAAGGAACATTGTTTGTGGTAAATGCCCAGCCCCCAGGGATAGAGCCACGCCCATTTTCTTTTTGTGTGTCTGTATGTCACTTACAGCCTGCAATGCTTAATCGATCGTCTTGAAAACCTTTTTACACTTATTCCTTATACCCCAAGGCTGACCTCTATTATTTTTGGTGCATGCCCGGCCCCCTGGGACAGAGCCACGCCCAATGTTTCTGCGCCTTTTGAGTCGCCAACTGCCTGCAATTCTTAACAGATCCTTTTGAAAATTTGCATACCTATTCCTTATACCCTAAGGATGCCCCCTGTTGTTTTTTGGTGATTGCCCAACCTCCAGGGGCAGAGCCACAACCATTTTTTCTTTGTCTCTGTGAGTTGCCTACAGGCCACGATTCTTAATGGATTGTCTTTGTACTTGGGATATGTATTCCTTATAGCCTAAGGACGACAACTGCATGTCCCGACCCCCAGGGGCAGAGCCACGCCCAATTTTTGTGTTTATCGTTTACAGGCCGGAATTCTGAATGGATCAACTTGGTACTTGGTATATGTATGCCTTATAGCCTAAGGGCGTCAACTATTGATTTTGGTGAATGCCCCGACCCTCAGGGACAGAGCCACGCCCAATTTTTGCCTTTAGCTTCCGAAGGCCACAATTCTGAATGGATTATCTTGGAACTCGGTATACTTATTCCTTATACCCTAAGGACGGCAACTGTTTATTTTGATGCTTGTCCCGACCTCCTGGGGCAGTGTCACACCCTCATTTTTTGTTAGTATTTTGTCTTTAAATTTGGCTCTGATCATATTACAGCCATTTCATATTTCATTCTCTTCATTTTAAAAAGTACCATATCAATCAAAGCTGGAATGTGGACGTATATTGCAGCGTTAGCGATGCTCTCGTTAACTATTATAGTGATAACTGCCAGCTCTTTATCTAATCTCCCATAATGTATTTTTAATGTTTATAGCCACGTCCAGGCTATAATAGTTCAAAAATAGATAATACTATATTGGCTAATTCAATCAAATTACTTTTATTCCGAGTGATGTTATAGGTGTTTGAAGTTTTGACAATGAATTGCTTATTGTAAACTGCCATTGCCATGCTACTGGTTGATAAAGGCTAGAGAAGTCTAGTCGAGACATCACACAAAATAAACAGTAGAAGTGTCATATGTGTTGCGGGGTTGGATGGCCGAATGGTTAGCACGTGCGCGCTGTATCACAAGGCCTGTCATTGAGTGGTTTCGAATCCCCGGTTGTACGTGACAAGGAGTAGGGTCGCCTGTCCAACCTCGTGGGTTTTCTCCGGGTCCTCCGGTTTCCTTCCACTGCTAAAGACTCCTACGCGCAAGCGAATTATTGAAATAAAATTAAACCATATGTTAGTCCCGAAATGACAGTCAGCCCCTCTCTCTCTCTCTCTCCCTCTCCCTCTCTCATGTGTGTCTTTATTATTTTCTTACAGCTAAATATAATGTATTTAATATTCATGAGTTACTGGACCGTTTATGTGATAAATACGGATCTATAATGAGACTTGGAGATGCCTTGGTATTCACCAGTAATCCTAAAGATATAGAATTCGTCTATAAAAATGAGGGGAAATACCCTGTGAGACCAGGATTAGATATTTTGGAAGTCTATCTGGAAAGAACAAAAAAGGAAAAGGGCCTTGGAGTGCTGTAAGCAGTATTTTATTGTTTATCTATCTATTTTATACTAATATTTGTGACTGTCGTTTGTCTGTCTGTTTGTCTGTCTGTTCGGGGTTGGCGGCTACACTAGGTCTGCCCCGAGTCTGAAATTTGGGGTATAGGGGTAGCTCGGACCGGGGAGTAACATAGGTCAGGTGGCGTTAGTCTACCACTTCCGGTGTCGGGGTTATGACCCCCGAGCGAAGCCGGGCATTCTTCTAGTGTAGTATAAATCTGCCCATTGTAGGTCTTTCTTTACATCTAAATTTTAAAAAGACATTAATTAACTTATCCAGACCATAATCAGCTCTCGATGCCATCGTTAGCCCGCGATAGTTAGTGGATTTCAATACATTTTGTGTTGGATAATATAACGTAAAACTGGATAGTCGAGACTTCTAATACGATAATATAACGTAAAACTGGATAGTCGAGACTCCTAATACAAGTATTTATTGCGATATATAAATTTGGATGTTATATTATAACTGTTATCCAGTTCTTATATTTCAAAGGGTGGGTAATTGTCTTTCAATTTACAGGAATGGTGAAAAATGGGCGAAACTGCGTCACAGTATTCAAAAAGTAACAGTACGGCCAAAATCCGCTCTTCATTACATTGAGAGTCAATCAGGTGTCGCACAGGATTTGATTCATCAATTGCGATCCATAAAACCTGAAGATCTGCGAGAAATGTTGTTTATATACGCCACTGAAAGTAAGTAAGTAGTAGTGGGAGGGGGCTGGGTAGGACCCTCGAAACAACTGGTTACTGTAGGCTCCCACCACCGCGAAGAATACTTAACGAGAAAACGAAACTAACTTGATTCATCTTTCCCACATCCCATTCTCCTCGATTTAGGCCATAATATTTTTGTAGTGGATCCGCAGTTGAATTTAATCAACTTCGTCCGACCCCAGTCTACCCCTTAGTAGTAGAACAGCATTCCCGCGGCAAAAGTTATCACTATACCATTACCCATCGCTGTGCAGTCGTTCGTCACGTGGTGTTACCATCCCCTAGGCTTTGTGTCTGCCTCGAACTAGAGGCATCATGCACCGTTGACTGTACTGACGTTCGTCACGTGGTATTATCATCTCATGGGCCTGGCGTTAGCCTCGACCTAGAGACATCATGCACCGTTGGCTGTGCATACGTTCGTCACGTGGTGTTACCATCCCCTGGGCTTTGTGTCAGCCTCGACCTAGAGACATCATGCACCGTTGACTGTACTGACGTTCGTCACATGGTATTATCATCTCATGGGCCTGGCGTTAGCCTCGACCCAGAGACATCATGCACCGTTGTCTGTGCATACGTTCGTCACGTGGTGTTACCATCCCCTGGGCTTTGTGTCAGCCTCGACCTAGAGACATCATGCACCGTTGACTGTACTGACGTTCGTCACATGGCATTATCATCTCATGGGCCTGGCGTTAGCCTCGACCTAGAGACAAATTAACTGTCACTAGGTTCACGTGGTGTCATGATCTCCTGTTCCTGGTGTCAGCCTCGAACTAGCATAAAACATTACTATGTTGAATTTGGTCACGTGGTGTTATCATGTCGCGGGCCCCGTGTCAGCTAAATGAATATTAATACGCTCTCCAACATATTTTAATTCGTAATGTCTTTGCTGTTGTGGAGACGCATGGCTCGGTTAATACGCTGGCTCGCTAACCAACATGTTCCTCGGGATTTTCAGGCGTGGCTTCCCCTTCTCAGGAAGTGTCCAAAAGAAACCCCCAGTTCCCGTGTAGACATGGGCATGCACGTAAAAATACCTGACAGTTGGAATTCATAGGACGAGAGGGGTTCACTAGTCCGCCGCTATAAGAAATACTATAAATATGGGTATCAAAAAACCTAATCCGAACCCTAACCCTAATCCTAATAATAGATATCGGTGGACTAATGAACCTTAACCCCTAATAATAGATATCGGTGGACTAATGAACCTTAACCCCTAATAATAGATATCGGTGGACTAATGAACCTTAACCCCTAATAATAAATATCGGTGAACTAATGAACCCGCGGACTAGTAAGCATTCGCCCATAGGGCCAATGTTGGTGCAAACGTTTTCTCATTGCACACTGTATGGCGTATGCCCGTCTTCATTAGTCCAGGTGGTGCACACTGTATGGCGTATGTCCGTCGCCATTAGCCCAGGTGGTTCACACTGTATGACGTATGTCCGTCGCCATTAGCCCAGGTGGTGCACACTGCATGACGTATGTCCGTCGTCATTAGCCCAGGTGGTGCACACTGTATGGCGTTTGCCCGTCTTCATTAGCCCCGGTGGTGCACACTGTATGACGTATGCCCGTCGTCATTAGCCCAGGTGGTGCACACTGTATTACGTATGCCCGTCGTCATTAGCCGTGGCGGTGCACAGTGTATGCTTGTCTTCCTCACCCGAGTCGGTGCACACAAGTAAGACGTAAACACCCTATTTTATTTGTAGGTATAGCTGTGGTGTGTTTTAACAAGAGACTTGGTATTTTAGGAGAACACGTGACCGAGGAAGTTAAAGAATACCTTGAGAATAGCAAATTATTCTTAAAACTTTCTAATCATGGACTTATTGGATTTCCATTTTACAAGTATTTTGAGACACCAACATACAAGAAATTCAGGGATGCAACAGATAAAGCTTATGGGTAAAATAATTCATAATTATAAAAAGATGGGGAGAGAGAGAGAGAGAGAGCGAGAGAGAGAGAGAGAGCGAAAGAGAGAGGGGGGGTTAACGTCTACTCGACACAATCTAGGCCATTTCGGGACTAAAACATGGTTCTATTTTATTTCAATAATTTTCTTGGGTGTAGGGGTCTTTTGCAGTGGGAGAAAACTTGAGGACCCAGAGGAAACCCACGAGGTTGGACAGGCGACCGAGGAGTCGAAACCACGTCAGTTGACTGAATGACAGACCTTACGATACAGCTAGCGCGCACGTGCTAACCATTCGGCCATTCAACCCCCTATAAATATATAGTGAACAACAAGTATTAAATTCGTATTGAACCACCCAGCCACCCCTCTCCACCCACGGTGCCGATGGCCCCTAGGGAAGAAGAATAATACCCTGTTATATGAGTTGGCATTATACTAGGAGACTCTAGATTATTCACGGGCGCTTTTCAAATGGAAAACTACATTCACAAAAATATTAAGAGCTGATATTAAGTATTGTAATACTGTGTGTTTCCGCGAGACGACCAGGCAAAATGCGTTTGCATAAATATAAACGCGAGAGACTATAGGCATAATATTTAAGGTTAGTAAATGGGATATTTTGACATCAGTTGTCCATTTTAGATTCTTTAAAGACGAGACAGTCCTGTTGCATATTATTAAACATACATTATGACGTCATATTAATAATGACGTCATTGTATTAATCATATTAAACATACATTATGCAAGAGCTAAATCTGCCTGTTGCAGCTCTTTCTTTAGGCCTGCAATGTTAACATAATTATTTATTAGACATTAATTAACTTATCCAGACCATAATCAACTCTCATTGACATCCCTAGTCTGCGATGTTTATTGGATTAGATTCCGATTTGCTGTTCGACTACCATTCTTAATTAAATCATGAAATAAATAATTAAGACTATGTTTTTTATCCTACAGACTTTAGTAATGATGATCGCGGCTAGACCTAAAATTCAATCGCTAAAATCTCGGTTCATAGTGGATCAATTTGACTGAAATTTTCAGCAAATTCCCTTTACAGTATGTAGTTTTTATACGCCCACATTTTCATGTGGACGTATATTGTCGTCGCCCCTGTCCGTCCGTCCGTCCGGACGTCCGCCCGTCCACAATTGTTTGTGAACAGTCTACAGGCCACAATTTTTATCCGATTTCAATGAAACTTGAAATATAGGTTTATCACCCTAAGATCACGGTTCTTTTCGATATTGGCATCTATCGGACCGTAACTTCATGGATTATGTCCCCTGATTGTACGAAAAATCACGTTTTTGGCTTGTGAACACTGTAGAGGTCACAATTTTTATCCAATGTTGTTGAAACTTGAAATGTAAGTTTATAACCCAAGGATCTCGGTTCCTTTCGATATTCGCGCATATCGAACCGTAACTTTCTGAATTATGGCCCCTGATTGTACGTAAAAACGCGTTTTTTGGCTTGTGGACCCTATAGAGGTCATAATTTTTATCCGATTTAAAAAACCGTATTATTATATTACCGTTAAACCCTAAGGACGGTTGAGTTCGAATTTCGTGAAAATCGGTCCAAAACTGACAGACAAAATGGCCGCCGTTCGTTCTCAAACAGCGTAAAAATATGGTATATCAAGGTTATGGACCCTATAGAGGTCACAATTTTTATCCGATTTTGTTGAAGCTTGAAATGTAAGTTTATAACTCAAAGATCTTGGTTTCTTTCGATATTTGCGCATATCGAATTGTAATTTCCTGAATTATGGCCCTTGATTGTAGGAAAAATCACTTTCGTTTTAGCTTGTTTTCTATCCATCTCTTGAAAATGTGGGCGTATCCTGCCTGGCAGCCGCTGGTTAACTATTACAGTGGGAACTACCAGCTCTTTATCTAATCTCTCATAATGTATCTTTAATAAAACATTCCATAAATAGTTTGTAGTGCATTTTAGATTCGGTAAAGTTCAGATCGAAGAATCACTTGAAAAAGCACTTCAAATGAAGAAAGATGGTACTTGGAATCCAGACGACTCAAATTTATTGATGACGATGTTAGCAGACGACAGACTTTCTGTTAACCAAATTAGTAGTATGGTTCTTGATTTGCTGGTTGCTGGCACAGATTCGGTAAGCTTAGAATTATACAACATTAATAACTGTTATAAATAACTATTACACAACATTAATAACTATTATACAACATTAATAACTATTATGCAACATTAATAACTATTATACAACATGAATAACTATTATAAATTATACAACATTTATATAAAATTATAATTTATAACTATTATATGAAAACCTATCTGCTAAGAATTCCAAATACAGTGCACTCTGTCACATCCGACATCGTACGGGATCGTTACAATATGTCGGATTACACAGAGTGTCGGAATATGACTGTCGGAGTGTCGGAATATGACTTTTTCAGTTAGTTGAGTGATTTTACAAAGATCACTGAATAGTTGGGGAGTCGCCGTCGCTCAGTATGAACGAAGCGCTGACTTGCTAACCTGGAGGCCCTACCGTGCTCGATACCAACTAGGGGGTTTCCACTGTGGTCCCCTCTTGTATGTGATGCAGGGCGGAGTGCGTGGCAAGGCACAATGTGTAGTAGCCCAGATGGTCCCGTGTACATATAATTGGCGTGTAGATAAAGGAATCCTTGGCAGTTGGAATTCTAATTACGAATAGGCCTTAGCGCTGCTGTCCGGGTAAAAAATTGTCCCATAACACATTGTATGGCTTCCATAAAGAACGTTCAGACAAAAGTAGAATGGTCGGCACACTGGTTAAGCGAGACTAATTTCAAAACAAGGGTGCGTAACCTGTATTTTACTCAAAAGTGTCTGGATGTTATGGACGAAACTTGGAACCAGTTTCAGTCTATTATTTATAGATGATTAAATGGTCATAACTTATTAGGTACAACATGATCGTTTATTTAGTGACTATAATTGTGTGAAACTGATTTAAGGCTTGGTGTATATATAAATATTGTGGTGTAATTGTCGAGATATTTGGAGATATTTATTTATGGTGGGTCACCCTAACAAAAGTAATTACCTTTATTTCAGACGGCCAAGACCCTTGAACTATTTTTGGATTGTTTGTCACGTCATCCAGACGTTCAGGAAACTCTGTTCCAGGAGATATTAGAACATATGGGTCGTCATGGTGATTTGACAGCAGATAATTTACCCAAAATGAAATATCTTGCAGCTTGTTTAAAGGAATCGTTTAGGTAAAAATACCTGTTATTATAATTACAATACCTGTTAATATCATTACAATACCTGTTATTATCATTACCATACCTGTTATTATCATTACAATACCTGTTATTATCATTACAATACCTGTTATTATCATTACAATACCTGTTAGCATTACAATACATGTTATTGTCATTACAATACCTGTTATTATCATTACAATACCTGTTATTATCATTACAATACCTGTTATTAACATTACAATACCTGTTATTATAATTACCATACCTCTTACTATTATTATCATTACAATACCTGTTACTATTATTACAATACCTGTTACTATCATTACAATATACAACTGGCGGTAGTGTTTTCTTTGATATGCATAGAAGTTATATCTCATATCAAACTGTCATGACGTAATCATGGGTTAATATTCGGTTTATATCAACCTCTTCATAGCAACCTGTCATGACGTCATCCCAGGTTGCTGTATCCGGTTGATATCAACCGCTGATAAAGTTGATGATCGAAATAATACAAAGAACACAGAAATCAATTTTTATTCTTTTGACAATTAAAAGTACAGATTGTAGCATTCAGCACCGAAACAGACGGCGTACTTATCGGCATATTTAGATCTGTTATCAATGTCTAAGATATCTTTTAAAATTTTCTTTTCGTTAACATTTCGATTATGTTTCCATACACTCCAAGACTTATAGCCCAAGAGTTCCTTTGTAAAGTATTTTGGGGACGGTCCACTTAACACAGTCGGTCAACGTTCAACGTTCACTGTCAGAATTATCTGAATAGATTGCCATTAGATGCAAATTTGTCTTTTGATAGGCAGCTAGTAGATACCCGTCGGAATATGCATTCACAACTATTTAACGTTTAATCTGTTGGCTAAAAAGGATTGATTATTCGTCTGATAACGTATTACTATCGATTTTTGTTTTTCTTTAAATTCAATTGATCCTATAGTCAGGCCTGGAAATAACTGTTTTAGATGTACCTGGCAAAATGTCAGGCATTAATAAAAGAGTACCTGACATTTTCAACTTAGTGCCGGACATTTATGAATAATATCAATAAAAACACAAATAGAATGAATTATTAGTGAGCAGAAATTCGGCCGTGTATCTGTTATCACTAGTCACATCAGTCAGTTATATAGAGGTATGACTTGTGTTTTCCTTTGGCGTTCGTCACTTCCGATTCAGGAAACCTGTATTACTCAGCTATCGTAGCAATGATCTCTGTGGTAAAATTATATTTGGAATGTGTTTAACCAGCTCTATCACATATGTGATAATGACTGGCACCAATATTGTCCTTTAAGGCGTTGTAGTGACAACTCGCGATCGATAATAGCGCGATAATAACACAACGGTGTGGGGGTTGGCTGGGTTCCGGAAATAGTTTGGAAAAATGCAAATCTGCAGATGCCATTTCCGACTATTTCGGATTCTGTCCCCAGCCCCCTCGACGCGCGCCTGCTTTATGACTTTTTAAACGAGCCGAAGGGATCAAAATCATCTTTGCTTTCAGGATAAATTATCCAGTTGCGGTAGGGAATTCAAGAATCCTTCCTAATGATATAGTGTTAAGTGGTTATACTGTACCTAAAGGGGTAAGTTACTGGCTTTATAGTGTTATACTGTACCTAAAGGGGTAAGTTACTGACGTTATAGTGTTATACTGTACCTAAAGGGGTAAGTTACTGACGTTATAGTGTTATACTGTACCTAAAGGGGTAAGTTACTGACGTTATAGTGTTATACTGTACCTAAAGGGGTAAGTTACTGGCGTTATAGTGTTATACTGTACCTAAAGGGGTAAGTTACTGACGTTATAGTGTTATACTGTACCTAAAGGGGTAAGTTACTGACGTTATAGTGTTATACTGTACCTAAAGGGGCAAGTTACTGACGTTATAGTGTTACACTGTACATAAAGGGGTTAGTTACTGATGATATACTGTATCTAAAGGGGTAAGTTACTGATGCTATACTGTATCTAAAGGGAGAGAAAGAGAGAAATGTGGTTCAACGTCCACTCGACACAAACTAGGTAATTTCGGGACTAACATATGGTTCAATTTTATTTCCATAATTCGCTTGCGCGTAGGGGTCTTTACCAGTGGGGGTAAAACCGGAGGACCATGAGAAAACCCACGAGGTTGGACAGGCGACTGTACCAAAGTGGTAAGTTACTGATGCTATACTGTATCTAAAGGGGTAAGTTACTGATGCTATACTGTATCTAAAGAGGTTGGATGGCCGAATGGTAAGCACGTGCGCGCTATATCATAAGGTCTGGCGTGGTTTCGATGCCTCGGTTGTACGTGACAAGGAGTAGGGTCGCCCGTCCAATTTCGTCGGTTTTCTCCGGGTCCTCCGATATCCTCCCACTGCTAAAGACCCCTACGCGCCGGCGAATTATTGAAATAAAATTAAACCATGTGTTAGTCCCGAAATGACCTGGTTTTGTCGCTTACCGCTGGCCTTCAGATCCATTCACACGATTGGATATTTGTTGTTTATTTCTATCAATGTCTGTGTAGTTTGTCTTGTTCGCAGTGTTGCCTTGTGTGTAGCCCCCCCCCCCCCCCATCCTGCATTTATTATTAAATCTACTTTCAGACCATGATAGGTTTACATAACCGACGATTGGTGAAGGACCCGGCATATATAAAAGATCCAACAGTTTACAGACCAGAAAGATGGTTACGAGATGAGAACGGAGTTAGAAGAGAACAGATACCTGGTATTGGTTTAATACCATTTGGTATAGGAGTTAGAAACTGTGTTGGTAGACGATTCGCTGAACAAGAAATTTACCTAGCAGTTGCTAAAGTAAGGACAAGTTAGAATTCTCATAAATTTCTAGGCCTATAGACATGGAAAGCTACGCCAACCGGTAAAGTTGTTGTAAGGGGGGAATTCGGTTTAACATTTATAGACGCTGAAACCAATAGGGGCTATAAACAATATTGATAGACCATTCGCTGAACAAGGTTAGAATTGCAGTGGGATTAAACATCCTACTGTTCTGCTCCCGACTGGGGATATGAAAACGGGCATACGTTATACAGTGTGCTATGAAGGTAAATCTGCCCGGGTAGCGGTTCAACGGGCTACTTTTATTTCGATTTCAAACTGTCATGGGTTCTTTTAGGTGAACGCCAGTGTATACATGAGACCTCGGTTTTTGCGTCCAACACGCACAGCAAGACACTGTTCCTTGTCAAGCCCCCACCCTGCACCACTGACAAGGGTAAACCCCGCCGGACAATCTTGAGGAGAGAGAGAGAGAAAAGGGTCTTAACTTGCGCGTAGGGGTCTTTAGAAGTGGGAGAAGAGCGAAGGACCTGGGAAAAAACCACAAGGTGGACATGCGACACTACTTCTGGTCGCTAAAAATCGTGGAATCGACAACATGCCCAAATGAATGAGAGAGAGAGAAATGGGATTTAACGTCCACTCGACACAGACTAGGTCATTTCGGGACTAACATATGGTTTAATTTTATTTCAAATATTCGCTTGCGCATAGGGGTCTTTAGCATTTGGAGGAAACCGGAGCACCCGGAGAAAACCCATGAGGTTGGACATGCGCCCCTACTCCTTGTCACATACAACCGGGGATTCCCAAATGAATGGATCCGTTGATCAGGGGTAAGCGTATACTGCACAGTACTGTCCCAGATGTGTAGAGATACAGACTTCGTTCAAAATTCAGGGGTGGGGTAGGGGGCGAATGATTAGCAGGTGCGCGCTGTATCATAGGTCTGTCATCGAACCAACTGGCGTGGTTCGATTTCCCGGTTGTACGTGACATGGAGTAAGGTCGCCTGTCCAACCTTGTGGATTTTCTTCTGGTCCTTTGGTTTCTCCCACGGCTACTGAACCTTACGTACAACCGATTTATTGAAATAAAATTGAACCATATGTTGGTCCCGAAATGACCTAGTTTGTGTCGAGTGGACATTACCCCAAAATTAATAAATTAAGTGTAGTGTGTTAATTAATTAAATTGATTTAGGACAACTGTTAATGTGTTTCAGATTATCCAGAATTTCAAGCTTAGTAATAAAGACACCACGGCTGCAGCTGAACGTAAGGTGACTTACACGCCCTTTTGTACCCTAATTGACCAGCCAATGATCAATTTTCAAGAGAGAACTTAGCTAACGAAAAGAAAGAAAAAAAATAGCTCGTTGTTTGTTATTCGTGAATACATAACAGCAAACTGACTCGTTGTTCGTTATTCACCAATATGAAACAGCTTGTTCGGGTACTGCTTGTTAGAATCAATTTCCCAGGACTTTGAAGTGTTAAAAAAACAACTAAGCTCACAAAACCTCACTCCAGGCGTATTCCGTATAATAAAACTGCCTTTATTATTTTATTACTTCCATATCTGGCGCATAACGAACAACGAACTAGCTCGTTGTTCGTTATTCACGAAAACAGAACAAAAAACGGGCTCGTTGTTCGTTATTGGCCAAAATGAAACAGCTCGTTATTCATGTAGAAGGACATCTTGCTAGAATCTATTTACCAAGCCTTCGAAGTGTTAAAAAACTATTAGTCTCATAAAAACCCACCCCAGCGTATTCCCTATACAAGTGCTTTTATTATATTATTAATGCCATATCTGGTGAATAACAAACAACAAATTACCGAATAACGAACAACGATCTACCTTAACGCGCCGTTCCTGTGGGGTTGATGGTATTATATATAATAGTCCTGTAGTGTTGATGGTATTATATCTGTATATCTGTAGAATTGATGGTAAAAAAAATAGGAGAGTGGTCAGTACACAGTCGCCACGCTTTATACAACCACGACTTGCTACCCTGATGAGGTTGTGGCTAACCGCGCGATCTGGCTTAGTTTTGAATTCGTGACGAGGTCGAGGCGTATGTGAGACGTGGGTATAATGGAACAAGAGCTGCTGATCTTAGAAGGTGACTTAAAGATGAACGCACTATATGTGACAGGAAGATTGTACGAATTGTGACGTCATGTAAAATACAAACTCCATCAACCGATGCGCAATTGTCTACAAAACAACCATTCTAAGTTTGTACTTTTATTGTGCATTATGAAGGTAATATAAGGGATGGACTAATTTTTCTTTTTTGCCTTGAAATTTTATTGTTCCATTTTGTTTCCTGGTAACGTAATCCACGATATTTATTAAATTAATTATCACGTGCAAGATGGCAGCCATGCGAATAAATCAATAAATTTAAACTTATACATAACTTTGATCAACTTTATTGTCACATATGTATAAAATTTGATCACCATAATGCAAGATGGCAGCTATGTGAATAAATCAATGAATTTAAACATGTACATAACTTAAATATATTTTATTGTTCCATTCTGTTTCCTGGTAACTTAATTAACCATGCTTATAAAATTTGATTATCATATGCAGGTTGTAAGCCAAGCGAACAAATGAAAATAAATAAAACAGATCTATAACTTTAATACATTCATCTTTTATTCACAAGAACATGCCATAAATATAAATTGAGAAACCTTGCATCGATTCTAGTCCCAAAATTCACTCAAAAACGACATGTAAAAAGGGGCAGGGGGAGGTGGGGGCGTAAGACCAACACCGGCAGCGAACCCAAGACACCCAGACTAGGGACCAGCGTCACTCGGCAAACCTCAGCAGATTCCAGTACCCTACATCAAGCCTCGGCTGTATGACAAAGTCCGCCATTGAAACTACTTTCAACTTCCCGGATTACCAACGGCGATGCCCATGACGACGCCTTTGAAAAATGTTTATCATACAAAGATTTCAAAGTCTGAAGCAATTGTGAGATCTTCTTTCTAAAAGCGGCAAATTTTCCTAATAAGTAAACCGGTGCCGCATCGCAATTGTATAGGCATAGGTGCATATCACTTAACGTCATACAGCCGAGACTAGATGTAGGGTACCGGAATCTGCCGAGGCTTGCCGAGTGGGACAACCGTGTTACTCTATGGGGGTGCTCGATTGTCAGCCCGGAATTGATAGAATTGCGAGAGAGAGAGAGAGAAATGGGGTTTAACGTCCACTCGACACAAACTAGGTCATTTCGGGACTAACATATGGTTTAATTTTATTTAATTAATTCGCTTGCGCGTAGGGGTCTTTAGCAGTGGGAGGAAACCGGAGGACCCGGAGAAAACCCACGAGGTTGTGATAGAATTGCAATCAAGTGATACGGAATTCAGCCCTGTCACAGTTCTGCCAGTCCCCCGACAGCTGAGGTGGTGTGAGTAGAATCGTGAAGTATTTTAAGTAACAAATATGTTTCAGCTGCCATAATTGGTTGAGATATTTTTTATGCAGTCGGCACATGCGTTGTACTCCGAAATTCTCCTTTTCAGTCGATTCACACTATTTTCGGAATTGAAAGAATTTAATTCCGGAACGTTCAATCAAGTATCCCCACTGACTTCGGAAAGAAAGAACTACATGAAATGAAGGGAGACAACTACTAATCCTCGTCTAAATGATCACAGATTACTATAGAGATCCCATTATCTTTTATGAAAGGTCTATTGGGGTACAAAAGTTACAGGTGTTCTGATTTTGGTACCCATCCGGCTTCTCAAAAGATTGCTCATTTTTCTTCACATTTTTCGAGAAGCTGAGAATATATTTGTGCATCACAATTGCCTAGGTCCCACTGGGATTTTGCCTCGGCGATGTACTGTCGATGGAAATTAATAGGTTCCGAGGAAGCTCCGGGAGCGTCAAGAGTCATGTGGAACTACTGGGAGACTTCGTGAGAATTGCAGTTTTTGCCTCGGCGATGTACTACCGATGGAAATTGATGGGCGTCGTGAACAGTTTCTCGGGGAAGCCTCGGGAGCGTCGTGAGCCATGTGGAAGCATTGGGAGACCTCAGGACAACTGCGAAATATTTCAATGCTTGCATTGTAATTGTTTCCGATGTGTTCACGACGTTTCGTCAGGAAAACAGACCTGGGAGCTGTCCATGAAGATCAACCTACAAAAATTCAACAGCCAAGCACCCGCTAAAAACATCTCGGAACGAATATTTTATTAAGGATAGGCGCCATTTTTGTTCATCAAACCGAACGCTTAAAACAACCCAAATTTTATTCCGTATGCAAGAGCCATCGTCAAAATCCATCCAAAGTCAGGTTACAAAAGAGCCCAATACCTTTCGAACTTATTATCACCGCTAACTAAATCCACTGACCCATTCATTCTTGACCACAAAGACGTTTGTAATGTAAGCTCGTCTCCTACGATGTTTGCGACTTGGTCACGGTCCCCACTCCTTACTAGACCACATTGACACACTGCATAATGAAATTAAGTTCACCGTGAAAACAGAAAGAGACAACTGACGCCCCTTTCTAGATGTCATTGTCCGAATAAACAACAAATCGCCACAATCTTCAGTTTATAGGAAACCTGCCCACACCAATCAGTATCTTCATTACAAACTGAACCACCTGTAACTAACCAAGAAAACCACGATACTTACCAACAACCGTTCCCCTCAATATTTGTGACCATCAGTGGCGCCGGAACCCGGGTACCAGGGTATACAAATGGTACCCTGCCCTTTTCTGGGATATACATGTGTACTGATGCCCTAATGATGGAAGTTTTCAACCTTTTTACTAGTCTATTCATTTTTAAATGATAGAATTGCTCATGATACGAAAATTGTGTCTCTTTAATTATCATGTATTTTAAAGGGTTTTATGTTGGAATTTAGAATGATAGAGGCGCTCTAAACAGCGTTCTCGGAATGGACAAATTTCAAAATTTTCTAGAGGCCGGGGGGAGAGCCCCCCCCCCCGCCCTATCATTTGGTACCCTGGCCCTCGCGCCGTTCTGGCGCCCCTAGTGACCACGATCTTCTTATAATGAAATCTCAATCAGGTCTTTTCATCATTTAACCTCTACCCCAAGCTGCTAATCAACACCACAATTAATTCAACCATAGCGCTATGCTGTGAGATCATAGTACACATGTACACATGGAAATAGATTAAGAACATATAGATTATTTTGATAAAGATTTAAAAGTCGAACTTTATGTTATTTTGTTATGACCAGATTGATGCGGGACTGATATTCTCCCTTTATCAGTTGAAACAAGTCGTATTCTAAACTCTATTCCCTTAAATAATCGCATAAATAAGTCCTTAATCAGTTGAAACAGATCGAATTCTAACTATATTCCCCTAAATAATCGCATAAATGTGTCCTTTATGTTCGTTATTTGTCGAAAACGAAATTCATTTGTTAATTGACGTTGGTGTCTGCTCAGATATCCACAAGAAACTGCTTGTAAATATGAATATTAATAATAACGTTTCTTCGAAAAAGAGGTTTTAAAGAAACTAAATCTCTTAACTCAATAGTTGCCATAGTATTAGAAATTAAAAACACGAATAAGAATTTAATATTGATCAATTTCAATCAATATTGATGTTGTTATCTTGCCGTGAAACTATCACTGGGTCCTAATATCCAATATTCAAGACACAATTAACATTGTATGATCAGTACACGAGTCGTGTATCCTGTGGTCAGACAACTTTAACCCTGTTTTAAAATATTCTTGTTGTCAGTGTCAACTATACTGATGTATAGATGGTATAGATTGTTTCCAGTGTCATCTGCATGATAGGAATTCGATGTTATAGGATGACGCTCTCGAAAAATTGGATCAATGGCCACCAGCAAAGTCACCTCAATTTGGACACCGGAGTCAGCTTAAGATGAATTACTAGTGGAATATTTTGCCAGAGTCAGCATGATCGGTAATTTTAGGCCCCCTTGTGCTGTATGCTTATTTCTTTCCAGAAACAAAGCTTCTTGACCCTTATGTAACGTCCAGAACGAGGTTAGACTCTTTTGATGACTTAATCCCACGTAAACGTATCAGGGTCGGGGTCGGGTGTATCTCTTACGATAATCAAAACGGAAATATCAGAAAAATAAAAATGGAATGAAATGGGGTTTAAAGTCCTACTGATCTGCTCCTAACCTGGGCTAATGAAGATGGGCATACGCCATACAGTGTGCTATGAGGGAAGTTTTGCCCGGGCAGCGGCGCTACGGCCTACTCTTATATAGAATTCCAACTGCCAAGAGATCTTTTACGTGCACGCCAATGTGTACACGGGAATCGGTTTTTCGTCCCATCCGAACGACTAGACAGCTGTCCTTGTCAGAAGTCTTAAGAAATAAATTTATTTCAATATCACTAAACTAATATGCGTATAAAGTGACAAATAATATAATGGTTATATTGATAATATACAAAATCAGGTTTCAAAAAGTGTACACGTAAACAGAATAGTTAAACATACATTATGCAAGAGCTAAATTTGCCTATTGCAGGTTGTTCTTTAGGCATTAATTAACTTATTCAGACCAATATCAACTCTAGATGTCATCGTTAGCCTCTGATATTTACTGGATTAGGATCCAATTTGCTGCTCAACTTTCATTCATGATTTAATCATGAAATGAATAATCGAGACGATGTTTTTTTTATCGTACCGACTTTAGTAATGATGATCGAGGCTAGGCCGAAAACTCAGTCGCTAAATTCTCGGTTCAGAGTGGAACAATTTGACTGATATTTTCAGCAAATTTCCTTTACATTATCTAGTTTGTAACTATTATAGTGAGAACTGTTAACTCGTTACCGAATCTCCCATAATGTATCTTTAAAATAAAACCCGATATATTTCCAGAATAAGTCATAAATTTCCTATCAAGAGAGAGAGAGAAATGGGGTTTAACGTTCACTCGACACAAACTAGGTCATTTGCATTCGATTGAGACTGCTGACTTATTTCGCGGAACATAACTGATTTGAAATAAGAGTAAAAACGGAAACCATTGAATGTATATCAGTTTATATACATTCATATTACAATATTATATGAGTTGCGACCCACTTGTGTTAATTTATAGATCCCAAATGTTAGCGGTTTAGCTCCTTTAAACTAAAATATTTTGAAAATACCGATGGTTCATTGGCTTAGCACTAAGAATACCAGCGGTTCATTGGCTTAGCACTAAGAATACCGGTAGTTCATTGGCTTAGCACTAAATCATAGCTCAAATGTTAGCTCTTGGCAAATGAAAATGCTGCATTCTTAGAATATTTTTGTTTAAGTTTCCTTGAATAAGGTCCCAAATCAATTACTATAGATTTTAATCATATCAAAATAATTTAATTTTCTGTAGACTTGATAAATAAATTTCAAAACTTAAAGATACATTATGTAAGATTTAAATAAAGATCTAGCCATTGTTGCCTTAATAGTTCGAACATAGATAATGTAACGTGAATAATGTGAAAATTTCATTCACATTATTCTATTGCGAGCGAAGATATTAGCCTTTGAAGGTTTGATAAGACGCGTGGAATAATTTCAACCACCGTACTGGTTGTTCGAAGCTAAGTCTCGTTCCTCCATTTTTAGCTTAAATCAAAATATGGCTGATGCCATCGATAGTTGATTAGGGCCTGGACAAGTTAATTAATGTCTAATTAATAATTTAGATAACATTTCAGGCCTGAAGAAAGACCTGCAATTGACAGATTTAGCTCTTGCATAATGTATATTTAAAAATTTAGAAATAAAAGCTGTGCAATGAAATACTTTTTCATTTTGAATTAGTTTTTTACCCGAAGAAATAAGAAGCACAGTTTTAACAGGTGTTACCGAAGAACACAAGTTGGAATTGGTTTGACCGTAGTATAGATTTGTATCATGATAATTGTGCCTGGTTTTCCTTTTTTAATATCTTCGCTATATTTTATACATAATTCACAGGCTCTTGAAGGGATTAAAATTTCTTACATTATCTTGTCTAGAATGCTACAATAGTTTCCCTCTATAATCAAAATAATGGAAGAAATTGGAATCCTTCAAGTCCCTGTGTGATTATTGTGCCCAGGGGCCTGTTTCACGAAATGTTAACTAAGATAAAATCCAAATTTTTCTAATTTGATTGGATAATATTAGACTGATTTTAGTGCTTAGCCAATCAAAATTGAAGTATCTACTTAAATTGGATTCGATAAACAGAGCCCAGTTTTCCTTATCCAATATCTCTTGTAAAAAGATCACATTATCCCGTTTCTAATTTAATATATTCGAACAAACATACATAGACGTATATAAAGTTTAAAACCCGTTAAAACCATCTTTGTTTTGTAACCTACTATTTAAATGTGATGTAGAAGGTAACTTGTGGTTGTATTTACCAGTATAAGGTCGTTTTGATTGTTTAGTTATTGGAGGACGTGGTTCATACATTCTTGGTAAAACTTGTGTTGCTTTCATAATACTTGGTAAAACGGGTAGTTTTATGTTCTTAGTTAACTTAGTACTCCCTTTAGCAGTGTCGTTAGTTTTAATGGATTTGATCTTTGGCAGGGTCTGGTTATTGTTTTTAGATGATGACTTGATGTTTGGACAGTTAGAACAGTTGTTTCCAGTAGCTGTTTGTAGTTCTGGCTGAGGAAGCAATTTAACTAATCTAGATTTATTCTTGTTTTCTTTGGAAGACAATTTTTGTGTATCGGCAGCGTAAGATCCGATGGATTTGATCGGTAGTTTAGTGGAAGCATGACTGTTTATTTTAGACGTGCCATGATTTGAAGAAGATCTTTGTTTTGGGTTTTTACTGTCTGGGTTCTGGTGAGTGGGTCCAATTCTGCCTATTGGTGGATGTGTTTTGTATTTTCCTAGATTGTATTTTGTATTTTCCTTTATATATGGAATATTATTAATGGTATTTTTTAGTTCAAAGACGGAGGCATCTTCTGCTGAATCTTCCATAAGGTTCTCTAGTTTTTCAATCTCATATAAAATTCTTTTAACATCATCTATACCTAGTGCATCGACGTCAAGGAAGGTGTTCTCATCGCTGCCAGACGAAACATCGCTGTCAGACGTAACATCGCTGTCAGACGTCATTACTTCATAGGTGCTCTGAGTTTCTTTTCCAATCTTGTGTTTGGTCATGGCAGGAGATCCCGCTGATGGAACAGCTCGAAGTTCTCTAGGTGGACGAGCTTCATGTGAAGATGGCGATGTGTTGCCAGTTAGTAACTCTAGCATACTTTCCTTCGCTTTTTCAACAGTATTGTCTTTGGAGACATCTGAATTCCTTTTTTGTTTTATATAACCTGGTTTTAAGATTTGACAAGTCAAATATCTATCTGTGATGTTGTATGAATGCCAGTTGCTGTCTGTCACATTAGATAAAGAATTTGTTTCCTTGTTACTGGCTCGCCATTTAGTTTTGGTTTTATTCTTTTTGACAATGTTCAATTCTTCAGGCCCGTTATCTTTGCCGTTATCTACCACGTCCTGTGTTTTACACTCGTTATTTTTCCCATTGGTGTTATCTAATATACCTTTGCCTTCATTTAATTTGATACTTGGTTTGTCCGTTTTAACGACCGAACACTCTGTCAAATATCTTTTATGAACGTCCATAGTGTAGAATATTGGCCCCTTATTCTTGTTGATGTTACAGCCCTCTTCCTTGTTCGCATCATTGGTGTTCCGTTTTATATTTCTATCCAGATCTTTACAACTTTCACGCTTCTCCAGTTCTTTGGTTTTGCGATCAGCGTTAATCCAGGGCCTTCCTGTCTAGGTTCCGCTTTTATCATTTTGATCATCAGAGCGGGGTCCTATTATGGCCTCAAGTCGCTTGTCTACCTGCGCCTTTACAGCAGGATCTAATAATGGACTACCATCATGTACCTTCTTCCCATAACAAAATTTAACTCTTTTCTCGGTCTTGAACTGTTATGAATCCATTTTCTCCTTTATATTTGGAACATTCTAAGAGTTTCCTGAAGAATTCAGTTTCTTTATCAGTTTTCTCTACTCTACCTTGTAGGATTCCATTTCTCTTCATGCAATCGTCGTATTTTGAATGGAGGTTGTTGTTGTCGCTGAAAGATTGAATGACGAGGTATATTAAAACTACTATAAAATACACTGAACATTTTTGGAGGGAGGGAGAGAGAGAGAGAGAGAGAGAGATGGTTTAACGTCCACTCGACACAAACTATGTCATTTCGGGACTAACACTTAGTTCAATTTTATTTCAATAATTCGCTTGCGCGTAGGGTCTTTAGCAGTGGGAGGAAACCGGAGGACCCGGAGAAAACCCACGTGGTTGGACAGGCGACCCTACTCCTTGTCACGTACAACCGGGGAAAACATTTTTGGAAGCATCTAGAAAACTATATTATAGAATTCTTCAGTTTACTTTACTCTAAAATTAAAACAAATTTATATCAACTTTCGATTTTAAAATATTTTTCGGGGGGCTTCTAAAAATTAACTTATTATGTAAAGGAAATTAAACGAGCTGCGGTATTTTGAGAAACTTGGAGACGTTTTAAACGAGATTTTGGAGCTCCCGCTAGCAGCCCATTTGCATAATCCAGTTTAGATTACTCTAAGGTTGACACTACGTCTGCGCAAATGTTGTCACTCAAATATTTTCGTATTTGAGATATAGGTTTCATCCGCATCTAAACCTGTCTTATTATCTAATTGGTTTGCAGAGCTGATGACATTGTTCCATCTATCACATATCCCTGATTTTTAGTGCCCGTTGTTGGATAGATGCTGCAGATTCCAATTTTAAATCAGGAATTTCACTAATGTTTTTAATCTAAGATTTAGGATACACAACTACAAATTCAGTTTTTTAATAATAATAATAATAATATATTTTATTCGTACTCAGGTACAGTTAAATTATAAATACATACATAAATTACAAAAGATATAAATTAATATTATCATCATTTAATTTCAGTTTGTTGACAGACATCCACAGCCAAACATTTTTTTCTAATTTATGTATAGATTCTCAAGATGATTCGGTGTTAGAAATACCGAACGAATAAAATACAACTAAGTACCATCAGCTAAACCATGATTTTAAACATTTTGTCTTCGGTTAAGGGGTTCAAGTGGGAGCAGTTATAGCCAAAATAATAATGGGCCAAGAACTGATCCTTGGGGAACTCCAATGGACAATCAGACAGAGCTCGAGAGTGTTTCTCAGATTATTATTTGCTGACTCCTGTTTTGAAGGTAGGATTGAAGCCACAATAGCACATTTCTTGTTTCTAGTCTGTTTCTATTCATATTCTACACACTATCCAAAATTTACATATTTGACAACAAGTTAAGAAAGTTGTGGATAATTGAAATTTTGGCGTAATTGACGGATTCAAGATGACTGCACGCATTAAATAATGACTGCACGCATTAAATAATGACTGCAGATTTTATTTTGAAATAATCTACATTAGTATTTATTCAAACAGCCAATTGTGGCTATAATAATTACCGCATATATACTTAAACATGCATTATGCAAGAGCAAAATCTGCTTATTACAAGTCTTTCTTTAGGCCTGAAATGTTATCTAAAATACCAATTAGACATTAATTAACTTATCCAGACCATAATAAACTCTCGATGTCAAGACTGGCCTTCGATGTAGGCTGGATTAGATTCCTATATGCCGCTAACGGCCAAAGACAATTAAATCAGAAAAAAGTGGATAATCGAGACTATGCTGTTTATATTAATGATTTAAATAATGATAACCGAGACTATGCAAAAATTTCACCGGCTTCTTTCTCGGCTCATAGTGGATCAATTTGACTGAAATTTTCAGCAAATTACCTTTACACTATCTAGTTTTTAACTATTATAGCGAGAACTGTCATCTCTTTATCTTATCTCCCATAATGTATCTTTAACAGCCAAAAAAACAACCCCCCCCCCCCCAAAAAAAAAAAACAAAAAAAAAAAACAAACGTCAGTACGATTTCAAAATCAGAGAGGCACTTTAATCATATTATTCTAGAAAACGACTTACTATATGGATCAAACAGTTTGTTGACACATTAGTGATTAATACATCACAATTCCAAGACATTACAGTCTATACATCAGTATCTGGTGTGTCCACCGCGAGTGTCAATAACAGTAGCGCAGTGTCTGTACATGGAGTGGACCAGACGATTGGTGAACGCCATTGGCACCTGGAACCACACTCTCAGAAAAGCCTGGTGCAATTCATCGGCTGTGTTTGGTCTCGGTACGACTTTATTAAGTCTCCTCTGAATTTTATCTCAAAGATGTTCAATAAGTCCGGACTAAGGGTAGCCAGTGCATAACGTTGACACCTTTCTTCTGTAGAAAGTCCCGAGTAACTCTGGCGGTGTGAGCACGGGCGTTGTCATGCTGGAAAACGTTGTTTCGATGACGTCCGAAATGTGGTATGACGTGGGGTCTGAGAGCTTGATCGATGTAGCGCACTGCTGTGATGCCGCCTTCTCTCCGTGGACCAGGAATTTGGAAGACCACAAGACCCACTCTCTGGTTCAGGCCGATTCCCCCCCAAACCATTATGCTTGGACCTCCCCATGACACATTGGTCAAAATAACGCTGGCCACGTCGACGCTATATTCTGGTCCTGCCATCTGCAGTTGATACGCAATACCGACTCTCGTCTGTGAACAGAACAGTTCTCCATTGCCTGTGTCGCCAGTTCTGGTGTTGCCATGGGCAAACTGTAGACGTTCACGTCGATGCTGAGGGGTGAGGATCGGTCCACGGTAAAGGTCCACGGCTTCTCTCCGTATCGGTACTGATGTGTCTTCCGTTGTTCCCACTGTCCGACGTGCTGTCTCAGATGCCTGTGTGAAGGGATTCTGCACGTGTTGTCTTACAGCATTGCGGTCTTGTCGCCTTGTGGTAACCCTTGGTCTACCAGTTCGGGGGCGATCATCGGTGGTGTGGGTGGTCCGAAAGCGTTGCTGAAGCCTGTAAATGGTCCGAAAAGTGATTGGCAACGACTTGGGCAGTGTGGCCAGCGTCGAGTCTTCCAAGCGCCTGGTTGTAGTGTGAACAGTACGTTATAACGTTATAACGAATTAATATTTCGTTACAACGAATTAATATTTCGTTATAAAAAATTAATATTTCCTTATAACGAATTAATGTTTCGTTATAACGAATTAATATTTCCTTATAACGAATTAATAGCCTATCAATCATCAGCGATTTCTTGTTAATGTTAATGTTAGAGACATTGGTACCATAGAAGGACGGATCTGATCAATTTTCACTGCACTCACTACATCATCTGGAATGTGGGCCCATTTCAACCTGGCAACAGCTTGTTATACTACCACAAATTAGTGTGGGCGTTTATGTCGTCGCTCATGTCCACGATAGAGGCTATAGTTTGGTGTGAAGCATTGGGATTATTGTCGGACGAACCCTATCGATTTTCCTTTTCAGGAGATACGCCCCTATCCCCGAAAACCCTGTGAACGTGATAGAGAATTTCATTGAGGACCAAACCTATCTATTTTCAGTCCCCTCGTGGTTCCAAAAACCCTGTGAACGAGATAGACGATACGGTTTGATGCAGTTCTTTCCCAATTATGGTGATAAGAGAACGCGTGACCTGTCGTTTTCAGCATCCCACAACTTTGCTATACAGATTTACCTCCGCCCCCCCCCTTTCTTTCTTCCGTAGACCTTAACATATTTAATTTTAAAATTAGGTGTGAAGCATTTGGGCCATTTGCCGACGTATTAAATCGTTTTTCGTTTAAGCTAAATAATTAATTCGGTAATTAATTTGGGAAGAAACCAGGGGACCTGTCACGAGGTTAGACAGGCGATCATATTCCTTGTCACGGACATGCAGGGAATCGAACCCACGCCACTTGGCTCACTGACAGAAATAATGATCTAAAATGCACACGTTAGACCACCGAGACCCCCACCAACTTCCAAAAAAAGAACTATAAAACTAAATAAATACTGGTTTTTGTTAAATGGTGAAACACATAAACCGAGAACCTTAGGTGACTATTGGGGTATTTACCGTGACCGAACGCTATGCATTTCTACTTGATATATAAAAAAAATTTGCAAGACGAGGGATGTATCGAATCGCATGTTGTTTTATTTTGATCTCTAGTATATATGGCTGATTAAATCCTGAGTATCGATTACATTCGCTTTCGCTTTGTCGTCTCTGCTTTATTAAAATTCAAATACATCTATTGATGCGTAACATATCATGATATAAAGATATCATGTATTATTAATATTACAAAACATTGCTATCAATCAAGGGAAAGTTAACAAGTTTTATATACTTTATCATAAAATCTCAATAAGTTTCACAACCTTCAGCCTCATTAAACTTTAGCGACAAAAGATAACTGTGTACATGTCTGATAAAAAGGCAGTCATTTGATTGTAACTTGACAATTTCATGATATATTTTTACACATAGCCTTTGAAGCGGTTCGGTCGTACAATTTAATAATTTATATATTTTGCGTTCGTTTTATTGATATGTAAGATGATGCTGATTTCATATGATTTACGAATACACAAATACGTTGATATGAATATTTCATAACTTGTAACCCCGTGGGTTTTCTCCGGGTCCTCCCACTGCTAAAGACCCCTACGCGCAAGCGAATTATTGAAATAAACTTGAAATATATGTTAGTCTGTGTCGAGTGGACGTTAACCCCCCACCCCCTCCCTCTCTCTCTCTCTCACACATAACTTGTATATATTGTTGCGATGTATTATTTATTATCCCATGTCGACAAGTGAAGTAACTATATATCACAATTAACCATACAAGTCACTTAAGCAGAGAGAGAGAGAGAGAGAGAGAGAGAGGGGTTTAACGTCCACTCGACACAAACTAGGTTAATTCGGGACTAACACATGGTCCAATTTTCATTCCATAATTCGCTTGTGCGTATGGGTCTTTATCAGTGGGAGGGAACCGGAGGACCCGGAGAAAACCCACGAGGCTGGACAGGCGACCCTACTCCTTGTCACGTACAGCCGGGGATTTGAAACTTCGCTAGTTGACTCAATGACAGGCTTTATGATACAGCACGCACGTGCTAACCATTCGCCCCCCCCCCCCCGTGGAATAGAGAAGTATCACAACAACTAGTGTTGCCATAGTCCCAAAATTATGTAAAAATTATTTAACCAAAACATTTGCATGTCTGTATGTTTTGTACCGGCAACGGATAGTCCCTACCACTAATTTTGAGTGTCTGCTCGATTTTGTTGGATATCTTGGGGATAATTTAAAGGAAAATATATTGGTCGGTATAAACGCGAAGGCAATCAATTCAAGAAATCCTCTCTGCTGTGTCCAACATTATAGAATCAAACATTTTAAAGGAGCTAACTCGCTAATATTTGGGACCTAGAAATTGACACAAATGGGTCGCAACGCATATAATAATGTAATATGAGAGTATATAAACAGATTTACATTCAATCACTTCTGTTTTTAATGTAATTTCTAATCAGCTATGTTCGGCGAAATACGCCAGAAGTTTCAATCGAATGGCATTTTCTAGGGTCTGATCATTCCAGTCTGCACTCATAGTATTTATTGCGCATGCTCTCCAGAAAAGAATATGACGCCACCGTTTGACATGACTTGTGGAATATTTCTTGCTTCGTTCTTCGAGTCCCTTGTTACAAATGGAGCTGAAACGCATCATGGTACACGAATCGTGTACCAATGGTAAAATGTTTATTTTGTCTTAGATATTGGATATCAGAAGCCCATCTATTCCCGGTAAGATCACGACATCAATGTTGATTTAAATTGACAAATAATTCATGTTTTCACGACGATATTGAGTTAGAGACTTAGCTACTTTAAATGAAATTCGCAACAGTTCACCCTCACCTTTAATGTTTGATGAAACGACAGACTGCGTTATGCACAAGATGATGGTTTAGTCCAAGTTAGATTTTTGAAAATGATTGACTGTCTTCCTACATATGGAAATCAAGTTCGAGTAACACTTGACGCCACCCCTATTTCAAATTATGTGACCAATTATGTTATTGAAAACTATCTGGGATATAATAAACTAAGAGAGGACTTGGCACTGATGGGGCATCTTTAATGACTGGGTGAGACAATGGTGTCGCCAAAAAATTGTGATACATGCCCAATCAAACAATTCCCCAAAATGTGAAGCGATCGGAAGTCACTGCGTGGCACACAAACTAAATCGTGCCTCGGAACAGTTAGGCAGTTATATGACTTCTATGACAATAATGACGTAGTCTTTTACGTGCACGCCAATGTATACACGGGTCCCCGTTTTTTTGTCTCATCTAAACGACTAGACAGCTTTTCTTGTCAGGCCCTCCGTCCTGCATCACTGACAAGGGGGGGGGGGGGTGAGGGGAACAACGTCTGGAAATCCCGATAAACTTTCTCGGCCAATTCAGGGTCTTACCCACTGACGCACCGTGTCTCGCGGAAGACCACAGTGTTTGATAGAAGATAAATGAAATGAAATGAAATGGGGTTTAACGTTCTACTGTTCTGCTCCTATACTGGGCTAATGAAGAAGGGCATACGCCATACAGTATGCTATGAGGGAAATGTTCCCAGACATCGGCACTAAGGCCTACTCTTATATCGAAGTCCAACTGTCGAGAGATCTTTTACGTGCACGCCAATGTGTACACGGGACCTCGGTTGTTCGTCCCATCCGAACGACCAGACAGCTGTCCTTGTCAGGCCCTCCGTCCTGCATCACTGACAAAGGGAACCACGCCGGAAAATCTGGATGAACTTTCTCGGCCAATGCAGGGATGGAACACCCGACCTCCAGTCTTACCCACTTAGCCACCGTGATCCCCATTGCTAGCATATAAACCACATGAGCAAACTTATTATGTGTTCGTATTACACTATTTGCACATGGTGCTGATACGCACACGTGTAAATAACCATTTGCACACTACCTCCTAACATGATGTAAATTTACCCCCAGTGCAAATCTGCACACGTGTGTAATTCATTTCGCATGACACGATGTGCACACGTGTGTATTAGCACACCTATGTAAATTTGCATGATATGTATAAAGGTACAAACGAGCAGCAGAGACTCCATGAGTAACACCTGGCTTGCAAACTAGCAGGTCTTGGGTTCAATCCCAGTGTTGGCCGTGGACGTTCCCTGGGGATTTTCCGGCGTGATTTCTCATTGTTAGTAGTGCAAGACGAATGAACTGACCATGAACAGCGTTTGGATGGGACGATAACAGAGAGAGAGAGAGAGAGAGGGAGAGAGAGAGAGAGGTTAACGACCACTGGACACGAACTAGGTAATTTCGGGACTAACATATGGTTCAATTTTATTTCAATAATTTGCTTGCGCGTAGGGGTCTTTAGCAGTGGGAGGAAACCGGAGAACACGGAGAAAACCCACGAGATTGGACAGGCGACCCTACTCCTAGTCACGTACAACCGAGGAATCGAAACCACGCCATTTGACTCAATGACAGACCTAATGATACAACGCCCACGGGCTAACCATTCGGCCACCCACCCCAACCCACCACGATAACAGAGGTCTCGCGTGCAACTTGGCATGCAGTTAAAAAAATCCTTGACAGCTGGAATTCAATTGATGTCCGGATTCAGTTTTCCTCCTTGCACACTGTAGTGCATTTACACCTCTTCATTACCCCCTATGGTGCAAAATAGTAGGACGTTAAACCCCATTTCATTATCCCAGTTGGGGCAGAAAAATTAGACGTTTAAACTCATTTCATTCACTAGATACAACATGATTGACAAATATTGATTGGGAAAGATTATAGTTATATCACTGGCTGACTTATGAATATTAATTAGTATATTGGGCGTAGGTGATACTTTAAACTGGCTATAACAGATCAGTATTCTTAGATGAAGATATCTATTGAATCCAACATATAGTAGATATATAATTGGCTGAGTTATGAATATGAATTAGTATATTGATTATTTATTGGGCATCAATCGTAGTTTAACAGTCTTTTAAAGATCAGAATGCTTTTACAGGATATAAACTGCCAATAGTCGGGTCTCTCTCAACACGTTAACAGGTGTTCCTTAGAAACTTTGGATAATTTATTGAATAAGCTGAATTACTTGCAACATACTCAGGTAGGTAATATGAATGTATATGAAGTGATTTATATTCATTATTTTTTTTTTTAAAAAAATATTGTAATTTCTAATCAATTATGTTTAGTGAAATACGCGAAAAGTTCAAATTGGACGGCAGTGTTTTACGTCTACTAAGTCCATTCTACACGTTTTGTAATGATTATTTTCTTGTTTTTGAATTGACCATTACTAATTATGTCCGCATTGTCTTGTAGAATATACTTGTCGTCGTTCATTATAAATGGGGAGACGCGGTGCCTAAGTGAGTAAGACGCTGGCTTTTCGTTAAGTTTCGCTCTCTTGAGGCCCACGTGAAGTGACGTGATTCGAAGTTATTTGAAATAGATTTCTTATTTGGGGTTTAGAGCGAAGGCATTATACAGTATAGAATTATGCAGACCTAGTGATTTAAAATATATTAACTATATTATTACTTATCACAGGTAACTTTTAATGAAACCATAAATTGATATATTTGTATTAATATATCAACTGAAAAATATGCTTATATTTAAGATGTATGTAGACGAGTGTGTGGTAGTGTTTGTGTGTGTGTGTGTGTGTGTGTGTGGGGGGGGGGGGGGTATAGTTATATATTCAATTTTAAACTGTAAATATTCTGTGAAATTATTCTTATAGAATGAAAATAGAATTATGTATTTTGTATATTGTGTGAAAAAAAAAGAAAAAAAAAAGACGCTGGCTCGCTTGTCTAGAGATCGCGTGTTCGATCCCTGCATTGGCCGAGAAAGTTCATCGTGATTTTCCGGCATGGTTTCCTCTTGTCATTGGTGCAGGACCGAGGGTTGACAAGCACAGCTGTTAGTCGTTCGGATGGGATGGAAAACCGAGGTCCCGTGTATACATTGACATTGGCGTGAACGTAAAAGATCCCTTGGCAGTTTGAATTCCATGTAAGAGTCGGCCGTAGCGCTGCTGTCCGGGCAAAGTTTCTCTCATAACACACTGTATGTTGTGTGCCTACGTTCTTTAGCCCAGGCGGGTTGGATGGCCAATGGTTAGCACGTGCGTGCTGTATCATAAGGTCTGTCATTAAGTCAACTGGCATGTTTTCGAATCCCCAGTTGTACATGACAAGGAGTAGGGTCGCCTGTCCAGCCTCGTGGGTTTTCTCCGGGTCATCCGGTTTCCTCCCACTGCTAAAGACCCCTACGCGCAAGCGGATTATTGAAATAAAATTAAGCCATATGTTAGTCCCGAAATGACCTAGTGTGTGTCGAGTGGAGTTAAACCCCATTTCTCTCTCCCTCTTTCTTTAGCCCAGTCGGACGTTAAACCCCATTTTATTTCAGTTCATTTCTTCTTTTTTTTTAATATTGTGTATGTTTAATATGGTAACCAGTAGGTTTGACCGGTTACCATGGTAGTGTTGGATGCTACGGCTTCTGAAATACTAGTCCCAATAACCATTCAGCCAGGCAACAGTCAAGAAATGTTTACTTTTTCTAGAAATTCGATTCCGCTGTCCAATCAAACAGCATCGGATATTAATTAATTCACATATCTAACAATATCGCTCTACTATTCTAAAAAAATATCTTGGCTAGTTCTGGTTGCTACGGCCACTAAAATATAACTTTGGCAGTTGGAATTCGAAATAGAAGTAGACCATTATATTTGCCCGGGCAAATTTGCCCTCATATCACACCGTAAGGCATATGCCCGTCTTCATTAGACCAGTCGGAGCAGAACAGTAGGACGTTAAATCCCATTTCATTTCATTACAAATGGCGCCCGAAGCCATAGAGTACACGATTTGTGCACTGATTTTAAAGGGACAATAACACTCTTGCTGGCTTGACAGCTCCAGAAAATACAAAATAGCCTTATTCTAAGTACTAGATGTGTTAGTGTCCTACCTGTTGTGTAAATTATCCATTAAATCCTATTTTACTTGTCCAAAAGGTTCAAAAATATTTTTAAATCTAAGTCACATTTGAAAAGCTTTGCGTTAGGCTTTTCAAATCATTTAGTTGAATTTTTCCAATTTTTTATATTAGGTGTGTTAAGATGAAATTTTTATCATCAATTAATTGGAATATTGTAAAATAGTTCAATTTGTTGACCAGAATAAAGATTGGGACATATTATTCTGTTACAACAAGTGTGGTATTGAGCCTTTAAAATGGACCAATATTGAATTCCAATTATTATTTCGAATATTATAGACAGAGAGAGAGAGAGAGAGTTAGAGGATTTATCTCCTTTAATAATTCAGAAATGTTACCTCCACTATTAAATTTATAATTAAACATACATTATGACGTCACATTAATAATGACGTCATTGTATTAATCATATAGTCTGGTCGGGGTAGAAAATTTGTGGGAAGAAATTCCTACCCAAATGATTTCTTCATTTTCTGAAACAACTATGTCCCTAGTGATTCCAGAAAAATTTTCCCCGCCAATCGGAGTTGAGCAAATTTTTGTACAGCATTTTGAAATTTTGACCCCCTTGGTCAACATAATGAAACTGAAAACCATTTATAACTTCAAAAATATCAATTTTACAGCCTAGAAATATATTATCAACATAGGAAAGTGATACCAAGGAATCCAGAAATGACGTCAAAAGTAACGTACGATGTCACCGTGACGTCAGAATACAAAATGGCGGAACTATGACGTCACTGTGATGTCAAAATTCAAAATGGCGGAGACGTGTTGTGAATAAAGCAATAACAGCAAGCAAATAGACAAGAGGAATATTCTGGACACCATAAAATATTCATTCGGATCATTTGTTCTACCCCGTACCAAATTCATCTTCTAAATCAATGCTGATTTGTTCGCTATTGAGACAACCCTCCCCGTGGCATCCTCCACACGCTTCAACACATTTCAAACCATTCTGTGTACAAGAACATGACGAGCATTGGTGTTTCAACGATTTACATTTACACCAGATGAAATTCAGAACGTTGTCTGGTGCTGATGGAAGAACAGTCGCGATGGGAACGTATCTATTACCTATCACTTGCCAACCCCAATTCACAGGATCGACGCCATCGTCTAGTTCATCCCAAATTCTAACCTGAACATGAACGTGGTGAGCATGCTGCTCGGCCGCGGCAGCTGTTGGAGGAAGTCTATTGATTTGAATGGAAATTTTTTCAGCAATCATAGCTTTGTACCTTAGGTACCGGACTTTAGTCAGAGAAATCTCATTTTTGTGACCATACATTGACATTGCACAGAATAACCTTTCCCCAGCTTCAGATACTTCGGACTGGGAACTTCCAGGTGAAGCTATTGTCTTGCTAGCTTCCTGAAAGATGTCACTGTTCGTATGTTTAAGAAGTCCCAATTTACTGAATCCGAAACAACCAGATTTCCCTCGCCAAATTGTCGTATTTGGTTCATAGCCGTCGAACACGACGATTGGCGAGGGAAATCTTTTTTACAAATGACCGATAGTTTTCTAAGATGTTGGAGATATTCGTACCCTTATTCCACCTTACAAAAATTAGCAGACCTCCATCAATGACAGTTATTTCACTGGCGAGGGAAGTGTTCGAAACGGGTGAAACGTTCTTGAGCAAATGCTCAGCGAGATCGGACTTGGTTACATGTCGCATGAAAGCTCCTGCAAACAGTGAGGACGGGAAGGCACTCAACTCATATTTGAAGAACTGTTGAATATCTGTACCTGTGCGCTGTGCCACCGTAATACATCTTTGAAAAAGAACTTCTGGTTGCACTCGCACTGTCTTGCCTTGAACTTTAACACCTGGTACCTCGCCAATCGTCGTGTTCGACGTCTATGAACCAAATATTAAGGGTCATCAGCACGAGCGCCGAGCTGCTACGTCTAAGTATAGGAGCAGTGACATTTCTCTGAAATTGGACACCACAGTTATCTATAGTCAAGCCCAGTTTCTGGCCAACATTGAAAACAAAATCCGTCTAATCAATCAGGTAGTCAACGATCTTGAATTTTGACATCACAGTGACGTCATAGTTCCGCCATTTTTTGTTCTGACGTCACGGTGACGTCGTACGCAAAGCCGTGTATAGGGAAAGTTACGACAACTCATTTACAGGCGCCATTTTGGTGTCCCAACTATAACGCCATAAAAACTATGACGTCATGGCGTCATATAGCTTTACTTTACAAAACGTTTTATTTTTTTCTTGGTATAACGTTTTACGGGCTACAATTCATCCTAAACAATTTGCAAAAGAAACCAATGCAGTTTGGTTCAATGATAAATATGTCAGACGAAATCATACTCAAAATCGGCCAAAATGACATGATTAACAGAATTCAATTGGGTGTTCTTCAGGAATTTTCGGAGAGCGATATCTCGTAATCAGTGTATTTTAGTGGTGGGGGGGGGGGGGTGTAAATAATTTCTTTTTAAATTCTTCACACACAGAGTGGTTATGCAAGCGAAATGTGTGGAAAAATCGAATTTGACAAACATCAATAAAAAAAATGTATTTGTCATTTGGTGGCGGGCATTTCTTTCAATATGACTGCCAAATTTGGTAAAAGAATATCACTTTAAAAATTAAAAATAAAAATGAAAATAAAACAACATTAATTTGGTAATAAAAGGGCAGATATAATCTCAAAAATTTAATTTCGAGAAATCTTGATGGTAGAAATTCACAATGGCTGGCAAAATGAAATCCAAATTGGTGGAATTTTAATTAATCGTCATTTCTTTCCGCTGGGTATGACTTTATGTGGTATATTAATCCCGAAATGACATAGTTGCTCTTAAATGAATATATTGTTAACGCGCTTTAAACATCAAGATGCAATAGACTTGGTGTAGAAAATTTTAGGTACATTGAAATGTTGGCAGTAAAGATAATATCATAGTTTTTAGTTACACATTGTTAACCAACCGCCCATAGATCCTTTAATGATAATAAATCATATACTTTATTCAGCTCGACGCAATATTTAAAATGAATACATGCAGTTCGTTTAACTTGAATGTAGATATTATATCTATGTTGCATATATAGGACCTTTCCGTTGAATCATATCATAGAAGTATCTTATTTCATAGTTTTACGTATTTGTCGACATTATAAAGGTGTACTTGTTCTATTGTTCCATTTAGCCTATGCATTTTCTTGTTTCACTTGACTAAACAACTAAACAAAATTTTTTGTAGGAATGTATAGAGGCTTTTATAGATTGAACAAAAAGCTGATACATATTGAGATGTGTGGAACATGTTCGGGGCGATTTGTAACAAATCTCAGACACGATATATATTTGATACTAGTTGAGCATCAGAACAACATGATTATTTCATTGGAAATTGGGCGCAAATAGCCAAAAGAGTCGGATAAACTCTAAACCAACTGCGTCTCCTTCACTGGGCCCCTTCAATGTCTGTCTACCTGTGGAATAACATGTACATTATTTGTATCTGTTAAATTTGTGCGGTTTATATATTAGATTAATATTATTATTTACCCATGGGCGGGGAGTGATAACGTCTTACCCCAAACAAATTGCAAAAGAAACCAGAAAGTTTCGGAGAGCGATATCTCGTATATCAGTAATGTCACTGATGAAATATATGCCCGAGACACATGTCACGCTTTATTTAAATTTTACCGATTTTACACCGATTTTAAATTATTTATCCTTTAGTCAATTTAAAGAAATTTCTATTTTCGAAAAATTGATGATACAATTAATGATCGATGACAGAAAACTGACACACAATCCGGAATGACTCCAGACCAAAAATCATGGAATTTCAGGCATTTATTTTGCCGGCTAGAAGGCAAAAAGGTTGTATCTCCCAAATTACTATTTACATTTTCATTTTTCACTTTACCCGTCTGCACAAAAAATCTGATTTTTAAAAGCGTATGCAATTTAATAGCGCTTTTATTTGGTGTATCTTTTATTTCACTTTCTTACGAATTAGACTATTCTTATAACAATAATGTGCGCTTTCTGCATAATAATAATAATAATAATAGTTTGTTCAGCTATACTTTTCGTTTAAAAAATGTATTCTATGACATATATATATACATCCTTGTCGGGGGCAAAATAGATAGTGAGTAGGTACAAATACTTGGGACCCAAGATGGCGTCTTACTACACTTGAGGTCATATTTTCTTGACGTCATATAAAATTTCTGGCTTCACAGTTGTCGCAACTTTATCTATATACGGCTTTGGTCGTACGTTACTTTTGACGTCATTTCTGGATTCCTTGGTATCACTTTCCTATATGTTGATAATATATTTCTAGGCTGTAAAATTGGTATTTTTGAAGATATAAATGGTTTTCATTTTCATTATGTTGACCCAGGGGGTGAAAAGTTCAAAGTGCTGTAAAAAATTTTGCTCAACTCCGATCCGCGGGGAAAATTTTTCTGGAACACTAGGGACATAGTTGTTTCAGAAAGTGAAGAAATCATTTGGGTAGGAATTTCTTCCCACAAAGCTGGATTTGTCACCTTCTCCAACCAGCCTAATATTAAACATACATTATGCAAGAGCAAAATCTTCCTATTGCAGGTCTTTCTTTAGGCCTGAGATGTTATCTAAATTATTAATTAGACATTAATTAACCTATCCAGACCATAATCAACTCTCGATGTCAACGCTAGCCTGCGATAATTGTTGGATTATGATCTGATTTGCTGCATAACTTTCCTTCTCGATTTAACGATTAAATGGATAATCGAGACTATGATTTTTGTCGTACCGACTTTAGTAATGATGACCGAGGCTATGCGAAACTTTCGATCGCTTATTTCTCGGTTCATAGTGGATCAAATTGCCTTTACATTATCTAGTTGTTAACTATTATAGTGAGAACTGCCAGCTCTTTATCTAATCTCCCATAATGTATCTTTAAGCCTGAAATGTTATCTAAATTATTAATTAGACTTTTATTAACAAAACAAGACCATAATCGAATCTCGATGGCATCGGATACTCGAGATTTTAACTAGATTAAAACCGTTCGAAATTAAAAATTTAATTTAAAAATGGGAAAGTGAGGCTAAGTCTCGATTATGCCAGTGCCTTGGTTACCACTGTGCACACATCTTGTCAAAACTACAAACAAAGATAACTTGGCTGAGAATGAAGTAATTTGAATGAAATTTTCAATATTTTCTTTTTCTATCATCTATTTTTGAATTATTATAGCAAGAATGACCAACTCTTTATTGAACTCTTAACTAATGCAGTGGCGGCGCCAGCCGTCGGTGATTGGGGGGGGGGGGCAAAGCTGGGGCAAAATCCAAGGTTAAGGGGGGAAGATAAATAGATCTGCCCAGATACCGTTCGTCGCCTGATCACTAGTTTATCCGACTAGAGAACAAAATATCAAACGAACGGAATTGCGAACCTCAACGAATTCCTATTGTGAGCGCCAAAGTAGCGAGTCCATTGGGGATCTCACCAAGAACATTTTGAAAAATAGACTGTCGGAAATGCTCTACAACATGCAAGTTTATGACTGAGTGGGGATGTGGGATTTATTCACCGTAGAAGGTATTGATTACCGAAACGTATCACAAATACTTTTTTTTATTTTCTAAAATTATTGGTGGTGGGCAAACAGAGGGCAGAACTGATTAATCGGGGTGGGGGGGGGCAAATCCCCCCTCCCCCCTGGCGCCGCCACTGAACTAATGTATTATTAATCTTATTGCCAATTTTTTTAATTTATTTTCATAATCAGCTGATAACAGAGATGGAATTTTGGGTTAAATACACGGTGGCCATTGTCGTCCTATTATTTGTTTTACGGTGTCCTGTCTGTACTGCTATCTGTAAGTTTAAATATTTCTATATATTTAGTTTATACAGTGTATCCCGTGCTTTATCATCTTCAATAGTAGGCATGATCTCGCTTTAACTACGCACATCTTATCAAGGCCTTCTCGTAATAACCTGCATATTTCGGCATTAATTTGGACTGGGTATACGCCCAGCTTGTGAGCCTATCAGATTCCTGGATCGTCGCGAATACCAAGTCTCGCGCTTTCAAGCTAAAAATATATACCTGTGATAATCGAGTTGCAAAGTTCAAGGTTGGTTCAATGCCAAGGTTTTCGTGCAGGTCACTATGTCACAACCTCTAATTGGACGCTACTATACACGTGTCTGTAGATAACGTAGCTATAAGTTCGGGAATTGTGAAGTAATCTAGCAGTGTCCAGATGTTGTAAAACTCGCAGTCGTTGCTTCGGGAACATGGTGCTTTATATATGATGCACAGGAGTTTTATAGTTAGGGTTGAATCGCCAATCGATGTTAAGTTTACTGTGTCACCTAGCGTGGCACGGCTAGAGTTATGTCCATTTTTGTAACAAAATCATATGAAATGGGGTTTAACGTCCTACTTTGTGTGATGTTATACAAGCTTAAGCTTATGCTCGTCCTTATTAGACCAGTCGGTGCAGATGTGCAGAAAAGTAGGACTTCTTGTGGGGTATGCTCGTCTTAGCCCAGTCGGTCCATAAAAGTAGGACGTTATACCCTTATTTATCTCATTTCACGTCCTTTACCAATTTCTACTATCTCTACTAATACCAGTATCGTTATGAAAACTTACCTTGATGTCATGTGGGGTATGCCCAACTTCAGAAAACTAGGACGTGTATCCCTCTTTCATTTCATTTGTGGGCTAGGACACCGACACACAACCCAATAGTTGCGAGTTCGAACCAGACCCACACCTCCACAACAGGGATGTCGAGGGCGATAAGAATATACCCCAATTTCCCGGGTTCGAACCATCGACATTTGTTCAAATGAAACGAAAAATTGGGGTAGTAAAAGTATGGAAGGGTATCGCTGCCAATATTAAATGCTCTGCTACAATGTCTTTTCCATTGATTATATGTAAAACGTACACTGTACAAAGTCCTAATACCGGTAATGATAAAGTAACAATACCTCTAAGGCAAGTGTTAAATGTAAAACGTCAAATGACAAATGTTTTGTGGGAAAATGCTTTTTTTTTGACGAGTCTACATTTTACATTTCTCTCATTACATTTTACATTTGCTCTCTGCCACACTCCATTTGTCCTTCATGCATTCAACATAGCATGTTTCGTACAGCACCAACTTGCAAATGTAGGACATCACGTGACTTATTAACATATACGGAAACCTGGCACACTTTAGCTTCGTCTACACTAGGCTTGAAAAAGCCGGCTTTTTAAAAACCCGGTTTTTTCAAAACCCGGCTTTTTCAAGTGTAGCGTCTACACTGACTGAACGGAAAAAGACGATGAACACCGACCTTCGTTATTTGTGGAACTTCCGGTTTATTTATTACGCCATCGGCTTCAGTCAATTTTGCAGAGATAATAATATAATAATAATGATTACTTTGGTTACTTTGGTGCAATTATATATCCAGCTTATGGAATATAGCAGATCGCTGACAGACTTACGGAAGAGGGCGAGAAAACGACGTGCAAGACGATTGCGATTGTATATCCGTCGAAGACACTTTCGACTAACATCCTTCATGGCTATGATCGAGAGTTTACCTGATGGCAGAGCTGGGAGAATATGGAAATACCCTACTTCCTCGGATTTATGGGATAATTATATGAACAACTGGAAGCAATGCCAATGTTATGAATGTACGGAAGCTCGGGACGAATGACATCCGGGTACTTGAAAAAGCCGGCTTTTAGGAAAAAACCGGGATTTAAAAGGCTAGTGTAGACGGTGAATGCTGCTAGTGTAGACGTAGCTTATAAGAACAAGAATATTCACGACACTATATCAGGAAATCAGCCTAGCACACATTGTTGCAGAGCATTTAATATTGGCAGCGATACCCTTCCATATAAAAGATCCCCTGTCAAATTGGTAGTAACGGATACCCTTTCAAATGAAATGTGAAGACTACCATCGCTGAAAATATTTGATTTAATTATTTTATTTTTCAAAAAAAAAATGATTGCCGACTACAACCTTGCCTTGCACTAATGCTTTGAATTAGGGCTACAGTGATTATTTTTAAACATGCCTCCTTTTTATATTAGGGGCGCGCGTGCGCTTTGCCAAATGGCGTCGTCTCGATTCCCCGCTCGTATGTGCCAAGGCGAATGGTCGCCTGTCTAACCTCGTTGACTTTCTCCAGTTTCCTAGTTTGTTTTGAGTGGACGTTAAACCCTCACTCCTCTCCCTTTTGTCCGTGTAGCTCATCCAAATATAACTGGAAAGGTAACGTGTGACGACCTTTTGGAATTCTGGGCGGATGGTGTTCAATATATACATGCTAATGATAAGAAATGGGATGCTCTGTCGACCATCAACATACCTGGTGATACACAACTGATAGCAATCAAATGTGAGAATCCCTTTGACTGGGGTGGCATCAACGCTGTCTTTAGTAACGGGATTAAAACTGATACAAGCTGGAAATGTTCAGAAACAGAGGAAGACGATTGGAAAAGTATCGGGTAAGTCAAAATTATTTATCTCATTATTAACAAATTTTGCAGATATATATTTACATTAATTTGTTACAAAGGAATTTGGCATATGTATTCCTTATAGCCTAAGGGTGGAAACTATTTATTCTGGTGTATTTCGATCACGGATAATGACCAAGCACAACTAAAACCTAACGAACACAATAATTCGAGTTTTTTTGGTTTTTTAGCAATACTGTAAAGTCGTTTGAGCGTTCTGTACACCTGTTTTCGGTATCGCGTATCTGACATTGAAATGAGTCTAATCCAGTATTTTGTATTAAAATACAGTTTAGTTGGGATGGCCTGGTGGTCACATCTGGCTTGCGGTTGCGGTTTCGATCCCTGGTGTGAGCGTATGTGGCTTGGATATAGGGGCGCCTTCTCAACCTCGTGGGTTGACTCCGAGTACTCCGGTTTCCTGCTACAGGGGGATCACGGTGGCTAAGTGGGTAAGACGCTGGGTCGCTAGTCTGGAGGTAGGGTGTTCGATCCCTGCATTGGCCGAGGAAGATTTTCCGGCGTGGTTCACATATTCCTGAAGCAATAAGCCGAGAAACCCCTGTCTGGCCATTGCTGGATTGGCTTCTGATATCTGAGCTTTTGAGGGGTGTGTCTGTTCTTCCCGTTCAATCAAATCTATCCCAAGTACAGCAACATGACAACCCTTCGTGTAATCTGGGATCTTCCCTAAAACTTTAGACAGTGGTTAAAGGCATTAAAGTATTGTTCGTCTCCAAACAGTATTGTTTACATTGTATTCGTTTTGATAGCCTCGTTTGTCACACAACGTGAGTCATGACGTAATGTTATGTAAACATATTTGGTTCAATTTGGAGCCCTGTTTAAAGCGTAATGATATTGTTACGCAGTTAGCTATTGGTTGTTAATCGGACTATTTACCAGGCAGCTTCGCGTGAAGCCGTGTTTGCGTCATGTTCGCGCATTGTGCACGCATAAGTTATGAAATGGGCATTGAGACGCAATAGCACTACTTGTTTACGCATAGGCTAAATCCATGGTTTTTGCCAACGGCACACCTTGGAACACATGAACATAATAGCGGCACACCTGGCTAAATATATGAAAATTATTTGAATTTTGGAAAACAATCCCCCCCCCCAACCCCCAACAAAACCCAACCCAAAACACATTGCAAATCATAGACGGCATACATCCGTAGACAGTACACAGACTATAACCATAGATACATAGAATGGCTCAAACTAAATAAAGAAAAACACAGCTATTATGTCAGTAAATATTTAATTGGTTAAATTGGGATCACGTGGTTTTTCGAAATTTCTTAGTGTGCCGTTAAGAATTTCGCGCGGCACACTTGGGATGATCATGTGGTTGAGAATCCCAGGGCTAAATATTGTTCGCGCATTGTTCGCCGTAACGCATTCTCCTACAATGTCCCGCAGTGTCACGCACAACACGCATAGTTCCCACTGTCTTCCCGTATCGTCACGCATTGCCCTAACGACTTCGTGCATCGTGAATTGGTGGCCAGATCCATATCTCTCCCGCTCTCTTTTTTGCATATTTGTCTTATATCAATTACGATATTGCAGATTTAACGACACAACCTGGACAAATGCTTCAGTGCTACCATTTTGGATTTGGACGAATGAAAAATTAACTGGTGCGGGCACTATCTATTGTAGAAAGTCCTTCAATAGCACTAGAAGTATGTATACTTTGTGTACCATGTGAACTCCCCAAATAAGACGTGACACCAGGTGTTCCAGAAAGAAGAAGCACGCCATTTAAATATAAGCTAAACAGTACAGTACCTTGCTATATGACCCGGACACAGCCAGTCAAGTTGGTATAGATGTACTGACCTTTTTTGGAACACCTTATGTCACCAGGGATTTGATTTATTTATCGTATCGCCACAAATCTAGGTTTGAATTAGACACTATACCGTTTGAAACCCTTGGAAAGCAGTATTCAAATGGATCTGGTTTCTTAATTTGGCTCGTTTGTATTCAAATCGCCTGACTTTTGTATTGACTGCTAATGGTAAAGCCCAGTTCACACATAACGAAGACCTCGCTACACGCTTTAAAGGCGCACAGACATTCTATAGAGCGTAGCAAGGTCGTGGTGGAACGTGGAAAACCCCCTCAAGTGTAAAGGTGACTACGTTCTCTGAACGCGCAAAATCACAGACATTTTAATCTTTTTTTCGCGTTCCCATTACGCGTATACCACACCCAATTCATTCCCTTCTTCGCTCTTTCACGCTAACTCCACGGCTGGACGACGCACAGCCACGACCATACCGCGCTCAACTACGTTGCCGCTGAGATGGCGTTCCGATTACGTCCTTGTTATGTTGTTATAACGACCTCACCTAGACTGGCGGGTGTTTTGTATATAATGCCAGCGTCAGACCGGGATGGCGTCTTTACTGCGCTGCTGCGACCGTACAGTGACCAGAAAATGTACAAGGTCGCCGGCAAACGTGAACACAACGTGAGAAAATGTCCCAAAAAATGTCTTTAGGATCGTGTCCGAGAGTGGCAGGGACGAAAATCTGAGGTCACGCGTACACATTCGCGTGCGCGTAATAGATCCCTTGACAGTTGGAATTCGATATAAGAGTAGGCTGTAGTGCCGTTGTCCGGGCAAAATTTTCCTCATAGCACACTGTATGACGTATGCCCGTCTTCATTAGCCCAGTTCGGAGCAGAACAGTAGGACGTTAAACCCCATTTCATTTAAATTCTTTTGTATATAGTCTATATTTTATTTATGTAGCCCATCCAAACATAACTGGAAAGGCATACTGCTATGATGTAATGGAATTCTACGCGGATGGTGTTCCATATTCACATGTTAATGATAGCAAAAGGTATTACCCGTCAACCATCAACATATCAAGCAGTACTAAAGTTGTAGCCATCAAATGTAATAATATCAAAGAGGCGCATGGCCTTAACGTTGGCTTGAGTAACGGAGTTAGGACTGATACAAGCTGGAAATGTTCAGATGGCTATGAAGACGACTGGAACACTATCGGGTAAGTTGAAAAGTCGGCTAAAGTTCTATATAAAACAGGTCTCACGATATGGATAGCCACATCTTCAATAGAAGGCTTGATCTAGCTTTAACTGTGTACATCTCATCAAGCCCTTCAATAGAAGGCTTGATCTCGCTTTAACCCCGTACATCTCATCAAGCCCTTCAATAGAAGGCATGATCTCGTTTTAACTACGTACATCTTATCAAGCCCTTCACGTAATACCCTGCATATTTCGACACTAATTTCGATTTTGTAATGACCGAGCTTGAAGGCCTATCAAATTCCTCGATCATCGCAAATACCAAGTCCCGCGCTTTCCAGCTAAAATGTCTACCTGTGATAATCGAGTTCCAAAGTTCAAGGTTCGTCCAATGTCAAGGTTTCCTTCGTCATGAACCAGAGAGAGAGAGAAATGGGGTTTAACGTCCACTCGACACAACTAGGTCATTTCGGGACTAACGTATGGTTTAATTTTTTTTCAATAATTCGCTTGCGCATAGGGGTCTTTAGCAGTGGGAGAAACCCGTCTTCATTAACCAAGTTGGGGCAGAACAGTATGACATTAAACCCGGCCATTTGATTTCATTTTATTGAACGTATTTTTTAAAATATTTTATAGTTATCCTATCTCAATAACATTATTACAGTTTTAACGACACCCATTGGAATAACTCAAAACTTGTACAGCTTTCAACTATTGATTGGATTTGGGCGAATGAGAATGTAAGGCATAAGGGCACCATCTACTGTAGAAAATCAATATGTAAGTATATACTAGGGTGCCTCCCAAACCTCTAAGTAATATTCGATCTATATATATGGATATTGTTATACTTATTGTTCAACATAGTCCACCTTGACATCAATGCTCTTGTTTTATGTATTCTCCAGCATATTTATACCGTCCGACAACCCTTCAAACTCCTCCACAGCAGTGGTGACCTCCTCATCCTCCCTAAATCTGCGATCCCCGGGGACAGATTTGGGTTGTGGGAAGAGGGAGCTACATCTGGAGAATAGGCTGGGTGAGAGATGATCTGATTGTCTCTTCAAGCAAGGATCGATTTCCAAACATTGTCTTTTGCCTATCAATGTATGGATGGAAGTGCTCCGAAGTACCTGTGAGATTTCTTGAAAATGTCTGTCCCATTCTAGATTAGATAAAACTTTGTGTTCCACAGTAGAAATTAAAGTCGTTTTGGGGTCGAGCTTTTCAAGTCGCTGCATCTACAAAGAGGAATAAACCACCATTAAACCGCCACAGAAATCCATCACTCAGCCAATTTAAATCTGAATTCAAAACAAAACTATTTGGATTATATTGTCCGACACCATTGTATGATGCGCCATGGACACGTTTTATAGATTTAGCGTTAAATTAACATATTTTTTATTACTATTACAGTATCGGAAACAAGTACAGCAACCGCCACAGTAGTGGGACCAAGTTCCCCAACCGCCACAGTAGTAGAGCCATGTTCTCCAACCACCACAGTAGAGCTAAGTACTGCAACCACCACAGTAGTGGCGCCATGTTCTCCAACCACCACAGTAGAGCTAAGTACTGTAACCACCACAGTAGTGGAGCCATTGTCCCCAACCACCACAGTAGTGGAGCCATTGTCCCCAACCACCACAGTAGTAGAGCCATGTTCCCCAACCACCACAGTAGTGGAGCCATTGTCCCCAACCACCACAGTAGTAGAGCCATGTTCACCAACCACCACAGTAGTGATGCCATGTACAGAGACCGCTGACTTTCATCTTCAACCTTCGTCAACTGGGGTAGCTGTGTTAGGGTCTGACGGTGTTTTGAGATCGCGGGTATGTCGAGACGTTGTGGTGGTGACACCTGAATCTGAAATGAGGGAGGAAGTTGTCAGCAGCATCAACAAGGAATTAACCCTCGACAAAAGTAAAATGTCGTCTGTTATTAGAAAGAAAGCCAGTCAGAAAGATGAGAGGACCAGCTCAGCTGCTGTTGGTTATTTTGGGCTGATATTCGCTGTTCTGCCATTTGCCCTTATAATCATATCTGATATTCTAAAACTGGTACAACATTTGACAACACGCATGCGTGCACACTAGTGTCGGCTATAATTCGGAGACAATAAAATAAAAGGTCTCGAATATTTTGTGACGTTGATGCTCTTTTAGTTTTCAAGCACCTGTTTTATGGAATAATCTACCATTTAGTTTAAGATGTTGTACATCTCTATATTCTGTTAAAAAAACAACTTAAAACACATTTATTTAATTAGGCTTTTAACTGACTGTATACAATCGTTAACATGTCCATAACCTTGTAGTTTATGTATGATTTACATTGTCACTTTGTAAAGTGCCCCTGAACATGTTATATGAAAGGGCGCACTATAAATATGCCGTAATAATAATAATAATAATAATAATAATAGTGTCTCCAATGTTGGCACTGTGTTTTTAATTTCATAAATAGATAAATAGTTCATGGGATTTATCATTCATCCATTAATTGATTTAAATTAATGTTTACTGAGCATCGTTTATCTATCTATATAAATTGTTGTATCTGGCATTTACCAGATTTTGTTTTTATCTTATTATCTTAATGTATACAGTATATACCAGATTGTTTTACCACATGTTATACATTGTTCTTTTTCTTATTGTATCTAGTATTTACCACTTGTTATAAATTGTTTTTTTTTCTCATTGTATCTAGTATTTACCACGTGTTATAAATCGCATTTTTTTCTTATTGTATCTAGTATTTACCACGTGTTATAAATTGTTCTTATTTTATATTGTATCTAGTATTTACCACGTGTTAAAAATTATTCTTTTCGTATGATATTTAGTTTTTACCACATGTTATACATAGTTCTTTTTCTTATTATATGTAGTATTTACCACGTGTTATAAATGGTTCTTTTCTTATTGTATCTAGTATTTACCACGTGTTAAAAAAATATTCTTTTCGTATGATAGTTAGTATTTACCACATGTTATACATTGTTATTTTTCTTATTGTATGTAGTATTTACCACGTGTTATAAATTGTTTTTTTCCTTATTATATCTAGTATTTTACCATGTGTTATAAATTTCTTTAGTGACTGATATAAATGTATACAACCGGAATGACATTGGGGCCTGGGAAACATGACACAATATTATCTGTTTATGAGGCTAAATCTATTTGTTAAGGCCGGTTCAATTTTTGTCAAGGTAGCTGAGATGTAAATAAGGCTAGGGCACTTGATTGTTGGCGAGATTGTAGGATAATTTTAGGGTAAGCACAGGGGCTAGGTCAAGGGTTAGGGCTGGGATTAGCGCTATTCCTGTTTACATCTCGTGACTACCTATGACGAAGGGGTGGGTGGGGGTGGATGGCCGAATGGTTAGCACGTGCGCGATGTATCATAAGGCCTGTCATTGAGTCAACTGGCGTGGTTTCGAATTCCCGTGGGTTTTCTCTGGGTCCTCCGGTTTCCTGCCACTGCTAAAGACCCCTACGCGCAAGCAAATTATTGAAATAAAATTAAACCATATGTTAGTCCCGAAATGACCTAGTTTGTGTCGAGTGGACGTTAAACCCCATTTCTCTCTCTCTCTATCCTATGACGAAAAATTGAGCTGGCCTTGTCATTTAACACTAACCCTGTTTTTGATGACGAATCAAACAGTCTGATTATAATACAGATCTACATTTCGTTTCGTTTTTTTCCGTGATTACATAGGCGTGCACGTAAAAGATCCCTTGGAATTCGTTATAAGATTAAGCCGTAGTTCCGCTGTCCGGGCAAATTTCCCTCATAGCATAGCACACTGTATGTCGTATGCCTGTCTTCATTGACCCAGTCGGAAAAAAACAGTAAGACGTTAAACCCCATCTCATTTCATTGTCATTTTCAAAAGATCTTGGAAAAGTTTGATTTCGGTGCGCATCAAATTCGATGGGAAGCATTGGGACACTGAGCGGATCAGTCCTATTGATTTCCCCTATTTCTAGTACATATGGGCGTATCTTGCATGGTAACTGCTTGTTATCAGATGGGCTCTTTCTAGACATAACAATTAAGATCGTTGGAATGACATGCGGGGATAACTATTAGTCTGTGTCCTGGCACATGGATAAGCTAACCATTGACTTAGAATTAGTTTTATGTAATACATTTTAACCTGTCTGAATATATGGATTGGCTTGGGTCGATTCGGAGGATGATTTTAGAAAAAAGTTTTTTTTGTGAACTTTTAATTCTGTAGGCTACATTCTACAAGTTAACCATAGCTTTTAATGTCCTCAATCGGGAACCGTCTACACTCCTTTTACCTGAAATATTAAACATTCTGTACACACACATACATATATATATATCAAAGGATGTCTAAGGGAGAAAACCCCATTTGCAACATCGACTTGAGGTGGAAGTGCACGTAAAATACAACTAACACACATATATATCAAACACAAAGTTTGCTTGTTTGTTTGGAGACGAAATGGACAGAAATGTGTAAGGGGGATAACACCATTTGCAACATTGACTTGAGGAGGGAGTGAGTGGGTGTGGTGTGTTGAGGCGGGGTAGGGAGCATATCCAACTTTCGCAAGTTCTTTTTTAGGAATGTTAGAAAACTAGGGAAACACAAATTATGTGAAGGCGGACAAAAATTTAACGTTTTGTAAGGCGGGACTAAGCGGACTGGAGTCACCGTCACCACTACACGCAGGTTCCCTGTAGTAAAAATATCTGGCATGTTGAATAGTACAATTACTTAATTTAGTCACAGAATAAATCATTATGGTACTTCAAATTGTCGCCAAATCGAGGCGGGGTTAATCTATGAACACTGCCCTGTTAATTAGGAGATAAACACTTCCTGTTTGGCATTTAGAGGGGTGTTATTGTCCAATAGACATGTCCTGAGATTTTACATCAGAACGCGTCTTCTTGCAACGCTAATGCATCTTGGGTCCTAATGATCTCAGGACATGTCTATTGGACAATAACACCCCTCTAAAAGCCAAACAGGAAGTGTTTATCGACATTGTAACAAGCTATTTTAGGATTTTAAAAGAAATTACTAAAGCAGAGGGGGGTTATTGTCCAATAGACAGTGTCTAATTGACCAATCAAAACACAAGATTCACTCTTAAGCATGTTACAGTATAAATTAATTATATTAACGAAAATCGTTGTTGAGGACAATCACTTTCACATTGAAGGACGGACTACACATCCATGGCAAATAAAATATGAACCTATAAAATTGTATATGCTTTACTTGTTAACAGAATTGATTCATATTTGATATCATTTATCCCCGATGTTCAACTGTCCGAGGTGTGGTAGATAATGGATAGGGGTCGGTGGTGCGAGTTCAACAATTATGTTATAGGTTCCCACTGTTGTGCGATGCGTTACGATCTGATACGTTTGGATACGTTTGGATACGTTTAGATACAGTCAACACCATTGCTACAACTGACCTGGGGGGTTGGATGGCTGAATGGTTAGCGTGCGCGCGCTGTATCACAAAGTCTGTCATTGAGTCGACTGGCGTGGTTTCGAATCCCCGGTTGTACGTGACAAGGAGTAGGGTCGCCTGTCCAACCTCGTGGGTTTTCTCCGGGTCCTCCGGTTTCCTCCCACTGCTAAAGACCCCTATGCGCAAGCGAATTATTGGAATAAAATTAAACCATATGTTAGTCCCGAAATGACCTGGTGTGTGTCGAGTGGACGTTAAACCCCATTTCTCTCTCTCTACAACTGACCTCAATATGTGATAAGACCTTACACTGATAGGACCACCACGATCAAAACCACGATTTCAATCGTAGCACAAATCTAAAGTTTAACTGTCTGAGGTGTGGTATATAATGGATTGTTGGGGGGGGGGGGGGAGGTGTTTTACGACTTCAACAATTAGAAAAGAATATGATTCTATACACACCTGTGATCCTGTCAATAATTTCTTATCTGTAGTAATACCTGGTTCGTCTGACCCATCTGCATTAAAACCTGAGAATACAATATATCACAGAAAACCTCCAGCAATAAGAAATAAAAATAAACCAACATGTGTTGCACGCCAACATCGCATATGCCACAACTACGATACGCGTATCCAATGATTGCTTCAAATCCCCCCAAAAACATTTTAATCGCAAGAAACTACCCCACTTGTATATAACGTGACTTAAATGAGTGTGTGTTTGTGTGTGTGTGTGTGTGTGTGTGTGGGGGGGGTCCACATATGGCTTGTATTTCTCACTGTCCATTTGGAGAGAGAGAAATAGGGTTTAACGTCCACTCGACACAAACTAGGTCATTTCGGGACTAACATATAGTTCAATTTTTATTTCAATAATTCGCTTGCGCGTAGGGGTCTTTAGCAGTGGGAGGAAACCGAAGGACCCGGAGAAAACCAACACGGTTGGACAGTTGACCTTACTCTTTGTCACGTACAATGTTCATTTGGAATAACTAGCGAAGACAAATCACAGTGTCGTTTAAGTCTCTCACTATTCTCACAAACGCTAGCCATTCAATCAACTCACACGAAGCACTCCCTACGTCGCCCGAGCAGACAAAAAGCCGACAGATGTGTGTCTTAACTTTCCACATAAATTTGTCATACTATAATTGGAAATAAATCCTCTATAAATTATTTCGTGGGGATGCATCCTTTAAGACACATCTTGGTGGTGGCAAATTATCTAAGTGTATACCAGACTCGCCTTCGCTTCCCCTAAACCCGTGTAAACCAGTTCATATTTCAGTAAATAGAGAGGGTAGAATTATGAATTATGATTTTCTCAAGATATGAACTGTTGAAGGGAAAATAAACATAAATGTTTTACATATTTAATAAATAGTTATTCAGATGAAGTGTTAAACGTATAAAAAAAATTATTTTAAAATTTCTTTAATCATAAAAAGTCAACTGAGCGCAGGGTAGAATTATGATTTATGATATTATTACGTTTATCGATCAAATGGAGGGTTGAAGGGGAAATAAACATAGAAAGTCTACATAAAAGTTGACTTAATAAATAGTTATTCAGATATAGCGTTAAAAAATGGTCAACTGATCGGAGGCGCGGGGGGGGGGGGGTGCTAAAAATTGTCACTATTAAACTCAAAGAAACCAAAATAAGTTTTGAAAGTCGGCTTTTCCACCCCGTGTAAAGACGGCACATGTTTTGACCCATAAGAACTGTCGGTGAAAGCGGACAGGATACTTTCATTGCATTATATAAATATACATATACCACTAATTATTTTTAAAGTAGCTAAGTCTCTAACTCAATATCATCCAAAGTCTTCGACATTGAAAACACCAATTATTTGTCAATTTAAATCAACAATTTAAGACAAAATAAACATTTTAACATTAGTACACGAATCGTGTAAAGAGCCTTTCCACGCCATTTGTAACAAAAGAACTCGAAAAACGAGGCTAGACATATTCCACAAATCATGTCAAACGGTGACGCCATATTCTTATCTGGAGAGTATGCGCAATAAATACTATCGGTGTAGATTGACATTCGATTGAGACATATACATTCACATTACATTATTATATGCGTTGCGACCCATTTGTGTCGATTTCTAGGTTACAAATATTAGCGATTTAACTCCTTTAAATAATGTCATTACATACTCTGACTGATTTAAACTTATAAAATCGTAACTAATAATAATTAATCATAACTAACCTGGTTCCAATCTGAATACAGCATTGAAACATTTGTTTGCATAAAGTGCTTCAATGAATTTCTTATAACCCGTTTCACCACGGTTTAAAAGAATATCTAACATTTCCCTGGCGGCTGCTTTTTTACCATCTTGTCTCGTCGCTTCTCTCTGTATCTGTTCCACATCATCCTCATTGATGGCTTTATAATCAAGTAAACTACACATTACATTCCTATAATCTTTTTTAATTTCATCGGTAAGGAAAACATAATTGGCACGCATCTTGCTGTAAATGTCCTCGGGTGGTCTCCCCTTTTCCACGTTGACGTGTAGTGTTTCTGTAACCACCCCACTCTCCCAGAAACTATCAACGGGATTCCCATCCTTCGGTTCATGGACTTCTTTTAATTCTTTGTCTGTAATTAGACATAAATATTTGTTTTTACCTTTACAATGATTACTGTCACTATGATCGATGTCGTAATAATGTTATTAGTATGTGTCAAATTTCATCTGTAATATAATTTGTATAACAGAAGCAACAAGTCGCCATTTTTCATCTATGTACAGGGGCGGATCCAGGAATTTTTGCTGGTGAGCGGGTTTGTTAGGCTCATATTAAGGAAATTTGACAGTTGACAATGCATGATGTCATCATCGTCTTTAAATTATGTAGGCATACATACACATTAAACTTTTTAATGAGAGAAATCCAACACCCCGTTTGATGTCAACTTTTACAATGAATTAATAGGATCACGCTGTGATTCAATTTCATTGATGCAAAGCATTAATTGTGATATCACACATTTCTATATCATTATTTTGCGCTTTGAATGCGAATCCCATCTGACCATCTGATGATAAAGGGGAAAGCACACGACCGTTACACCTTTCCACATAAAGTGTTGTTTTACAATTTTTTGTATGTAGCTGAGCAGGGTGGGGTTTGGACCCCCCCCCCCCTTGACCCGCCCCTGGTGTATCTTGAAATTGTATGTAGATGACAAACTTGAACTGTAGGCTAATTATAAACTAATCCGATTCTAGCCTGAACAGTATTTGTTGTGAATTGGCATGTTATTTCTAAAAGGTAATTTTCTAATTCTAAAATCATTACTCACTTGATTTTAATCGTCTAACTGTTACGGAATATCTATGTTCCTCTAGTGCATCAATAAATTGTCCATAAGCTGCATCACCAGAATATAGAACAATATCCAACAGCTTAGCAGCAGCATCTGGTTTACTACCAGAAGCAGATCGTTCTTCTCTCTTTATTACTTCTACATCATCCTCATCGAAGACACACCTTTGAAACAGTGAATGAGCAAGACCAACAGGGTCATGTTTAATGTCGTCTATAAGATCGGTGTAATTAGCCACTATAGTGTTATATTGGTCACCAGGAAGTTTTCCAATTACACGTGGCATTTTGCTAGCGTTTTTCTAAAGTACTATATTGATCTGTCAACATCAATGTTAACTTCAGTTTTAAATATTTTCGTTTGACTCTTTCTTTTTCTTCGTTTCATTCTATACCTGACAAGTACAAAATACAACATGTAAAGATGACAAATATACGGTTAGATGAATATAAGATAGGGTGCCAGGCAACAAAACACATGCCTATAATATCTAAGTCGTCCGGAAATTCAATATAAATCTGTCGTATTGAATATTGAAGTAAACATAGAGTTGTTGTTTGTATTTATTGTGTAGTATCTTTGGCGAGCTCAAACCAGCCTATATATAAATAAGGGCAATAACTCTTTAAGTAAATTATTCTATATATAAACAAGGGCGATAACTCTTTAAGTAAATTATTCTATATATACATGTATAAACAAGTAATTGTTATTCATGCCAAAAATGGAAACAAAGAACATCAATTGAAAGGAGATCAGATGATGACTTTTGTTATTAAAGCATTCACACAATTTTATAGATGGAAATTAATAAAATTCGCCTGAGCACACAATATGTTCTAGTTCAACAGGTGCTGGTAAACATTTTCTGTACTCACCACATATAGATGAAATCAAATGAAATGGGGTTTAACGTCCTACTCCGACTGGGCTAGTGAAGGCGGGCATAAACCATACAATGTGCTATGAGGGAAATCTTGCCCGGACAGCGGCACTATGACCTATTCTTATATCGAATTCCAACTGCCAAGGGATTTTTACGTGCATGCCAATGTAATCAGGGAACCTCGGTTTTTCGTCCCACCCGAACGACTAGAGGCGGTCCTTGTCAGACCCCCCGTCCTGCATCACTGACATGTCATAGAACTGAATACAGGACACGTCAAACAAAACTTTACAGGCTTTTATTTCGCAGAAGATGACGCAAGTTCGGGGAATTTTACTATGAATTTATTACAGATACATCATTATTTACTTGTATAGTTGAATTTGACTACATATGCTTGCATTCGTATTTCTTGTGGCATATAGCAGATCATGACTCATGCTGCATTACACAATTGGTTCTTTGGGTTGTATTCCTAATTGTTTTCAAATTTGAGTGAAGTTTGTGTCACCTCAGACCCGGGACTGTGCAGCGCAGTGGACGCTTACGGCTAGCCCCCGGATCCATTCACTTTTTTGAATTGTCCGTCTGTTTGTGTTTTCCTGAGTATGATGTCCTGTCCGTGTATTTGTTTTTGTGTAAATCTTGTGTGGTGCAGTCCCCCTGCACTTACTATTAGAGAAAACAAATAATTAATCAACATTTCCCTATTATCTCTTTTATTTCTCATCAAACGACACAAATTCGGGGAATTTTACGATGAAAGTTCTCTTTAGATACATTATTTTGAGGAAGAAATTTATCAACATTCCCCCATTATCTCTTTTGTACGATCCTTAATTATATTTATCTATTCTGCTTCCTATGTGAAGTAATGTGTCCTACTGTAATGCTTACAACAGTGATTCTCAACCAGTGTGCCAGGGCACACGGGTGTGCCGCGAGATCTTCCTAAGTGTGCCGCGAAATTCAGAAAATGTGAAAAACCACGGTGATCCCAACTGAGTATTCACTGGTGTCTACTGATAAGTTCATAGCTATTAGTTTGAATCATTCTATGTGTCTATGACTAGTCGCTGTCTACGGCTGTATTCCGCCTGACTTACTATGTTTTTTTATTTTTCAAAATTCAAATATTTTTCATATATATTTAGCCAGGTGTGCCGCTATTTTTTTTATGTGTTCCAAGGTGTGCCTTTGACAAAACAGGTTGAGAACCACTGACTTACAACAGCAATCACGCGGCGATAATATCGCAAGTCTATTTTGTCGTATGACTGCGTTAATACTGTCGTGATGTCGTGTTGTCGTGTTATCCAAAGGACGAGATTTTACATGGTCACTATCAACCACCATAGTTTGTAGATGATCACGTGGCCGATCCATATAAGGCACATGTTCTACTTTGCGCACTGTCGGGTATGTAGGTCGATAATGTAATGAGTAAAATGTAAAGTAGCTTATTCAAAGTGGTTATTAGAATGTAAGAGCTTAATAATTGTACTGATTATTCTACCCATCTATGATTACTCGATATGATGTCAGCTTAGTCAATGGGCAAACTGGTGTCGTGCTCTAAAAGGTATGCATGCACAACCAGGATGCTATATGAGGCATTACCCAAATAGTACAAATTGCATCGGTTGAATGAGCTGATTCTCTGTACGAGACGAACCAACTGTTTGGCTCCCCTCGGAAATTTCCCAGGAAACACGGTTAAATATCTTTCACATGCACACCTGCGGATTTCGTCATAGGTCACGAGATGTAACAGGACTAGCGCTAACCCTGATCCTAACCCAAGACCCATCCTATCCCTTACCCTAACCTTACCCTAACCCACAATCCTCGGCAATAATCACGTGCTCTAACCCTGTTTACATCTCGTGACCTTGGGGTAATCAGCAGGTGTGCATGTGAAATATATCTAACGTAGGAAACACTTGTCTGAAATTCCTTTTCATAATGCGAACATTCATGCATACCAACTTGGTAAATCTGACAAACTCCCCTTTTCCTGACCCATTGAAATAAATCAACTTCAAACAAAGGACACATTTAATTATGTAACAGAAAAGGTCATTTATATGACGTACAAATTAAACAAAAAAGCAAAATATATTAGGACCGTTGAAGAGTTGAGTGTATCCTGGTAAAATGATCTAATAAACCAGGGAGCCACGGTGGCTAAGTGGGTAAGAGAGAGAGAGAGAGAGAGAGAGAGAGAAATGGGGTTTAACGTCCACTCGACACAAACTAGGTCATTTCGGGACTAACATAGGGTTTAATTTTATTTACATAATTCGCTTGCGCACAGGGGTCTTTAGCAGTGGGAGGAAACCGGAGGACCCGGAGAAAACCCACGAGGTTGGACAGGCGCCCCTACTCCTTGCCACGTACAACCGGGGATTCGAAACCACGCCAGTCGACTCAATGACAGACTGTATGATACAGCGCGCGCACGCTACCATTCAGCCATCCAACCCCCCAAGTGGGTAAGAAGCTTCTGGCTCGCTAGCCTGGAGGTCGCGGTTTCGCCCCCCGGTGTTGACCGAGAAAGTTCATTGGGATTGTCCCCTTGTCAGTGGTGCAGAACGGGGGGCCTGACAAGAACAGCTGTCTAGTGGTTCGGATGGTACGCAAAACCGAGGTCCCGTGTACGCATAAACGATCGATCCCCTGGCAGTTGGAATTTGATATAAGAGTAGGCCGTAGTGGCGCTGTCCAGGCAAAATTTCACTCATAGCACACTGTATGGCATATGCCCGTCTTCAATAGCCCAGTTCGGAGCAGAACAATACACGTTAAATCCCATTTCATTTCTAATAAACCAGGAAGTAAATCAATCAGATAAAACCCATATATATTATAGATCCAATATGCAGGTAATCGATACGAACTATAATTACATGTAGATTCAAAACGATCTCGATAAAAAATAGAGGAAGAGACGTAACCTAAATTAAAATAACTTACTGTGGCCTAAAATGTAAAACTACTATTCCACGTACTCATAAAATATGTCATTCTTTCTAAGAAATGACTGTGGTCATCGTTACTAAATATAAACACAATACGCGATGTGGGAACCACGGCAATCTATGGAAGACCAAATGGAACATTATTAATGAATTTTAAATCAATAGCCATTATTTTAAGCTAATGATTGTTGTTTCTACATTCTAATGTCAACAATCCAAGGACAAAATCAACATTTTGAACAAGAAACTGGGTTTCAATCTGTTCACAGAGTATTACAAAAGTCTTCTAATATCTCTGTAAAAGATTACTGCCTTCAACACATGACGTCATATCACGCAGCGGCAATCATTGGCTGAAAGGCGCGTGCATTGTTTAAATAAGACGTTACTGATTCGAGTAGAATGGCGCCTTTTACTCATTTTAATACCCATTTACAATATATAGGAAATAATACAAATACTTCAAACATAAAAAAATGTTTTAGAATTTAATTAGTCGGAGGACAAAAGTTAATATTCGAGACTCATTAAAGGGCCAATCCCGATAATATTTTGGGGTATAAAACTGCTTAAATTTGTGTTACAATTCCTTAAAATCCGTTACCTAAGGGCCGAGCAACTAACTCTATATTTGTGATACGTTTTTAAACAATTTAAACCCGCCAGTCTTCATCTGGAAATGGAGACCGGCGTCCCAAGCTGTATTATGCGATGTCTGGATAAAACCGGGCTTTTATTTTATAAAAATAATGTGTAGGTGAAATTTACGTTTCGTTATCATGTACGGCAGATGTGTCATTCACTGTATATACCTCAAAAGGAACGGGAATCGATTATCAGGTTAGTCAAAGAAAAAATTGACCCAAAATTTTAAAAAGGTTACGTGTCCGGATAAGGATTTTTGGCATTCACGTCCAAATGACTCAATATTTTGAGCTGAAATTTTGAGACAAGGTAAATACACCATTCCTCTATATTTTGGCACTTAAATTTCATACGTACTCAGACTTTTATTTTTGAGGCTCTGTTCAAATCGGGACATCCTTGGTGTCATCCTTATGAGTGATTGTCGCGGTCTAGCGAATATTCACTCCTGATCAGTGTGGCTGAGTTTATGTTTCATTTTCAGGAGTTTATAATTAGTAACATCACTTTATCATCAAATTTTAATATTGAAATTAAAAAATAATTACACGCCGAAGGAATTAAAGGTATTTTAAAACATTCCTAGAATATGAACTCTTATGAAAATATTTTCTACGTTTGAAAATATTTGAAATTAAAATCTTGAAATAAAAAGATCCAGAAAAATGCAATGTATTATGTCTTAAAATTATATTTATCAACTTTTTTCGTCTGCTTCATGTAGGGGGGGGGGGGGAGGGCGTGGGGAAACGTGACCGAATGGATACCGCGTTTGCGTTCCATCAAAAGGTCTGTCATTGCGTCAAGTGGCGTGGTTTCGATTCTCCGCTTGTACGTGACAAGGAGTAGGTCGCCTGTACAACCTCGTGGGTTTTCTCCGGGACCCCCAGTTTTTCTCTTACTGTTAAAGACCCTTAATTAATGAAATAAAATTAAACCATACATGTATGTTAGTCCCGAAATGACCTAGTTTGTGTCGAGTGGACGTTAAACCCCATCTCTCTCTGTCTTGATTTAGCACTGATTTAACTCCATATAATACTTTTATTCTTCTAAACATATAATGTTACAAGACTCCTTAGTTAATGACACCCTAGTTACCTTGTGTTGTCGGAGCCAGCCCTGGTCAGAGTTAGGCCCTCAGGCCTTAAAACTCGGGACCTGGTCCCAACTCGGTCTTTACTGACCCCCTGGTCATAACCAACCCCATGCTTCTCGCAGTGTTTCATTTGATTAGACCTAATACAATATAACACTGCTGTAATGGAAGCAAATTTCTGTTCCAAATTATGACTGGTCAATAGTCCGATTAACAACCAATAATTAACTGCGTACTTATATCATTCCTCTTTAAACGGAGCTCCAATATGTTTACATAACACCACGTCATGACTTACGAAATTTATAACGCCCAATTAACCAGTGCATAGCAGAATATTGCGGAAAAACTGCTACAATGTAAACAATACTTTCACCGTTTTTAATACCTTAAATCCAGGTCCAAAGTTTAAGGTTAAGACCCCAAATTAAACAAAGGGCTGTCATGTTACTGTACTTGGGATAGATTTGATTGAACGGGAAGAATATACACACTCCCTCAAAAGCTCAAATATCAGAAGCCATCCCAGCAATGGCCAGAGGGGGATTTCCCGGGCCATTGCTTCAGGAATATGAACTAACCCTCTCGTTGTTGTTGGTGTTGTTTATTACAGATTTAACGTTCAATAAAATAAAACCAAGTACGAACAATCCATGATATTATGGACAGGTTGATTTAATTAAATTATTTATACTTAAAGGACCTAAGTCCGTAACTCAAAATCCTCCAAAATCTTCGACATCGAAAACACGAATTATTGGTCAATTTAAATCAACATTGATGATGTAAACTTACCGGGAAAAGATGAGCTTCTGATATCCGATATTTAAGATAAAATAATTTTTTAACATTATTACACGAATCGTGTACCATAATGCGCTTCAGCCCCAGTTGTATTGAGAGACTCGAGGGACGAGGCTAGACACATTGCACCAAATCAAATGGAGTTATGTAGACTAGAATAACTAGACGCTAGAAATTTGCACTCGATTGAGATTGCTGACTTATTTCGCCGAACATAACTAATTTGAAATTGGAGTAAAAATGGAAACCATTAAATGTAAATCAGTTTATATACATTCATATTACAGTATTATATGCGTTGCGACCCACTTTTGTGAATTTCTAGGTCCCAAATGTTAGCGATTTAGCTCCTTTAAAGGATTGAATATGGGTAAAAATACCAAAAAAAAGTCCTTATATATATAAAAAAAAGTCACCTTAAACACACACTTATAAAATCGCTGTCGTGAGAAGAGAGGGTGGGTCATTTTCTTGTTAAAACAAGAGGTCCAGCTGACCCTCTCTATTAGAACTGGTCCCTTAACCTCTCGAGAACTGGTCAGATGTCCAACGCCAAAAGTAAATTAAAAATAGAATCGCCGAGTTTTAGCCAAGGTTTTTTGTAAAGTACAACGCGTAGAGAAGAAATATTTTCATGGCTACATTGATTGATGAATAAGTGAATGAATATTGTCACGTGAATGTCTGTTTTGGACGAATGTTTGCTGCCTACAGTGCACGAGCGATCCCGTGACTGAATTGTGTTCATTCACGTACTAGTGATTACAGATGCAAGAGGCTGACAAGCAGGTCAGTCTTTATTTTAAAGGCTCAATACCACTCTTGTTGTAACAGAATAATATGTCCCAATCTTTATTCTGGTCAACAACTTGTACTATTTTACAGTATTCCTATTAATTGATGATACAAATTTCATCTTAACACACCTAATTTAAAAAAATGGAAAAATTCAACTAAATGATTTGAAAAGCCTGACGTAAAGCTTTTCAAATGTGACTTGGATTTAAAAATATTTTTGAACCCTTTGGACAAGTAAAATATGATTTAATGGATAATTTACACAACAGATAGGACACTAACACATCTAGTACTTAGAATAAGGCTATTTTTTATTTTCTGGAGCTGTCAAGCCAGCAAGTGTGTTATTGTCCCTTTAATAAACACAAATATTTGAGGCTGTGGAGTGGACCACCCTACCATTTACCTAACATCCTTATTTAGACATTGTTTGTTTACTTCACGTGTTTATACTGTAAAGGACATGTGAAAATAAAGCTATACATCGATTCGCCATTCTTCTAACTTCGTATGGAACAGTTATGGTTCTTAATTGGAATTCTCTACCGCAAAGCAACAGATGATCAAGATCAATAATAATTTTCAAAAAAGGAATTAAAAACATTATTATTCAATGAAGCTTCCCCTTACCAGAACTGAAAACTTGTGTGAAAGCGCAATAGAAACTTTAACAGAGTGTTTTTGCGCTACATATATTCAGTGTTTATTTTTATTATTATTTTTATTATTATTATTGTCACGGGGTCGTTAGTTAAAACACGCCAAAAACATGTAGTTAATCACATAAATATTTGATCGTAAAGTGTTGTAATATTAGATAACTTCCATCATTTCTCTTTCTAATGTCGCTATCCTGTGTGTTCCATCTTCCATATCGGTCTCTACTTGTACAACCCTAGGAATCAAATAGAAAAACGTCTCTTCCAGAACATCAACAGATGACTTCAAGAAATAAAACTGACCAATATGTTCAGGTATAACCTACAAGAACAAGTAGATAAATCAGTTGTTTATACAGGATTGCTATTATAGTATATTTACTGGTGACGTAAGGCTATGAAACCAATAAGAACGTGTGCTCGAGAAAACCGTGCAGGAAGTGGTAAGGCTCAAGTTCGTGATTTCGTTCGTTTTTGTCTATGGGTTTATTAGTGCCGAAACATACGTATATAAAACGTTACACTGATTGATTCACCTAGAGCCACGATGGGTTAAATAACAAAACACAACCCTGTATTTTCACTTGCTTATTTATTACCAACTTTAATACTTAATAAATTGAAGCGAAAAGTCAACTTATTAAATTTTTGCGGTCATACAGTACACTCCCCGACAAATGTAACAATATTTGATTTAGTATAGGACCTTCTCGTCGCTCCATAATTATAGGACCCTCTCGTCGCTCCATAATTACAGGACCCTCTCATCGCTCCATTATTATAGGACCCTCTCGTCGCTCCATAATTATAGGACCCTCTCATCGCTCCATTATTATAGGACCCTCTCGTCGCTCCATTATTACAGGACCCTCTCATCGCTCCATAATTACAGGACCCTCTCATCGCTCCATTATTATAGGACCCTCTCGTCGCTCCATAATTATAGGACCCTCTCATCGCTCAATTATTATAGGACCCTCTCGTCGCTCCATAATTACAGGACCCTCTCATCGCTCCATTATTATAGGACCCTCTCATCGCTCCATTATTATAGGACCCTCTCGTCGCTCCATTATTATAGGACCCTCTCGTCGCTCCATAATTACAGGACCCTCTCATCGCTCCATTATTATAGGACCCTCTCGTCGCACCATAATTATAGGACCATATTTTCGCTCCATAATTACATGACCCTTTCGTCGCTCAATAATTATAGGACCCTCTCGTCGCTCCATCATTGCTGGAGACCACAACCTACCGTGTGTAAAATAACACACAATTTTTGCGGTGGTGAAGAGTGTTATGCCCGATAATGGTATATGCACACAATGGACTGCACAAATACATTTGATTAACGTTCAATTGGATTAGCCATGGTGCAAGCTGCAAACGGGTTAATGTGGTCCAATGTCACGGACGAAATTCATCTAAAATGAACCACCAGTGTCCAGCAGATTTTAAATAGGTTTGATTGCTTTTTGTTCAATAGGGAGTCAAGAAATTCGCATTCTGACGGCTTGGTTCGAACATTAATCCTTTCATGACCAATGGAAAAGCTCTAAATACGATAATACTTACACTGTCAGACCCCAATCTGTTAACAACGCGTTTGTACCCTGTGTCTGTTAAACAATCTTTGAATTTAAGGAATGCATCGGTACCGGAACTCCAGACTATCTCTAACATTAGTCGAGCGGCTTCGGCTCGATCTTTTTTTTCTGCGTCTCTTACTCTCTCAACATCATCTTTATCAAACACCCCGGCTTGCAATAAATGATCCAGCAAATATCTTGGTGTTAGTTCGTCAATAAGATAAACAAAATTACGCCTGATAATGTTCATATGTTCGTTGGGAATATTACCTCTCTGTTTCTGGTGAGCCATTGGTGAGTTATTTTTCAAACTTGTTACAATTTCTGGTTATTTGTCTTAAATCATATGCAGACGTTAGTAAGACGAAAATCAATTATCCGGTTCAATTTAGCACATTTCCAAATCAATTCAAACGTGTAAGGAGAAGTTCTACCCAGCAACTGCTCAATATCACCATGGGTATTTATGTTAGGCTTTTATCGATTGTCTGTCGTCTTCTGTAGCCCAGTCGGAAAAGAACAGTGGAACGCTAAACATAAAATACCCAACCAACACACTACGTAAATTTAACGTGATCATAACGTTGAGTCTAACACTTAGCAGCACCCTGAAATGACACTGCCAATCTTCATTGGCCCAGTTGGAGTAGAACAGTAGGATGTCAAACGCCATTTTTTTTTGTTTCATTCACTGATTATCGGCCGCTATTGTCTCAATTGAAATGATGATACTGTTTACAAAACGTATTTGGTAGTCGTGTTAACATTTAAGAAAGTATAGTGGACCTTGTAATCATACATACCATCTCTGACCTATATTAGCCCAACATGGTACCTGACATTATGTAGAGAGCCTCACTTGAACCCTATAGATTCACACAAATATCCGTATACACAACGACCGAATAACGCCACAGTACACCCCCCCCCCCGCAAAAAAAACAACAACTAAAAACAATAAAATAAATTTAATAAATAAAGAGAAGAAAAAAACCAAGCAAAACATGGACCCGCATCCGAATTACGTCACAGGATCTCCCCATCCCCAGCCGCTAAGATCCCTCGCCGAATTAAAACCAAGAAACCTCATCGACTCGCGCTGAAATACGCCACATTAAAACCAAGAAACGGCATGTAATCGCACCGAATAGCGTCACAGTAAAGCTAAACAAGAAGTTAACACGCGCCGAATAGCGCCACAGTAAAACCAAAAAACCGATGGATAACAAACCTTATAACCTAATGGGCACCGGTATACAACATAACTTTGCAATGTCATTAAAATGCCCCATGGAAGCGAAATGAAAAGTCTGTACCAACGGGGATAATAAAGACGGGCAAACGCCATGCCGTATGAAATGCAATCTGGTTAAAACACAGATCCTATTTCGTTTCGTTTTTATAGTTCAAAATTTCTGTTAACTTGTCTTCACTACACTTGGATCTGAAAGAGTTGTTATTTAACTCGTGTTCTGAATAGTGTCAGGGATAAGCCAATGAAACGGTCTGTTACGGCGATCTTTAGGCGTGTTTTTCACGGAACTGTGGGTAATCCACTAGTAACATCAATGCTGATTGGTTAATCGAATGTCTGACGTCATAGGTCGGTCTTTTGACCCCTGACGTGACCTATCGCTATAACTTGTCAGATCTTCATGTAGTGTAGGCCATCGAAAGTATAAAAAACGAAACGAAATATAGATCTGTATTTTAATCAGATTGTGTGAAATGAAGAACATTTTGCTTGAAAGCGGCACTAAATCGACAGCGAACCCGAGACTCCTTAGTTAACGAGCCAGGGAATTATGCACTGTGCTCCGGTGACTCACCGAATAATCAGTCACGTGAAATTAAACCCATAGACGTACCGAATAACCCGAGGGTGACACCATAATAACTCCATGGATCCAACAAATAACCTCATATACTTATAGTCACATCTTAATAACCGCACGTACCCAAAAGATAACCCAATAGTCACACCAAAATGACTCCATGAACCCAACAAATAATCCCATGGATAGTCACACCAAAATAACCCAATAGAAACACCAAATAAATGCATGGACACGTCCTAGAAATAGCTAAACGCTCTGAGATGTATTGCATATCCAATAAATGGTTTGTTTGTAAGAATTGTTATGCGCCAATATTTTCATGTAGACGTATATTGTCGTCGCCCTTGCGCGTCCGTCCGTCTACAATATGTTTGTGGACACTCTACAGGTCACAATTTTTTATCCGATTTGACGAAACTTGAAACCTACGTTTATGTCCCAAAGACCTCGTTTCCATTCGTTATTCGCGCATTTTTATCCGATTTATATAAACGTATTAATTTATCAAAGTTACACCATAATGACGGCTGAGTTCGAATGTCATGAACATTGGATAGAACATTGGATTGTACACCATGATATGTTTATATCTCAGAGATCTGGGGTCGTTACGGTACCGGGGGGGGGGGCGAATGGTTAGCACGTGCGCGCTGTATCATAAAGCCTGTCATTGAGTCAAACTGGCGTGGTTTCAAATTCCAGTTTCCTCCCACTGCCAAATAACCCTACGGGCAAGCGTATTATTGAAATAAAATTAAACCATATGTTAGTCCCGAAATGACCTAGTTTGTGCCGAATGGACGTTAAATCCCATTTCTCTCTCTCTCTCTCTGTTTCTATCTTTCTCTCTCTCTCTCTCTCTCTCCCTCTCTGTCTTTCTCGTATCGGTACCCGTGCGTATCGGATTGTAATTTCGCCCTTTGTTAGCTTGTTCTCTATCCATGTCTTGGAAACCATTCCCATTGTCATTGCATGGCAACATGCTGTGTATCTTAGACATCGTTGATTGCTAAGAATTCAAAGAAGGCTTGCTTTATTTATGTAGACTGGTAACGACAACAAACAAAAGTCATTTATTTGCTATGCATCACCGAGGGACATCTAACAACCCAGAAATAGTTGATCACTAACAATACAGTGACATAACGATCAATGGAAATGTTTACGGTGTATGCATGTTTTTTCGTTTGGGTGAGTAATACACTCCATTAACCTATAAAACAGTAAAAGTTGTATACAGGTTTATTAAATAATTTAATCTAACGAGATAAACAAAGACAATATTTTGACGAATACAGTTAGTCAATCAATACCCGTGGGGCATCCGAGCTACTTTCTAGTGGTGGTAGAGAAATGAAATGAAATGGGGTTTAACGTCCTACTGTTTTGCTCCGAACTGGGCTAATGAAGACGGACATACGCCATACAGTGTGCTATCGAATTCCAACTGTGCATTCCAATATATACACGGGACCTCGGTTTTTCGTCTCATCCGAATGACTAGACAGTTGTCCTTGTCAGGCCCTCCGTCCGCATCACTGACAAGGGGAAACCACGCCGGAAAATCTGGATGAACTTAGTGGTGGTAGAGGTTGTTTTTATATTTATTGTGGGGCATCCAAGTTACTTTAGAGTTAGAGGTGTACCCCCCCCCCACTCTTCTATCTTGTCTAAATTGTGGGTCAGTCGACACAAACTAGGTCATTTCGGGACTCACACATTGTTCAATTTTATTTCAATAGGAGTACTTAGCACTGGAAGGAAACTGAAGAACCCACAGAAAACCCACGAGGTTAGACAGGCGACCATACTTCATGTCACGTACAAGCGGGAGATCGAAATCACGCCACTTGATTCAAATCAATGATAGACATTGTGATCTAACCCGTACGCACTACGGCGATCATTGGCGACCATGGAGACCACAGCACGATATTTGGCATTTCCACCACGCTTATGGCGATCTTGACGCGCTCTGAGACCATTTTCCGTCGCCGTAGCAGCGCAATAAGGACGCCACCCAGGTCTGACGGGGGTATTAGCGAATGCATGAATGTAGTTTCATGGTTAATAACCATGGTAGATTATATACCAAACACAAGCCCATCCAAACGCTGAACTTTTTAATATTTTATTGCAATAAACAGATAATAAAATACAAATAGTACAAATAATAATTGTAAATGACATTGAGCAGATTATAAAAACTGGCAATATTTAAAACAAAATAACAAATTTAAAAAAATAAAAATTATATAGTGAAATATCGTGAAAATATCTAATTTGTTGGGATTTTCTTAAAATTCAAATTGAGTAATATTATTAAAATCTTCATAATAACCAATATTCAGTTTAAAAAGTGTAAATTTCTTTTCTTTTTTTTTTTTAAACCATATTTTTATTAAGGTTGACTGAATGGGATTGGGGAACAGGCTTAGCCTATGTAAAACCCCTCTCCCTAAATAATTTGTATATACATATATATTATTGATACAAAAAGGGTGTATATACATAGTTAAAAATGGCAAACACATACATATTATATAGATATAATAAAATAGATGAAAATGTACAGTAAGAATTTTTTAATAATAATCAGCGTTAGAGAGACTAGCCAAGATTATACATAAAAGAGAAGATAAAATATTATTTAATCGAGATAATATTAGAATCTGTTTGACATATCTATAAATTTATGGACCTGATTAAATATATTAGAATTAACATCAAGACTGTGGGCTGTAGAGCCGAATAAAAGACAGTTTATATTTTTAAAATCATGTTGTAATTTGTCTATGGTTTCTGTTCGTGCATTTGAATATAAGGAACATCGCAGGAGGTAATGATCGGGATCTTCAAATATATGATATACAATATTTAAAACAAACATTAACGTTTTAAATGCACGAGAAATGACTTCCTCATTAGAATTGAATTTACATTTAAATATAAAGCTCTTCTACTAATTTGTTATTTTTGATTGAAAATATTCAAAAGAAAAAATACACGTATTATACATGATTGATGTAGGTTTAAGGTATATCTTGGAATGTAATATATATATGGTGGACCGATTTTAATATATATGGTGGACGGATTGTAATATATATGGTGGACGGATTGTAAGGTATATGGTGGACCGATTGAAAGGTATATGGTGGACCGATTTTAATACATATGGTGGACGGATTGTAATATATATGGTGGACGGATTGTAAGGTATATGGTGGACCGATTGAAAGGTATATGGAGGACGGATTGTAAGGTATATGTCGAACGGAATGTAATATATATGGTGGACGGATTTTAATATATATGGTGGACGGATTGTAAGGTATATGGTGGACGGATTGTAAGGTATATGGTGGACGGATTGTAAGGTATATGGTGGACAGAATATAATATATATGTTTGACTGATTGGTCCAGCAATGCGATACATTAGACCCCACGTCATACCGCATTTCGCACGTCATCGAAACAACGTTTTCCGGCATGACAACGCCCGTGCCCACACCGCCAGAGTTACTCGGGACTTTCTACAGCAAAACGGTGTCAACGTTATGCACTGGCCAGCCCTTAGTCCGAACTTAAACCCGATTGAACATCTTTAGGATGAAATTCAGAGGAGACTTAATAACGTCATACCGAGACAAAACACAGCCGATGGATTGCGCCAGGCTTTTCCGAGAGTGTTCCAGGTGCCAAAGGCGTTCATCAATCATCTGGTCCACTTCATGTACAGACACCGCGCTGCAGTTATTGACACTTGCGGTGGACGCACCAGATACTGATGTATAGGCTGTGTACATTCTCTAAACCTTCTCTAATGTCTTGGAATTGTGATGAATTAATCACTAATGTGTCAACATACTGTTCACGAAAAATTGATTTGATCCATTTAGTTAGTCGTTTTCTAAAATGATATGATTAAAGTGCCTCTCTGATTTTGAAATCTTACTGACGTTTTTCTTTTGCTGTTTAATATATATATGGGAAGCGGAACGTAATATATATGGGAGACGGATTGCAAGGTATATGTTGAACGAAATGAAATATTGATGTATAGTGGGCGGATTATAAAGGCATACTGTGAACTTTTATAGTTGGGTTGGGGTTGTGCTTAATGCAACTAGAATAAGAGTCACATCAGTAGAACAGTGAATATTTATAACATTTGAAAACTATATTTAAAAATACATAATTAAGACCTAGCCGTTTTTGCTATACTAGTTCAAACATAGATAATGAAAAATAAATACATTAAAAATTTCATTCAAATTACTTTATTCTGTTCCAATATGTAGCGTAGGTAGTTTATTATCGTAGCAACGGCACTTGTCAACCGAAACTATGTATTCTCGATTACCAATTTTTCGTTAAATTAGGCGGATGTTTAAGTCCAATGTTCTAGAGAGTTAATTATAGGCTTGTAATGTGAGAAAGAGAGAGAGAAAGAGAGAGAGAGAGAGAGAGAGATGGGTTTAACGTCCACTAATTCATTTCGGGAATAACATGTGGTTTAATTTTATTTCAATAATTCGCTTTCAGTGGGAGGAAACCGGAGGACCCGGAGAACACCCAAGAGTTTGGACAGGCGACCCTACTCCTAGTCACGTACCACCGGGGATTCGAAATCACGCCAGTTGACTCAATGACAGGCCTTATGATACAGCACGCAAGTGCTAACCATTCGGCCAACCACCCTCCTACTTGTAATGTGACTGTCTAATCAATAATTTATATAAAATCTTAAGCGAAAATAAAAAAAAAACCTGTGATTGGCAGATTTAGCTCATATCTGTAATAACCATCTGGCTTGCTGCCTCTACTACCATACGTATCACACATATTAACCATAAAAATTGTAAACAAATATTAAAATAAATTGAGAAAATATAACATATTTAATATAAAAGATTCAACAGCTGATATTTTCGTTACTTAATAATAATTAAAAAAAATATTCAGCAGTTCATATTTTTCTATTACTTTCAGATCCGAATCCTAGAGTAACGGTATGTCTGAAATTATTATAGTAGGGTGAATTTGGACTCAATAGTAAATGTTTAATACGTCGTGCTAATCCGCACAGTATTCCTTAATTCAGTAAATTATATTTTAATGGATCTTAATCCACCTTAATTACCCACCATTTATATCTACTTCATATTGTCTTATATATTTCATTAATCACCTGTCTCCAGTATTCTTTGTTTTAAACTTTAAATTGAGCTTATAAATTATAATGAACGTCTACGGGCTATAGCGTTTAGTTACCAGGGTATATTGTTTGTAGATTTATAGGATTAATGCCCTAGGCGATGCATGGGGATATATAGACCCAAATGACAGAATTTGGAGGGAGGCTACACACGTGTCTTGGGAGATCAACTTAGATCACATACCTAAGGACAGACCTTATTTACCTGTATTTGGATATTTGGAGACATAAGTTGATGTCAATTTCAATATCCACATTGGAGCTTATTTACTATTAAGCATTGGACCAATAATTGTTATATTAATTGTCTGTTGTGATATTTGTTGATTACTGTTTACCAAAGAATATAGAGAACTATTAACAACCATCAACAATCTTGTCTTCATTTAATCAACAACGAAGATTCCAGAAAACACAAAAAGTGCACTTGTACATTATTTCACAGAAAATAAGTGAAACAATATTTGTGAATAAAAGAACGTGTAGTCTTTATTTAAAAGGGAGATATTTAAATCTTAAAAAGAAAAACGGGTCCTAAGTCGTAGGACAAATCCTGATTTTAAGGCGACTTAATTTCACATTAATTGACGGTACATGGTGTTGAAGGCCGTACGCCAAATTCCCTTTAATTTTTTGGATTTTTTTTTTGAATAAGCATGTTATTGCGTATGGTGCGGTCACCTTAAACGTTTATAGAACCCACGACATTTCCCTAGAATGAGGGTTCAGCTTTCTGGTTTACATCAAAACATACTTCCCCGTTTGCGATCTTGAATTCCGGCTGCTGTTGCTGTTCTTGCTTTTTCTTTAGACTGACCATATCACGTTGTAATGTTTTTACGTCAGCTTTCAGCATCTCGATATCACGGTGTCCTCGGCATAGCGGCGAAACCTAAAAAAAAATCACCAAAATAACAACCCAAAACCAAACGCAAATATACTATTCAAAAAAAGTAGGGGATATTTGATTTTGGGGGCATAATACTAAAATATGCAAATGACTACGAAAAAAGTCACTATAGAACCTAACAGAAGAAACATTTCCAGTTACATGTGACGCCCAAACGCACCAATAGCTACCGCATGGAATGCAGGTGATGCTTGGGATCATCATGGGGGTCCAACCCAAGATTTGCACGACTCTGACTTTGAATGTTACAGTCATTGTGGCATTGAATTCCAGGGTGGAAACATCAGTTTAATTGTTTTAGTGACCAGAAAACAAATTTTGATATGCGTCGGTTTACCCAAAATGAAAGGTTACGTGCCCTTGGCATGCTACAGATCGGCACAACACAGGCGGTTGTGGCGCGGACGATGAATGTTTCTCAGTCTGTCATAAGCAGGCTATGGTCCAGATACCGTGATACACAATCTGTACAGGACAGACCACGCTCAGGTCGACCAAGGGCGACAACTCAAGCCCAGGATCGATTTATCCGTACCTTGGCCTTGAGAAATCGTGTCATCACAGCAAATCAGATCAGCGCTGGTCTTCAAACAGACACTGGTGTGAGAGTGAGTGGCCAGACGATTCGGAATCGACTGCATAGGGGTCACCTTCGCGCCCGACGTCCTCGCGTGATCCCTTGTTTGAGAGATCATCACATTCAGGCAAGACGTCGTTGGTGTAGGGATCGTCAACACTGGGATAATCGACGCTGGAGCAATGTGATGTTTTCAGATGAGTCAAGGTTCACTGTTGATTTTTTGGACAGACGTAGGAGGGTGTGGCGTCGTCGAAACGAGCGCTTCCAAGACGTTAACGTCATCAGACATGATCGATTTGGGGGTGGTTCTGTTATGGTGTGGGGAGGCATCACTGTTGCTGGAAGAACGGCTTTACATGTTGTTGCAGGGCGTGTTACAGGCCAGTACTACCGGGACAACATCTTGGCAGTCCATGTTGTGCCGTTAGCACGACGTCACGGCCGCCGTTTCATCTTCCAGGATGACAACGCAAGATGTCACAGGGCCAGGATCGTTACAGGTTACCTCCAACAACAGAACATCACCACATTACCTTGGCCAGCACTGAGTCCCGACCTCTCCCCCATCGAGCATGTCTGGGACATGCTTGGACAGAGGTTACGTCAACGTCAACAACGTCCTGCCAATGTCCAAGAACTTTCTGCTGCTTTGCAACAGGAATGGGACAATCAGGACCAAAATGACCTTAGACGTCTCATTAGGAGTATGCCACGTCGGATCAATGCTTGTTTGGCAAACAGAGGAGGATTTACCCGTTACTGACTTGGTTGTGATGCTGTGGTAACTTTGCTGTTTGACCCCGGGTATCATTTTACCCTTATAATGGTCAGTCTGTGCCTTACTTAGTCTAACGATCATTTGGAATAAATCGATGAATGTGAACTTCATTTCATTTTGTCATTTGTTTCTTCGTCAGTTTCATTAGGTGACTTTAATAACACTTAAAAATCAAATATCCCCTACTTTTTTTGAATAGTATATATTAATAGTAAGTACAGAAGGACAAGACAAGTCTACGGACAACGGGGGGGGGGGGGGCAGTTTGTAAGAAGTTGGCTCGCTAACCGCGGTGGCTCAGTAAGTAAGGTGTTGGCATGCTAGCCTGCAGGTACCGTGTTCGATCCCGGCGTTAACAGAGAAAGTTCATTTGGATTTTCCGCCTTGGTTCGCATTTGTCAGTGGTGCAGGACAGAGGCTCGGGCAAGGAAAAACGTAAAGTCGTTTGGATGGGACTAAAAACCAAGGTCCAGTATACAGATTGGCGTGCAGGTAAAAGAACTTTTGATATAAGTATAAGCCGTAGTGCCACTGTCTGGGCAAAATTCCCCCATAGCACACTGCCTGGCGGAGGCGAATGATCGTCTAAATTGGTAATTTAAGGTAGTTATTTACACGTTCTTCCCAAAAAGAAAATGTCAACATTTCAATTTCGAACTTGAAATAGAATCATAACTAAGAATATTTATTTAATTATCCATTTAAAGAAATGCAGGTTATTTGTATTATTTATGTACATCATTATTATATATTATTATCATGGAGAAAACTAATAATATTCATTTACTATTTGTTCGATCGCTGCAATGGCCGAGAAAGTTCATCTGGATTTTCTGTCAAAAATGGTTTCTCCTTGTCAGTGGTGCAGGGCGGAGGGCCTGACAAGGACAGCTGTCTAATCGTTCGGATGGGACGAAAAACCGAGGTCTCGTGTACACATTGGCATGCACGTAAAAGATCCAATGGCAGTTGGAATTCGATATAAGAGTAGGCCTTAGTGCTGTTGTCCGGGCAAAGATTCCCTCATAGCACACTGTATGGCGTATGCCCGTTTTCATTAAACCCCATTTTATTTCATTTACTATTATTACTACTACTATTACTTACATTCGTCGATTGTAGTTTTGTTACAACGTTATCGTATTTACTTGACTTCAAACAATCCACAAACTTTATGTAGACATCATCTTCAGTTTTATTGTAAATAATTTCCATCATCTTCTCCATCCCCTCCCTTCTACTCTCCAACTTGTCAATCTCACCTTTTTCTTTATCAGTTAGAATCATATCTAACTTTTCATTAAACAGAATCTTTGGTGTTAATTCCCGAACCAAATAAGAATGATTCCTTCTCAGTATATCCAAATTATTCACTGGAAACTGTTCCTCATGCGAAGTAGACGCCATACTGAATATGCCACCACTTTTAACGATATTAAAGTGTATATACTTTATCACCCGTAATATCTTGTTTCACTTCACAAAAGCTTCTGATTCATTAGAATCAAAACAATAGTTTCAAATCAAGCTACCTGTTCCATTACTCAATTAATCATCATGGTGATGTCAATACGTCCCACAGCACATATGGTTCGTTTGCTTTCACCAGACAATTGTTGTTGTTAAATATACTATTCAAAAAAAGTAGGGGACATTTGATTTTTAAGTGTTATTAAAGTCACCTAATGAAACTGACGAAGAAACAAATGACAAAATGAAATGAAGTTCACATTCATCGATTTATTCCAAATGATCGTTAGACTAAGTAAAGCACAGACTGACCATTATAAGGGTAAAATGATACCCGGGGTCAAACAGCAAAGTTACCACAGCATCACAACCAAGTCAGTAACGGGTAAATCCTCCTCTGTTTGCCAAACAAGCATTGATCCGACGTGGCATACTCCTAATGAGACGTCTAAGGTCATTTTGGTCCAGATTGTCCCATTCCTGTTGCAACGCAGCAGCAAGTTCTTGGACATTGGCAGGACGTTGTTGACGTTGACGTAACCTCTGTCCAAGCATGTCCCAGACATGCTCGATGGGGGAGAGGTCGGGACTCAGTGCTGGCCAAGGTAATGTGGTGATGTTCTGTTGTTGGAGGTAACCTGTAACGATCCTGGCCCTGTGACATCTTGCGTTGTCATCCTGGAAGATGAAACGGCGGCCATGACGTCGTGCGAACGGCACAACATGGACTGCCAAGATGTTGTCCCGGTAGTACTGGCCTGTAACACGCCCTGCAACAACATGTAAAGCCGTTCTTCCAGCAACAGTGATGCCTCCCCACACCATAACAGAACCACCCCCAAATCGATCATGTCTGATGACGTTAACATCTTGGAAGCGCTCGTTTCGACGACGCCACACCCTCCTACGTCTGTCCAAAAAATCAACAGTGAACCTTGACTCATCTGAAAACATCACATTGCTCCAGCGTCGATTATCCCAGTGTTGACGATCCCTACACCAACGACGTCTTGCCTGAATGTGATGATCTCTCAAACAAGGGATCACGCGAGGACGTCGGGCGCGAAGGTGACCCCTATGCAGTCGATTCCGAATCGTCTGGCCACTCACTCTCACACCAGTGTCTGTTTGAAGACGAGCGCTGATCTGATTTGCTGTGATGACACGATTTCTCAAGGCCAAGGTACGGATAAATCGATCCTGGGCTTGAGTTGTCGCCCTTGGTCGACCTGAGCGTGGTCTGTCCTGTACAGATTGTGTATCACGGTATCTGGACCATAGCCTGCTTATGACAGACTGAGAAACATTCATCGTCCGCGCCACAACCGCCTGTGTTGTGCCGATCTGTAGCATGCCAAGGGCACGTAACCTTTCATTTTGGGTAAGCCGACGCATATCAAAATTTGTTTTCTGGTCACTAAAACAATTAAACTGATGTTTCCACCCTGGAATTCAATGCCACAATGACTGTAACATTCAAAGTCAGAGTCGTGCAAATCTTGGGTTGGACCCCCATGATGATCCCAAGCATCACCTGCATTCCATGCGGTAGCTATTGGTGCGTTTGGGCGTCACATGTAACTGGAAATGTTTCTTCTGTTAGGTTCTATAGTGACTTTTTTCGTAGTCATTTGCATATTTTAGTATTATGCCCCCAAAATCAAATATCCCCTACTTTTTTTGAATAGTATAGTTGTAGTTTACGTCCGCTTCCACCGAAGTGATATCGCAGACAATCACGCGTTATATATATATTTTTTTTAACTATTTAAAAAAAAACCGAATAGATTTCCGACATCGGTGTCGTGTGGGGTTGATGTTGAAGGATCGTAGCTGCACTCTGTGATATTGAAACTGCTTTCGTAGATCTTTAGTGATGGAATTCTAGGTTAAGTGAAATTCTTTTCATTTGATATTTCTAATGTTGTTGAGGATTTAGCTTCTCCCCCTCTTCTTCTTTTTGGAGCTTTAGGTTCAACTGGTGGAGTCTGGGTTACTGGTGGTTTACTTTCTGGGACTGTTGGCTTGCTGTCTTTGACGGTCTGTACTGTGGTTGGTGGGACTGTTGGAACTATTGGAGCTGTCTTTTTTTCCTTGTCTTTTCCATGGGCCCAGAGAGGGCACTCCCTTCGTGAATGGCCAAACTTCTCGCATCTAAAGCATGGAGAAGGTTGGCCTGGCGTGACTACTCGTACTCTTGCATCTCCGTAATGGGCTTTTAATATTATCAGTTGGGGTTTATCTTTAAATTTCTTATTCTGGATCTCTATTTCAACTTCGCTTACTCTTTTGTAAACATTGATGCCCGGTAGTTTTTGGCCTTGAAAAGTTCTTACATATCCGATGTCACCCATAATTTCTGAGAAGTAATTATCTGAGTAGGATACAGGGAAGTCGTAGACTGTGAGGGTGACTACTTTAGTAAAACGTTTGTGGATGGTCAAGATATCTTCCCACTTGCCGAACTTGCCAATCAGAAACTTCAAGATTCCCCTGTCGGTTAATCTCTCCGTGCTGCTGACCGCCACGTGGTAGATATGCGACTTGTTTCTTCTTCTGGCACTTGGTAGGTTTTAACTATCGGGTCCATGATGAATAGAATAGAATAGAATACTGGAAAACTGGATCACTGGATCACTGGAGCAGCAGATGTTAACAGGGCGAACAATAACGTGCCATTTATAACCGGGATTACCGGAAGTTGGCTAAAATCTGAGGGCCTTGTAACACTGGACGGGTCGCTGGATATAGAAAACCACAGTGTCATACATATATCAAGGTTATAGACCCCCTAGATGACACCATATTTGATCGTGACGGAGTTCGATTTTTGTGCTTATCGGACCGCAACTTCTTGGGTTCTGCCTCCTGTCCTTTACACAAAATGTGAAATATCTGTAAAGTGGGTAGAATTTTAGTCCGATTTAGATCAAACTTAAAATATTTATTAAAGGAGCTAAATCTTTAACTGTATATTGTGCATAATATTCATTACAGGAGCTAAATCTCTAACTGTATATTGTCCATAATATTCGAAATAAAAACAAATAATTGGAATTGAGTATTGCCATTGCAATCATAAGTGATGCTGTTATCCTGCCGTGAAAATATGGGATTCTAGTATCCAATATTTAAGCCACAATGGACATTTTATCAGTACTCGAGTCGTGTACTCTATTCTGTCGGGCGCCATTTGTAATAAACAAAGACAAATATATCCTACAAGACAATGTAGAAGAAATTAGTAATGGCTGATTCACAAACGACAAAATCATAATTAAAAAACGTGTGTAATGGACTTAGTAGATGGAAAAAAATGAAATGAAACGAAATGGGGTTTAACGTCCTACTGTTCTGCTCCTAAACTGGGCTAATGAAGACGGGCAAACACCAAACAGTGTGCTATGAGGGAAATTTTGCCCGGACTGCGGCACTATGGCCTACTCTTATATCGAATTCCAACTGCCAAGAGATCTTTTACGTGCACGCCAATATGTACACGGGACCTTGGTTTTCCGTCCACCCGAACGACTAGACAGCTGTCCTTGTCAGACCCCCCGTCCTGCATCACTGACAAGGGGAAATCACGCCGGAAAATCTGGATGAACTTCCTCGGTCAATTCAGGGATCGAACACCCGACCTCCCGGCTAGCGAGCCAGCGTCTTACCCATTTAGCCACGTGATCCCCGAGTAGATGGAAAAGACTGCCGTTCAATTTCGACTGTTCCGGTATTGCGCCGAATTTAACTGACTAGACCTTACAATATTATTTTTTTAAAAAATGAATATAAATAACTTTATATTCATTCATATCACATCAATATGTGCCTATAAACCAATTTGCGTTTTCGCCTATTTCAAGGTACAAAAGTACAGAGCCATGCGCCCTTTAAGTATCAAATTATATAAGAGTTGTGGTTAGTGCGAATCAAACCGTAACGTCCCGTGTTATAGCCCCGGTTTGGTGTGAACCATTGAGTACTTATGGGGATAAACCCCATCAGTTCTCAGCATCGCCCATCAACAACAGCATGCTATAGCAGGTTAAATTAACTGCGAATCCCAGTCCTAGGTTCTGTGTCCGATGGATTACGCCATCAGGAACAGTCTGTCAGAAAATGTTTACGGAAAATGAACTGAAAGATACAGTTCAATCAAAATGTGTAGAAATAATCTTAGAAGAGAAACGAAATTCGATTTCTGGGCGGAGAGAGAGAGAGAGAGAGGGGGAGAGAGAGATGGTGGTTGTAAATTGATCAAACAAGTTCATTAAATTTAATGAGATAAGCATAGTCAATGTTTTGACGATCACAGGTGGTCAATACCCATGGGGCATTCAAGCTACCTTAGATCTATGAGTCTTACTCTCATCTGCTCTATAAGAGTTCGATTTTGCATTTTATATATCATAGCTGCTTACATATGTTACAATGCATAAAAGAATAAAGTCATTCTCTCAAACCTCATTCAGCCAGACTCGCTGGGCGAGTCTGCTGATAGAAATTGCTACATCTTTTCCCTTCCAGAACCTGTCTGCGGATCGACTAGGCAAACAGATGGTAATCTCTCCGGAATCCAATGGAATCTGGCTAAAAAGTTTGCCACGATTTCTTTTATAGAACCTATAAACAACACGCACAAAACTAGTGTATTTATGACCCTGAACCTGTGCCACTACTAATATGATTGGTCCCTTAAACCAAATGATGCAATAGGTAAATTTCCAATCACATGTAATTTTGTTGACACACAAAACCAGCTATGTTTTGGCTCTAACACTCTTTTTATGTGTCCATCTGTCACTCACTCGCTAACTTGATTAAAGTACAAACATGCGAATCCACTAACTGGCCAGAGATATTAATTAATACAATATAATGCTATCATTAATTATAAGAGCAAACATTCTAGCAATATTAATCCACCTAGGGCTCTTTAGAAGTGGGAGAAAAGCCACGAGGTTGGACAGGCGGCCCTTCCCCTTGTCACATACAAGCGGGGAATCGAACCCACGCCACTTGACTCAATGACAGACCGTCTGATCCAAGGCGCACGCATTAAGCCCCCCCCCACCCCGATTTCTTGGTGGAAAAATCGCTTGGTAACAGATGGGGAAAATGTTGACCAATCGTTTTTACGGAAATACATAATTGAAATTCTTTAAGAGATGGGCCCGATAATTTAGAGTGAAATTGTCCAGCATCCATATGGTAGAACATGTCAATTGTTATAACACATGACACAATAATATCAAGTTACTTATTGATTTCAGCGACGTTGTTAATAATATATAGGTTTGATACTATTGGAATTATTCCACTTCAAATGCTGTACTCAGTTTGTTTAATGGGCCACCAGATATTCTATATAAATATTTAAAATAATTTTAAAACATATTCCGTAGTTTTCGTCCTCTTGACTGTGTAGATCGATTGAAATTTTAGATGTTTAAGAATCTTTAGAATGCATTTATAACAAATTGATGGAAATCGATTGACTTATTCTTGTCACTCTTAATGGATGACGTAATGGTCTATATAATTGTTCCTTTGGAAACCCAACTTACAATAAATACGGTGTCGTCGATCGATACAAAGTGAAAATGAAATGGAGTTAAGCGTCCTACTGTTCTGTACCGATGGGGCTAGTATTAAAGACGGACATTCGCCATACAGAGTGCGTCGATTGCAATTTTTCCCGCATAGCTATTTCGAATTCCAGCTGGCAAAGTGTGTTTCTACGTACACGGGACCTAGCACTACGCTCCACGTGCTATTTCGAGTTCCAGCTGTCAAATGTTCTTTCTGTACGTACACGGGACCTGGCACTACGGCCCACGTGCAATTTCGAATTCCAGCTGTCAAATGTTCTTTCTACGTACATGGGATCTGGTACTACGTCCTGTACACCACCCACAGGGAGGAAGGACACCCGAAAATCCCAATGAACTTTCTCGTCCAAAACCGGGATCGAACAGGCTAGCGTGCCAACGCCTTACTCACTGAGCCAGCGCGGTTTCCAATGCAAAGTAGTGTAATAATACTGATTTTGTTTTCGGTTTTTCAGTAAAATAAATTATTTTACTTCTCTTACTACAATAGTGGGGCCACTCGACATTATATTACAGGCCCGGGGCTGTACAGCTTAGTGGACGCTTAGGGCTGCACCCCGCCCCACTCACCCACCCGGATTCCATTCACTTAATTTGATATGTGTTGTTTGTTTCATTGGTTTTATTTCCGTGCAATGCGGTTCTCTTACACATATGATATTGTAACAAAACTTATTAATCATTGAATTAGATATATGAATCGCTCCACACTACTGATAATTCGAGTCTTGGTCCCAGCCACAGCAGTGGATGACTCTACTTCCTTTTAGCAGGTTTTGTTACAAAAATGTTACAGGGATGTAACTTCGATTAATCTCGTCCCAAAATATATTAAATTTAGCTTAACATACAATCTACGATTTTGACAAATTCAACGGCTACTTTTTGGCGTATTTAGGACTGTTTTTGTCCTAAATTACCAAGAATACCATGCAAGTTACATGACAGAAATTGTACACTCAAACCCTCATCCTCGATTTCACGCTTTCTGTTGGGCCTTTCATTCTGCTCAGTTTTCTGTTATTTTATTTATTTTGAGATCAACGACACATCATAGCCTCGAAGAAACCATACGAGAAGTGCCAATCTATAAAGACGACTGGGGGGGGGGGGGTTACAGAATACTCTACACAGAGCCCGAAGTATACTTTACGAACAGGGGCCATAGTCACAAAAGCTTAAACTAAGATATTGTGAGGATCCTGTCTTTCCATTGGTTAGGAATTCAAATAGTAGCTCTTAGCCAATGAAAGGCCAGCATTCTTCAAATATTTTATTTCTTCCCACAAATTGTTTTTTTTTTTACAAAATTGTTCCTGTTCTATTTGACCACATTCACCTTCAGAAGAGATAAAAACAAAAGATTTTCATTTGTTGGGGATACCGTGAGTAGGTTCAACTTTAATTTGTTGGGGATATCGTAAGTCAGTCCAGCTTTAATTTGTTGGGAATACCGTAAGTCAGTCCAGCTTTAATTTGTTGGGTATACCTTAAGTCAGTCCAGCTTTCATTTGGAGACGATACAGTAAGTCCACTCCGCTTTAATTTGCTGGTTATGCCATGAGTCAGTTCAGCTTTCATTTGCTGGGTATACCATACGGTTTCAAATGATAGACATAATATTCCATCGTGAACATAGCCTTAGGTGTCATATAATGGAAGGAGACGGGGTAGTCACTCATGGTATTCTGAAAATATATAAAAACATACTCTACGTCATATATTTTAAAATCATAAAAATAACATAAAAAAAAATATAAAAAATATCAAAAATATAGAAAATATTCTATGCCATTGTAGATCCTATAATATAATAAAAAATATAAAAAATATCAGATATATCAAAACATATCTGATACAACTTATCTACGTCATAGATCGAATAGGTTACAAAACACAAATATCCATTAAATATTATAAAACAGGGCCAAATAGACACAGCATTTTAAAAGTTCCATCGGAACATCTAAGTCCGCGGTGCTGATAAGAAACGGGTTGCCTCGTTATTCGGATGGGGCGACAATTGAGGTCGATATGTGTACAGACTTCAGTGCACATAAAAGAACACGTGACCATAGTGAATAATAGATAATAGTCGTATCTTAAGAGAGAGAGAGAGAGAGAGAGAGAGGGAGAGAGAGCGGGAGAGAGAGATGGGGTTTAATGTCAACTCGACACAAACTAAGTCATTTCAGAAATAACAGTTGGTTAAATTTTGCTTCAATAATTCGCTTGCGCGTAGGGGTATTTAGCAGTATGCGGGAACCGGAGAACCCGGAGAAAACCCGCCAGGTTGGACAGGCGAACCTACTCCTTGTCACTTACCAGCTTGGGCTCGACACCACGTCACTTCACTCAATGATGACAGACCTTATTATTTGAAACGCAGGCGTTAAACCATTTTGCCACACCCACCCCGGTCCACACTACACCACGGATTGTTCGTATTGTTATAAACAATGTAACAATGTTTAATGTCTCAGCCAACACATAATTGAACCCAGGAACACCAGGCTAGTGCGCTATCACCTTACTCACTGAGCCACCGTGATCTACTTTTAAAGGAGCTAAATCGCTAACATTTGGGACCTAGAAATTCACAAAAGTGGGTCGCAACGCATATAATACTGTAATAGGAATGTATATAAACTGATTTACATTTAATGGTTTCCGTTTTTACTCCAATTTCAAATCAGTTATGTTCGGCGAAATAAGTCAGCAATCTCAATCGAGTGCAAATTTCTAGCGTCTAGTTATTCTAGTCTACATAACTCCATTTGATTTGGTGCAATGTGTCTAGCCTCGTCCCTCGAGTCTCTCAATACAACTGGGACTGAAGCGCATTATGGTACACGATTCGTGTACCAATGTTAAAAAAATTATTTTATCTTAAATATCGGATATCAGAAGCTCATCTTTTCCCGGTAAGTTTACATCATCAATGTTGATTTAAATTGACCAATAATTCGTGTTTTCGATGTCGAATATTTTGGAGGATTTTGAGTTACGGACTTAGGTCCTTTAAATAAAGCCAATTGCCCGTCAAATATATAGCTACCAGAGTACCCACCATCCAACCTGAACAATAAACATAGATAAAAAAACCCAATCTGATTAAAACACAGATCCTATTTCGTTTCGTTTTCTTATCGTTCAAAATTTCGTTTTACTTTACTACACTAGGATCTGGAAGAGTTGTTATCATTGACGTGTTCTAAATGATGTGAGGGATTTGCCAATAAAACGGTCTGTTAGGGCGAACTTTAGGGGTGAGGTGCACGGAACTGTGGGTAAACCACTAGAAACATCAATGCTGATTGGTTAATCAAATGTCTGACGTCATAGGGTCAAAAGCTGTTCGTATGACCTCTGACACGCCCTCCCAAAGCAACTGGTCATATCTGGATGTATTGTAGGCCATCGAAAGTATTAAAAAACCGGGGGGGATCACGGTGGCTAAGTGGGTAAGGCGCTGGCTCGCTAGCCTGGAGGTCGGTGGTTCGATCCCTGCATTGGCCGAGAAAGTTCATCCAGATTGTCAGTGATGCAGGACGGAGGGGCTGACAAGGACAGCTGTCTAGTCGTTCGTCTAGTCGTTCGGGTGGGACGAAAAACCGAGGTCCCGTGTACACATTGGCGTGCACGTTAAAGATCCCTTGACATTTGGAATTCGATATAAGAGTAGGCCGTAGTGCCGCTGTCCGGGCAAAATTTCCCTCATAGCACACTGTATGGCGTATGCCCGTCTTCATTAGCCCAGTTCGGAGCAAAACAGTAGGACGTTAAACCCCATTTCATTTCCTTTCATTAAAAAACCGAAACGAAATAAAGATCTGTACTTTAATCAGATTGATAAAAACCGAAAATAAAAACAAAATCGTGGAATTGCTGATTTGATTTTTGTTTTTGTATTTACCTTTTTACCACCATATTTATCATATTCTAAATACCAAGACGGGAATATCCGGTGCAACATGTCACCCGGCTTACTATAATGAAATCTACTTCTGCCAAGATCATCATGAGAACTTCCGGTTTTAACTCGAAGCGCTTCCATACATTTTCCAAAATCTAAATCTTCGAATTTTCCCTCCTTTACACACGATTTGTTGCTGAATTTACCAAATCTTCTCAGGGCTTCTTTACTTAGAACATAACCAGCACCACCGCTATAATATCCTTGTTTGATGTATGGCTTGAACCAATGTCCATAATATACCGGAAGGCTGGAATTCTTCGTCGATAAAAAATATCGAAGATTTTCCACAATGACGTAAGTGTCGTCATCGGCTTTCATGAACCAATCAGCGTCATTAAAATGGTTGCGATAAATGTACGTGAACGCCATCATTGTTTTTTCGGTAAGATGTTCACGACCCTCAGAAACATTTAATCCAATGGCGGGAAAGTTGTCATCGGTCTTGGAACTGAAGTAAAGGACCTTGTTGCATCTCTTACCCCACGTTTTCTTCACCGCATCACATTTCCAATTTAAGGTTTTCGGTGACGTCATTATCCAGCATAAAACACGAACTTCTTTTTCCAGTTTCAAAGCTTCATTGGTCCCAACTGTAAAGAAATTAACCAGAGTTATATCCCCTTAGTCCTGACGAAGTGTAGTAAACATGGAAACAGATCGGGTGAGGAGAAAGAAAGAGTTCTTAGTAAGTCATGATCAAGAAGCTTTAATGGATTGGAGACGACATAATGTGATCACAAATGAATTCATTGACGTCATATTGGTTAACCCAAAACCTTATTAAAGATACATTATGGGAGATAAGATAAAGAGCTGACCTATCTCACTATAATAGTTAAAAACTAAATAATGTAAAGGGAATATGCTGGAAATTTCAGTCAAATTGATCCTATGTGAACCGAGAATTAAACGATTGAAATTTCGGCCTAGCCTCGATCATCATTTCAAAAGTCTGCCAATTCAGCTCTTGCATAATGTATGTTTAATTGTCTATGTTGAATAAATAAAACTCTATTTTTTGCCAGCAATACGCAAAAAAAAACCCAAAAAAACAAAACAAAACATCGAAGATCCAGAACTCAACATCCATTACCTGGTTGACGTAGAAATGTCACTGGTATATAGTCTTATTTTTCCAAGTACAATATTTAATAAAGGCCCCTTTTAGACACGATCAAAGTAATTTCGTTTACCCTGTGGGATAATTCCGTCCACCTGATTCCATTGCCACATAAAGTCTGTTTATCACAATTTTTTTTTCTACGCATATAGTCGTCGCCCTTGTTCGCCCTTCCGTCCGTCCGCCCGCCCGTCAACAGATTTAGTAATCTTCCTTCTTTACAAACATAATTGATGGGCGTATCGTAAAAAGAATTAGAAAGACACTGTTTTGGATTAACCAATATGGCGTCGATGACTTCACTAAAATGACGTCATGTGCACCAACGCCATTAACGTTTGCACTCGGCAAACCTCGGCAGATTCCGGTACCCTACATCTAACCTCGGCTGTATGATAGTAATTGATATGTACCCACGCCCATACATTTGCGATGCGGCTATCGGTTTACTTTAACAGGAAAACGTGCAGCTTTTACGAAAAAAGTCCCAAAATGGCGTTTTTTGTCGAGTGTATATAACTAAACGAGCAGATATATTGTCTCAAGGCTGCTGGTTTGATCAAATTCCCTGGTAATTCCCCAAACCCAATCCCAAACCGGACGTTTGTTGATATAATACACTCTCCACAGAAATCTCCATGGGCGCAGCCATTTTTCATCCGGGACCTTTAAAATAGTTCAAATATGGCGGAATTCGTCATACAGCCGAGATTAGATGCGTAGAATCTGTCGAGGTTTGCCGAATGTAACGTTTGGGGTCGAGACCGAGACAATAAGTAATATATTGATACTGCATGAGGACGCCAGTCCGAGTGTTATTTCAATAAATTACGCATGTCGTGATAGACACAATTGAACAACTTAAAATACAGAAACTATTTCGCACGTGTATTTCGGTGAAAACGCCACGCGAGTCCAATATTTAAATAATGTACGATTGGCATGTTACCCTTGAAATAGTGATACGTCAATATCAGAGGGTGACGTCATATCTGTATTTTAATACCCCATATGGTATGTATTTCTATTGATAATTCGAATGGTTGTGGGCAGACAATCAGCCAAATTTTTGATGGTCATATACTTGGCACAAGGGAAAGCATTCTCGGGCTTAAATTAAGAACTTAGTCAAAATTGTTCGCCTTATTTTAACTAAAATATAGCTCTTTAAAAAACATCAATAAGAAACTATTTGCAAAGTTTTGTGTTCCTGGATCAAAGATTTTTTCCATCAACAGTGATTGAAAGTTGAGTAAATTCTGAACTTAAGTCTGAGAATGCTTTGTGAAGTCGGGGCAAGGAAGAATTGATGACGTCACTAATGAATTGAAGTCTTATAATAGAACAGCTGTGTACTAAAGTTGTTTATAGCGTCAACGTCATTCTATCCCGGAAGTCATTCTATCCCGGAAGTCAATAACGCTAACGACCTGATTATGCACTATTTAAGTCTAGTGGAATTCTATTGGTCACAAAATCTTTGAAGACTCTTAATTTATTCACAAATCCATTTAATGTACATGTGTGAATATTTATTGGAGTTTGAATAGGTATTGGAGTCCGAATAGAATATTATAATAAATCGTTAACAACATCTGTGAACACGACAAAAGGTTTAGACGGCTGTATTCTCACCGCTCTATGTTAAAGTCGATTCTTTGTTTGAGTTATGTTTGATTGAAAAGTTGAATTATTTAAAGTAACGATACGCCATTTGCTTTTTTCGGACAATATCAATTTATGCATGTCTGAACTCGCGCTAATATCTATGGTTTAATGGTCCGAGAGCGAGACATTAAGTAATAAAAATTATAGTGATACTGCACCGTTAGCCGAGTGTTGTTTCAATATATTACGCAATGTCTTTATCTCGAGACCATTAAACAACTTAAAATACAGACACTATCCCGCACTCGCTTTTCGATGAAATACGTTAGACGAGTCCAATGTTTCATCTAGTATAGATAATGTACGGTTGGCAAGTGACAGTTTTATTTTGATCCAACACAATTAAAGATACATTATGGAAGATTAGATAAACAGCTGGCAGTTCTCACTAAAATAGTTAAAAAACTAGATAATGTAAAGGGAATTTGCTGAAAATTTCAGTCAAATTGATCCACTCTAAACCCAGATTTTAGCGATTGAATTTTCGGCCTTGCCTCGATCTTCATTACTAAAGTCGGTACGATAAAAAACATAGTCTCGATTATCCATTTCATGATTAAATCATGAATGAAAGTTGAGCAGCAAATCGTATCCTAATCCAGTAAATATCGCAGGTTAGCGATGACATCGGTAGTTGATTAAAGTCTGGATAAGTTAATTAATGGTCAATTAATAATTTAGATAACATCTCAGGCCTAAAGAAAGACCTGCAAGGGGCAGATTTAAATGGAGAATTTTCGGCTTTGTCGGAATTGATAAAAAGAAAAGGGGTTACTCTACGAACCTATTGGCTGGACAGTTGGTCCTTTAAATTTAGCCACGATGTCGTGGTTTATGGTCTCTGCTACTATGTTATTGATCGTGTTTTTTACAACAGCTGCACGTGGTGTTGATCGTACACTCAACTGAAAGTGAAAGTAAATAAAAATAATTTTAAACACAATGTTTTCGAAATGAAATGAAATGGGTTTTAACATGTTCTACTCCGACCGGGCTAATGAAGACGGGCATACGCCATACAGTGTGATTGAGGGAAATTCGGCTCGAACAGCCGCACTACGGCCTACTTTTATATCGAATTCCAACTGTCAAGGGATCTTTTACGTGCATACCAATGTATGGACTAATTCCATCTGCCAAATGTTGTATTATGTGCACACCAACGTGTACACGGGACCTCAGTTTTTCGTCGCATCCGTTGCCACTTCAAGAAGGAACCGCGCCGGAAAATCCCAACGAATTTTCTCGGTCAACACAGGGATGGAACACGCGACCTTCGGGTCAACGAACCAGCTCCGTTACTCACTGAGTCAAAGTTGCTCCTAGATCGGCAAATGTCTTGGATGGAAATAATTTCCATGAATAAAACTTATTGTACCACGACCCCCCCCCCCCCTCCCCCATTTGACTTTTCGGGCAGAAGGGTAAAGTGAAAAAAAAAATTAATATATCATCGCTGGTTGGCCAAATAAAGTGCCTGAAATCTAATGGATCACTAATTTTACTTTTTTTTTAAATTAAATACCACGAATTTGTACTGAATTGACTATGGATTAAAACATTTTGTCTCGAGCCATTTCGAGCCCCCCACCCCCTACTTATATTTATCGGGCGGTCCTTATGCCCATGTACGTACTAAACATTAGTTTAGAGTACCGATGACTGGTACAATTTAATAATAAAAACATTCAAACCGGAGAGGGAGAGGGAGAAATGGGGTTTAACGTCCACTCGACACAGACTAGGTCATTTCGGGATTAACATATGGTTTAATTTTATTTCAATAATTCGCTTGCGCGTAGGGGTCTTTAGCAGTGGGAGGAAACCGGAGGACCCGGAGAAAATCCACAAGGCTGGGCAGGCAACCCTACTCCTTGTCACGTACAACCGGGGATTCGAAACCACGTCAGTTGACTCAATGACAGGCCTTATGATACAGCGCGCACTTGCTAACCATTCGGCCACCCCCCCCCCCCCATTCAAACCGGTCAATGGTTCATAAGTTAATGGTGTACATGGTGGCGGTGCTTGAGACTTACCTGGTCAGGTATCATCCGGGGCATGATACTTGTCGTGGACTGTGAGAAATATATAATACTTAAACATATTCCTAGAGAGAGGCCGAGGATGAATATAAAATGGTTTATCTTCTTCTTGCTCATGGTGGTAGTGGTGTTTTGTAGGCCTCCGTATCTTATTGTCTGTAAAACACTGTATCTTATTGTCCGTATCTTGTCTTGAAAAACACCGTATCTTAATGTCTGTATCTTGTTTTGTAACAAACCATGTCTTATGGTCTGTATCTTGTTTTGTTAAACACTGTGTCTTTTTGTCTGTATCTTGTCTTATTGGCTGTATCTTGTTTTATAAAACACCGTATCTTATTGTCTGTATCTTGTTTTGTAACACACACCGTATCTTATTGTCTGTATTTTGTTTTATAAAACACCATGTCTTATTGTCTGTATCTTGTTTTATAAAACACCATGTTTTATGGTCTGTATCCTGTTTTGTAAAACACCTCGTCTTATTGTCTGTATCTTGTCTTATTGTCTGTATTTTGTTTTATAAAACACCTTGTCTTATTGTCTGTATCTTGTTTTGTAAAACACCTCGTCTTATTGTCTGTATCTTGTCTTATTGTCTGTATCTTGTTTTATAAAACACCGTGTCTTATGGTCTGTATCTTGTTTTGTAAAACACCTTGTCTTATTGGCTGTATCTTGTTTTATAAAACACCGTATCTTATTGTCTGTATCTTGTCTTATTGGCGGTATCGTGTCTTATTGTCTGTATCTTGTTTTATAAAACACCTTGTCTTTTTGTCTGTATCTTGTCTTGTAAAACACCTTGTCTTATTGTCTGTATCTTGTTTACAAAGCCCCGGAGGTTGATGTATTAAAAAACACCAAAGAGCACACTGGCCCAAGATTAGATTCAATTCCCTTTACCAGTCAAGCAATATTAAAGAATCGGTAACTGTAATGACCATGAGAATGTAATTGATCTTTGTTGGGTAGTGTCCATACTTTATTAGAGTTATCCACTAGAATCTCTATACATAATCTTTGAGGAAAGATTGGTAAACAGCAATATTCAATTATTAACAGCAATACTCCATGGAACAAGCCGTGCTGCATTAACAGTTCACAATATTATTAACTTTATAAAATCAAAATGTGCACATAATTCATATTTCTAAGTGTGACAATTTGTGATTTGAAAACTTTTATACGATATATTTATAAAGCATACACACTATATATATAATCCCTGCTCATTCAACGCATGATCCAGGGACTGGAGAGAAGGCATGCTTTAGATTCTATCCTTGGTGTACACCACGGTCTCAATCTGACCAGAATAATACACTCTTAAAGTACCGGTAGTTGAAACATGGTATAATAATATTCTATGTACTGAAGTACTCTATTTAAAAGGGACGACCCGTCGATGATAAGATTATTATGTCTCGGCCAGAATAAACTCTTAAATTAGTTGACAACATGGCATAAACTCTTCTTAAACATTATTCTATGAACTGTAATACTCTTAAATTAGTTGAAAACATGGTATAACTCTTCTGAAATATTATTCTCTAAACTGTAACATTTGAAAACATGGTATAAAATCTTCTGAAACATTATTCTTTAAACTGTAACATTTGAAAACATGGTCTATACTCCCCTGAAACATTATTCTAGGAATTGACAGAATGTCTCTTTTAATAAGCAGTTATTTTAATGTTATTGATTTAGTAATAAGTCGTTTATTAAATACAAGGTAGATAAGTATTTATTGATTTATTTCCGTACATACGGCATTAAACCATTTTGGACTGAGATGAGATGAAATGAGGTTTAACGTCCTACTGTTCTGCTCCTATACTGGGCTAATGAAGACGGGCATACGCCTTACAGTGTGCTATGAGGGAAATTTTGCCCGGGTAGCGGCACTATCGCCTACTCAAATTCCAACTGCCAGGGGATCTTTTACGTGCATTCCAATATATACACGGGACCTCGGTTTTTCGTCTCATCCAAAGGACTAGAGAGCTGTCCTAGTCAGGCCCTCCTTTCTGCACCACTGACAAGAGAGAGAGAGAGAGAAATGGGGTTTAACGTCCACTCGACACAAACTAGGTCATTTCGGGACTAACATATTGTTTAATTTTATTTACATAATTCGCTTGCGCGTAGGGATCTTTAGCAGTGGGAGGACACCGGAGGACCCGGAGAAAACCCACGAGGTTGGACAGGCGACCCTACTCCTTGCCACGTACAACCGGGGATTCGAAACCACGCCAGTCGACTCAATGACAGACTTTATGATACAGCGCGCTCACGCTAACCATTCAGCCATCCAACCCCCCCGCACCACTGACAAGGGGAAACCACGTCGGAAAATCTGGATGAACTTTCTCGGCCAATGCAAGGATCGAACACCCGACCTCCAGGCTAGCGAGCCAGCGTCTTAACCACCTAGCCACCGTGGCTCCCTTATTTTGGACTGACAGTCCTATAAGAGGTTTCAACTGTCATAATATCGCAATGGATTCTATAGCCCTAAAATCGAACAAAGCGTTTTTAACGTAATCAGAGTCCAGGGGAAGAACGTTCTAAGTCACATTTTTGTCTTTTCGCATAGAAGGCAAAACAGACTTTTGGACTAGAATGCTTGACGCGAACAGAACAACGAGTCGGTTTAATTACAACTTCAAAATGATGTTTAATACGAATCATAATTACCGGTACAACAACTGACTTCCACTTTTCAGCCAAATTAAGGTCAAATAAAGAGAAGGGCCTTGGTTCGATGTGACTGCGATCATGGTTTTCACCTGAAATTGATTGTTCCACAGAAAGCTTATATAATTTGCTACCAGATAGCGCCATTAACTGGGGTTCGTTGAAAAAGTGACTTAGAACGTTCTTCCCCGGGGCTCTGCAAATGATTGCTGGCCAACAAAGGCCGGAGATACTTCCCCGGTGCTTTTCAGATATAATTATTCAAATTAAGTAGGGCAGCTTGTACGCCGAAGTTAACAGCTATGATTTTAAATTTGAAAAATTTTTTTTTAGTTTTTTTATTCGATGCCACCTTGAAATGAATGACCGGGTATACGCCATGCAGTGTGCTATGAGGGACATTTTGCGGCGCTACAACCTACTCTTAATCGAATTCAAACAGTCATAGGTTCATTTACGTGCAGACCAACGTGTACACTCGACACAAACTAGGTCTTTAGCAGTGGAAGGAACCAGAGGACCCGAAGAAAACCCACGAGGTTAGACAGGCGCCCCTACTCCTTGTCACGTACAACCGGGAAATCTATTAGTTGAGAGTGGACGTCCACTCGACACAAACTAGGTCATTTCGGGGCTAACATATGGTCCAATTTTATTTCAATAGTTGGTTTGCGCGTAGGGGTCTTTAGCAGTGGAAGGAAACCGGAGGACCCGGAGAAAACCCACGAGGTTAGACGGGCGCCCCTACTTCTTGTCACGTACAACCAGGGAATCTATTGGCATAAAGATAGTTATAATAAGCACATGGTACAATTAATGTCCATATTTAATATGTCACAGATGTCACTCTGACGTAAAACGATTCAGAAATGTCCAACTTAATATAATATAGTTATTGCTATCTATAAGTACTATATAATTGTGTCAACAATATACTACGTGGATATATATGTACAAGCTGTCCTACTGTATTTTAATAAACAATTTATTTCATCTGATTTTACATATTTACAATGTCTTCCTTTTCATATTTCTCCGGGGAGCCACGGTGACTAAGTTGGTAAGACGCTGGCTCGCTAGTCTGGAGGTTGCGTGTTCGATCCCTGCATTAGCCGAGAACGTTCATCGGCATTTTCCGATGTGGTTTCCCCTTGACAGCCCCTCCGTCCTGCACCACTGACAAGGACAGCTATCTAGTCGTTCGGATAGGACGAAAATTCGAGGTTCCGTGTATACATTGGCGTACACGTAAAAGATGCTTGACAGTTCAGATTCGATATAATAGTAGGCCATAATTTCCCTCATCGCACACTGTATGGTGTATGCCCGTTTTCATTAGCCCAGTGGTAGCTGACCCCATTTCATTTCATTTTCACATTTCCCAGTACTAGCTAGGTCCTATACATCAGTCACCAAATCTTTACACGACACAGATACTATGTCTGGTATCTGACTGACATCAGACAAATTCGCACTCATATACTATATAACAGGAGAGAGAGCGAGAGAGAGCGAGAGAGAGAGAGCGGTGTTAACGCCCACTCGACGCAAACTATGTCATCTTGGGACTAACATATGGTTTATTTTTATTTCAATAATTCGCTTGCGCGTAGGGGTCTTTAGCAGTGGGAGGAAACCGGAGGACCCGGAGAAAACCCACGAGGTTGGACAGGCGACCCTACTCCTTGTCACGTACAACCGGGGATTCGAAACCACGCCAGTAGACTCAATGACAGACTTTATGATACAGAGCGCACGTGCTAACCATTCAGCCATCCAACCCCCTTTACCTTTACATGGTTTTTAGTATTTGAAAAGCTGTCATATTTTACTTGTAAGAAGTCGATATCTAAAAACGTAAGTTGAAGAAATAATAAAAAAAAGCTGTTACTGTGTCAAATAATCAGTTCATAAAATGAAATATCGGATATGTATAGCTTTATCCACGTATAGAAAACACCAATAGCTTACGTTGTTTTGTTTTTTTTTCTTCTTTTACGAAAATCAATTTTAGATTTACTATTTGAGCATCTGGCTTTCTTCTGTTTCTTTTTACTCTTTACAATGGGCACCGAGACCACAGTGTATTATCTTTAGAAGTGATTGGAGATTGGGCCATCGAGAAAAACACATTGGTATTTTTATTACAACGATCCTGTGTGCGAGAAATACATGAAGGCCCCTGAGGATGTGAACAATTTTTATTACAACGATCCTATACCAAGGTCCCAGAGGATGTGAACTATTTGAACAAAGTTTGAGTATTAATATTATGTGTTCATAAAATGACGGGAAAGTTTAAAGGGAATTAACAAAGTAGCATGATGCAAAGGATTGGTTTTGATTAATTGTTTGTTCGTAGAAAATCCATTCGATTTCTTACCAAGTGTCTGATAACGTTACAGAAAATAATGTTGCTACCGTTGAAAAATTTAAAAGTTATTCTTGGATTGTGTGTTGCAATATGTGTATTATTTATGTACATATCACAGAGAATGCAGGATGAAAAGATTCTCATCTTTAAAACGGTAAGTTGTCAGACCGGGTGGCGAACTTACTTCCTTACTGCGCCGCTACGGCGACGGAAAATGGTCTTAGAGGGCGTCAAGATCGCTCATGGTGGAAACGCCAGATATTGGGCTGTGGTCTTCATGGTCGTCAATGATCGCCGAGTCACGGAGTTTGTTTTGAGCATGTTCAATGGTTCTGCGACCTGACATGGAAAGCTGTGAGAAGGCGATTCTTTTCAAGTTTGTAATTTTTTGGGACATTTTCTCGCGTTGTGTTCACGTTTATCGACAACCTTGTGCCATACGGTCGCAGCAGTAAGGACGCCACTCCGTTCTGACGGGGTCATAAGCTTTTTTGGAATAAAATGTGAAAGATGTTTTCTTATGTGACAGATTTTCGTAGCTAACTGTCTTGTATGCATCTTAAAGGCTCAATACCACTCTTGTTGTAACTGAATAATATGTCCCAATCTTTATTCTGGTCAACAAATTGTACTATTTTACAATATTCCAATTAATTGGTGATACAAATTTCATCTTAACACACCTAATTTAAAAAATTGGAAAAAGTTAACTAAATGATTTGAAAAGCCTAACATAAACCTTTTTAAATGTGACTTGGATTTAAAAATATTTTAGAACCCTCTGGACAAGTAAGATAGGATTTAATGGATAATTTACACAACAGGTAGGACACTTAAACATCTAGTACTTAGAATAAGGCTATTATTTATTTTCTGTCAAGCCAGCAAGAGTGTTATTGTCCCTTTAAGTCGATCGGATAGAAGGAATAATCGACGTCTCGGGTACATATATTGGCCTGGACGTAAAAGAACCCTCGGCAGAGCGCATTCCATGTAAAAGTAGGCCGTAGCGCGGCTGTCCGGGCAAAATTTACCTCATAGGACACTGTATGGCATATGCCCGTCTTCATTAGCCTAGTCGAAGCAGAACAGTAGGACGTTAAACCCCATTTCAGTAATAGAACACTAGATATACTATAATAGTACAGCGGGGATGGGATGGGGGAGCACAACCCGCAAAACAAACCCAACAAACTGCATAGACATTGCAAGAAATATCAAATCAAGTGAATGGATCCGAGGGTCAGCCGTAAGCACCCACTGCGCTGTACAAGCTCGGGCCGGGGGCTGGATGGCCGAATGGTTAGCGTACGTGCGCTGTATCATAAGGTATGTCATTAAGTCAGATGGAATGGTTTCGATTGTACGTGACAAGGAGTAGGGTTTTCTGTCCAACCTCGTGGGTTTTCTCCGGGTCCTCTAGTTTCCTTCCACTGCCAAAGACCCCTACACACAAGCGAATTATTGAAATAAAATTGAACCATGTTAGTCCCGAAATGACCTAGTTTTTGTCGAGTGGACTTAAAACCCCAACTCTCTCTCTCTCTCTCTCTCTCTCTCTCTCTCTGCACCTGGTCCAGTATTATTACCGCCCAGAAGGAGATAATAAATCGGCCTATAAGAAGGCAAACAGCAATTCATCCGTTTTTACAGTATGCTAAATTTATGAAGCCCATCATGGGGACACAAAGGCTAACACGGAGCTTTTAGAGTCAGTCTACAAGACCCCAGCCCTAGCCCAGGGACAGTCGGGATAACTCCACAAAAAGAAAACCGAGCCCAAAACATTCGCATCATACCGTAAGATAAGCCCATTCTGGAAAATGGTGTTACAGTATCGGGTCTTTATGTTAGGTTCTTGACGACAACACGGGTTCAAAATTCATATATTACTTTTATTTCTTCTTTTAAACATACATACAGGTTCTTTGTCTGGTCGAGCGCTGTATCATACGGTCTGTCATTGAGTCAACTGGCGGGGTTTCGATTCCCCGGTTGTACGTGACAAGGAGTAGGGTCGCCTGTCCAACCTCGTAGGTTTTCTCCGGGTTCTCCGGTTTCCTCCCAATGCTAAAGACCCCTACGCGCTAGCGAATTATTAAAATAAATTGAACCACGTGTTAGTCCCGAAATGACCTAGTTTGTGTCGAGTGGACGTTAAACACCATTCTCTCTCTCTCTCTCTCTCTCTTTGTCTGGTAGTAGTCTTGAAACCAGCTCGGCTATCTGGCCTGGATTGAACACAAACGTTTTATCTGGTCTTATATATCACCGGGCCAGATCGATGTCCAGCCTTGAATTCAAGATACCACACGTGAAGTGATTGGTCAGTATTCAGTCTTGGGTGGGTTAATGCCCCCAACGAACATATAGTTGTTGACGACTCCGCTACGGACAAGTGTTATATATATTTCAGACTACATTATGACCAGAGGTTGCAGCTGGTTATATATAGGAAGACCACAGGGGAAAAACTGGTGATGTCCACATTTATGCTTTTGTTCGATTACTTCCCCTGATTTTACCCCTTGGTCCCTTCGATTTTCTCCATAAATATTGTATTGAACAACTGGACATGTCACTCTTTACAGAGGTTTTTTCAAAAGGCATAAAAGGGAAAAACTGGTGATGTCCAAACCAGGGTCAGTCAAATCAAATGCCCAAAATACACCATAGGAATGCTATGGGAGTGTGCACCAGCTTAATTAACGTTCTCACTAAATGCATGATTCTTCATAGAAACTTGCAATATTTAAAAAAAAACTCTTTGGAACTGAAGAAATGAGTTTTTAAACTGGAAATTTCCATTTACTCAAAAGTCAGAAAACGTGATATCGCCAGTTTTCCCCCTGGGGTCTTCATATAATATCAGGTTAAGCTTTCAGTACAGATTGCTTTACCATACAAAGGACCTTGCGTAACTCAGGTCAGCTGTGATGATTAATGGCTTCACTATCGACTTCCGCGTGGCTGTTAGTCGTGTCAAGCCAGTGCAATGTCGACCATCTGTGAGTCATCTGGTAAGATTGCTAATCGATTTTATGTATGGAGGGTGTTAAGTGATATTTCCTAAATATTGTCAGTTGTGTAACATTGGTCCTTTATGTCCATATGATGGGGGTCATAAATTTACCGAACGATAAAATGGGTTGTTGTTTACCCCTTCTAGTCCGATTTATTTCGTTATTATTATCCACTTCTGGACGGCAATAATATTGGAACGGGTGCATTTGTACATCTTATAAACTTTCACTAACAACGAACACAATAACCATTTTACTTTTGTCTGTCTATTCCGGCAAAATATTAGAATAACTTCCATCCGAAATATTGCCACTCAATATGAAATTAAAGTCGTAAAAACGAAAATCATTTTAAACATCTTTGTGTATATATAAAAAGGGGTGAAAAAAAGGGAGGAATTTGATAATTACCTTCCTGTAATGTTTGATTTTTGATTCTGCTGGAGCGTCACACCCATTACACACAATCAACAAATGTTTGATTTTTGGTTCTGCTGGGATGTCCCACCCATTACACCCAATCAACAAATGTTTTTTTTTATTCTGCTGGAGCGTCACACCCATTACACACAATCAACAAATGTTTGTTTTTTGGTTCTGCTGGGATGTCCCACCCATTACACCCAATCAACAAATTTTTTTTATATTCTGCTGGAGCGTCACACCCATTACACCCAATCAACAAATGTTGGATTTTTGGTTCTGCTGGGATGTCCCACCCATTACACCCAATCAACAAATGTTTTTTTTTATTCTGCTGGAGCGTCACACCCATTACACACAATCAACAAATGTTTGTTTTTTGGTTCTGCTGGGATGTCCCACCCATTACACCCAATCAACAAATTTTTTTTATATTCTGCTGGAGCGTCACACCCATTACACCCAATCAACAAATGTTGGATTTTTGGTTCTGCTGGGATGTCACACCCATTACATGTTTTTTTTTTCTGATTCTGCTGGAGCGTCACACCCATTACACCCAATCAACACACGTTTTATTTATGATTCGGTATGGGCGTCACATTAAGATTATTCAAGAAATGTTTTATTTGTTTTTCAGCCAAGATGGCTATCAATATATCGAGGCCCAGAGTTTAATAACAGCAGAGATGACAAAAATAAAACTGTTACAGCCATAGGTAAGCTAGTCCACAGATCTCTCAAGGTACCACGAGAAGTGTTATCGGATGTTCTAGACACAATAACCACCATCTGCCTTGCACCCGATACCCATCCCTTCTGAGAATTAAACTCAACTTTAATTCAGGCCAAACTTTATCAGATACGAAGCTCTATAAATTTATGTGGCATCTTCCTCTCAAAGAATTAAACCAAACCTTTATTAGGACAATCTTTGGCTATATCTATTCGTTAAGGCCAGCTCAATTTTTGTCAAGGTCGCTGAGATGTTAGAGCACGTGATTGTTGGCGAGATTGTAGGTTAGGGTAAACATTGGGGTTAGGTCCATGGTTCTGGTTATGAACTTTAGAATCAATAATTTGTAAAAATAACGATATTGTTTCAGCCATCATATTTCTCCACTCCTTGTCTTTAGACCCCATGTCCTGTTATTGTTACAATATTTCATAAACAATTTAATTTGCGTTTTAAACCAACTAATAACAAAGCTAATATTTTGACAATGAAGAAGCCAAATAAAATAATGTCGCAACGACAATATTGTTACATGCGTTATGGTAGGATTGTCCCTATTGAGTCCAGGGGCCTGTTTCACGAAATTTTAACTAAGATAAAATCCACATTTTAGTAATTTGATTGGATAATATTATATTGATTTTAGTGCTTAGCCAATCAAAATTGAAGTATCTACTAAAATGTGGATTTGATCTTTAGTTAAGATTTCGAGAAACAGGGCCCAGGATCTGGTACGTTCAGATACGTTTCGATACAATCAATAAGATTGTGACGACTGACCTCAATATATGCCAAGACCTGAGAGGATCACCACGATAACTCCGCGATTAAAATCACGATTTCAATCGTATTTCAACACGAATCGTGATAGCGGGAAATAAAATGTGGTTTAACATCCTACTGTTCTGCTCCGGACTGGGCTGATGAAGATGGGCATACGCCATACAGCGTGCTATGAGGGGAATTTTGCCCGACAGGGCACTACGGCCTACTCTTATATCGAATTCCAACTGTCAAGGGATCTTTTACGTGCACGCGTGTACACGGGACCTCGGTTTTTCGTCCCGTCCAAACGACTAGACAGTTGCCCGTTGTCCTTGTCTGGCCCTCTGTCCTGCATCACTGACAAGGGGGAACCACGCCGGAAAATCTGGATGAACTTTCTCGACCACTGAGGGGGATCGAACACCCGACCTCCAGGCTATTGAGCCAGCGTCTTAACCACCTAGCCACCGTGACCCCGTGGAAACCTAGCATTACACGTATACCGCGTTCATTATATAAACTATTTTATTACCGCTAGTGCGCCATCTGGTAAAAACGATTTCCTTTCAAGTACACGTAGCGCATAAATAATACTCCAAAATGTAATAATAATATTCAAATTGCATTACGCATGACAAAAGAGAATTCGATTTTAAAATATTATTTTGTCTTTATAGTCGTCGATATAACGCCTGTGCGTTCGATTATAAAGTCTATCATGGAATCAAGTACGGTGATTTTGATACACCCACTGGTACGTGACAAGGAGTAGGGCCACCTGTCTAACCTCGTAAGTTTTTTTCCGGGTCGTCCGGTTTTCTCCCACAGCTAAAGACAACTACGCGTAACCGAATTTTTGAAATAAAATTGAACCATATGTTAGTCCCGATATGACATAATTTGTGTTGAGTGGACGTTAAACCCCGGTCTGTCTCTCCTTTGACCATAACTTATGTTTCACCTGACTTTACACCAACGTTGCGTTTTCTTAAAATACAGATGTGACGCTATAGGGCTTTTTACGTTTCAATCGTACATTATCAGTGGTGTAGTGAGGGGAGGGGTGGGGGCTTCCCGGCGACAGCCCCCGCTTCCCGCCCCCTCATACCCAGTCCCAAAAAATTAAAAGCATAGTAGATTACATATTGTGCGTCGCTATCTGAAATAACCGTTCGATTCCATCATTCTTCGTCTCCGTTTTGGTCTTCTCCTAACTCTCACAAACCTGGTAGATTCTGTCCCATTTCTGGTCCTCCCATTTACACGGCCTGTCCAACCTCGTGGGTTTTCTCTGGGTCCTCCGGTTTCCTCCCACTGATAAAGACCCCTACGCGCAAGCGAATTATTGAAATAAAATTAAACCATATGTTAGTTGTGACAGTATTGGTACTTTATATCAAGTTCTGGATGACAAGACTAGTTTAACATCTTAAAATACTTTTATTCTCGGCTTCTTCTAACATATTATATACAAAACTTAAAGGCTCCATAACTAGCTTACATTAGTTGGCCGTTGTCCGGTCTTAACTCCAAACCAGCGTGGCCTGGAGTTAACTACCAGACGTCGCCTAGCCTCCGACTGCTCTCATGTCCTGCCTGGACCTCTCTGCCCTTTTCGTTTGTTAATCTGGGTTTATAAACCATTCCAGACAAAGGAATCTTATTAGACATCTGGCTAATGTATCATATATAGTTTAACATTCGATACATGCTAATCAGACAAAGAAAGTTTAAATAAAACATGCCAGCAAGTTAACGTTTACATAATCATTACATAATCACATAGACCAAGGACTCCAGGCATGTCGATAACGAACAGGTGTCAAGTTGGCAGGAAGCGTCTTTAACATCAGATGATCTGATTATGAAACATAGTCCCGAAATGACCTAGTCTGTGTCGAGTGGACGTTAAATCCCATGGATGGTCGAATAGTTAGCACGTATCATAAAGTCTGTCATTGACTCAGCTGGCGTGCTTTCGAATCCCCGGTTGTACGTGACAAGAAGTAGGTTGCCTGTCCAACCTCGTGGGTTTTCTACGGGTCCCCCGGTTTCCTCCCACTGCTAAAGACCTCTACGCGCAAGCGAATTATTGAAATAAAATTAAACTATATGTTAGTCCCGAATATACCTAGTTTGTGTCGAGTGGACGTTAAACCCCATTCCTCTCTCTCTCTCTCTTTCTCTCTCTCTCTCATTCACAAGAATTTGCTCCCAGCAATGACCTCAAATGCCAGGAATTTGACTTAAATTTTCAAAAGTACACGGTACATTATTTATACTTGATGAAATATTGATCTCGCGTGACGATTTCATCAGAGAGATTCAGATGCGTTCCGAGAACGATAACGATGAGAAGTCGTCGTCGATCGCGTAAGACGTGAGGCACTTTCACGGTTCAGATTTCATTAGTTCATCGTGAATAGACAAAAAAGTGCAATGTTTGAAAGTGTCGATTCGTTCTATCATTTCGCTTTTATTCGATCAGTCAAACAGTGTCTAGCAAAGGCTGGTATATATGAAAGCGATATGTTTCGGTATAATTATGAAAAAGATTGTCTAAAATAGAATTAAACAACCACAGAATTCACTTATGAATTCAGAGGATTCGAACCGGTTTCACGAGTTCGTCTGCCGCCGTGGGGGAAGCCCCCGACAACTGATGACGTAGCATGCAAAAAGGGAATCGCCTAGTTCTTAATCTTGGAGTGCATTTGAAGCTCTCTATTGAAATGCACGTGGGGGTGTTGTCTGTATTTTAAGTTAACGTCATTGTGCAATTAGGGAGGTGGGTTGCCGGTGGGGGATGGCCGAATGGTCGAATAGTTAGCACGTATCATAAAGTCTGTCATTGACTCAGCTGGCTGTACGTGGCAAGAAGTAGGTTGCCTGTCCATCCTCGTGGGTTTTCTACGGGTCCCCCGGTTTCCTCCCACTGCTAAAGACCTCTACGCGCAAGCGAATCATTGAAATAAATTTAAACTATATGTTAGTCACGAATATACCTAGTTTGTGTCGAGTGGACGTTAAACCCATCTCTCTCTCTCCCTCTCTCTCTCCCTCTCTCTCATTAGACCACGGCTATTTCACCTGCTATTTCACTGGGTAAGAGTACCTGATTGTTGCCGAGGATTGTGGGTTAGGGTAATGGTTAGGTCTTGGGTTAGGGTTGGTGCTAGCGCAGTTTACATCTCGTGACCTATGACGGAATCTGCAGGTGTACATGTTAAATAGATCTAGTTATTAGACCATTAAAGGGAAATAACTCTTGTATTTTCAGTTGAGGACATTGAAATGTTAAGCTTCTTGATCATGGCTTAATGGGGGTGCATGATTGTCAGTCCGGAACGTCCCGAATTGACAGAATTGCAATCAAGTGATACGGAATTCAGTCCTGTCACAGTACCGCCAGTCCCTCAACAGCTGAGGTGGTGTGAGTAGAAGCGTGACGTATTTTAAGTAACAAATATGTTTCAGCTGCCATGATTGGTTGAGATATTTTTTATGCAGTCGGCACATGGATTGTACTCCGAAATTCTCCTGTTCACTCGATTGACACTATTTTCGGAATTGAGAGAATTTAATTCTGGAACGTTCAATCGAGTATCCCTTATGTTGATTAATTTCTTTTCAGTTGGGGCCAATGGAGCTTTGAAACTGGAAAAGGAAGTTCGTGTTTTATGCTGGATAATGACGGCACCAAAAACTTTATATAAAAAATGTAAAGCGGTGAAGGAAACGTGGGGTAAGAGGTGCAACAAGGTCCTTTACTTCAGTTCCAAGACCGATGACGACTTTCCAGCCATTGGATTAAATGTTTCTGAGGGTCGTGAACATCTTACCGAAAAAACAATGATGGCGTTCACGTACATTTATCACAACCATTTTAATGACGCTGATTGGTTCATGAAAGCCGATGACGACACTTACGTCATTGTGGAAAATCTTCGATATTTTTTATCGACAAAGAATTCCAGCCTGCCGGTATATTATGGACATTGGTTCAATCAATTCCTCAAACAGGGATATTATAGCGGGGGTGCTGGTTATGTTCTAAGTAAAGAAGCCCTGAGACGATTTGGTAAATTCAGCAACAAATCCTGTGTAAAGGCAGGAAATTACGAAGATGTCGATTTTGGAAGATGTATGGATAAACTTGATGTCCTGACCGAAAGTTCTCATGACGACCAAGGTAGAAGCCGTTTCCATTGCTTCGATACTAAAACAATGTTAATGAGAGGCTTCCCTTCATGGTATTATCAATATGACAAATATGGCGCTAACAAGGTAAATACCACCATTTTGGGTTCTATGTTAAACATGCATTATGCAAGAGCTAAATCTGATTAATTTAGGCTTCAGATGTTATAGAAATTATAAATTAGATCTTTTTTTAAACAACAAGACCAAAATCAACTCTGTAGACCCACGGATGGCTCGGCTACAGCTCGGATTTAAATAGGATTTCACTAATTGATTAAATCAAATAAGGGGTAACCTGATGAAAATACGTCAGTTAGATCGAGGCTAAATGATAGAGTGTACTTAGCGAGGCCGCTGTAAAGCGTTTCCGTATGCCATTGAAAACTTTACTTGATAATCGAGATATGTAGGTGGAGTTAACGCCTGTCAATCAAATGATCGGCGAAGGTGAAGCTATGTTCAGACAAAAGTAATTTGACTGAATTTTTCAATATATTCTTCTTTCATCATCTACTTTTGAACTGTTATAGCAAGAATGGCCAACTCTCTATAAAAATCTCCCATAATGTATCTTTAAGGGACCCCTACACGTTCAATAATTCCGTCAATATTATTGACACAATATATTGACTCAATATATTGAATCAATAATATTGACAGGAATTGCCCACACACGATTCAATATTTCCATCAATAATTTCATCATTTTTTGGTCATTTTTCAAAATGGATGCCATGTTTACTCTTCCAAGGTTGACGATGGAATGAAAATATTGACGCAATTATTGACAGATTCTCTACACACGATCAATATTGTCATTCAATAAATTGACCGTCCGTCAATATATCGATGAACCATCAATAAAAATCAAAATGGTTTTGATCCGTCAATATATTGACGCAATGATGGTTATTGACAATATTTTACATCAGTATAGCCCACAATATATTGAGTCAATATATTGAGTCAATAATATTGACGGAATTATTGAATGTGTATGGGCCCCTTTAGTTCAGGATGGGTGGTGAGAGTTCTGGTAGCTATATGTTTTACAGCCTATGAGCAAATGATTGATTTATATAAATATGGATTACGGTGGTCCGGGACCAGGCCCGAGTTGGTTAACGCGTGTGACTTTCTTTTATGAGAAGGTCTCTCACTGAAGCAAATAAGCGTCGGAAGTGACGATGAGTAGAGTCGCCTGCCTAATTATTGAAATAAAATTTATCATATGTTAGTCCCGAAATGATCTCTCTCTCTCTCTCTCTCTCTCTCTCTCTCTCTCTCAAATGGCATTGAGTAATTAGAGTAAAACAAAAACACATGCTTATGGAAAGGAAAACAGCTGCTAGAGTGGGCGTTTACCCCCTCATCTCTCTCTCTCTCTCTCTCCCTCTCTCTCTCTCTCTCTCTCTCTCTCTCTTTTAATGGATTACCATTTCATATGTTTGTCATTGATGTTTTATTTTTGTTGTGTTTTTTTTCAGAACAATATGAGTGATTATGCCATCTCCTTTCATTACATTTCACCGTCAGATATGTACTTATTAGATTATTACGTTTACCATCTTAGACCATACGGTCTGTTTAAAACACAATCTGGTTAAAACACAGATCCTATTTCGTTTCGTTTTTATAGTTCAAAATTTCGTTTTACTTGTTTTACTACACTTGGATCTGGAAGAATTGTTATTTAAATCGTGTTCTGAATGGTGTGAGGGATAAGCCAATGAAACGGTCTGTTACGGCGAGCTTTAGGCGTGTTTTGCACGGAACTGTGGGTAATCCACTAGTAACATCAATGCTGATTAGTCTTTTGACCCCTGACATGACCTATGGCTATAACTTGTCAGATCTTCATGTAGTGTAGGCCATCGAAAGTATAAAAAACGAAACGAAATATAGATCTGTATTTTAATCAGATTGGTTTTGAAATAAATATTTTTTTAAGTCAGTCATAAACTCTGCTTGGAAGTGGCCGGGTTCTCGAAGAATTTTTAGAAGATCGTTCCACATTTTAGATGCTCTGACGGAGAAAGCATATTCACCAGAATGTTTATTATATTTAGGAATCCCCAATATGGTACGATCACTTGAAGAACGAATGTTGGATCGTGTTCTAGTTATAATATCCCTATTTCATTTTATTTGCAAAGTAACGCACCAGTTGACGCCGAATTTCTTGATCATATGATGAAGGGTAATTCAATATGTCTGTTAAACAGACACTATAGGTACCCTGTTTATTATGTATAACCGGTAGATATAGGTATCGTGTTTATTATGTATTACCTGTAGATACAGGTATCGTGTATATTATGTATAACCGGTAGATACAGGTATCGTGTAAATTATGTATTACCTGTAGATATAGGTATCATGTTTATTATGTATTACCGGTAGATACAGGTATCGTGTATATTATGTATTACCGGTAGATATAGGTATCATGTTTATTATGTATTACTTGTAGATATAGGTATCGTGTATATTATGTATTACCTGTAGATATAGGTATCATGTTTATTATGTATTACCTGTAGATATAGGTATCGTGTTTATTATGTATTACCTGTAGATATAGGTATCGTGTTTATTAAGTATTACCTGTAGATATAGGACTCCTGTTGATTTGCAGACCAGGTCGCACCGGAAGCATATAATTATTGTTAGAAACCCGAGAACACCTTGGGCGAATCCACCAAAGTACGACAGTTATGATAATTTGAACATGAAATGAAATGAAATGGGGTTTAACGGCCTCGTGTTCTGCACCGACTGGGCTTATTAAGACGTGCATACACCATACAGTGTGCTACGAGGGCAATTTTACCCGGACAGCGGCACTACAACGAACTTGTATATCGATTTCCAACTGTCTAGCGTTACTTGGGGGATCACGTGGTTAAGTGGGTAAGACGCTGGCTCGCTAGCCTGGAGGTCGGGTGTTCGATCGCTGCATTGGCCGAGAAAGTTCATTCAAATTTTCCGGCGTGGTTTCCCCTTGTCAGTGATGCAGGACGGCGGGCCTGACAAGGACAGCTGTCTAGTCGTTCGGATGGGACGAAAAACCGAGGTCCCGTGTACACATTGGCGTGCACATAAAAGAACCCTTGGCAGTTGGAATTCGATATAAGAGTAGCCCATAGCGCCGCTGCCCGGGCAAAATTTTCCTCATAGCACACTGTATGGCGTATGCCCGTCTTCATTAGCCCAGGTTAGGAGCAGAACAGTAGGACGTTAAACCCCATTTCATTTCAGTTGCTTTACTTGCACGCCAATCTGTACACGGGACCTCGGTATTTCGACCCGACTAAACGACTATATAAATTGAACATACTACCAGCCTAACCAAACACAATTTAAATAGGTTTATAGAGAAATTAATCCATGAAAGTATGTTAAGTTTGGTTTAAGACATGAATAGCTGATCAACCCCGTCATGAATAGGTTTATATAAAAATTAATCCATGTAGATATGTTAATTTTGGTTTAAGCCATGAATAGCTTATTAACTTTGTCATGGATAATATTGATTTGTTAAAACAGTGAGAAAGAATCTCGGCAGGTCTATATATTTATTGTTACATATTGATTTGAGAAATCAAAGGGAAAGAGTTCGTCTATTCCTAAAAGCCTGTGTATATATATAGAGAATTTCCTATTCGTCTTTTTTGATCCCCAAATAATATCAAAACAAGTCGATAAAGTAAAAAAAAAAATAAACGAGGCTTTGTCGAGTTTTTCTTTACTTTATCGACGAGTGTTGATATTTTTTGATATCAAAAAAGACGATTAGGAGATTTTATTTATCACCCAATCCCTTCTTACATGCACAAATAAATAAATATATTTCTTTGCTATAGATTTCACTTTTACTGAACTTGATTACATTACGGCGTAGTGATACATCAATTTTTTAACAGCAATTCAACCATTGCAATGTCCTTTATATTGACCAAGTGTTTCCATCAAGGTCAATTAAATAAAAATAGTTCCTTTTTATTAAGAAAGAAGTTACTTTTAATAAAAAATGAACTGTTCTTTTAAAATACAAAAAAGTACTTCCTTTTTGATTGACCAATCAAATTCATGTTAAGCAATATCTCCTAATGAGATATCGCAGTAGATTATGAAATTTATCACACAAGCGATATCTACTGTAGAATGTATTATTGGGTGATAAATAACATTATCATAGAAGCACGCAGACCAAAATAAGATATATGAAGGGAATTGAACAATTTCCGAACCGACATTCCTAATAGAGATCCAAATTTCACGATATTATAGTTTAGAGGGAATTCTCATATCGATACAATCACAAATAGAGTCTTTAATGTCTCCAGGTCTCACTCTGTTTTGTTTGTGGAGTGCCTAAATCTGACATATAAACTTGATTAATCCGACTGGATAATAATTCTAAAATCACGTCAAACCTGAATTAATTTACCGAACATCAAGACCTGAAAAGGGTTGATGCTCTTTCAGAAGAGTTCTATCATGGCTTGGGTTTCAGACAATTTGTATCGAAGAATCTCGGAAATGGATATCGGAGCTCCAAACAATCTTCGTTGTTATTCCAGCTATCCGGTTGACCCGGTTTCCAACATCCATACCCCTTCCACATCCAGATCATTGCCTCCCATAAAATATTGAGTTGCTGAAAAAAAATAACCATGTATGATTCTCACCTCCATGTATGATTAAATAGAAACAAAAAATACACACAACAAAAGCAAAAAATATGGATCGAACCCATTTGACAATAAAACAACATTACAGATACATGATGTCAGAGATAAATCGGCTTCAAATGTTATATAAATTATTAAATAGACATTTATTCACACGACAAGGCTATAATCAACTCTCTAGACCATCAGATGGCTGTGAAAGAGAGAGAGAGAGAGAGAGAGAGAGAGAGAGAGAGAGATGAAATCGTCACGCGAGATCAATATTTCACCACGTATAAATAATGTACCGTGTACTTTTGAAAATTTAAGTCAAATTCCTGGCATTTGATGTCATTGCTGGGAGCAAATTCTTGTGAATGGGAGAGAGAGAGAGAGAGAGAGAGAGAGAGAGAGATGGGGTTTAACGTCCACTCGACAAAAACTCGGTCATTTTGGGACTAACATATGGTTCAATTTTATTTCAATAATTCGCATGCGCGTAGGGGTCTTTAGCAGTGGGAGGAAACCGGAGGACCCAGTAAAAACCCACGAGGTTGGGCAGGCGACCCTACTCCTTGTCACGTACAACCGGGGAATCGAAACCCCGCCAGTTGACTCAATGACAGACCGTATGATACAGCGCGCGTGCTAACCATTCGGCCACCCAACCCCCCTGGCTGTGACAAAGTGCTCTATAAGAGAGAGGGGGTTTAATGTCCACTCGATGGTACTCTGGTGGTTCTAAATTGATAACATCGTGAATCATGTCTGTGGACGATCCTTTGCTTTCAGGTAACAATGGGCCCTAAAATGGCTTACATTTAGTGACCGGGCCTTATCCCTATTTCTCCTACTGGTGATCACGTCGGGTCATCTTATAGTAACTCTTATAGCTGAAAGACACGAATGAATTACAGCGGCCGATAACAAGAACTTATTTTCTATTACCCACCCCTCAAGTTCATATCTACAAGTCGCAATTTCTTCACACCAAATTCCCATGTCCGCATCGTAATCAACCTTCCGCCATCTTGTTCACACGTGGTTTTGGCTGTTGACCAATAATAATTTGTGGTGTATTCTTTCCAACAAAATCCATCTTTTAAGAAAGTAATGTAAGCTTGTGTAGTACATTTCTCTGTAATATAAAAACTCTATCATGATCGATTTTGAAAAGTCGACAAATTGAAAATAATATCAAAATAAGGTCATCGAGATGATCTCCGAAAATGAGAATAAGAAATGGTAACATAAGCGAGAAATCATATTTTGGGTGAAAGTGTTTGAATTAAAGACATGTTCGATCCCTGTATTGGCCGAGAAAGTTCATTGGAATATTCCTTGTCAGCGATGCAGGACGGATGGAACGAAAAACCGAGGTCCCGTGTATACACTGACGTGCACGTAAAAGATCCCTTGACAGTTGGAATTCGATATAAGAGTAGGCCGTAGTGCCGCTGCTCGAGCAAAATTTCCCTCATAGCACACTGTATAGCGTATGCCCGTCTTTATTATCCTAGTCGCAGCAGAACAAATATAAAATATAAACAGAGAGCCAGCACTAAGTGAAAAATTCATTTTTGACAAAACAAATTGTTAAATTCGTTATTTTGTTCTGGATAGTATTGATTGTCGATTTTCTGCCAGATCCGCATTATGGAAGACTTTTGGTACGTTGCTATGCAACTGCCCTACCTAGATACAAAAACAGTTGAATCCAGTTTTCTGCACATTTAATCGAGGTCGAAGTCTTGCTTTACCGGTCTATCAAGCTGATACATAAATAAAAACATTATGTAACATTAATACCGTAAACAACGTAACCAGATCAGGTCAAGGTTTCAACTCATGAATACTAATGTTTTATAATCTGTCTACTCATGCCTGTCCAACCTCGTGGGTTTTCTCCGGGTTCTCCGGTTTCCCCCATTGCTAAAGACCCCTACGCGCAAGCGAATTATAGAAATAAAATTGAACCATGTTATTCCCGAAATGACCTAGTTTCAACTCATGAATACTAATGTTTTATAATCTGTCTACTCATGCCTGTCCAACCTCGTGGGTTTTCTCCGGGTTCTCCGGTTTCCCCCATTGCTAAAGACCCCTACGCGCAAGCGAATTATAGAAATAAAATTGAACCATGTTATTCCCGAAATGACCTAGTTTGTGTCGATTGGACATTAAACCCTTTTTCCTCCTTTCTCTGGCGAAAGCGAATGAGTAGCACAAATAGATATTCTTGAAAAGGTGAACATACCCTCCTACAACTATATGAGGAGGTTATGCCTTGCAATTGGAAATGAAATGAAATGGGGTTTAACGTCCTACTGTTCTGCTCCTATGCTGGGCTCATGAAGACGGGCATACGCCATACAGTGTGCTATGAGGGGAATTTTTCCAAACATCGCTCAGTAACACAGTTCAATTAAACATACATAATGCAAGCTAAATCTATCTAACGCAGGTGTTTCTTTAGGCTTGAAATGTTATTTAAATTATTACTTGGACATTAATTATCTTATCCAGACCATAATCAACTCTCGATGGCATCGCTAGCCTGCGATCTTTAGTGGATTATGAGCCGATTTACTGCATAACTTTCCTTCACGATTTAAAGATTAAATGGATAATCGAGACTATGCTGTTTATCTTACTGACTTTACTAATGATGATCGAGGCTAGGCGGAAATTTCAATCGCTTAGTTCTCGGTTCACAGTTGTTCAATTTGAATGAAATTTTCAGCAAATTGCTTTTACATTATCTAGTTTTTAACTATTATAGTGAGAACTCCCAACTCGTTATCGAATCTCCCATAATGTATCTTTAATAAATGCCATTGAAACAATCAATTGCACAAGACTTTAAGTTACTTGGATGACTATAGCCGCGAGGAACTGTCCACACTCACCCAGGGAACGACTCGTCATACGGCAATGTCTAGAGGACTGGGGCCGCCAGGTAACAAACTGGTCGCTGGGCTGGATACAAATACTACCGAACAATAACGACTGAATATATATAATGAGCCGACATAGTAGATGAAGGATACCATGGTCGGTTTTAATATCCGGGCCGCTAGTCCGTTCACCTGCACTGAGTCCAGTGTTTAAAATTATAACCAACTTGCTAACCTATGAGTCCAGTGTTTAAATGGAGAGAAGCTACTTGTGTAGCACCAATTGATTCTGTAGTTGAAGAATTTAGAAAGTAACACTCGCCTTGGTGCTTCGAGAAAATGTCACAATTTGAGCTCTGGGAACAGATGCTAGCACATTCCAAAATACCGCTTACATGTAAAACGTCCGTGTAATTCATCTGTTTCATGGAAGTCAGACTAACTTTTGTAAAATATGTCATTTCTGTGGACATTATCACCGCTATGGACATCGATACCACTAAGAGACTCAACATGGTGGAACTGGATATCGCTAGATTAAAGGCGAGATCAAGATTTGGTCCAACCTTAGAAATGTTAGGGACAGCTACTAAAGTAATATTACTTCGTTCTTCGTTTATTCGGCTTAACGGTTAATAAGGGACTGGATATCGCTACGAAACAAAGATAATAAAAAAAAGATTTCAACATTGAGCAGTAAGTAGTAATTTTAGAGTCGGGTACTAATGTAAAATCTGAATCAAAAAATCTCATAGAAGACGGTTGGTGTACGGCTATTAAAAACACATCCAAATCACGGGTTAAAAATCTTTACGAAAGAAATATTCTAGACACGAATTCAAGACTGTGTTTAATGTTAATTGGTATATCATACCTCCTCACTCTAAAGCTCCGATCACACCAAACAAGCTCAAACAAGTTCGGGGGGTTGGGTGGCCGAATGGTTAGCAAGTGCGCGTTGTATCATAAGTTCTGTCATTGAGTCAACTGGCTGTTCGTGACAAGGAGTATGGTCGCCTGTCCTACCACGTAAGTTTTCTCCGGGTCCCCATGTTTCCTCCGGTTGCTAAAGACCCCTACGCGGAAAGGAAATGACCTAGTTTGTGTAGAGTGGACATTAAGCCCCAGTTCTATATCTCTCCGAACTGGGCTAATAAAGACGAGTATACGCCATACAGTGCGCTATGAGAGAAATTTTGCCCGGGCAGCGGCACTATGGTCTACTCTTATATCGAATTCAAACTGCCAAGAGATCTTTTACGTGCACGCCAATGTATACACGGGACCTCGGTTTTTCGACTAGACAGCTGTCTTTGTCAGGCCTTCCGCCCTGTACCACTGACAAGGGGAAACCACGTCGGAGTCCATTAACAGTCCTCAATACGTTCATCACGGCTCTACCCCGCCCACAGTCCGTTCATAGCAATTTCTGATTTGCCATTTTCGTCCGTAGTCAATTGAAACCCATTTGTAACTAGTTCTACCTCGTTCCCCATACGTCCACAACTGGTTCTAAATAGTTCTAACCAGTTGGTAACTCGCCCTCATCTCGTTCTTAGTGCGTTCGAACGAGCTCGCATTGCGTGTGCGATCATATCCTAACTCGGGGTCTATAAAACCCAGCGCGCCCTTGCCATTCCTCATTCCCTTTCAACGCTTCAAGTTGTCTCTTGTGTTTCATTGTGCCTCAAAAGAGAAGTGTCAGAAGGACTGCCCGTGGGAAAACAGTCACTAATACTGCCTGGAAATCCCCAAAATCTAGCTCGTCTGAGGGCCAGCCACATCAAGCCCACGTTGTTGAGCACCTTGAGCCAGTCCCTGGACCCCGACGAAGTACACACTGGTCCCCCGAGCATGAGGACGGCATGGTGGAATGGCTCAAGACAAATGAAGTACTCTATAACAGACAAACGTGAGGCCTAAAATTGATGCTCGATCACGTCATGTCGTAACACATCCCCAGTAGAATAGAAGTACGGCAATTCATAGTTCAGAAAGTCCATTCTTAGTACGTTTTAAGTACTTTGTCACTCCGTCTTATTGCAAGACGGGGAAAATTTTGAACGGGGCCAAAGTTTAATAGCACCTTCCCCTCCACGCTACCCAGAGCCTGTCCATAAAGTTCTTAAACAGATCGTAAATAGTTGTTACTACGTAAACGTCTTTCGAACACAGTTGGAACCCGTTTGCCAACAATTTTCAGAACGCAGTGAGGGCTAGTTTGGTGTGACGGGGGGCTTATACTGCATCACATCATCTGATAACGATTGGCTATGTTTCTATATTGTTAGCATTGACCATTGTTGACTCCAACAACTAATTAGTCCCGACGTACAATAAATAAATAAAAACTCTCAAATCATTCCTCAAAACGTTAATATTAACAAACGCCGCCAGCTACGTTAAATTGCTTTTATCACACGTATTTGCTTTCGTAGTTTTTCAGGCTCTCGTATTGTGAGAAAAAGTGCCAAGTAATGATTGTATTTAAAGGGGCTAAATCGCTAATATTTGGGACCTAGAAATTGACAAAAGTGGGTCGCAGCGCATATAATACTGTAATATGAATGTATATAAACTGATTTACATTCAATGGATTCCTTTTTTACTCAAATTTCAAATCAGTTATGTTCGGCGAAATAAGCCAGTAGTCTCAAGCGAGTGAAAATGTCTAGCGTCTGGTTATTCCAGTCTACATACGCCGTTTGATTTGGTGCAATGTGCCTAGCCTCGTCCCTCGAGTCTCTTGATACAACTGGGGCCGAAGCGCATTATGGTACACGATTTTGTCTTAAATATCGGATATCAAAAGCACATCTTTTTCATGTAACATCACAACATGAATGTTGATTTAATTTGACAAATAAATCGTGTTTTCAATGTTGAAGATTTGGGATGATATTGGGTTAGAGACTTAGCTACTTTAATTCAGTTTGTGATATATTTTTGCTGTTTTTGGTTGTTTTTTTTCTCATTGAATGTTAATTGACAATAATAAAATCGATAAAATACATAAAGTTGTATAATCATAATACGAGCTAACTGCAAGTTCCACTCAGTTTTTTCGTGTAGATTCTGAAATTAATTGAAATTAATGCAAAGGTTTTAAGAAATGAAATGAAATGGGGTTTAACGTCCTACTGTTCTGCTCTGACTGGGCTAATGAAGACGGGCATACGCCATACAGTGTGTGCTATGGGGGAAATTTTGCCCGGACAGCGGCACTACGGCCTACTCTTATATCGAATTCCAACTGTCAATGGATCTTTTACGTGCACGCCAATGTGTACACGGGACCTCGGTTTTTCGTCCCATCCGAACGACTACACAGCTGACCTTTTCAGGCCCTTCGTCCTGCATCACTGACAAGGGGGCACCACGCAGGAACTTTCTCGGCCAATGCAGGGATCGAACACTCGACCTCCAGGCTAGCGAACCAGCTTCTTACCCACTGTGATCCCTGTAGAGGTTTTTAAACAAATTCTAAACATCTAAATTAGCATAAGGTCATCGAGTAAGGAGAGAAGGTGAGTGTAGGTGCGTGCGTGTGCGTGTTAAACAGTGGTGTGCAGGGGTGGGGTGGGTAGCGATACGCACGCACGTGACAAAGGATGACATTTGCAATATGTAAAGACAGATGAAAAAAAGGATTCATTCAAATAAATAAGGCAGCTCGTACACGAAGGTTAACTTCAAATTTAAAAAAAATAATTTAAAAGTCACTCTTGGATTGGATGACCAATTCCTCCTCAATCTAGAACACCCCCCCCCCCCCCCCCGCCCCCCAAAAAATAAAAAAAAAAACAAAAAACAAACAAACAACTACCCCCCCCCCCCCCACACACACACACCGTGCATTAACCTTCGATTAATTCCATAATCGATCACGAAAAAGCAGCTTAAAATTGGAAATAGATCGTGGCGTGAATCGATAGCCTTGTGTATTTTATCGATTTTATGATTTTCCACGTCAACTAATATTCACGCAAATAAATAAATATAAACACATCAAAAGTGTTGTTGATCTTTGTTTCGTAGCGGCACCGGATTCGTCTTTTATAACTGTCAGGACGATATAAGAGGGCTACAGCGCCGTTGTCTGGACATCATTTCCTTCATAGCACATATGTCGTATGCTCGTCATCATTATCCCAGTAGGAGCCGAACAGTAGGGTGTTAAACCCCATTTAATTTCATTTCTAATAGAGATTGGTGATTTCGATACCAAGTCCCTTATCAACCGTTAAGCCGAACAAACGAAGGAACGAACGGGTATTACTTTAGTAGCTGTCCCTAACATTTCTACGGTTGGACTAAATCTTGATCTCGACTTTAATCTAGCGATATCCAGTTCCACCATGTTGAGTCTCTTAGTGGTATCGATGTCCATAGCGGTGATAATGTCCACAGAAATGACGTATTTTACTAAAGTTAGCCTGACTTCAACGAAGCTGATAAATTTCACGGCCGTTTTACATGTAAGCGGTATTTTGGAATGTGCTAGCATCTGTTCCCAGAGCTCAAATTGTGCAATTTTCAAGAAGCACCAAGACGAGTGTTACTTTCTAAATTCTTCAACTACAGAATCAATTGGTGCTATACAAGTAGCTTCTCTTCATATAAACACAGGACTCATAGGTAAGCATGTTGGTTATAATTTTATATATTATTAATTTCTGGTAGCAGGGCTTGTTGTTCTTAGTGTTTAACGTCCGCTTCTACCGAAGGTGGTATCGCAGACAAGTTGTCTTATTTTCGGTCGCCAGGGTCAGTAAAGGGATTGTTATGAGTGCGGGGACAATAGCGGACTGAGTCTTAAAACCGGCCATGGCATCCTTCACCTGCTCTGGCGACACATTTTTCTTTAATACCTAGCTCTCGGTCCCAGTTCACTGGACAGTGTCCATATGGCGAGCCCGCCCCTGGTTGAGGGTTTTAAGTAAGTGACTCTGTCTTGTACAATTCATTGTTTCAATGGCTTTTTCGGGAGCCACGGTGGCTAGGTGGTTGAGACGCTAAAATGAAGTGGGGTTTAACGTCCTACTGTTCTGCTCCTATACTGGGCTAATGAAGACGGGCATACGTCATACAGTGTGCTATGAGGGAAATTTTGCCCGGACAGCGGCACTATCGCCTACTCTTATATCGAATTCCAACTGCCAGGGGATCTTTTTCGTGCATTCCAATATATACACGGGACCTCGGTTTTTCGTCCCATCCGAACGACTAGACCGCTGTCCTTGTCAGGCCCTCTGTCCTGCATCACTGACAAGAGGTAACTACTCCGGAAAATCTGGATGAACTTTCTCGGCCAATGCAGGGATCGAACACCCGACCTCCAGGCTAGCGAGCCAGCGTCTTACCCACTTAGCCAGGTCATCTCCGAGATACTACAGATAAAACATTAAAATAATATAAGGCAATAGATACAGCTAAAACAATTAATTACGTATTTATATGTATCTAAAATATCTATAATTCAAATCATAAAATTGTTATATTTTAAATCATCGCCTCGTTGCAACAGGAACCGCAACTCGTCGCTGAACCAAACTGTTGTCCAGCGTTGCTGTGGCCATACCCATGTGTGTCTGAACCCATTTAAGTCGGATTTGACGGTGTCGGCGTGTCAAAACAACAGCTCTAACCCGGCTTCACGTAGGCGGTTACGAACTGTCTTGTCTGAGATCCTACGCCGTCCAGGAATTGTTGCTGCAGTAGAGGCCGCTGTGGTGATCCGTTCTTGCAAATGACGCAACCGGATGTGACAATTCTAAGCTGGTGTGGTCACTCTTGGTATTCCTGAGCATCGGCGGTCACTTGTTGAACCTCCCAACTCTTACATTACATGGCCGTTGTCCGGTCTTAACTCCAGACCTGCGTGGCCTGTCCTGGCCGAACCTGTCTGTCGATTTGTTTCTTAATCTGGGTTTATAAACCCTTCCAAACAAAGGATCTTATTAGGCATCTGGCTAATGTATCATATCAAGTTTAACATTCGATACATGCTAATCAGACAAAGAAAGTTTAAATAAAACATGCCAGCAAGTTAACGTTTACATAATCATTACATAATCACATAGACCAAGAACTCCAGGCATGTCGATAACGAACAGGTGTCAAGTTGGCAGGAAGCGTCTTTAACATCAGATAATCTGTGATTGTGTAACAGGTTTCAAAAATATTTTTAAATCCAAGTCACATTTGAAAAGCTTTACGTCAGGCTTTTGAAATCATTTAGTTGAGTTTTTAAATTTTTTTAAATTAGGTGTGTTAAGATGAAATTTGTATCATCAATTAATTGGAATATTGTAAAATAGTACAATTTGTTGACCAGAATAAAGATTGGACATATTATTCAGTTACAACAAGAGTGGTATTGATCCTTTAAAAGACCTTAGATTCGGGTTTCATGCGAAAAACGTGCAAAGTTGTAAACTCGTGTGTCAAACGAAAACAAATTTCGACAAAAAGTTGATCCAGTTACAATTAGTGACCCTACATTTAAAACCAAAAATGAATTTCTTTTATCCTTACATACTGACAGTACGATTTATGGAAACAACGATCCCCTTCAAATTAAAAAGGAGGGTTGGATGGCCGAATGGTTAGTACGTGCACGCTGTATCATAAGGTCTGTCTTTGAGTCAACTGACGTGATGTCCAACCTCGTGGGTTTTCTCCGGGTCCTCCGGTTTCCTCCCACTGCTAAAGAATATTGAAATAAAATTAAACCATACGTTAGCCCCGAAATGACCTAGTTTGTGTCGAGTGGACGTTAAACCCCATCTCTCTCTCTCTCTCTCTCTCAAATTAAAAAATGATGAAAAATCTGTTATGAGTTTCTTTCATTGAAGAGTATATTAAGAATATCTTTATCAATGTATCAGGTTACATGTTGGCGTACCATTATTTCAAATAATCATACCGGCAACTTTCCAATGTACATTATTTATACTAGTGACATATTGGACTCGCGTAACATATTTCACTGTAAAAGCACGTGTGACGTATCTGTATTTTAAGTCGTTTAATGGTGTCGAGCTTAAGACATTGCGTAATATATTGTTAAAACGCTCGGGCCTACGACCCCCTTGTTGTTACAATATATTACTTAATGTCTCGCTCTCGACCATTAAACAATACTTAAACCGAACAAACGACGGAACGAGAGGATCTTACTTTAGTAGCTGTCCCTAACATTTCTACGGTTGGACCAAATCTTGATCTCGACTTTAATCTAGCGATATCCAGTTCCACCATGTTGAGTCTCTTAGTGGTATCGATGTCAATAGCGGGGATAATGTCCACAGAAATGACATATTTTACAAAAGTTAGCCTGATTTCAACGAAGCTGATGAATTTAATCTGATGTATTTGGTATGACTTTTACTATATATTTTATATTTGGATATCGCTGAATTTAAAAATAAATTTCAAAGTAGCGGCCAAAATAATCGTCATATAAAGAGACTCAAACTAGGTCATTTCGGGACTAACAATTTTTATTTTCAATAATTCGCTTCCCGTAATGGTCTTTAGCAGTAGAAAGGAACCGGCGGACCCGAATAAAACCCAAGAGGTTGGGAAGGCGATCCTACTCATTGTTAGGCCCAAGCTTGGGAGCGAAACTACACCACTTGACTCAGTGGCAGACCTTATGATCTAAAGCGCGCGTATTAAACCACTCGAAATGAAATGAAATGAGGTTTAACGTCCTACTGTTCTGTTCCTATGCTGGGCTAATGAAGACGGGCATACGCCATACAGTGTGCTATGAGGGAAATTTGGCCGGGGCAGTGGCACTATCGCCTACTCTTATATCGAATTCCAACTGCCAAGGGATCTTTTACGTGCATTCCAATGCATACACGTGACCTCGGTTTTTCGTCTCATCCGAAGGACTAGACAGCTGTCCTTGTCAGGCCCTCCGTCCTGCATCACTGATAAGGGGGAACCACGCCGGAAAATCTGGATGAACTTTCTCGGCCATTGCAGGGATGGAACACCCGACCTCCAGGCTAGCGAGCCAGCGTCTAACCCACTAAGCCACGTGACCTCCCCCCACCCCCCCCCAAACCACTCGACTACCCGTTTTGGTTTTTTTTTTAAATTTTAAACATTTACTATTCTGGTCAATTTGGGATCTCGATTAATTAAATACTAAGATGGAAAGACAGGTCACACTAATCCGTGTCACATACAAGCGAGGAATCGAAACCACGCCACGTGACTCAATGCCAGATCTGTTGATATAAGGTACGCGCGTTAAACCACGTGACTATCGAATTTGATGGAGTTTTTATATTACAGAGAAATGTACCAACCAAGCTTACATTACTTTCTTAAAAGATGGATTTTGTTGGAAAGAATACACCACAAATTATTATTGGTCAACAGCCAAAACCACGTGTGAACAAGAAGGCGGAAGGTTGATTATAATGCGGACATGGGAATTTGGTATGAAGAAATTGCGACTTCCAGATATGAACTTGATCGGTGGGTAATAGAAAATAAGTTCTTGTTATTGCTGTAATTGATTCATGTATTTCAGCTAATGCCTGGTTCACAATGCGCCATACGTGCCACTATAGGTGGTCTACGGGGAAAGTTTAGCAAACCTGTGCGTAAGACGTACTTGCGTGAGTTGCGTGTGTTCGGTACCGTAGAAGATCACAGAATAGCCGTAGAGCCTTTTGGTCCTACACATACAAAAGTTTCACCCGGTTTCTTGCGACTGAACTGCGAGCTATCAAACACTACGTGCCAAAACACGTAGAGTGCAAGGTGATCACCAGTAGGATAAATAGTGGACGGTTGTAGGATCCATTGTTACCTGAAAGCAAGGGGTCTGAATCGTAGCCTGCGTCGACAACACACATGTAGTTCACAATGTTATCATTTCCGGCTTTTTAATGAAGAACCGCAAGAGTAACACGGGAGGCTCAGGACAGTATCCGCTACAATCGTTGCACGTGATCGGAATAATATCGTCGACCACACACGTGTTTCACGACGCTTTCAATAAACACGACGTGGTTTCCCCTTGTCAGTGGTGCAAAACGGAGGGCCTGACAAGGACAGCTGTCTAGTCCTTCGCATGAGACGAAAAACCGACGTCCCGTTTATACATTGAAATGCACGTAAAAGATCCCTTGGCAGTTGGAATTCGATATAAGAGTAGGCGATAGCGCCGCTGCCCGGGCAAAATTTCCCTCATAGCACACTGTATGGCGTATGCCCGTCTTCATTAGGCCAGTACAGGAGCAGAACAGTAGGACGTTAAACCCTATTTCATTTCATTTCATTTCATGAAAAATAAACATATTGAAAATTTCATTCAAATCACTTTTTTTCTGAACACAGTTATCAGTGTTTGAAGAGGTGGCGTAGATCGTTTATTATCGTAGCAACGGTATTTGGCAATCGAGACTATAAGTCTAGATTATCCATTTGTAAATTAAATTATTAAATGGCGATCCAATGTTTCAATCCAAATTTTATCTCGGCCATCGGATGATCTAGAGAGTTGATTATAGCCTTGTATAATATGTTAGTCCCAAAATGACCGAGTTTTTGTCGAGTGGACGTTAAACCCCATCTCTCTCTCTCTCTCTCTCTCTCTCTCTCTCTCTTTCACAGCCATCTGATGGTCTAGAGAGTTGATTATAGCCTTGTCGTGAGAATAAATGTCTATTTAATAATTTATATAACATTTGAAGCCGATTTATCTCTTACATCATGTATCTGTAATGTTGTTTTATTGTCAAATGGGGGGTTGAATGGCCGAATGGTTAGCATGCGCGCGCTGTATTATACGGTCATTCATTGAGTCAACTGGCGGGTTTCGATTCCCCGGTTGTACGTGACAAGGAGTAGGGTCGTCTGTCCAACCTCGTGGGTTTCCTCTGGGTCCTCCCGTTTCCCCCCACTGCTAAAGACCCCCTACGCGCAAGCGAATTATTGAAATAAAAAATTAAACCATATATGACCTAGTTTGTGTCGAGTGGACGTTAAAACCCATTTCTTTTTCTCTCTTTTTTATTATCAAATGGGTTTGATCCATATTTTTTTGTTTTGTTGTGTGTATTTTTGTTTCTATTTAATCATACATGGAGGTGAGAATCATACATGGTTATTTTTTCAGCAACTCAATATTTTATGGGAGGCAATGATGTGGATGTGGAAGGGGTATGGATGTGGAATGATGGATCGCGTGTGACCATGACGAGTGGATGGAATCCGGGTCAACCGGATAGTTGGAATAACATCGAACATTGTCTGACGCTCCTATATCCATCCACGAGATTATTCGATTCCAATTGTCAGCAAGCCAAGAAATTCATCTGTGAGATAGAACTTTTCTGAAAAGGTATCTACCCTTTCCAGGTCTTGGTATTTGGTAAAAAAAAATTAATTCAGGTTTGACGTGATTTTAGAATTATTATCCAGCCGGATTAATCAGGTTTATATGTCAGATTTAGGCACTCCACAAACAAAACAGGGTGAGACCTCGAGACATTAAAGACTCTATTTGTGATTGTATCGATATCAGAATTCCCTGTAAACTACAATATAGTGAAATTTGAATCTCTATTAGGAATGTCGGTTCGGAAATTGTTCAATTCCTTTCAAAATTCCACTGAACTATGCTGCTCCCTATGTAACAGACCCATTGCCATCTTGATTTACCGTGAACCAAATTGATGGAACTGTTTTTAAATCGATTTAATCCAAGCCGAGAGATTATCTAGCGTTGGAATTTTGATTTTTTTTTCTTAATTTGTTTGTCTGATCGGTTTTGTTTTGCGTGTAACGCGGGCCTCTCTACACCTACTACTGAACCAATGTTTCCGTGGGAGTGGGATTCATTGATGTAACTATTTACAAAATTATTGAGTTTTTATATTACTTTATTTGTTAGTGTTTTAATACATATTTAATGCAAATTGGTGTACCCGTTTTTAAATGGCCGAATGGTTAGCACGTGCGCGCTGTATCATAAGATCTGTCATTGAGTCAACTAGCGTGGTTTCGATTCCTCGGTCATACGTGGCAAGGAGTAGGGTCATCTGTCCATAGGGGTCTTTAGCAGTGGGAGGAAACCGGAGGACCCGGAGAAAACCCACGAGGTTGGACAGGCGACCCTACTCCTTGTCACGTACAATCGGGGATTCGAAACCACGCCAGTCGACTCAATGACAGACTTTATGATACAGCGCGCGCACGCTAACCATTCAGCCCCCCCCCCTCCCAAATTCATGAAATTAATTATATGATTGGTTACTTAAGTCTAATGATGTCATGGTAATTTTCCATTTTTTATCCTGTTATTCTCGCCCAGAATTGAAGCAAATTACCTGTTTTAATCAAGTATGTATCAACTTATCAATCATGTCGATGAAATATGTAATTTCTATAAATATGAACGACATAATATTAATACAATACTCAAATTCGCCTAAATAACTCAATATTATTACACAATTTTGAAAGTTTAAGAAAAATTCAAATTACGCACGGTTTCCTTAATATCTTAAATATTTTGTTGGACAATGTGCATATATTAAATCAATAAAAAAATAAACTAATTAATTCCCATCACAAACCTAAACATTTATTTAAATTAGCTACAGGGCCTTCGTTTAACAAGCAAAGGCACCCCTCTAAATGCGAAACAGGGGGTGTTTATCTCCTAATTGTATGACACTGGTCTAATTTTCCACTGCTGATCCATACGACCTGTTATCACGGGTGTGGGTGAGTTTGGGTCATATCTAGCTTGCGGTTGTTGTCTCGATCCCTGGTGTGAGTGTATGTGGCTTGGAGATAGAGGCGCCTTTCAACCTCTGAGTTTACTCTAGGTACAGGTGTGCTTCCACAGGAAAGACCCATGTGACTGCGCTAAGCATAATAAAATAAGTTAATGTATCTGCGATGTCACTCGGGATGAAGCGGACGTTAAACACTAGCTAAAAGAAGGCAAAAGGTAGCTCGGTTATTTCAAAATAATACATGACTGGGCTAATGAAGACAAGCATACGTCATATAGTGTGTCATGAGGGGAAATTTTGCCCGGGCAGCGGCACCATGGATCTTTTACGTGCACGCCAATGTGCACACAGGACCTCGGTTTTTCCTTGTCAGGCCCTCCGTCCTGCACCACTGATAAGGGGAAACCACGTCGGAAAATCCCGATGAACTTTCGCGGCCAATGCAGGGATCGAACACGCGACCTCCAGGCTAGCGAACCGGCGTCTTACTCACTTAGCCTCCGTGGCTCCCAGGGTTAAAACAGTAGGTAGCTCGGTAATGTATCCGCAATATAATACATATACTGTACATTGTATCACTAATCCTAGAGGAAGACTTCCGTTTTCGCTGGGGAATAAATCATATGCATAAAGATTAATACATACTACATGTATTCGACAGTCACGATTCTGAACAGTATCAATTGCAAACACAATCATTGATACGTGCTGGAAAAAAAAGATTAATTCTTTTGAAATTAATTCTTTTGATATTCGACTAATCCGCGAACGCGGACAACAACTATTCATCATTAATCCCTCTTAAGTGAATCCCGGTCCATAAATTCGTCTCAATGAATCTAAATATCCCAAGGTCTGCATCGCGTTGTATCGTTTATTATAATCCAAGTAGATTCTTTTACAATTTTACTTCTGCTAGACAACGAGCAGAAATACGTCAACAAAAACAAGGAGTTTAAATCAGATTATAATATCAAGGACAGGGGGACAACACTACACACAAACAAAACCAACAAGACAAACCTGTGGACAAGACATAACTACACCGGATAAAGTTGCAGACAGACAATTAATGGACAAAGAAACGATTTCGAAGCTCATCGGAGTAAATTATCAAATCTCTTACTAATGGACAAAGAAATGATTTCGAAGTTCATCTAAGTAAATAATCAAATCTCTCTCTCTCTCTCTCTCTCTCTCTCTGATCAATAACAATATCATACAAAGTATGAAACATTATCAGATGTTATTGTACTGTTGTAAGAACCCGAGATGATGCATTGCAAGTTAACCTTGCATGTATACAAATTAGCTAGCTAGATTTATGATTTCACCCATACAAAATTATGGTGGCTGTTAGCGGCCATTCAAATGAATCTAAATCGTCGCCTTGTGAAGAAGTCGACAAGTCGACAAGTCGACAGAATTGACCCGACAAGTCGACGAAATGAAGGCGACGATCGTCTGGTTATTTTGTCGTGTCGGCGGGTTGATTTTGTCGACTTGTCGACTTGTCGCCTTCGACTTATTCACAAGGTGACAAGTCGACGAAATACAATTATTTCGACTTGTCGTGCGGCGACTTGTCGCCTCGGAAGTCAAACTCGGGCTTGCGCATTTGCTGAATGGATAACTTACATGCGCACAGATTAACTTATAACATCTCAAAGCTTTACCAATTTTGGGGCACGGGAAATTCTTCACATAAAGCAGCAGCCACAAGATTGAACTTTGGCCTTTTCTATGGGTTCTACGAATGTAAAACAGTACATCGGACAATATCGAATGTAAATTATAACTTTGTATAGCTTAGAAAAACTGATATTGGCGCTTATTTTAGGAAAAGTGCCTCAATTAATCAAAAACAGTCCCATGTATCTCGGAAATCAGTTAGATGACAGAACGCTGCATTCTATGTAGAGAAAATTGGTAAATGATTCCTTACACATCTATCGAATTAAGGGTGGTAAAATTTTAATTTTGTTTTTGCTCTTTAAATTACTAGCATTATAATAACTATGGCTTTGACTAATTATTGGTTTCAAATTATAGAGAAGTCATATCTCACGCAATTAAATTGAATGAGTGATCGGTTGACACATAAACAGATTGTGTCGAGTGGACGTTAAATCCCATTTCTCCCTCTCTATCAGCAGACTCTTTCTTTACTTTATTGTAATCTATACCTATAACCTATGTATCCAGTGCTTGACATAAAATGCAGAAACGAACTGTTGCATTGTTATTCCTAGTAGATAACGGCTGAGATAAAAAATATATACACAACGTGAGTCCTAGCCAGGCTATTCAAATACGTGTAACAAAGTACTCTGTAACTTTTATCAAATTGAACCCCCAGCTGTTTTGATAATATATATGATATTGACCTTTCAGCTCTGTATGCACTTTTCTTAAGTCACGATTGTCTGTGTTGTAATTAAACATGTAATTAATTCAATATGTCATTTACGAGCTGCACATGATCTGTGTGCAACACTCGGCAGGACTTCAAAGGGAATGTACTAATGGTCAGTGCGTCATACCATGACCCGTTAATGACTTCAAAGGAAATACGCAGTGCAGTTGCAGATACCATAATCTGATAAATAAACAATACTCTATATGATGATCACTCTTAACCATTTTCTCTAATTATCGTACGCTATATAAACTGGAGTTTGCTGACAGGCAGACGACCGTAGCAGAGCAGAGGCGCAGACGAAAGACCGGCGTATGTACTCGCCCGAGTTCAGCCGCTGCCTTGGCAGAGGGGCGGAATGATGGATTTAATATTGTTATATGTGTTCCTGTCGTAGTCTAGTTCCTGTATTGGTTTGTATGTTGATGTGTTATATTCTGTTCCGATGTAAATAAACCCTATATCTACTAAACTGATCTCTGTTACCACTAAAATAGTGTGGGGATCACGTGGCTAAGTGGGTAAGGCGCTGGCTCGCTAGCCTGGAGGTCGGGTGTTCGATCCCTGCATTGGCCGAGAAAGTTCATCCAGAAAGTTCATCCAGATTTTCCGGCGTGGTTTCCCCTTGTCAGTGATGCAGGACGGAGGGCCTGACAAGGACAGCTGTCTAGTCATTCGGATGAGACGAAAAACCGAGGTCCCGTGTATACATTGGAATGCACGTAAAAGATCCCTTGTCAGTTGGAATTCGATATAAGAGTAGGCGATAGTGCCGCTGCCCGGGCAAAATTTCTCTCATAGCACACTGTATGGCGTATGCCCGTCTTCATTAGCCCAGGTTAGGAGCAGAACAGTAGGACGTTAAACCCCATTTCATTTCATTTCACTAAAATAGTGTTACATACGTTTCAGAAGCGGGTATGCGTCACATGTCGGCCGTGGGGAGTTTTTCCGTGTACTTTCCACATCTAACTAGCGACGCATAGCACTGCATAGTGCTACACTATTTGCTTGTCTCGCTTCAGCCATTTTCCACGAAAGCAAGTTATGGGATAGGGGTATCCCCCCCTTCCAACAAAAAAAAAAAGACACATAGGCCTACATACAAAATATATGTGATGAAATACCCCGTAAAGACCAGTTAACACCCCTGACCATATCTTCAAATGAAATATTGATCCCCAAAAACATTAGTTCAGATACCAAATTTACTATATTATGACGAAGCGGCACAGAGCTATGCCTATTCGTAAATTTAGGTTTTCGATCGCAGGTTGTGGGGTAGACTTAAAGTTGATAACATTTATCCACTTAGCCACAACTAAGCTACATGCGGTGGCCATTCTTTTCCCGCTCTCGTCACGGAAGTAAACATAGACTAGATTAACCAGACACTCTGATTCTAATAACGATATGAGTAGGAGTTGAGGGTCTTATGCATATAGTAGAATATAACAGTACACCTGAAAATGGTGCAAGTGACCATTTGTCACCATTGGGTGTATCTACAAATGACAGAATGATTTGCTATTTTATACTCATTCAAATATGTCGGTTCTCGGCCGTATGTGTTTAGAGTAGGGGTACCCCCGAAAATGGCGCAAGGGAGCATCGGACAAGTATGAAAACTATTTCACGTGAAAGGTTGTTTCCGACAACTCGAGGAAAGGTGTCGGTTTCATTTGTTTCTATTAGAAATTGACGACTTAATGTTTGTCTGAAGTTTTACGTTAATAAACGTAGCATTTTTCCTCCAAATTTGGGACTTTCCGGTATTACCATGTCATACAGTACAACCAAAGTTACCAGACACCGTCAAAAAACATTTACTTGCAATTGTATGGGGATTGTTGGCCTCTTTTTTTTCATAAATTGACTGGTGTTTTAAAAGACCTGACAATTGCCTTCAAAATGCGGGACATTCCCAGTTTGGTAGACATTTAGAATGTAATTCAGCATACCCAACAATTCCATAAACCACCAAATTTCCTTTCTTGCTGGTTTTTTTTTAGGGGTTTGATCCCCTTTTTGTTATAAATTGACCAATCTAGCCCACTTGCTAGCCGATACTTGGTAATCAATGTAACATCAGAGTACTCTCCCTTGAACCTTTTAAAGGAGACGCCGATTGCAAGCTTTCATAAATTTTGTCGTGTACCTTTGTTTTGCACAATGTTTTGTCGATTAAACTAGAGAGACAGACTAAAGAAGACTCAGGGCGTACTCGATTGAAGTTCCGGAATTGAATTCTCTCAATCCCAAAAATAGTGACAATCGAGTGAAAATGGGTACTTCGGGCATGCGTCGACTGGATATATAAATATCTCATCCAACCATGCAGCCGAAACCTGTTCGTCGTGTTTAATTACGTAACAATTCTACTCACACCACCTCCGTCGTCGGAACTGACAGAACTGTGACAGGACCGAATTCCGCGTCGCTTGATTGTAATTCTATCAATTCGGGACGTTCCGGACTGTGAATCGAGCATCACCAAGGATACGCCATGCGGGACATTTTACAAGTACAAGGATTAGAGTTCGGGTTTTCTTACGACCTGATCTTTTGTGCGCTAACCAATCTACCGATTTTATTATTATTATTATTATTTATTATTACAGCATATTCAAATAACATGTTCAGGGACACTTTACAAAGTGACAATATAATCATAAATAAACAACAAGATTATGGACATGCTAACGGTTGAATACAGAGTCACTTAAAAGCCTGATTAAATAAAAGTGTTTTAAGTTATTTTTGTTAAAAAGAATATAGAGATGTACAACATCTTAAACTAAATGGTAGATTATTCCATAAAACAGGTGCTTGATAACTAAAAGAGTGCAGACCATAAAAGACTAGTTGAACAGTTTTGGGCTTTAAAAATAGTTCATCTGATATACGTAATGTTCGGCCAGGTGTATAAAGTTCTAAAATATCTGAGAGGTAAACAGGGGCTAAATTATTTAAAAGTAAAGTAATAAAATCGATATTTAACAGGCAACCAGTGTAAAGTATATACAACAGGAGTTATGTGGTCGCATTTCTTAGTTAAAGTCTAGCTACTGTATTCTGTACTTTTTGTAGTGTATCTATAGGCTTAAGGGTAAACCAACTAAAAGTGAATTAAAGTTATCTAATCGAGAAGTGTCCAGAGAATTAACAAGTGACTTAGTGGCCTCTGCAGTTACAAATTTACGTATTTTACCTACCTTTCTGATATTAAAATAGTACAATTTACTTGAGCTCCCATAAGCATAAAACTATTACGAGCAGAACAAGATGGAAATATATCACAATTACCAATTACAACAATTTTACTTAATTGATGCCTTGAGCCTAATAACAAATATTCAGTTTTATCTTACGGGGAGGGGTGAAAATATTCGCAAAACTTCATTGGTTACTGTAGGTCCCGTTTGTATTGGATGGACGCAATATATCTAAAATTAGAGATATTGTATGATATTCTATTCAATATTTGTAAAGCGGTCGTATATGAAAGAGATATAACATCCTGTGTTAAGTTGGGTTTACCGTTTGTGTTTCACTGGTGCATAGGACAGGCCAAAGGGTATAAAGATGAATCACGTGAGTTGTATTATATTAAAAATATTAATAATTGACAATATTTTCCCTTAAAATTATAAATGGTGATGCTCACCGGCAAAATGCACTTTCACAACCAAGCTGTTGTTTTTGAATGTAGACACCCCCTTTTATAAGTCGTTGTCCCTGCCCTGCCATTATCTACAGTAGGACGTATTAGAGAGCTCGTATATAGGACCGTGTGTATGAGTCATTGGGGCATACAATTCATACTTATATTAACTATTAATGTATGTTCTGACGGCAGGTGCGTGCGGTTGAATTTAAAAGTCGGCTGTCCGTTGTGTAGTGCCTCGCCCCACCATAGCCCAGCCCAGTCCCGCAAATAAACCCATTAACAACACACGACCCGCTTACTTTACGTGCAGGATAACGCAGGAGATTGAAGTTATGCTGGGGAAAGAGGGTTTATTCTGAAGTCTTTCTTCCCCAGCATAACCGAAGTCAAGGACTTTATCTTGCTTATAAAACCGTCTATGTTTACATGTACGCAAAATGAGAATATCATAGGATTCCTATAAGAAAAACCTTAGATCATGTTTTCTTACGGAAACAAGCCTACCCTAAAAGAATCACCTGTTACAGGTTTAAAGAAAAACTTTCAGAAGAATAACCCCAAATTCCCCTGTATATATCCAAAGTCGCCCCCGACATTCAAACCTCAAATTATTCAGGGCATAGAATATACGCCAAAGATCAAAGAGATTTATCGCTACAGGTTTATAAGCCTGACGAAATGCGCAGTAGCCATTTGTTTATAAAGTGTCTGTTGAGACAGCGAGAGGATATCCCGTCACGCGTCCCTGCTTATTGTAAGCCGGTTAACAACACAATAATACGAAGCTCTCCTTTATAATGTTTATTTGTGTACCGAAGGATATATTATTATGTAGTATTATATATGGAACATAAAATGTTGTTTTACGATTTATTAAAGTGAGAGCCACGGTGGCTATGTGAGTAAAACGCTGAATCATTGGTTCTATCCCAGTCGCGGGTTTTATCCCAGTTGTGGCCGAGAAAGTTAATCGGGTTTTACCGGCGTGGGTTTCCCTTGTCAGTGGTGTAGGGCAGAAGGCATCACAAGGACAGATGTCTAGTCGTTCGGATGGAACCAAAAACTTAGATCTCACATGCTCATTGGCGTGGATGTAAAACATCGCTTGGCAGTTGAAATTCGATATAAAAGTAGGCAATAGCGCCGCTGTCCGGGCAAAATTTCCCCTCATAGCACACTGAATTAGCCCAGTCGGAACAGAACGGTAGGACGTTAAACCCCATTTCATTGTATTTCTTTTGTATTGACCATTTCGTTTCTTTAAGAGAGAGAGCAATGGGGTTTAACGTCCACTCGACACAAACTAGGTCATTTCGGGACTAACATATGGTTTAATTTTATTTCAATATTTCGCTTGCGCGTAGGGGTCTTTAGCAGTGGGAGGAAACCGGAGAAAACCCACGAGGTTGGACAGGCGACCCTACTCCTTGTCACGTACAACCGGGGATTCGAAACCACGCCAGTCGACTAAATGACAGACATTATGATACAGCGCGCGCACGCTAACCATTCAGCCATCCAACCCCCCATCGTTTCTTTAAAGATATTTAATTTTTTTGTTACAGATAATAACATGTTTAGTGCTTTTCGTGTGTCCATCTCTAATTTATTCTGTCATCGTTACGTCACCATCGGGTAAAATTGAGGGAAAAATTATACAGCATAATGGAACGGATGTTCTTCAGTTTCTCGGAGTTCCGTACGCCAGACCTCCAATAGGTGACTTGATGCTTGAAAAAACACAACCAGTTGAACCATGGCAAAATACTCTTAATGCGACGGCTTTTGGGGCGGCATGTCATCAACGAATCGCCTCCTACGATACGGAGGGACCACACAACAGAAAAATGAGTCACGATTGCCTTTTGCTGAACATCTTTGTGCCCAAAAATATCACCACGAGCCATTCACGAGCGGTTATGATTTTCATCCATGGTGGAAGTTTTATGCACGGCACCGCAAATGCTTGGGACGGATCTCTTCTGGCTATTACTGGTGACGTCATAGTTGTCTCGATAAACTATCGACTCGATGTGTATGGGTTTATGTCGACCGGAGATGGCGTCATACCTGGTAATTACGGGTTATGGGATCAACGTCAAGCCATTTTGTGGGTAAAAGCAAATATCGCATCATTTGGCGGAGATGGGTCTAAGATAACAATATTTGGTGAAAGTGCCGGATCCTACAGTATAGGCATGCATATGATTTCACCACATAACGTGGGGTTATTTCAGCGCGTTATAAGTGAGAGTGGTATAGCCGTATCGCCTATAGCGTTGACCTTTGACGCCATTAGTTATGCAAGGTCGGTTAGTGACAGTTTGAACTGTACGAACGTCACGGGTGGGTGGAACACCGGTTACTTCAAGAACTGCTTGAAAACTAGAAACATTACGGATGTCCTAGAAGCATCGCTACAAGCGGGGGATGCTGGGATGTTGGCGTACAGAAGAGTTATTGCACCCGTTGTGGATAGCGATTTTATTGTTGCAAACCCGGTTATCTCCCTTGCCAGAAATGATGTACCTTTTAGAAATGTGGACCTAATGGTGGGTACTAACAGTGCCGAGGGTGGTTTGATTATAGGACCTTTAAAACAATACCAGCAACAATACAATTTTAGCATAGATAATGGAATTCCTAGAAACATATTTCGCGACCACATCGCCACAGCTGTCGTTCGTGATTATTTCAAGAATGAGAAGAACGTGTTGGACAAACTAATGGAAGTATACTCGGAGGACGGAATATCTGACGAAACTCAAGCTCGGAAAGCTGTGGACATGTACGGCGATTTTATACTACAAGCCCCATCAATTGAAATTTTGCAATATCATTCTAAGATGGCGACGTCTAGGAAGACGTATGAATATTATTTTACCCATGTTCCAGAAAACCAGAACCTGCCTGCCTGGTTCCAGGGAGCAAATCACGCTGATGAGCTATCCTTTGTTTTTGGCCCCACTTTAACTTCCGTCAATATATCAACGACAGAAATCAAAGTCTCTGAAGTTATACAAAGATACTGGACGAACTTTGCTAAATATGGGTAAGACTTTTATTATTTATTCCGTTTCCTACAATACAAATTTATCACCCAATAATACATTCTACAGTATTGTGTGATATATTTCATAATCTACTTTTTTATTTTCAAAGAACAGTTCATTCCTTATTAAAAGTAACTTTTTTTTTATTAAAAATGAACTATTGTTATTCAATTGACCTTGATGGAAACACTGGGTCAATATGAAGGACTTTGCAATGGTTGAATTGCTGGCAAAAAATGATGTATCACTACGCCGTAATGTTCAATAAAAGTGAAATCTACAGCAAAGAACTATATTTATCTATTTGTGCATGTAAGAAGGGATTGCGTGATAAATAAAATCTCCTACTCGTCTTTTTTGATATCGGCAGAACCTCGTTTTTTGTTACTTTATCAACTTGTGTTGATATTTTTTGATATCAAAAAAGACGAGTAGGAGATTCTTTATATAATAACTAACCTTGGCAGTTGTAATTCGTTATAAAAGTAGTAGCACACTGTACGGCAATCTGATTAAAACACAAATCTATATTTCGTTTCGTTTTTTTATACTTTCGATGACCTACACTATATGAAGATTTGACAAGTTACAGCGATAGGTCACGTCAGAAGTCAAAAGACCGACTTATGACCCTATGACGTCAGACATTTGATTAACCAATCAGCATTGATGTTACTAGTGGATTACCCACAGTTCCGTGAAAAACACGCCTAAAGCTCACCGTAACAGACCGTTTCATTGGCTTATCCCTGACACCATTCAGAACACGGGTTAAATAACAACTCTTCCAGATCCAAGTGTAGTAAAGACAAGTAAAACGAAATTTTGAACTATAAAAACGAAACGAAATAGGATCTGTGTTTTAACCAGATTGACTGTATGGCATATTCCTATCTTCATTATCCCGGTTGGTGCAGAAATATAGGACGTTAAACCCCATTCCATTCACTCATTCACTTTTTCATTAATTTCAGAGGGGGGTTGGAAGGCCGAATGGTTAGCACGCGCGACCTGTATCATACGGTCTGTCATTGAGTCAACTGGCGGGCCTCGATTCCCCGGTTGTACGTGACAAGAAGTAGGGTCGCCTGTCCAACCTCGTGGGTTTTCTCTGGGTCCTCCGGTTTCCTCCCACTGCTAAAGACCCGTACGCGAAGGCGAATGATTGAAATAAAACTGAACCATGTGTTAGTCCGGATATGACCTAGTTTGTGTCGAATGGACGTTAAACCCCATTTCTCTCTCATTAATTTCAGGAATCCAAACGGTGAAAGTGGAACCAAATGGCCGAGCTTTAACACAACAACCAGACACTACATGGATTTAAACATACAACCAACTACCGGTCAACATCTGTTAAAAGACAGAGTTAATCTCTGGTTGGATGAAATACCATCGTTATTAAAACCAACTTCATCCTCTTCAACTATTCATTATAATACCATGGCAACCACCTTGGTTCTTTTAGTGATGTCTCTGCTCAACGGACGTTAAGCATCCTATCTCCAATACTAGATGTTTAAAAAATAGATATATATTTATAATTTCATTTCATTTCACCCTGACTGCATTTATATTGAACGCAACTTTTGTAAGGGAATTTTACCACTGGAATTTGATTTGACAGAGTTACCTATTCTCATATAGCCAAGTAGAGCGACATTTTTTTTTATATTCGGATTAATGCATATATTTCTAAACTATACATTTTACAAGTTGTTGTATTGCAATGTGCTTACTTTCAGGAAAACCACCAATAAAAGGTTTCTATAACAATATTTGGGTTATTAATTTGCATATTAATTAAAAACGTAACACTTATCTGCAGATATTCATTCACATCTCTTGCAAAAGAAAATACACAAAATATATGAATACTTTACTTCGATGAGATTGCATTATGTCAACATGGATGTTGACTCGATAAGCTGGAGGTCACGTGTTCGACCTGTGTTTATCGGGATCTTCCGACGTGGTTCCCCTTTGTCAGTGTGGTGCAGGAAATCCCGGTAGCGGACAACGTATAGTCGTTCGAATAGTCTGAAAAACCTAGGTCCCGTTTTCACAATGGCATGTACAAACCTTGACAAATGGAATTCGATATAAGAGTACGGCGTAATTACTTTGAAATTGCCCTCACGGCACTCTTGTATTGCGCATGTCTATCTCCATTAGCCCAGTCGGCGCAGAACAGTAGGACGTTAAAACTTCATTTCATTTCATTTCATTTCTTTCTAGTCTGAACCGCTTAGTCAATAGTAACCATAATATTTAAAATTAAAAACACAAATGGAAATTTAATATTTGTCTATTTCAATCAATATTAATGTTGTTACCTTACCGTGACATTATGGGATCCTAATATCCAAACAACATTTATAATCAGTATACGAAGGGACAGATCATGGCGAGAGCAACGAAGCGATTTGTTAACAAAAATATATATATATTTTTTTTTATATATTGTAGAAAACAACAATGGAGACCGATTTCCCCAAAATCGTTCCCTTTTTTCGATGGGTTTTGAAATTATTGGGTATTAATTCTTTTTGCAAACAAATGTTGTCCGATTTTAATAACCGTTAGAGAAAAGAATCTTGAATCAATTCTCCGAGTATAGTTCTGAAGAAACAAATTCTGCACTATTCGAAAATATGATATGCAACAACTTCATTCAGATTACAAATCTAGATCGACACTAAATGCTTAGAACTAAGTATATAACTTCCCGCTCGGGATATACTCCACAGACCACCATTGCATGTCTAAATTTCAAAACATTTCTCTGGGTAGGATCCCCGGATCCCCTCATCCCGGGAGTTAACTTGTCACTGGGGCCCGGCGACCTGATGATCCGTCACTGAGTATACGACGTCGTATACTTTATGGACAAAAATATTTTCGGTGGCATTTGTAATGAACAAAGGAAAGCACATATTTCACAAGACAACGCTGGAGTAAATATGACTGATTATCAAACGACAGAATAATTAAAAAAAACTGTAAAATGGACTAAGCAATTTAGTTCACCTATTTCACCGAGCATAATTGATTAGAAATTAAAAAAATAAATGTTTTATGAACTCGAATGTAAATCACTTTATATACACTCATATTACATTAGTGTGTGCTTTTCAGACCCATTTTTGCCTATTTTAGTTTCCTATGCGCCCTTTAAACACCAGCGATTAACCAATATGATTAAAACAGAGACCCTATTTCGTTTCGTTATTTAAAGTTCAAAATTTCGTTTTACTTGTCTTAACTACACTAGGATCTTGAAGAGTTGTTATATTACCGGCGTTCTGGTTGAAGTTAGAGATTAGCCAATGAAACGGTCTGTTACGGGGACTTCTTGGCGTGCGATGCATGGAACTGTGGGTAAACCACCGGTTAGATCTTCATGTAGTGTAGGCCATTGAAAGTACAAAAAAAAACTAGACAAAATGTAGATCTGTATCTTATCAGATCGACAAGTAGTCGATTTACTTTACATACAAATACGAAAGGTTGAATGGCAACACTCCCCTAAAAGAGTAGCTAATGCTGGACATGAGGATCTGTGTAGATGCTAGACCAAAGGCAGATTTAAAAATGGATTGTTCCTGTCCGTACTTATTAAGCTGCAATATGTAATTAATGAAACTACGGATCTACCCCCACCTCTGGAATTCACGATAGCCTTAGAAATGAAGTGAGGATAGAGCGGTATTGATGTTATATTGCAGCGTGATTTGTGTTGGCGGATGGAGATTACAAACAGTCATACTTTCAGCTCGTTTTCCCACCTGATAATCTTAAACCTTTAACCACGATTTAAATATTATTATACATTCATCATGGCTTGTACAATTGAATGGCGGGGGGGGGGGGTTGCCGAATGGTTAGCACATGCGCACTGTATCATAAAGCCTTTCAAGCCTGTCATTGAGTCAACTGGCGTGGTTTCGAATCCCCGATTGTACGTGACAAGGAGTAGGGTAGCCTGTCCAACCTCGTGGGTTTTCTCCGGGTCCTCCGGTTTCCTCCCACTGCTAAAGACCCCTACGCGCAAGCGAATTATTGAAATAAAATTAAACCATATGTTAGTCCCGAAATGACCTAGTTTGTGTAGAGTGGACGTTAAACCCCATTTCTCTCTCTCACACAATTGAATGGCAAAAATATTCATTTGTATAAGGCCTTGGTTCATAAGCCTACATTACTGGCTTCACAGTGCATTCATTATACTGTATTAAAATACAGATGTGACGCCACCCTTTGATGTACGGGCAACTTGTCAATCGTACATTATTTATACTAGTGAAATATTGGACTCGCGTGTCGTATTTCACTGTAAAATCACGTGCGGAGTGTCTGTATTTTAAGTCGTTTAATGATCTCGAGCCTAAGACATTGCGTAATATATTGTAAAAACACTCTGGCCTACGACCCTCTTGTTGTTACAGTATATTACTTAATGTCTCGTTCTTGACCATTAAACAATACATACTTCTGCATGTCATCCGTCCACCGGGCGTAATCGTTTACCACCGGACTTGAAAGAAATGGTACGTATGTAAACTAGGAGGTGCTTTTGCAGGATTGTTCAAATGGTGCTGCCTGATCCAATAGAGATGAGAGAGTTCGGAAGATTTATAAGTTAAAAGGTAAACCCTGTGGTATAAACCAGCAGTTGCCTCCCGCTATCGCAGACAAATTGCAAACAAAGTGGTCACAACACTAAGTTAGTACGTGACAAATTATTATATCGATTTCTCCGAAACTGATTGATAGACTTCAACAAAATCTAGCATGTATCCTCATTTGGCACCGTAAAGAGAAGGCACCGGTAACTATAATTCATGGTGGATGTAAAACCTATATTTCCAGGAGAGGACTCCCTTTAGTTTAGTTAAAATGCATTTGTTTAAGTGCACGAGGGCATCTCGAGGCCCCACAATTTTGACCTATAGATAAGTTTTAATATTACAACAAGACTTTGTTTAGATCACAAGAGAGAGAGAGAGAGAGAGAGAGAGAGAGAGATGGGGTTGAACGTCCACTCGACACAAACTAGGTCATTTCGGGACTAACACACGGTTCATTTGTATTTCAAAAATTCGCATGCGCGTAGGGGTCTTTAGCAGTGGGAGGAAACCGGAGGACACGGAGAAAGCCCCCGAGGTTGGACTGGCGACCCTACTCCTTGTCACATACAACCGGGGAATCAAAACCCCGCTAGTTGACTCAATGACAGACCTTATGATACAGCGCGCACGTGCTAACCATTCGGCCCCCCCCCCAGATCATAATAGTCTCTTTATGGTGTTTATTTAAACATATATTATGCAAGAGCTAAATCTGCCCATTTCATGTGTTTCTTTAGGCCTGAAATGTTATCTAAATTATTTAATTAGACATTAATTAACTTATCCACACCATAATCAACTCTTGATGTCATCGCTAGCCTGGGATATTTACTGGATTAGGATCCGATTTGCTGCTCAACCTTCATTCATAATTTAATCATGAAATGGAGAATCGAGAATATATTTTTTTTTTAGCGTACCGACTTTAGTAATGATGATCGAGGCTACGTCCAAAATTCAATCGCTAAATTCTCTGTTCAGAGTTGATCAATTTGACTGAAATTTTCAGCAAATCCCTTTAACATTATCTGGTTTTTAACCGTTATAGCAAGAACTGTCAGCTCTTTATCTAATCTCCCATAATGTAAATGAAATGAAATGAAATAGGGTTTAACAAACTACTGTTCTGCTCCTATACTGGGCTAATGAAGACGGGCATACGCCATACAGTGTGCTATGAGGGAAATTTTGCCCGGGCAGCGGCACTATCGCCTACTCTTATATCGAATTCCAACTGCCAAGGGATCTTTTACGTGCATTTCAATGTATACAAGGGACCTCGGTTTTTCGTATCATCCGAAGGACTAGACAGCTGTCCTTGTCAGGCCCTCCGTTCTGCACCACTGACAAGGGGAAACCACAACGGAAAACCCCGATGAACTTTCTCGGCCAATGCAGGGATCGAACATCCAACCTCCAGACTAGCGAGCCAGCGTCTTACCCACCTAGCCACCCTCCCATAATGTATCTTTAATCATAAGAATCTTAGTTTATTAAATGAATTAGAGTTTATAACTGCCTATTATGCTGCATTAACCAACCTAATAAAGATAGTCGCATATTCATAAAAAGTTTCACTTCGTGCAGAGATGCATGTACTTGTATTCACAATGTCAATAAAAACGTCGCACCAACAACCACGATGGTGAACATGGTGCTACAAGTTGTTGTTGGAGATGATGAAAACGGATCAGCGAAATATGGTAGTTCATTCATCCAGAGATTAACTCTGTCTTTCAACAGATGTTGACCAGAAGTTGGTTGTATGTTTAAATCCATGTAGTGTCTGGTTGTTGTGTTAAAGCTCGGCCAATTGTTTCCACTTTCACCGTTTGGATTCCTGAAATTAACGTAAACGGTTAATGCATGAATGAAAAGGCTTGGGGTCCTACAATAAAATAAAACCACAAAAAACGTTGATAACAGTTCAGAGGTGATTTCCGCTGCTTCATAACAAACAATTCAACAGGGGACGGATTGCAGCTGCTTCAGAACAAACTGTGACAAGCCTGCACGGGAAATGACAGGAAAAACGTTTAAGGTCAACAATATGTGATTTCGTTTTTAGACTGATTAATGTTAGCTGCTTCAGAACAAAACAAGCCTGCAGGAAAGGACATGAAAAACGTTTAAAATCAACAAAATGTGATTTATGTTAGACTGATTAATGCAGGAGAAAATTATATCTGGCCAGTAGCTTTTCCGCCGAGAAATTACCCCGGATTGTCCAGGGTTGTCTCCCCTTGTCAGTTGTGCATAGCGGAGTGCCTGTCATGGGGCAGTGTCTAACCGTTCCGGTGGGACGAAAAACCGAGGTACAAAATAGACGTTGACGTATGCGTAATAGAACCATTGACATTTGCAATTGGAAATAAGAATAGGCCGTTATGCCACTGTCCGGGTAAAATGTCCCTACAGCATATCGGTGTTAAATAGCCCGGAATACTGTGAAAACAAGGAGCGCCATTTTTATTCCTGGATGGTCTCTTTTTAATCCGATTGAATCCAACGGAAATTTTTTTATCCCGGTTTGGATTCAATTGGATTAAAAATAGTCCCTCAAACGATTTTACCGAAGATTAAAAATGCCGTTAACTTCGTGTACAGAGGGTGTCGAATGTTGAAAAATGTTCAATTCATCATATGAGTTTGTGAATACGGAACGGAATTACACCACTTAACTTTCAAAATGTTGCAGGTTGCAAGAGGATTAAAATCACTAAAATAACGGCGAGCGGCTTTAAACATACATTATGCAAGAGCTAAATCGGCCTATTACAGTCTTTCTTTAGGCCTGAAATGTTATCTAAATTATTAATTAGACATTAATTAACTTATCCAGGCCATAATCAACTCTCGATGGCGTCGGATTTCTCCGATATTAGAACAGTTCAGCCATATTTTGATTTAAGCTAAAAATGGAGACGCGAGATGGTTGAAATTATTGCACACGTCTTGTCAAACCTTCAAAGGCTAATGGAGTAATTTGAATGAAATTTTCAAATTATTCATTTCAAATAATCTATTTTCGAACTATTATAGCAAGAATGGCTAGTTCTTTATCTAAATCTTACACAATGTATCTTTAATTTAATATTCTTACCCATATTTAGCAAAGTTAGTCCAATATCTTCTTACGTATTCAGAAAACTGAATTTCTGACGTTGACACATTTTTATAGCTTAGAGTTGGACCAAAAACAAATGTTAGTTCATCACCGTGATTTGCTCCCTGGAACCAAGCATACATCTCCCGATGTTCTGCAACGTGTGTGAAATAATATTCAAAGGTGTTTTTCGAGGTGGTCATGTTGGAATGGTATTGTAGTGTTTCAACGGAAGGGGCCTGTAGTATAAAATCACCATACATATCCACAGCTTGCCGAGCTTGGTCGATATCAGAGATTCCAACAGTGGAATACACTTCCATAATTTTATCCAAAGCCCATTTCCAACCGAAATAATAATCTCGAACTATGGCCGTGGCGATGTGATCTCGAAAAATGTTTCTTGGAATTCCGTTGGCTAAATGAAAATTGTACTCTTTCTCATACGCCATCAAAGGTCTCAAGAGTAGTCCCCTTCAGCGCTGTTAGTTCCTACCATTAAATCAACATTTTTAAATGGGACATCGTCCCTGTCAAGGGACTGTAATGGGGTTCCTACAAGAAAATCTCCATCAACCACGGGGCCAATAACCCTTCTGTACACCAAGAAACCAAAGTTTGCAGCATTTAACGAAGCATGTAAAACATCACTGATTGTTCTATTTTTAAAACAATTCTTGAAAAAACTAGGATTCCATCCAACCGTTGCGTTTGTGCAATTCAAACTATTGCTGACCGATTTCGCGTAACTCAAGGCATCGTACGTTAATCCTATAGGTGACACGGCTATACCACTTTCACTTATAACGCGCTGAAATAACCCCGCGTTGTGTGGTGAAATCATGTGCATGCCTATACTGTAGGATCCGGCACTTTCACCAAATATTGTTATCTTAGACCCATCTCCACCAAATGATGCGATATTTGCTTTTACCCACAAAATGGCTTGACGTTGATCCCATAACCCGTAATTACCCGGTATGACGTCATCTCCGGTTGACATAAACCCAAATACATCGAGTCGATAGTTAATCGAGACTATAATAACGTCACCAGTAATAGCCAGAAGAGATCCGTCGAAACTATTCCCGGTGCCGTGCATGTAACTTCCGCCGTGAATAAATAACATTACCGCCCTGGGAGAGTTGGTGGTGATCTTTTTAGGCACGAAAATATTCAACAAGAGACAGTCGAGGCTCATTTTCCTTTTATCTACTCCTTTGTCCCAGGAGACGATTCGTTGATGGCACGCCGCTCCGAAAGCCGTCGCATTAAGTGTATTTTGCCAAGTTTCAACTGGTTGTGTTTTTTCAAGCATCAAGTCACCTATTGGTGGCCTGGCGTACGGAACACCGAGAAACTGAAGAACATCCGTTCCATTATGCTGTACAATCCTTCCCTCTATTTTACCCGACGGTGTCGTTACGAGGACAGAATAAATTACAGATGGACACACGAAAATCAGCAAAATTCTAATTATCTGTAACAAAATAAATTAAACAACTTTAAAGAAAAAGAATTAAAATAAAAAAAATCAATGTAAAAGGACAAATTTAAAAAAAACTCAACTCAACATATGGTTCAGTTTTATTTCATTAATTCACATGCGCGTAGGGACCTTTAGCAGTGGGAGGAAACCGGAGAACCCAGAGAAAACCACGAGGTTGGACATGCGGCCCTACTTTGTCACGTACGAGCGGGGATCATAACCACGCTAATTGAGGCATCCCGCACGCGTTACCCCCCCCCCTCTCACACACACACACACACACACACACCTACCCCACACCCCCCCCCCCCCACACACACACACATAACTACTAAATAGACAAAACGCAAAGAAACATAGGTTGCCATTAAGATGGTATCGTTGTGATCTCCCACTATGTTGAATTATGACCGATTTGAAAACCATTGGACAATGTTTATAATAGGACCTATATATAAACCGAGAGAGAGAGAGAAGGAGAGAGAGAGGTATGGTTTAACGTACACTCGATACAAACTAGGTCATTTCGGGACTAACGCTTAGTTCAATTTTATTTCAATAATTCTTTAGCAGTGGGAGGAAACCGGAGGACCCGGAGAAAACCCACGAGGTTGGACAGGCGACCCTACTCCTTGTCACGTACAACCGGGGAATCGAAACGCCGCTAGTTGACTCAATGACAGGCCGTATGATACAGCGCGCGGGTGCTAACCATTCGGCCATCCAACTCCCCTATATATAAACCAACTTGTGAGTGGGTCCAATCAGCATTGAATATTTATTTATGAACACCATAATTCTTTAACCACTCACATTGCCTGTATGACAGGTGCAGTAAATAACGAAGTGAAATGAAACAGGATCTTACGTTATACTTTTCTGCACCGACATACAGTGTGCTATAAGGGAAATTTTGCCCAGGCAGTGGCGCTACGGCCTACTCTTATTTCGATTTCCAGCTGTCGGTGGTTCTTTACGTGCACACCAATGTGTACACAGGACCTCGGATGTTCGTCCCAACGACTATAGGCCTCCGTCCTACAAGGGGAACCATGTCGGAAAATCTCGATGAATTTTCTGGGCCAACGCAGCGATCAAACACAAGACCTCCGGGTTAGACAGCCAACGTCTTACTCACTGAGCCACCGTGGCACCCCAGTAAATACCGAATGTAACTGAAATGAGAACGTCACAAAATAAAAAGCCTGTGTATTATTTCTATTAGTATTTTTCAACTGGCTGGGTTTTGAATCCCCGGTTGTACGTGATAAGGAGTAGGGTCACCTGTCCAACCTGTGGGTTTTCTCCGGGTCCTCCGGTTTCATCCCACTGCCAAAGACCTCTACGCGCAAGCGAATGATTAAAATGAAATTGAACCATGTGTTAGTCCCGAAATGACATAGTTTGTGTGGAGTGGACGTTAAACCCTATCTCTCTCTCTCTCTCTCTCTCTCTCTTTCCCTCTCTCTATTAGTATTTAGCATATAGCCAACTTACATGGTTCATATTTCTACTGCTCCGTTGTGACTCAATCCACGTTCTGCATTAAACTAACAATCACACCAAGATAATCCCGCTGTTATCTTCAATGATCAAACATAGTTTAGATAGTGTGTTATATTTATATTACAACGTGAATACACCAACCGTTATCTCAATAGCATTCGGTCATTTAAAGCAGCGTAGCAACTAAAGATAACATTCCTTTATTGTTTAGTTTTAGATATTGCAACTGATAATATTGATTTGTAATGTTACAAAACACTTAAAATATATTTAAATAGTCTTTATTATCTTAGAATTAAATTATTTTTTCAATGGAAACAAGTTCACATAAAACCGCCATTTTTGTTTTCAAATTCGCAAATGACCCTTTTTAGACAAGGGATGCGAAAAATCGTTAAACTGACAACGCTTACTGGAACATTAAATCGATATACCAGGGTTTAATTTACACCACAATCGTGCCATAAAAGAATACACTTAATGCGACGAGTAAAAGCAAATGAATACCATATTTGGTTGATCGGAAGAGGGGGGGGGGGGCGTGACGTCTACCTGACACAAACTATGTCATTTCGGGACAAACATATGATTCAATTTTATTTCAAGAAATCGCTTGTGCGTAGGAGTCTTTAGGAGTCGGGGGAAGCCGAAGGACCCGGAGAAAACCCACGAAGCTGGAAAGCCTACCTTACTCCTGGTCGCGTACAAACGACTAATCGAAACTACGCCACTTGACTCAATGACAGACCTTATGATGCAACGCGCACGCGTTAACCATTCGAATACACTTATTGGACAGACGTAAGTATTATGGACCTCTCCTAAAATGAATCATTCGCAGTTTGAATCCGGAAATGCCACGATAATTGCAAAATTTCCCCAATAACACACTACATGGCGTAGGTCGGTAAACCCCATTTCATATCGTGTCGAAAGACTAAACCGAAGTTGGTGTTTTTTACTTAATTTAGTTTCATTTATTGTTTTCTGTGTGTCTAGACAACTGAATTTATGTGGAATTGTGAGAGGTTTAACAAAAGATGCAGTGTTATCGAAACAAAACAACATGGCGGAAAACTTAATTTATTCTTCTTTCTTTCAAATATATTTCCTCATCACCATAATTAACTAAAACATAAATTTGAGATATCGGCGACACTACCGAACAGTTGAGATATCAGCAACACTACCGAACAGCTGAGATATCGACAACATTACCAGACAGCTGAGATATCAGCAAGACTACCCAATAGCTGAGATATCGTCGACACTACCGAAGAGCAGAGATATCGGCAACGCTGAGATGTAGGCGACACCTCCCAGCAGCTGAGATATCGACAACACCTGTTAACAGCTGAGATATTGGCGACGCTACCGAACAGCTGAGATATTGGCAACACTTCCAAACAGCTGAGATATCGGCGACACTACTAAACAGTTGAGATATCGACGACACTACCGAACAGCTGAGATATTGGCAACACTTCCCAACAGCTGAGATATCGGCGACACTACTAAACAGTTGAGATATCGACGACACTACCGAACAGCTGAGATATCGACAACACATCCCAACAGCTGAGATATTGGCAACACAACCGAATAGCTGAATTTTAATCAAGATAATACGCGTACCATAATGATATTACATTAAATACACTGATAGCTACACACCAATCGTTATTAAAATATAATTAAAGGCTCAATACCACTCTTGTTGTAACTGAATAATATGTCCCGACCTTTATTCTGGTCAACAAATTGTACTATTTTACAATATTCCAATTAATTGATGATACAAATTTCATCTTAACACACCTAATTTAAAAAAATGGGAAAATTCAACTAAATGATTTGAAAAGCCTGACGTAAAGCTTTTCAAATGTGACTTGGATTTAAAAATATTTTTGAACCCTTTGGACAAGTACAATAGGATTTAATGGATAACTTACACAACAGGTCGGACACTAACACATCTAGTACTTAGAATAAGTCTATTTTTTTATTTTCTGGAGCTGTCAAGCCAGCCAGAGTGTTATTGTCCCTTTAAACCAAAAGAATAAATCGCTCAATAAGTTAACTAATAAAACGAAACACGTGTTGACTGTCTCGCAGTGTCGCCTGAAGTGACACCAACGTGTCAATGCACGCACATAAACGACGCGAAACCAATAAGCCACCTTTAAAAATTTCGGAAACACTCTGAGAAAATAGGTTCCTCTGATTCAAAATGAAAACTATCTTGAGAGTCTTGCTCCATCCGCTAATTTCTTGCATCACCTAAAACCGCAACGATGAGAAAATAATTTTCCTCTTATTTCATTTGTACTAAACTAAGATCAAAGAAGTGATGTCATTTTAAATCAACAAGGCATGGGCCGATTAATTATCATCAAATATGTTCTGGGGGACTTCACAAACAAAATGGTTTTCACTTTCACACGGTTGATCGTTAAATTTGTGGTAAAATGGATTGCTGTGAGTGGGAGTATTGCGCATTTCCAGACAATTTTCCTCTCTGTCCCCATTTGGCTCACCGGGGTGCCAGAAGTTATTAACGTCTGTGCCGTCAGCCCACCTCCAGTCATCTTCATCGTGTTCATCTGTCGCTCCTATCCATAAGAAATCTAAAGGGAAACAATTGACAATTACCACAGGCCATATCATAAACAGAAACAATTGATAATTTCCACAGCAAGCCGTATCATAAACATAATCGACATAAACTGAAAACATTGACAATTACCACCGAATTGCAAGTCATATCATAAAATGCATAGCATTGACAATTTAGTCTGGAGAGAGAGAGAGAGATTGAGAGAGAGAGAGAGGGGGATTAACGCCCACAAACTAGGTCATTTCAGGACTAACACATGGTTTAATTATATTTCAATAATTAGCTTGCGCGTAGGGGTCTTTAGCAGTGGGAGGAAACCGGAGGACCCGGAGAAGACCCACGAGGTTGGACAGGTGACCCTACTCCTTGTCACGTACAACAGACATTGCAAACAATAAAAAACAAATATCAAATCGTGCGAATAATCGGGTGGCCAGCCCTAAGCGTCCACTGCGCTGTACACCCCTGGCAGGCGCGGATACAATTTGCGATGGCGAACAATTTGCGGGAAAGGAGAACAAAAATACTTAAAAATTGTAGTGATCCCAGTCGTAATTTACTCCGAAACGAGCCGGGCTCGGCACTCCAAAGTGGGGGCAGCACGCACCCCCACCCCTTTCTGAAAATCCTGGATCCGCCCCTGCCTGGTCTGTAATATACAGGCTTTAGTCACAATAATAAACAAAACAATAGAAATATGATTTTTTTTTTTGGGGGGGGGGGAATCAGTAGAACTCTAAACTTCTCAGTACTTACATTCTTCACCTTGGTTATAGTTAGATTCTACAAATTCTCTTTTTGATTCCTTATTTAAGATCAACAGGTGTCCGCCATTTTCGCGACATATTTCTCTGGCATCGGTCCACTTATGTGGTGTCTTATAAAACTTTACACAGAATCGACCATCGTTCACGAATGTATAGTCACTTGGACAGGGACCTGTAACAAGAAATGAATTTCTTAAAATGGAATAAATTCATGTAAAACTGTCATTAAATATATCTATTGTATATTCCAAAAGTTATTTGAAAATATTCTCAAAACTATTTCCACTCTATTTCTGAACTTAATGTCATCCAAATTATAAAACTATTTCCATCCAACACAATCCTACTTATAAAATTATTAAGCATATCTTTAGGTGTCAATGGAAGAATAAATTAGGCTGGATGGAATGAATGAATGAAATGTTGATTTCAATGCCACGTCAGCACCAACCGGGCTATATTGCGCCGGACATATGATGTATAAACTAAATATAATCACAAAGAATATTTATGTATAAATAAATAAATATCACACAGACTATGAAATATCCCGGTTGGTGCCGAAGGGTAGGACGTTATTCCAGTTTGCATTTCACTGATGTTAATGGGGTTAACACCCTAATAAAGGGTGAAAGGGAGAAATCGGGTTTAACGTCCACATGACACAAACTATGCCTTTTCGTGGCTAACATGGTTCAATATTTCGTTTGCGCGTAGGGGTATTTAGCAGTGGGAGGAAACAAGAGGACTAGGAGAACCCAAACCGGGTAGGACAGGTGAGCCTACTCTGTGTCACGTACAAGCGGGGAATCGAAACCATGCCATTTTATTCGGGTTTAACGTCCACAAGACACAAACTATGCTTTTTCGTGGCTAACATGGTTCAATATTTCGTTTGCGCGTAGGGTTATTTAGCAGTGGGAGGAAACCAGAGGACCCAGAGAAACCCAACCGGGTTTGACAGGCGAGCCTACTCCTTGTCACGTACAACCGGGGATTCGAAACCACGCCAGTTGACTCAATGACAGACATTGTTATCTTACGCGAATGCGTTAAACCACTCGGCCACCCAACTCTCAAAATAAACGGAATGAATAGAGTACCAAGGTTTAATCATAATAATCACCAATCACAACAAAATCCACTTAAATGAGACGTGGTACGAGGTGTTCTATAAAGAGTAAGAAACTTTAGGAACTCCTTAAATGAGAAATGGTGTCAGATGTTCTAGAAAGAGTAAATGAGACGTGGTACGAGGTGTTCTATAAAGAGTAAGCAACTTTAGGAACTCCTTAAATGAGAAATGGTGTCAGATGTTCTAGAAAGAGTAAACATACTATATGAACTCATCAATTGAGAAGTGGCATCAGATCAGTGGCATACTATGTGAACTTCTCAAATGAGAAATGGTAAAAGTTGTTCTAAAAAGGGTAAACATACTATATAGAGTAAGCGTTCTAGGTGAACTCCTCAAATGAGTAGTGGTATGTAGTGTTCTATATAGAGTAAGCGTACTAGGTGAACTCAACAAATGAGTAGTGGTATGTAGTGTTCTATATAGAGTAAGCGTTCTAGGTGAACTCCTCAAATGAGTAGTGGTATGTAGTGTTCTATATAGAGTAAGCGTACTAGGTGAACTCAACAAATGAGTAGTGGTATGTAGTGTTCTATATAGAGTAAGCGTACTAGGTGAACTCAACAAATGAGTAGTGGTATGTAGTGTTCTATATAGAGTAAGCGTACTAGGTGAACTCAACAAATGAGTAGGGGTATGTGGTGTTCTATATAGAGTAAGCGTACTAGGTGAACTCAACAAATGAGTAGGGGTATGTGGTGTTCTATATAGCGTAAGCGTACTAGTTGAACTCAACAAATGAGTAGGGGTATCGGGTGTTCTACATACAGTAGGCGTACTAGGTGAACTACTCAAATGAGAATAGTATGAGGTGTTCTAGATAGAGTAAGCATACTATGTGAACTTCTCGAATGTGAAATGGTATCAGGTCTTCTACAAAGAATACTATGTGAACTCCCCAAATGGTATTGTGTTCTAGAAAGAGTAAGAATACTGTGAACTCCTCAAATGAGAAATGTTGTCAAGTATTCTAGAAAGACTAAGCATTTATTTACTATAAGAAACAGATTTATTCATAATGTAAAAAAAATATGATTGAATTATATGTAACTAGCGAATGACCCAGCGCTGCACAGGTTAAAAGTAGTATAAGTCCGAAACCGGAAGCGGTAGTCCCACGCCAATAGGCTTATGTTACTCCGCACTCGGCAAACCTCAGCAGATTCCTCTAGCCTCTGCTGTATGACGAAGTCCGCCATTTAAACTACTTTCAAGTTCCCGGATTACCAACGGCGTTACCCATGACGACGCCTTTGAAGAATGTTTTATCACAAAATATTTAAAAGTCTAGAGCTAGTTTTCTTTCAAGTTTATCCGATATGCTTCAAACAAGGATAACTTTGCACTGAAAATTCTACACACGCTTCGAATGACATTATTTTGATAACTTCTTTTTAAAAGCGGCAAGTGTTCCTAATAAGTAAACCGGTGCCGCATCGCAATGGTATAGGCGTAGGTACATATCACTTACCGTCATACAGCCGGGACTAGATGTAGTGTAACACCCCTGAATAGACAGACAGACACAAATATTAGTATCTAAACCCATGGAAATCAGCAAACACAATGTACGCTGGTTTATTTCCAATGGGGTACTCTGTAGAGTAACGGATACTACCGAGTTATTACTCTGCGGTCCAAGCTACCCCTATACAGCCCTGAATAGACAGACAGACAAACGACAGTAACAAATATTAGTATAGAAAACCCATGGAAACCAGCAAACACAATGTACGCTGGTTTATTTCCAATTGGTTAACGAACTTACGGGAATAGGTCCAGAAGAATACCAGTCCATCTGAAGGTTCCGAGGTATCGCCGAGAGACGCATACTGGTTGTAGATGTAACACTCGCGTTGATAGGTCTGATACCCGTACGATACACACGCATCGCTATTATTCTTGGCTAGATCCATACACTGCTTCGTACACTCCTTCACTGTCATGTTATAATAAGTAACAGACGGTGACGTAAATTTTATATTGTTCACCGTGCTGTCAGTTACAAAACTTCCACAGTTATCGCCCTTTGTTTCAAAAACGAACATAAGTAATGTAACTACCAAAAATAACCTCGCCATCTTGGGAAATATATGGCTATCAAAACTGCGAGAACGTGTTTTATATTGCAGTAAGAAATGAGCAGAGCAATTGTTCTTAAATGGATGATTTATACATTTCCACCAATGACCAGCGATTACACGAATGGTTTCGAATTACGGCTGACGTTTTCCTCCGCCTTGTTCTACAGTATATCCAAGAAATGGCTAGTGTCCTGTCCTCCCGCTGTATTCAACAGTATCTATGTATTGTAAATTGATCTTCAAGGGTTAAAGGGACAAGAATAAAAGTCAATAGTAACGGATATTGTTTAATATTATAACAAACATTTTTTTTATTGATTCAATAATAAGTCAATAATATATGCAAATAAAACCGATACGGCAATCCTGCGGACACAACAAACTAAACAGGCATTGCAAGTAGATATCAAATTAAGTGAATGGACCCAGGGGCAACCGTATTAGAGTGTTTAAATTTTAAATAATAATATTATTTGGAACATGTTGGATATATTTATTTTTCTTCTTGGGAGTAGCTTCCCTTTAATGAGTATATATTTAACTGCGTGAACTCAGTCTTTTAAACAAAACGGAATATTTATATAATAACGATCGGGGTATTAGTCGTTTAAATTTTAAATAATAACATTATTTTGAGCATGTTGGATATATTTATTTTTCTTCTTGGGAGTGGTTTCCCTTTAATGAGTATATATTTAAAGGAATGCTGCACTCATCAGAAAACAAATAAAAACATGGTCACTAGTTAAAACATTATTAAAACAATATATCCAGAAAAAATCAGTGATATTCATTGACGATTTATGTTTTTATTGCCATTTATTAAATGAAACTGTTCAAATGATGCGCGAGTCGCCATTTTGAGCGATCACATGACCAGGAATCGGTTCATGGCGTGCGTACACGGCTGGTAAACAAGTCAATCAGCTGTTCTAAAAACATGGCGGAATACTTCTCGGATTCGTCCTCAAATGCTGAAATTATTTGCGATATTCAAACGTTAAATGGGGGAATCCAGCCTTACAGGTTCGAGCCAACAGGAAAGAGTAATGCAGAGCTCAGTGATAGTGATGTCGGCGGGAATAATGCGGAAGAACGGGGCAACGAGGACGGAGAAGATGAAGGCCCTCACAACCACGCCATAGATTTTGAGGCACGGCTCGATCAACAGGCTAGCGATTGGTGTGTATGCGATCGCTGCATTTCCATGAATAACCCAGTGATGAACTTCTGTTGTCATGAACTGAATGCACTTGAGGGGAGAATATACACAGAAGACCTGGATTGCACAGCGAATTCGACATGGTTGTACTGCAGAAACCTATTCTTAGGACTGCACTGGTTGCAATGAAAGACGTGAAACGAGGTAGTCTCGTAGAACCCATCAGTGAGAGGTAAGAAGATACAACTTCATTCATTAGGCCTACCACTCAAGCCAAGGCATGAAAGACCAGACTCCGAGACAAGTCCATTAGTCACCACCAACCCAGTCAAGGTGGAGGTCAGTGTCAACGACGACAGTGAATTGAAGAAGGAAAACCATGTTTTAGACACACATGACATGTGCATGTAATTGTAATCATGTATCATGTAGTTTTATATTTTCACTGATGAAACACATGAACATAAAATAGATACATACATCATATTTCTTTCAAAACATTTTTACCAATTTCTTTTTCCCTTTTCAGAACCTTCCGATTGGCTGCATACCGTCAATTCACCTGGTAGACACACGATCGGCTCGGAAAACGTGTGCGGAAGGTTATCCCCTCATGTGTTGTCGATAAAATCAGAGCGACTTACCCAGAGCCCAGCGGAGAATATACAGGATTTAGAGACGCTGATGAGACTGACACTGTGTACCCAGACTAGCATTGCCCAGCTGCGACAAATGTCCATTAGTACATGTACATTTATAAAGACTGTTATTAAGGCTCAAGAACAGATTTTTCCAATAGTGATTTTCAACATGAAAGATGTTAGTTTTGAAAATGAATTTCTGATATAATCTAGACTTTTTGGCACTAACTTTTTGGTAAACTCATTTCAATATAACATTTGTACATAGTTACCAAAATATAATGATTTTCAAATACAAATAAGTCCATGCAGCTCTTTTATATGGTTGTTTTTCTGAAACGAGTGTTCTGGAGGGTCGCAGTGATCACAACACTTTTCTCTGGCTTTTCACCTTTAGCCATATTTCAATTCACCTCGGGAAGGACAGCATGCGACTTTTCCAGGCCATGTGTTCGCATGAGGACTACATCCCTAACCATATCCTCCCTATAGCTGTGGTCCTTCTCAACCTTGACTACCTTTGCAACCCATTTGGAACTGTTTGTGAAAGACTTCGGGTTGACCACATGATATCTTGGCTGATCAGATTTGGTTGTGGCCTGCTGGTGACCAGCGCCATAATTCTGATCGATGGCTGCCAACTGGGTGCGACAAACCATGCCCTCATATGAAAAATGCTGCCTCTTAGGGGCATACTTCAATATCAAGGAGTGGTACACCTCAAGATGTCCAGTGTGGCAAAAGAGGGCACAGTACTTCAGGTCAGCTTGAATGACTTTGTCTTTCACAACCTTTACAAGTACATCATGGGCAGCAGAACCAACTGTAAGCCACGCCTTCCCCGACCTTTCCTCATCACTGAGAGGAGCATGCTGACAGGCATGAAAAAGCTCCTTGTGCGTAGTAAGGGCTGGCTTGCCTCGTCAGATACTGCCAGAGTAGTCATGCGAGCTGGAGCATGTTTCCTTCCCACCACATTTTCTGTTGCTGCATACGTGTGGTCCTTGGCAATGGCAGAAAGCAACTGATCCATATCAGTCTGGATGGATTTATCTGTGTAATAAATAAACAAATCATTTTGGGGAAATATGATAAAAAAGTTTTATGAATGGCATAATGTAAAACCATAACAAGTCTGGAAAGATTGTACGGCCTGTGACATTGTCGTTTTGGGCCAGGGATGAGATTCCGACAGCAGGGCCTATTACATTGCCACTAGTGCCAGGAGGTCCCGAGTTTATTACTGAATGCATGAATTGACAAATTATGAACTTGAATTGTCCATGACAACGGACAACCATCTTATTGACAAGCCATCCAGTTACCAGTAAAAAAACATAAGCTGTTGGTCCAGTTTATAATGAAGATAATGTGTTTTCTTACCACTGTTTGACATTGGATTTGCATGTCTACAACATTTACAATGTTTCTCGTCATCCCCTGCAAGGGCGGGAGCAGGCAGGGCAGTATCTTGAAGACCTTCTCCAGTACTAGTCGATTCGAATTCAATCGTCTGGTCAAGAATACCACTTGTGTTGCAGTCGTCAGACAACGGTTCACCAGGTCTGTCTTCATCAGCAGGCGAAAGTACATTTTGCAAGAACTGAAAGAAAAATGTAAAACGAAATCAGTTCAGTTGTTATTAAATCAAAGAAATTGAGGTTATCATTAAAGGGCTAATCCCGATATTTTTTTGAGAATAAAACTGCTTAATTTTGTATTAAAATCTCTTAAATTCCTTTAGCTAAGGACCGAGCAACTAACTCAATATTTGTGATACGTTTTCAAACAACTTAAACCCGTCAATCTTCATCTGGAAATGTATTATGCGGTGTCTGCATAAAACTAGACTTATATTTTATAATAATAATGTGTAGGTGAAATTTACCTTTCGTTATCAAGTAGAGCACATGGGTCATTCACTATATAGACCTCTCAAGGAACGGGAATCGATTATCAGGTCACCCAACAAAAAAACTGACCCGAAATCTTAAAAGGGTTACGTGTCCGGATAAGCAGTTTTGACGTTCACGTCCAAACGTCTCAATATTTTGAGCTGAAATTTATGAGAGAAGGTAAATACACCATTCCTCTATATTTTGGGCGCATAAATTTCATACGTACTCCGACTTTTATTTTTGAGACTCTTTTGAAATCGGGATAGTCCCTTTAAGAAATTACGCTGTTATTTAGATCTTACCAAGCCTGGCATGCACCGTTTACATGATGTTAGCCTACACTAACGTTACTACCAGTATACAAGTAATACAAGTAGGCCTACATATGCATCAGGGTTGCAATGCACCTACCTTATTTTTGCTCCTTGATGCCTGCCTTTGCCTCCTCCGTTTTGCACTGGCAGACGGAGATTTTTCGAGGGGTCGAAATGAAGGGGGTGTCTCGGGGTCAGCAAATACTGAAGGCACAGCTTCATCCTTCAGGAGGAGTCTATTTGCACAGCCAGCGTGATACTGCGCCCAGTTATCGTAATCATCTCTTACAAAATGCTCACTACAAACTCGAGCTTGGGCATCCTTCGGATCGGGACGGGCGCATTTCGCTAGCCACTGCCTTCGAATGTGCTTCTTTTTGACATTGGTCGGTAGTTTGTGGAAATGTGCATTCCGAGGATTATTCCTATCCGATGTGGTACAGTGTTTCGCAATACAATACGGCATTTTTTATCATAAACTTTCATAACTTTATACACGCGACTGAATGGAACTTCGAACAATAACAAAATGGAGTAAGCACAACTGACGTCACTGGTCGTAAAAAAGGTCATGTGACTGGCGTGGTTTTGGCCAAAATGGCGGCTCCCATAACTTTTAGAAAAAATCTTCGATTAAATAGCTAAAACTCACTCATAACAAAGTCAGATTTTTGTCAGTTTTTCAGGATACATTTATTTCGATCTGTTGCATCAAATTATCTGAACTTGAAATTGAGTTTAATGAGCAGAGCATTCCTTTAACTATGTGAACCCATCTTTAAACAAAACGGAATATTTATATAATAATTTGATCGGGATATTAGCTGTTTAAATTTTAAATAATAACATTATTTTGAACATGTTGGATATATTTATATTTCTTCTTGGGAGCAGCTTCCCATTAATGAGTATATATTTAACTGCGTGAACTCGTTTTTTTAAACAAAACGGAATATTTATATAATAATTTGATCGGGGTATTAGCTGTTTAAATTTTAAATAATAACATTATTTTGAATATGTTGGATATTATTTAGTTTTCTTCTTGGGAGTGGTTTCCCCTTAATGAGTATTATTGGGATGCTCGATTCACAGTCCGGAACGTCTCGAATTGACAGAATTGCAATCGAGTGACGCGGAATTCAGTCATGTCACAGTTCTGTCAGTCCCGACGACGGAGGTGGTGTGAGTAGAATTGTGACGTAATTAAACACTACGAACGGGTTTCGACGCATTTGTTGTTTATCCGAAGTACTCATTTTCACTATTTTTGGGATTGAGAGAATTCACTTCCGGAACGTTCAATCGAGTACGCCTATAGTTAACTACCACTCGGCAAACCTCGGCAGATTCCGGTAGCCTACATCTAGCCTCGGCTGTATGACAGTAAGTGATATGTACCTACGCCTATACATTTGCGATGCGGCACCGGTTTACTTATAAGGGAAACTTGCCCGCGTTTAGAAAGAAGTTCTCAAAATTGCGTCGTTCGAAGAGTGTGTAGAATTTTCAGTGCACATTTGTCCTTGTCTAAAGAAAATCGGATAAACTTGAAAGGAAAAAAGCTTCAAACTTTGAAAATTTTGTAAGATAAAACATTCTTCAAATACGTCGTCATCAATGACGTCATTGACAACGCCATTGTAATCCGGGAACTTGAAAGTAGTTCTAATGGCGGACTTTGTCATACAGCCGAGATTAGATGTAGGGTACTGGAAGCGTTGAGGTTTGCCGAGTGAGTTAACTACGTGAACCCATCTTTAAACAAAACGAAATATTTATACGATAATGATCGGTGTATTAATTGAAAATAAAGGTAAAGAGAAATCAATTACGATGAATTATAGAGAAGCTTATCTAACGTTGTGTATATGTACATAGTAACAAGCTATCCAATATTTTATTGAATATACCTACGTGGGTTCGTGTCGACAAAGCGGCAGTCTTTGATGTTTCTTTACCCCGTTTCCAGGCACTTTGACACTGTTAGTGAGGATATGTTACGAACCATGGGTTATATCCAGTACCGGATCTAAGGTTGGGAGGGAGCGGGTGCAAAATTAACTGCCATTACGACCAAGAATATTAATAATCTTAATTTTCACTGTAATAAATGTTCATTCGGAGGCAAACTCTAATGTGGCTAAATCTATTTGTTAAGGCCAGCTCCATTTTTGCCAAGGTCGCTGAGATGTATATAAGTTTAGGGCACGTGTTTGTTGGCGAGATTGTGTGGGTTAGGGTAAGCATTGGGGCTAGTTCTAGGGTTAGCGCTAGCCATGTTTACATCTAGTGACCTATGACGAAAAATTGAGCTGTCCTTATCATTTAGCACTAACACTGGTGTTCTACATGCTGTAGCCCATTCCCTAAATTTCGTTCAGACACCCCGCCCTCTTTACGGCACAGCAAGTCTTACCCACTTAGCCACCATGGCTCCTCAAATTTAAAAAAAAAATAAGACTAAAAGCCAGTTAAGTAAATTATTATTTACGATATAAAGTACACATCCTCCTTCTAAGTGATATTTTTCTTAGGTATTTACCGATGTAAGATAAATATTGGCCGATATATAGATCGACCCATTGTGATAAGTCTCTATTTATGTTCTCTGTGCCACTCGGTCGCAGAAAAGAAAGTAAACATTAATCTATGTTTAAGAAGTAATGTCGATATCAATTGAGATATTGTTATAGCTATCGGGGGGGGGGGGGGCGTGCGCGCTGTATCATGGCGGGGTTTCAATTTCCCGGTTGTACGTGACAAGGAGTAGGGTCGCCTGTCCAACCTCGTTGGTTTTCTACGGACCCTCCAGTTTGCTCCCACTGCTAAAGACTCGCTCTTTAGTTGTCTGTGTGTGGGGGTGGTGTGTGTGGTGGTATGTGTGGTGGTGGTATGTATGTGTGTGGTGGTGGTGGTATGTGTGGTGGGGGTGGTGGTGGGCAGGGAATCCCAATTTATGAAAGTGTTGTGTTAATGTATAGCTAATATTAAAATAGAACCATTTTCGCCATCTTTAATAATTCTCCATCTATATCATCCAGCCAGAACATATTTGAAATTGAGCCAGTTAAGAAACTTCTGGTACAATTAGGATTATCCTCGAACCACCAGCCACCACCAAGCCTCTTAGCGCATTGATTGCTCCCGGTGTAATCCACATCATACGTAGAGAAGGGGTTCCCACTTAAATTCAGACTTCCGGTCAATGAATCACCACAATAATCGTGATTGGGATTGGGACTGGGCTTGGTGGAACTAGAAGTAAAGCTGTAACCAGATGATTTATTTCCTATCTGAAATCCCCCATAGTAGAGCACACACTGACTCCAGTCGGCTCTAAACAAAGTGACCTGTAATTTGTACGTATACGATCTACTATACATGACAGCAATTAAACTGTTGAATCCAATCCAATAATTCTCGATGATGTTTCCAAAACCTTGTTCGTATTCTGTCATGGAGCGATTGAAGTTGACATCGCTACACACATTTTTTCGACGTAGTAGTTCCATACTTCCAGCATGTTCCAACAAACACTTGACTTCAAACGGTTGTTCAGCCATCGATGGTTTTATATACGTGAGGATGTCTATTGGATATTCCTGTTGAAGGCATCTTTACAATCTGCAAGGCAAACATATCTGATGTCCAAAACAAGTATACACACTAAAAGTATGACAAAGTTTTGTTTAGATTAAAAACATTTGATAAAGCATTACTGAGTTTGGCTCTTGCGTCCAAACTCAACATTTCTAAGCAAATTATTTTCGGTCTGATTATCACGACATTTTAACTAAGCCGTCATTAGGGTGTACCCGTTAAATATTTGAACGATTTTTAATATTAAATAACCATTGTGATTGTGTGATACAATCAGGGTCAATAATCCATGAAGTTACGGTCCGATACATGGCAATATCGAAAGGAACCGAAAGCTTTGGGAGATAAACCTGCATTTCAAGTTTCGTAAAATTGGATAAATATTGTGACCTGTGGAGTACCCACAAACAAAATGTGAACGGACGGATGTCCAGACATCCAGACGCACAGGGGCGACAACAACATACGTCATATGATTCACTGAGAAATGAATATAACATCAAATTGAGCTTAAACTTTGATAATATCTAAGCTATCCGTTAAATACCAAACATCTAAAGAATTGACTTGAATGCTTGAACACCACCGCGAATGTATTTATTTGCTAGATTTCTAGGGTAACACTATGTTATAAATATTATTGTTCATTATTACAGTAAGATATACTATGCTAAAATTAGTTCTTATATTACCATGGACAACGCTGTGGCAGTCTGAACCATAGAATCCCATCGGACATGTAGTAGTGTTAACTCCATCCCTTCCAATATTCTACAAATAAAATATAAAGCTAGACCAACCACATATCTATAACGGGCATTCCTATGCCGTATGAACTTCATATGACGTAGCACCCCCCCCCCCTCCTTAACTCCTTCCATGAGAAAATAAACGACGTTCCAAAAATCACCGTCATGAATTCGTATCACCTGAAATTTGATCGGGTAATAAACAAACAAACATCCGTAAGGCTATAACATATATTACATGTGATGTCACTTTCTAACTACATTTGATTTGGATTAGACAAAGGTGCAATTTGTTTTGACATATTTTAAACACCACCTAGTAGAGTGACTATAGTTATAATACAAAGTACAATACAAAGGTTCCTGGACTACAATACTAACCGGTAATCACACCTACAACTAGTACTACAATACTAACCTTCCTGTAACAGGTACAACTAGTAGAATCACCTGATAGAATACAATCAGTACCATGTTGATCTAATTTACATGTTGAATCTGAGGAACAAAACGCAAATCTTCGACATTCAAGATTCTCACCACAAGTATTACCACAATCTAATTTGGAACGAGCAGTAGTTGATAATAGAACACCTTCCTCACAAATGTCTGAAATACTTTTTGTTTCCGAAAAGTTAGAAGATGGATGAGCCTGGACTACATATGTCGTCGAAACGATGGTTAAATATAAAAGTTGCATCATATTTTACGATTCAGTTTTGGAAATGTATTACACTAATGACATTGGAGCAGGCGGATGAACGACTAGTCCTGTTCTTAACACGTACCAAGACAAAATGTGGAAAGTATTAATGATTTGTGTTTCTCCATTCCCGATTGAACATTGTATATACGAAAGCAATATTTTAAACAAAAGACTGTTTTGTCTATATACCATAACTATGTCAATATTTCATGCATTAAATCAACATTTTAATCAAAAAATGTTCATTGTCAGCGTTTTATTGGAAATCGTCTTATATCATTAAATATTGGAATGGGAAAAGAAGCTAATATATAGATTTATTAAAGTATTAAAAATGTTATTTGAATTTGAAATACGTGTACACCTTTCATACAGACTCTTGATTAAAAATTTGGTTTCGAATCCCCGGTTGTACGTGACAAGGAGTAGGATCGCCTGTCCAATCTCGTGGGTTTTCTCCGGGTCCTCCGGTTTCCTCCCACTGCTAAAGACCCTACGCGCAAGCGAATTATTGAAATAAAATTAAACCATATGTTAGTCCCGAAATGACCTAGTTTGTGTCGAGTGGACGTTCAACCCAAGTTCCTTCTCTTTCTAGATAAGAAATCAAAGTAGACTTTTCCACCGACTTTAACAATCAAGGGCCATAATTCAGGAAGTTAAAATCCGATATGCGCGAATTTCGCAAGGACCCAAGATCTGTGAGTTATAAATATGAATTTCAAGTTACATCAAAATCGGATCAAAATTATGACCTCTAGAGAGCGCACAAGCTATACCATATTTTTACACCATTTGCGTACGAGGAACGGCCATTTTGTTCCGATTTTCACGAAATGTGAACTCAAGCGTTATTACAGTGTAACGCCCACTAATGGTGATATATTCAAACGGTTTTTTTCTCCATAATTGTGACCTCTAGGGGGACCACCAGCTAAAAACGCGATTTTTCGTACAATCAGGGGCCACAATTTATTCAAGACGTTACGATCCGTTGTGCGCAAATATCGAAAGGAACCAAGATCTTTGGGTGATAAACATGTATTTCAATTTCATCAAAATCAGATGAAAATTGTGACCTCCAGTGTGTCCACAAGCTAAATACTTACATTTCAAATTTCAACAAAATTAGATAAAAATTGTGACCTCTATAGGGTCCACAAGCTAAAAACGTGATTTTTCGTACAATCGGGGGCCATAATCCATGAAGTTAAAGGCCGATTCATGCCAATATCGAAAGGAACCGAGATCTTTGGGGGATAGACCTATATTTCAAGTTTCGTCAAAATCGGATAAAAATTGTGACCTGTAGAGTGTCCACAAACAAATTGAGGGCGGACAGGGGCGACGACAGTATACGACCATATGAAAATGTGGGCGTATAAAAAAATATCACAAAAACGTATAATTAAAACCAAATATATCAAAACCTTTACATATATAAATATTTAAAATATAATATATGATAGACTATATACAATTAAAAGTTTGAATAAAAATGTATCTCTTTTAAGAATGTCAGAACTTTACTATATATCTCCGGGTGGGAAAACAACTAACGTACTGACTGGCAACGGTAATATTTTGAGATGATTGCACTCAATAAAAATGATCCTTTGGGAGGAAAATCATCGTTACATGTACACGTTGGTGTGGACGCAAAAGAGCCCTTGACAATTGGAATTTGAAATAAGTGCTAACAGCCAGTTGGTGCAGAAGAGTAGGACGTTAAACCCCATTTCATATTTTAATCAAATGTAATAGTGCCCATCTGAAGTACATCGTATTGGATTTCAGACGATCTGCAGGGTTGATCAATACCATCATGTGTTTATAAATTTATAGTTTTAATTTCTGTACCTATACATGACGCACGACAATCTGGTTTAAAAAAATAATGTCAATATATACGATTAGCCCCCTTTGTCATATAATCCATAGTTGGTAGATATACGTAGATATATTCAATAAAATATTTAATCTCTTACATGAATTTTATTTAGCTTCATTATTAATGAATACCCCGATCAATAAAGATACATTATGGGAGATTAGATAAAGAGCTGGTAGTTCCCACTATAATAGTTAAAAACTAGATAATGTAAAGAGAATTTGCTGAAGATTTCAGTCAAATTGATCCACCCTGAACCCAGTATTTAGCTATTGAAATTTGGGCCTAGCCTCGGTCATCTTTACTAAAGTCTGTACGATAAAAGAAAACATAGTCTCGATTATCCATTTTTAGATTTAATCAGAAGCAGCAGACCGGGTTCTAATCCAGTAAATATCGCAGGCTAGCGATGCCATCGAGAGTTGATTATGGTCTGGATAAGTTAATTAATGTCTAATTAATAATTTAGATAACATTTCAGGCCTAAAGAAAGACCTGCAATTGGCAGATTTCGCTCTTGCATATTGTTTAATAGGCAAACATTCCTTTAAAATGGCTTCACGTTGTTGCATATAATAAAGGGAAGGTCAATATACATTTTTATACTCATTAAAGGGACGGCACTTAAAAAAGAGGGAATGAAAAGGGATGGTGGGGGTGGGCTAACACATTTAAACTACCCCGAAATTGTTAACAAGGAAATGTGATATGTACCTACGCCTATACATTTGCGATGCGGCACCGGTTTACTTATAAGGGAAACTTGCCCGCGTTTAGAAAGAAGTTCTCAAAATTGCGTCGTTCGAAGAGTGTGTAGAATTTTCAGTGCAAATTTGTCCTTGTCTAAAGAAAATCGGATAAACTTGAAAGAAAAAAAGCTTCAAACTTTGAAAATTTTGTAAGATAAAACATTCTTCAAATACGTCGTCATCAATGACGTCATTGGTCGTCATGGACAACGCCATTGTAATCCGGGAACTTGAAAGTAGTTCTAATGGCGGACTTTGTCATACAGCCGAGATTAGATGTAGGGTACTGGAATCCGTTGAGGTTTGCCGAGTGAGTTAACTACGTGAACCCATCTTTAAACAAAACGAAATATTTATACGATAATGATCGGTGTATTAATTGAAAATAAAGGTAAAGAGAAATCAATTACGATGAATTATAGAGAAGCTTATCTAACGTTGTGTATATGTACATAGTAACAAGCTATCCAATATTTTATTGAATATACCTACTTGGGTTCGTGTCGACAAAGCGGCAGTCTTTGATGTTTCTTTACCCCGTTAACTGCCATTACGACCAAGAATATTAATAATCTTAATTTTCACTGTAATAAATGTTCATTCGGAGGCAAACTCTAATGTGGCTAAATCTATTTGTTAAGGCCAGCTCCATTTTTGCCAAGGTCGCTGAGATGTATATAAGTTTAGGGCACGTGTTTGTTGGCGAGATTGTGTAGGTTAGGGTAAGCATTGGGGCTAGTTCTAGGGTTAGCGCTAGCCATGTTTACATCTAGTGACCTATGACGAAAAATTGAGCTGTCCTTATCATTTAGCACTAACACTGGTGTTCTACATGCTGTAGCCCATTCCCTAAATTTCGTTCAGACACCCCGCCCTCTTTACGGCACAGCAAGTCTTACCCACTTAGCCACCATGGCTCCTCAAATTTAAAAAAAATAAGACTAAAAGCCAGTTAAGTAAATTATTATTTACGATATAAAGTACACATCCTCCTTCTAAGTGATATAAGATAAATATTGGCAGATATATAGATCGACCCAATGTGATAAGTCTCTATTTATGTTCTCTGTGCCACTCGGTCGCAGAAAAGAAAGTAAACATTAATCTATGTTTAAGAAGTAATGTCGATATCAATTGAGATATTGTTATAGCTATCGGGGGGGGGGGGGGGGGTAGGGCGTGCGCACTGTATCATAAGATTTGTCATTGAGCCAACTGGCGGGGTTTCAATTTCCCGGTTGTACGTGACAAGGAGTAGGGTCGCCTGTCCAACCTCGTTGGTTTTCTACGGACCCTCGAGTTTGCTCCCACTGCTAAAGACTCGCTCTTTAGTTGTCTGTGTGTGTGTCGTGGGGGTGGTGTGGGGCAGGGAATCCCAATTTATGAAAGTGTTGTGTTAATGTATAGCTAATATTAAAATAGAACCATTATCGCCATCTTTAATAATTCTCCATCTATATCATCCAGCCAGAACATATTTGAAATTGAGCCAGTTAAGAAACTTCTGGTACAATTAGGATTATCCTCGAACCACCAGCCACCACCAAGCCTCTTAGCGCATTGATTGCTCCCGGTGTAATCCACATCATACGTAGAGAAGGGGTTCCCACTTAAATTCAGACTTCCGGTCAATGAATCACCACAATAATCGTGATTGGGACTGGGCGTGGTGGAACTAGAAGTAAAGCTGTAACCAGATGATTTATTTTCTATCTGAAATCCCCCATAGTAGAGCACACACGGACTCCAGTCGGCTCTAGACAAAATGACCTGTAATTTGTACGTATACGATCTACTATACATGACAGCAATTAAACTGTTGAATCCAATCCAATAATTCTCGATGATGTTTCCAAAACCTTGTTCGTATTCTGTCATGGAGCGATTGAAGTTGACATCGCTACACACATGTTTTCGACGTAGTAGTTCCATACTTCCAGCATGTTTCAACAAACACTTGACTTCAAACGGTTGTTCAGCCATCGATGGTTTTATATACGTGAGGATGTCTTTGAGTTCAAAGTTCGACTGGATATTCCTGTTGAAGGCATCTTTACAATCTGCAAGGCAAACATATCTGATGTCCAAAAGAAAGTATACACACTAAAAGTATGACAAAGTTTTGTTTAGATTAAAAACATTTGATAAAGCATTACTGAGTTTGGCTCTTGCGTCCAAACTCAACATTTCTAAGTAAATTATTTTCGGTCTGATTATCACGAAATTTTAACTAAGCCGTCATTAGGGTGTACCCGTTAAATATTTGAACGGTTTTTAATATTAAATAACCATTGTGATTGTGTGATACAATCAGGGGCAATAATCCATGAAGTTACGGTCCGATACATGGCAATATCGAAAGGAACCGAAAGCTTTGGGAGATAAACCTGTATTTCAAGTTTCGTAAAATTGGATAAATATTGTGACCTGTGGAGTACCCACACACAAAATGTGAACGGACGGATGTCCAGACATCCAGACGCACAGGGGCGACAACAACATAAGTCATATGATTCACTGAGAAATGAATATAACATCAAATTGAGCTTAAACTTTGATAATATCTAAGCTATCCGTTAAATACCCAACATCTAAAGAATTGACTTGAATGCTTGATCACCACCGCGAATGTATTTATTTGCTAGATTTCTAGGGTAACACTATGTTATAAATATTATTGTTCATTATTACAGTAAGCTTTTCTATGCTAAAATTAGTTCTTATATTACCATGGACAACGCTGTGGCAGTCTGAACCATAGAATCCCATCGGACATGTAGTAGTGTTAACTCCATCCCTTCCAATATTCTACAAATAAAATATAAAGCTAGACCATCCACATATCTATAACGGGCATTCCCATGCCGCATGAACTTCATATGACGTAGCACCCCCCCCCCCTCCTTAACTCCTTCCATGAGAAAATAAACGACGTTCCAAAAATCACCGTCATGAATTCGTATCACCTGAAATTTGATCGGGTAATAAACAAACAAACATCCGTAAGGCTATAACATATATTACATGTGATGTCACTTTCTAACTACATTTGATTTGGATTAGACAAAGGTGCAATTTGTTTTGACATATTCTAAACACCACCTAGTAGAGTGACTATAGTTATAATACAAAGTACAATACAAAGGTTCCTGCACTACAATACTAACCGGTAATCACACCTACAACTAGTACTACAAGACTAACCTTCCTGTAACAGGTACAACTAGTAGAATCACCTGATAGAATACAATCAGTACCATGTTGATATAATTTACATGTTGAATCTGAGGAACAAAACGCAAATCTTCGACATTCAAGATTCTCACCACAGGTATTACCACAATCTAATTTGGAACGAGCAGTAGTTGATAATAGAACACCTTCCTCACAAATGTCTGAAATACTTTTTGTTTCCGAAAAGTTAGAAGATGGATGAGCCTGGACTACATATGTCGTCGAAACGATGGTTAAATATAAAAGTTGCATCATATTTTACGATTCAGTTTTGGAAATGTATTACACTATTGACATTGGAGCAGGCGGATGAACGACTAGTCCTGTTCTTAACACGTACCAATTAAATGTGGAAGACAAAATGTGGAAAATATTAATGAATTGTGTTTCTCCATTCCCGATTGAACATTGTATATACGAAAGCAATATTTTAAACAAATGACTGTTTTGTCTATATACCATAACTATGTCAATATTTCATGCATTAAATCAACATTTTAATCAAGAAATGTTCATTGTCAGCGTTTTATTGGAAATCGTCTTATATCATTGAATATTGGAATTGGAAAAGAAGCTAATATATAGATTTATTAAAGTATTAAAAATGTTATTTGAATTTGAAATACGTGTACACCTTTCATACAGACTCTAGATCAAAAATTTGGTTTCGAATCCCCGCCTGTCCAATCTCGTGGGTTTTCTTCGGGTCCTCCGGTTTCCTCCCACTGCTAAAGACCCCTACGCGCAAGCGAATTATTGAAATAAAATTAAACCATATGTTAGTCCCGAAATGACCTAGTTTGTGTCGAGTGGACGTTAAACCCAAGTTCCTTCTCTTTCTAGATAAGAAATCAAAGTAGACTTTTCCACCGACTTTAACAATCAAGGGCCATAATTCAGGAAGTTAAAATCCGATATGCGCGAATTTCGCAAGGACCCAAGATCTGTGAGTTATAAATATGAATTTCAAGTTACATCAAAATCGGATCAAAATTATGACCTCTAGAGAGCGCACAAGCTATACCATATTTTTACACCATTTGCATACGAGGAACGGCCATTTTGTTCCGATTTTCACGAAATTTGAACTCAAGCGTTATTACAGTGTAACGCCCACTAATGGTGATATATTCAAACGTTTTTTTTTCTCCATAATTGTGACCTCTAGGGGGACCACAAGCTAAAAACGCGATTTTTCGTACAATCAGGGGCCACAATTTATTCAAGACGTTACGATCCGTTATGCGCAAATATCGAAAGGAACCAAGATCTTTGGGTGATAAACATGTATTTCAATTTCATCAAAATCAGATGAAAATTGTGACCTCCAGTGTGTCCACAAACTAAATACTTACATTTCAAATTTCAACAAAATTAGATAAAAATTGTGACCTCTATAGGGTCCACAAGCTCAAAACGTGATTTTTCGTACAATCGGGGGCCATAATCCATGAAGTTAAAGGCCGATTCATGCCAATATCGAAAGGAATCGAGATCTTTGGGGGATAGACCTATATTTCAAGTTTCGTCAAAATCGGATAAAAATTGTGACCTGTAGAGTGTCCACAAACAAATTGAGGGCGGACAGGGGAGACGACAGTATACGACCATATGAAAATGTGGGCGTATAAAAAAATATCACAAAAACGTATAATTAAAACCAAATATATCAAAACCTTTACATATATAAATATTTAAAATATAATACATGATAGACTATATACAATTAAAAGTTTGAATAAAAATGTATCTCTTTTAAGAATGTCAGAACTTTACTATATATCTCCGGATGGGAAAATAACTAACGTACTGACTGGCAACGGTAATATTTTGAGATGATTGCACTCAATAAAAATGATCCTTTGGGGGGAAAATCATCGTCACATGTACACGTTGGTGTGGACGCAAAAGAGCCCTTGACAATTGGAATTTGAAATAAGTGCTAACAGCCAGTTGGTGCAGAAGAGTAGGACGTTAAACCCCATTTCATATTTTAATCAAATGTAATAGTGCCCATCTGAAGTACATCGTATTGGATTTCAGACGATCTGCAGGGTTGATCAATACCATCATGTGTTTATAAATTTATAGTTTTAATTTCTGTACCTATATATGACGCACGACAATCTGGTTTAAAAAAATAATGTCAATATATACGATTAGCCCCCTTTGTCATATAATCCATAGTTGGTAGATATACGTAGATATATTCAATAAAATATTTAATCTCTTACATGAATTTTATTTAGCTTCATTATTAATGAATACCCCGATCAATAAAGATACATTATGGGAGATTAGATAAAGAGCTGGTAGTTCCCACTATAATAGTTAAAAACTAGATAATGTAAAGAGAATTTGCTGAAGATTTCAGTCAAATTGATCCACCCTGAACCCAGTATTTAGCTATTGAAATTTGGGCCTAGCCTCGGTCATCTTTACTAAAGTCTGTACGATAAAAGAAAACATAGTCTCGATTATCCATTTTTAGATTTAATCAGAAGCAGCAGACCGGGTTCTAATCCAGTAAATATCGCAGGCTAGCGATGCCATCGAGAGTTGATTATGGTCTGGATAAGTTAATTAATGTCTAATTAATAATTTAGATAACATTTCAGGCCTAAAGAAAGACCTGCAATTGACAGATTTCGCTCTTGCATATTGTTTAATAGGCAAACATTCCTTTAAAATGGCTTCACGTTGTTGCATATAATAAAGGGAAGGTCAATATACATTTTTATACTCATTAAAGGGACGGCACTTAAAAAAGAGGGAATGAAAAGGGATGGTGGGGGTGGGCTAACACATTTAAACTACCCCGAAATTGTTAACAAGGAAAATGTCAAAGTGTATCTGAAAGCCAGCACAGCACATATGACATAAAATAGGTTTTACAATACAATTGCTATTTCGATTTCGATAGATTGTTTATCTATTTCATCGATAAACTCCTACATGGTCGTGGTATTCTAATCTACTTAAAATCGGAGCTACACAATGGCAGATGTTATTGATAAGTTATCGTGTCATCTTGACACATGAAAGCGGAATTGATTAAAATATCCTTATGTCGACTATTTTTATCCATGGTTGTCCAGGTGACACTCATTAGTCATTACCATAATATAAACTTACGGCTGGCTTGTTTTATGTAATGTCCTATGTCTTGTAAAGCAATCTGTACTGAACGCTTACTCTGCTATGATGCAATAGCCAGATGGGTAATCTTGTGAGATCATTTGTCTAGAAGTGGGGTTATAAGCAGAAATCCAATGGAGATAATTCAGTTAGTTGGGAGTTGGCACCCTAGGGTGCCAAGCCAAGCTAGGATCATGCCCCCTACCCCCAACACAAGCTAATTACGGGGTCTTTAACTATAAGAAGTTTTGTACTTGATATGTTTGAAGAACAACAAGCCGACAGTGAGGCTGATGTCCTCCGCCGAAATCCCCAAAAAACTAGATGACACATTTATTAATAGCACCTTTATTTTTTTTTCAAAAGTATCGAGCAATCAAACTATACAATAAATTTCATCACTCTCTGTCAGATAGAATCAAGATTATCTTGTCCCAAAGCATCGACCAATGAAATTGATTAGCTCTGCTTAGCTTTAGCTCGAAATGTTAATCATTGAACTCAGTCAAGGCATTCACCTAATGAACATCTACATCAAGTTTAAACATTCTACTTCAATTAAAAGAGTTTAAACATTCTACTTCAATTAAAAGCAGAGTTGTTATGTTCCAAAGACTTGACCAATCAATTGCTTATCGCTCCTTAGGCTAAGCAGAAAATTCGCCCCTTCGAACTTAGTCAAGGTAATGATATAATGAATCGCTCTCACTTCATTATAACCAAAGTTATCGTGCCCAAAAGCATCAACCAATCAGATTGCCTATCTCTTCGAAAGGCGGGGACGATAAGAGTATCATATTAAAGCGATAATTGATAATTTCATATTTTCTAAGAAAGTCAAAACATAATTATTTCTATGCCTTTTGCTCAATAGGTTGTCAACTCACTATTACACGATTATAGGTATTATTCTCCCACTGTTTATAGATACCATCTATTCTCCCTCTTAAAAATCCTTTGACCCCGGAAATAATAACACAATTACCTCCCTTGTTTTTCTATTCCCCCCCCCCCCCCCATGGAATAGCTATCTTCAAGTTGAAAATTATATTTTTGCCAATTTCTCAACTGGCAATAGTGAATTATAGGATTAATAGGATTATTCTTTAACAAGGTAGGACTGTTTATAGATACCATCTATTTTAAGGCTTTATTTTAATAAATTTTAAAAATATAACTTAAAAATATGAAATTGCAGCTTTAAGTTAAATCAATGTTGTCATCATGAAGCAGAACTCCTGTAACATGGGTTTGTCGGTAATGACCTGCAGTATGCAGATTTAGCTTTTATATAATGCACCTTTAAGATCGAATTCCGAATTTTAAGGTTTTGCCCTTTGAGAACTAAATATGTGCATTAGCAGTGAGAATACTTGGGCCTGTTTCACAAAAACTTAAACAAGAAATCACTAAAATCAAACTGAAATTTTAAATTTTATGCGTTTCACGAAGATCGATTGTAACTTAAAATGCAATTTTAATAGATTTTAGTTAAAATCGCTTGCGCTCGCGCAGTGCACAATTCCGGCGAGGGCACTTAGGGTGTAAGCATACACGCTTCGGAACTGAAAACTGTTACCAGGTTGAACTAACTGTTACAATACCAATGAGGAGGGTTTCATACATTGTAACAATGTTTGCACATGGTCAGCCAGTTGTAGAGAGATGAAATAAATAAGTTAATTGCGTGTTATCCGTTTTGAAATGAATTAGTCGGTTGGCCTTGAACTTGCATGTCACTTTCGTGACCTTGGCATATGATTTACCTGCAGGCTTCAATAGAAATAATGCGTATCGATATACTAAATCGCTTGAATTTCGTAGTTTTATGGTATTTTGGATAACAGAAACTATTGAGAAATTGTCACAAACATGTGATATTTCTGACTCAAACGATTAATCTTGATTAAAGTATTGTCGATTTAATATCTTTTAAACTAATACTCGAAATAACCAATGTTCCGATGCCTAGATTTGAAATGTCAGTCCCATGAACCCTTTCAATAATAATTTGAAAATGCCAAAGTGCCACACTCCTTATTGGATAATGCCTATCTATATGTATTTTACTATAATAAAATGTTTTTTCCCAATATAAAATACCCTTGGCTCCTATATAAATCATCATAACCCCAAAACCATAAATATTTTGCATATGGCGTATCTAGTATTATAGGGCTGACGGGGGTTCAATTCCCAGGTTGTACGTGACAGGAAGTAGGGTCGCCTGTCCAACCTCGCGGGTTTTCTTCGGGTCCTCCGGTTTCCTCCCACAATAAAGATCCCTACGTGCAAGCGAATTATAGAAATAAAATTGAACCATGTGTTATTCCCAAAATGACCTAGTTTGTATCAAGTGGAACTCTCATTTTATAAAGTGGGTTTATATTTTTTTAGGACTTTTTTTTTGTCTGAATTATTTGAAAATAGTATAATTTATACTTGAATCATGGTAATATATAAAATAGTAACAAAGAGTTTTGTTTACTGGGGTTTTTTGTTCTTGGGGTTTTAATTTGAAGCGTCATCTAATTGCTTATATTGCCTTACAATAAAATAAACGGGTGGGCCGCAGGTATATTTCCCATGCAATGAAAAGAAATTGAATAAAAATTATTTTTGTGAATGATAGTATGTTCAAATTATATAACCCGGGCCATTGGCAATATTATCATTATTCCAAATATATCTATATGTCGCAATAGATCTCACAACGTAGCTCTAATCAATGTTTGTTAATGTCGTGATTTTAAGTTAGGAGAGGGTGACGGCTGTCCTAAGTTAAAATTGATTTTAGTTAAAATTGTTCCTTACAATATTATTTTAGTGAATTTTATCGAAAATGCTTAAAATCGTTTTGTGAAACTCGTCTATCTTAAGTTAGGATGGAATTTTAAACCCCATTTCATTTCTGTTATTAAATGTAAGCTAGGTTCAAATTGTCAATTGTTTTGTTTATAAATATATATATATACATAATATTTGGCATATTGTCCTTTATCGTTATTTGTGGAAACATTTATATTACATTCTGTCCTTAATGGCTGTTTCGGGACAATCAAATCTTATCTTATCTAAAGGAAGTACACGTGGGCCTAATATCCCTCTTGCTAGTCAATCGTATTACACATCGTCTTCTACTTTGATGTATACGTTGGTTTGTTACATATATATTTGTTGTACTGTATTAATATAATTTATGTAATTGTATGCTACTCAGTGGGGTTGGGTGGCCGAATTGTTTAAAGCGTTTACGTTAAATCGCAAGATCTGCGATTGAGTCAAGTGGCCTGGTTGGCCTGGTTTTGAATCCCCGCTTGTACGACATAAGGAGTAGGGTCGCCTGTTCAACCTCGTGGGTTGTCACTCGATCCTACGTTTTTTTCCACTGCCAAAGACCCCTTCCATTGCCCCCCCCCCCCCCCCACGAGTAGACGTCAAACTCTCACAAACAGACAATAGAACATGAAATAAAACTTATCAACAATATACCGACATGATTCAAAAAATACATCCGAGCTCTATTTTTCATTTTAAACCCTTAATGTACTGACTCACACTCCAACCACGAAATCTTAAGAAAATTATTGCCTACAGTACTCGATAACGCGATAAACTCAATAAAAGTTGGATCTACTTTCGTCATCAGTTTATATAACATATATTTAGTGACTTAATATATTCAAAACGAGAGGTTGGGGGAGTTTCGAATGGTTAGCGTGTGCGCGTTATATCATAAGATCTGTCATTGAGTCAACTGGCGTGGTTTCGATTCCCCGATTGTACGTGACAATGAGTAGGGTCGCCTGTTCAACCTCTGGATCCTCCGGTTTCCTCCAAGAGCCCTACGCGCAAGTGAATTACTGAAATAGAATTGAACTATATGCTAGTCCCGAAATAATCTGGTTTGTGTCGAGTGGATGTTAAACGAGAGAGAGAGAGAGATGGGGTTTAACGTCCACTCGACACAAACTAGGTCTTTTCGGGACTAACATACGGTTTAATTTTATTTACATAATTCGCTTGCGCGTAGGGGTCTTTAGCAGTGGGAGGAAACCGGAGGACCGGGAGAAAACCCACGAGGTTGGACAGGCGACCCTGCTCCTTGTCACGTACAACCGGGGATTCGAAACCACGCCAGTCGACTCATGGACGTTAAACCCCATTCCTCTCTGTGTTGGCTGAATAGCGCGACATCGATTGATAGGGGGTGGGGTATTGGTCTAGTGTCCAGGTGTCGCTCTTCAAGCTCTGCTAGCTGGCCGGTCGTGGTTTCGATCCCTCATGTGAGCGTATGACTGTGTGTGTGTGTGGGGGGGGTAGAAATACCGTCGTCTACTTAACCTCATGGGTTTACTCTGGGTACCCCGATTTCCTTTCACCGGAATGGCATCTGGGCGTGCTCTAAGCATAATTAAATAAGGCAATATCACCATCTTTGGAAGCGGATGTTGATCAACACTAATTTCCCCCATAGCACACTGTATGGCGTATGTCCGTCTTCATTAGCCCAGTCGGAGCAAAACAGCAGGTCGTTTAACCCCATTTCATTTCACATATTAATTAGCAGTTGTAGTTTAAAATCACGTGATCTGCTTCGGGGTCAAGGCAAGATAAATCTCTCGATATGGTGCAAAGACGAGAATGAGTTGTGTTGTTGTCTTTGTGATCTAGTAGACTATTTACCTTAAGACCATGTATACTATAATTTTTTAATTGTTTTGATTTTTATATATATCGTATGTTATATTTGTCTGATTGATTCTGTAGTTGTATCCAGTCCAACTCGTATTTTATACAACCAGCGTATCGGGCAGTTATTCAACATGGCTAAACAGGCAGATGAGGATGTGTGTTGTTTGTGTTTCAAAGACCTTCAACAACCTGTAATAATCGACTGTCAACATTCGTTCTGTTCTATCTGTTTAGAAGATTATGTGAACAAAACTTCTACTGAAGATCAGTTTCAGTGTCCACTGTGCCGTTGTCTTGTAGCCGGAGGTGTGCAGCGTTTTAAACCCAAACTAAACATTGATGACAATTCTGTAATTAATATTCCACAATGTGATGTATGTATTGAAGATACATCTCAGTATTTTTGTCAAGACTGTGATCAGTATTTATGTAAATCATGTAAAACTATGCATGATAAGTTAAAATCTTGCAAATACCATGTTGTTTGTAGATATGATGAAAAGCAAGTCAGTCAACAATCAAAGACACCAATGAAGGAAAAGCCACCAGCCACTTCCGTAAAACATCCGAAAGATTTCTGTCCAAACCATGAAGACGACACAGTAAAAATTTACTGTAAAGATTGTTTACTAGCCGTTTGCTTGCATTGTCTCGTGACCGATCATAACGGACATAATCTGTTAGATCTACAGAAGGATGAAGTCAGAACTATTATCAGACAAGACTTAAAAACACTAAATGGGGATTTAGAAAAACAAATTAACAATTTTCAGAAACTTTATGATAATTTAAATAGTAAATTAATTGAAGTCAAAAACTGTACGAAAACAGAATGTGACAAAGTAGATGCACGGGTGGATAAAATATGCTCAGAATTTCGTAAAATTGGAGAAAATATTAAAATTGAAATGCAAAAAAGTAGTGATCAAGAAGAATCCAAATTTGTGAAATTAATGGGGGACATTATAAGACTAACAGAAGATTTAATAGCCAGTGTTAAATATTCAGTGAATGTTTTAGAAGATTCGTCCATTGTTCAAGTTTTACAAAGATTACCTAAAGTCAGACAGGAGAAAGATGAATTTTTTTGTAGAAAATGTGATATACCTGATGTAAGATATCCAACATTTCAAGAAGCGGAGATGGATAAAACTTTGTTAACTAATCAACTTGGTAAAATTGTAAGTTGGCATCAGAATATGTTTGAAGATGTTTTTAATGTGAAGAATGTGGAAGATGGTTGGTATGATGGAAAACAACATGTCATGACAGGTTTTACATGGAGTACACATTTGTATAAAAACTCGTCATCGTTACGTGTTGCATTAATCTTGGATGAGGTAGAAGATAAAAGTAATAAGCCATTTAAAGTTGCGGTCACATGTAAAATTAAAAATAAAAAAGATGATAGACAATCAGTGGTTAAACATTATAATGGGACTGTTATACCTGGCGATTGGTTAGACTGGTGTGACCATGTTGCATGGAAGAGACTCATCAATCCTTTTAGTGGATTTATTGATGATCGCGGAAACATTACAATTCAAGTAACAATTAATAAAATAACTAAAATTAAGAGACGTGAATACATGTTATTGTCAAATTGTCCTCAATGAACCAAATGTTTTCAATGTAGATATTTGTAACACAAGCTGGAAAATAAATTCGATTTTAAAACAGAAACTCGTGGAGATTTTCGATAATGATGTAGTGTCCGATTCGGCCACACTACCGACTACTCTTAATGCAAGGAAAATTGGTGGGTGTGCTCAGCACTAGACGGGAAGAAAGGGGTGTTCTTTTCGGTCTACCCTCGAACAGCAGCTACTCTTTTGAGAAAATTGGAGCATTCGGATCCCTGATTGGCCACAAATTACCCTCATTCTGATAAAAAAAAAACATAGTACAATGAGGGTAGCACACATTACACTTTAATGTATGCAAGACGTATTATCGGGGTATATACACAAACAAAGTAGGAGATAAACACGTTAATACTTTGGGACTTTATGAATTATTGTCTTCAGGGCGATGTGGCGTCTATTCAAGCACTTCCAAATTAGGATATTCTTAACTCAATCCCAGGCAAACAACAAAATATTTTACTTTTCACTATAAACCACTTAATACGTCATTACTACTAATTTTACAACCCAAAATGTCTGTTCAAAAACAAATTATAATTTACATTCTTTTAAAAACATGACTCCCCTTAAAGTTACAATTTCATATTTTTAAGTTATATTTCTAAAATTTATTAAAATAAAGCCTTAAAATAGATGTATCTATAAACAGTCCTACCTTGTTAAAGAATGATCCTATTAATCCTAAAATTCACTATTGCCAGTTGAGAAATTGGCAAAAATATCATTTTCAACTTTAAATTCAAACGTTTAAAGATAGCTATTCCATGGGGGAATAGGAAGGGAGGTAGTTGTGTTATTATTTCCTGTGTCAATGATTTTGAAGAGTGGGAGAGAGAGAGAAATGGGGTTTAACGTCCACTCGACACCAACTAGGTCATTTCGGGACTAACACATGGTTCAATTTTATTTCAATAATTCGTTTGCGCGTAGGGGTCTTTAACAGTGGGAGGACCCGGAGAAAACCCACGAGGTTGGACAATATGGCAGTATATTAGACTAAAAATTCTAACATGCTATCGTCTAATTTCTAACTTCTATTCATGTAATTTCTAACTTCTATGGCCTATTCATGTAATTTCTAATCTCGACACAAACTAGGCCATTTCGTTACTAACGTATGGTTCAATTTTATTTTAATAATTCGCTTGCGAGGAGGGATCTAGCAGTGGGAGCAAACGGGAGGACCCGGAAAAACCCCAACGAGGTTGGACCGGCCACACTACTCCTGGTCACGTACATCCGCCGAACCGGGGAATCGATGCTGAAATTGAAAACAACATCGAACGTGATATGGTTGACAAATACTATTTCAAATACAAGCTAAACAACATTTGTCGTTTAGCTTATATACTGAGCGTCATGGAAAACGCATCACTTTTTTCCCAAATATTTTATTACTAGGTGGTTTTGTATGTATAATATTATGCAATACTATGAACTATTGTTTCACACAATGCTCCCAAACGCAAAAAATATCGACCCGTGTGCACACAAAAAAATTGCACGAGATTCACATGAAAAACCCAATATTCACCGTGAAACATCAATCAGTCGTAATTTGTTGTTAGACGTGTGAAGGAATCGAGCTAGAGATGCCGAGACTTACTGAACATTAACGGAATGAAGCCATGGGAATGTCCAGGGCTGGCATGTCTACACGTGCTATTGCCAGACACTTCAATTGTCATCAGTCCACTGCTGTAAGGTTGTTGGAACGTGTTCGAGTTACTGGATCAACAAGTGACCGTCAACGTCCTGGTCCACAACGCGTTACAACCCAGGCTCAAGACCGCTACATCCGGGTCACTCATCTGCGTGACAGATTCCGCCCAGCGACTCGAACAGGTGCAGCAGTCGTCGGAAGACAAGGACCAGTAAGTGCCAACATCGTAAGACGTCGTCTAAGAGAAGTAGGACTCCGTGCACGACGACCTTATGTTGGAGCTATCCTCAGGGATCATCACCGTCAGCGGCGTTTGATATGGGCTCAAGGACACCAGACATGGAGAAGAGTAGACTGGCAAAGTATGCTCTTCAGTGATGAGAGTCGCTTTCATCTTTATCACACTGATGGCTGTCAACGTGTGTGGAGACGTCTTGGGGGAACGTCTTGCAGACTGCTGCGTCTTCGAAACGAATCGATGGGGTGGGGCAAGTGTAATGGTGTGGGGAGGCTTCACATTTCATCACCGGACCGCCCTACACATTTGCAGGGGTCGCGTTAATGCTGTAGCCTACCGTGATGATCTCTTGCAACCAATTGTTGTTCCGATGTTTCGAGCGCACCCACAACTTCAGCACTTCCAACAGGATAATGCGCGTCTGCATACCGCCCGTTTTAGTATGGACTACCTGGCTACTAACATCAATGTCTTGGACTGGCCCGCCATGTCTCCGGACATGGCACCGATAGAACATGTCTGGGATGAGAAGCTGCTCTTGTCCAAGAATGGAACAATTTGCCCCAGGCCTTCTTTCAAACATTGGTAAATTCCATGCGACGTCGCTGCACAGCGTGCGTAAGAGCCCGTGGAGGACACACGAGCTACCGACATCTGTGTCGTACTTTTGGTTTTGACCCCTCTGACTTTGTACCGTTGATTACAGATTAAACATCCATAAGTGTACAAATGTGTTGTTATTGATGTTTTCCCATTTGAATATTGTTTACAATAAGAAGCAAAATAAATAAGATATGTTTACAGGATCATTTTGTTATACGAAAAAGTAAGTGATGCGTTGTCCATGGCGCTCAGTATATTTGAAATAGTATTTCAATTTGCAAACCATGTCACGTTCGATGTTGTTTTCAATTTCAACACTCGCCAAACCATTCAAATTGACGAAGAGCGAGTCGTTGGTATCAACATAATGGTCCCGATCACACGGTGGCGACACCAAACGACGTCATAATGATGGTTGCTAAGTAGAAGTATCAAAATTCTAAATTTGTTTGACTTTTATGCTTAACATGTAAAGCGACAAGAAAGTAGACAATTTTCGTCTTAATAATAGAAATAAGATGAAACAGAATTAAAATTTACACTCAACAAAAAAAGAAGTTTGATTATACATTGTCTTAATTTAGAAATTACATGAATAGAATTTAGAAATTACATGAATAGAAGATAAAAATTAGACGTTAGAATTTTGAGTCTAATATACTGCTATAGGACAGGCGACCCTACTCCTTGTCACGTACACCCGGAGAATCGAAACCCCGCCAGTTGACTCAATGACAGACCGTGTGATACAGCGCGCGCGTGCTAACCATTCGGCCATCCACCCCCCCCTTTAATTGTGGGAAATAATGCCTATGATCGTAATATAGTGAGTTGATAACCTAATGAGCAAAAGACAAAGAAATAATTATGTTTTGACTTTCTTAGAAAATATGAAAGTCTCGCTTTAAATACGACACTGACTGATTTATAGAGGCGTTTAAATAAATGTTATTTTAATTGGGTCGAAGTCGTGTTTGCAATGTCCACGACTATGGGTGATATTGAGTTAAAGGCTTGACTCCTTTAAAACATTGATTACACACATTATAATTCTTTTCACACCGATGCATCATATCTGATAGTCTTTTTTGTAAAACCGACATAGGAAATGACTGTGAATTAATCATCATTTCTTCTTTTTTTGGGTTGACAGGATGCAATATTTATAAACACTTAACAGTAATATAGAGATATACAAACAACAAGTTTCTTGTCATTGCTTTTACTCGAGATAAACGATTATGAATATTTTATAACGCATCAAATTTTCAATTGATCTATATTCCTATACAAAGCAAACGACAACACAAAGTAACTTGAGCTAACCCTTCCTCTGAGGGTAATACATATTCCTCTCTTTTATTATAAATTTAATATAAAATAGCTCCGGGGAAAATATAAAGATACGCCCACATTTTGCAAGAGATTGACAGAGAAATGAAAGGAAATGAAATGGGGTTTAACGTCCTACTGTCCTGCTCCTAACCTGGGCTAATGAAGACGGGCATACGCCATACAGTGTGCTATGGGGGAAATTTTGCCCGGGCAGCGGCGCTACGGCCTACTCTTATATCGAATTCCAACTGTCAAGGGGTCTTTTACGTGCACGCCAATGTGTACACGGGACCTCGGCTTTTCGTCCCATCCGAACGACTAGACAGCTGTCCTTGTGAGGCCCTCCATCCTGCATCACGGACAAGAGGAAACCACGCTGGAAAATCTGAATGAACTTTCTCGGCCAATGCAGGGATCGAACATTCGACCTCCAGGTTAGCGAGCCAGCGTCTTACCCACTTAACCCCCAGATGGACAGAGAACAGGCTTAAACAAATGCGGCTTTTGGTACAATCAGAGGCCATAATCCAGGAAGTTACGGTCCGAAATGCACGAATATCGAAAGGAGAAATGGAATGAGGGTTTAACGTCCTACTGTTCTGCTCCGAACTGAGCTAATGAATATGGGCATACACCATACAGTATCCTATGTGGGGAAACTTTGACAGGACAGCGGCACTACGGCCTACTCTTATATCCAATTCAAACTGTCAAGGAAACTTTTACGTGTACGCCAATGTGTACACGGTCCCTCGGTTTTCGTCCCATCCGAACGACTAGACAGTTGCCCTTATCGTGTCCTGTATCACTGACAAGGGGAAATCTCGGTCAATGCAGGGATAAACACCCGACCTCCAGGCTAGCGAACCAGTGTCTTACCTACTAACGGTGGGTAAGCACAGTGACCCGCAAATATCGAAAGGAACTAAGATCATTTGGACATAAGCATACATTTTAAATTTCATCAAGATCGGATAAAAGATGTGACATCTAAAGGGTCCAGAACCTTGGTTTTATAGGGCAGTTTCGGTCCGATTTTCACCAAATTCGAACTTCACCATCATTAGGGTGTAACAGTGATATATTTAAATGTTTTTTTTAATCGGATAAAACATTGTGACCTGTAGAGGGACCACAAGGTAAAAAACACGAGTTTGCGTACAATCAGGGGTCATAATCCAGGAAGTTACCTCGTCAAAATCAGATAAAAATTGTGACTTCTAGAGGGTCCACAAACTCGGCCTTACACACTTTTAGAGATCTTTGTCCTACAGTTTCGGTCTGATTTTCATGAAATTCGAACTCAACCTTCACCTTGGTGTAACGGTGATATGTTTAAACGGTTTTAAAATTCAATACAAATTGTAAATTCTGAAGTGTTCACAAGCTAAAAACGTGATTTTTCGAACAATCAGGGGCCATAATCTAGAAAGTTAAGTTCCGAACTGTGCGATTATGATAAGGAACCGAGATCTTTGTGACATAAACATCAATATAAAGTTTCATCAAAGTTCATAGGCTAAAAATTGTGACCTCCACAACCTTGATATATCATACGTTTACGCTATTTGCGTACGAGGGGCGGCCATTGTGTCCGGTAGTTTCAGTCCGATTTTCACTACATTCGAACGCAACCGTCATTATGGTGTGTGATGTGTTCTAACGGATTTTTAAATCCGATAAAATTGTGACCTCTAGAGGGACCACAAGCTAAAAACGCGATTGTTCGTACAATCAAGGGCCATGATCCAGGATGTTACGGTCCGATATGCGCGAATATCGAAAGGAACCAAGATCTATGGGTTATAAACATATATTTCAAGTTGATAAAAATCGGATGAAAATTAAGACCTCTAGAGTGTCCACAAACTTGATATACCATACTTTTACACTATTTGCGTAGAGGAGCGGCCATTTTCACGAAATACGAACTCAGCCGTCATTACACTGTAAAAGTTTTATGTAAAATAACCGATAAATGTTGTTAAATTAATTAAATTTTGTATGTTAAGTAATGGATGAAGTAATGGGTTGTATTGAAAACATACTTCCAGAAATATCCAAGACACAGCTATCCTTAATAGAGGCAAAATTGGAGGAATTGGGAATAGAAAGTATTGAAAATTTGATGTATCTTAACACAGAAGATTTAACAGATATTATCAAAACAGTACCGGCAAGAAAATTGATAGCTGCGATCAAAAGGAAATTTGAAAGTAAGTGGCGACAAACAAAATTTTATTTTGGCAAGCAATATTTCTGTATATTAACACAGGCATGCTACGTTACACCTGGGGGTCGCGCAGTGTTGATTTAGGGAGACCGAAAATCGGTTACCATAATCAAATGACCATTAAATTATTTGAACAAATATCGCATCTGTTCCATCGGGATTTTGATTGACTACAGTGTCTATAGTAAAATCAGTAAAGCCATTTTAAGATATAGTTAATGATGCAATATCGTTTGCCATAAGACTACAACAGTCAACTATCAGTTGTAGTATTGTTCGTAAATATAGATATTAATGTTGATGAACTGTATGGCCACTTACGTAAATCTCCGTAAGTTAAAAAAATGTAGAAAATACGACCACATGTGTGTTTGATCGTATAATAATAATATGCTGTCACACGGCCCACATACTAAGATTTACGGAAGTAGCCGAGCGGTTAACAAATGGTATTGTGTGTTATTGAGTGGCAAACGGCCCATCGTGAAAGTTCCGCCTACCGCTCTGCACCCAGTTGATAGTTTGTGGAAACAGCCGAAAGTTGCCGATTGATTGAGTGGACGGAGATTTACGAAAATAGCCGAGCGGTTCCCAAAGACTCAATTCTCGGGTGCGCGAGAAAATACGAGAATACAAAACATAAACATACCAGTGTAGTTGATTTCATTTGAAATACCGAGGTCAGAAATTTCGTTCAATACCTCTTGGTTGCGTATCCGAATCATCGGTTGCGTGTTTTGAAACTTGCGTAACCGCAGGTAACCGATCGTTTCGGTCGCCTCAAATATCGTGGCTTGCATATCTCATGATCATGTTTGTTTGTAAAACGTTATGCAATGTGTCCTGGGGTGTGGTCTGCCGCAATCTTTTATCCAGCGCAAACACATTCACTTTTATTTTGTGTCTCTTCTATCCTTTCCTTAATACTGAAATTATTTTCTGTAGAGTGAGCACAAGCCAAATGTAAATGGCCAGGTGGCTTGTACTCACTACCAAGCTGGTAGTGGTCACCTTGCTTAGCAGGGTTATCTTAAAACAATAGTTACTAGTCATTTTAAGCTAAAAAAAACCTCTTTAATTAAACTGTTTGTTTCAGCTTCAGGTAATGATTCCCGATCATCATCTGAGAACAATAAGGAAAGAACAAACACCAACTGGTTGGAAAATTCACCGATGTCGAGCGCTACCTCAAATAACACATCCATTGAGACAGATCTTACAACATCGTATGAAGAATCGCAAGATGAGAGCTTAACACAACCAGATTCAAATTGGGCCAGGTTCTTTGCAATACCTTGGCACTTGTTTCCCAAATCATTTATGGATGACTTAAACAACAAACGGCGTCCCACTGACAGTCTAAGGCGTCAGGTTATTAGAATATTGTGTACTTCGATCCAAGAGACATGTATGAAACCTACTGCCAGAGATATTCAACTCATTGCTGGAAGTTGAGTGGATCAATTCAAAACCAGTCTAGCGGACATAATTAATAAAAAAACAGATGGGTTCAGGATATGCCAGTGTAGCATCGCAAATAACAGAGAGACTTCATAACCTCAACAGGAAACCAAAAAAAAGTTTGTCAGCCACTAGCACTAGCAAGGACGTAAATGGAAAATCAACAAAATATGGCTGCAGTTCTAATTGGAGTGTCCAAATATCGGAAGAAGAAGAAGAAATAATGATTGAAAAAAATAATTGGTTAAAAGATGAATTTTATTTCGAGCCACGCCCCTTTTTTAGTGTTACTGATTAAATGAGCTTGTAAACACGCTACAGAAAAAAGTTTACAATGAATATTTTTAAAACTTTGTTGGATTGTTGCCATGGATGGGATGTCGGTTCCTTTCGAATGTAGTGATAATTGGATCTTTATGTTGATATATTAAACTGTGTACCTATATCTGTCAAAATCAGTTGGGATTACCTTTATTGCATTTTGTTTAAGGTTACTCAGTATCTGTGCTAAATTGACTGGACTTTAAATTTAAAGATCACCATTCTGCATGCCTTTTGTTTACATTTGTTTTCGCTGATTTTATTCAGGGCTTTGCCGTTTCACCCACCACAGAAGTCAGCCCCCGTTCTTCACCAATTTATCATCTGAGCGCGGTCTAAAAATAGTCACATTGTAACCCATATCCGAAATCAATAAATTTCTGTAAAATAATGGGTCAATATTACCCAAAAATGAGTTTAATGTACGGTTATTTGAATAACAACGCGTTTATTTGTGGAAAATTTGTAATTTAATTACTCTTTCATCTGAAAATAAGGGCTAAAAAGTGTTCATTAGGAATGATCGATTTGGGGGGGGGGGTTATATAGTTTAATGTCTAATGTTTGTTTGTAGTTGGGATTTCGATTTAAAAAAAAAAGACGCATTTTCGAGATTTGGGAAAACGAACCCACGGTAAGAAATTGTTTTGATATGGTCCAAGGGCGGTAACTCTATTAAATAATGTCAAAATGCTTAGTTACTTTGAAGAGTTGTCTACCATGTAAAATCGTTTCTAAACCCAGTCGGAGCAGAACAGCAGTAAGTTAAACCCCATTTCAATCAATCCACTTATTTATTTCTTAAATATACATTATGCGCGAGCTAAATCTTCCTATTTCAGGTCTTGACTAGACCACGTATGCACGGTGTAAAAATAGATAGGCCTGGTGGTCCTGTACTGTAAGGTGAACTTTATTTTTCATCGACGCAGTTTATTCTTTTCTTTCAACCGGCTAGGTAGTTTTGCTGCTATGGAAGAATTATTGCATTTATATAGTTTGTTTCTTCTTAACGCGTGCGCGATTTCGGATCGCAGCTTGTGTACGTGACAAATCAATTCAAAGAGTCTACAGCAGTACAGGCCCGCCTGTCGTGGGTTTTCTCCGGAGTCTTCACTGAGCACTAAACTAAAGACCTCTTCGCGCAAGCGGATTATTGAAATAAAATTGAACAATGTGTTAGCCCCGAAATGATCTAGATTGTGTCGAGTGGGCATTAAACCTTTATTTTCTGCTTTTGTATGCTGTCCGACTGGGCCATGTAACCTAGTAATAATACCTAGTCTGGTTTGTTTATGACTTATCACGTGATCAGTTTGACGTCAGCGATGTTTTGTGACGTGGTGAACGTGAAGCAGACGCCCAGCTCGTTCAGTTAGCGTGAGGAGAACGAGCTGATCTTAGAGTACCTAGCACGACACATACGTTGATATTATTATAATTACTATACTACTACTACTACTAGGAGGCTTAGAGTCAGTAATCAAGGTAAAGTATAAAGTTGACTGTCTAGGAATTAAATCTTACACAACCTTGGAGGTGTGAGATTGTTCCCTCCTTCACGTCTGGCAATGTTTTGACAGATATGATCAAAATACTCAAATGTGGATAGTTTTAATACTATTATTATAGGCCTAAGTCTAGCGCTAGTTAGACCTATTTTATTTTAAAGTTTGAAAAAAGTAGTCTAGGCCAAGGCACAATATAATAAATAAGACTGACTAAGGTAATTGGCCAGGAACTAATAAGACGGATGTCCCACTCCTCCTTTAGACCGTATGCCGTCTGTCAGTCACAGGGTTGAATCTAGCCATATTTTGACAGATCACCACAAAAACTTGAAACACTGTAAAACACCACCACTTGCACAAGGCCTATATAACACAAATCAAGAAGACAAACAAGTGGACAGGAGACACATCACACACAGACATTGCAATAACTTGAATAAGTACACTAGCAAATCAAGTGTAGACTAGGCCCTACACCAACTTGGCAAAAAAACTAAGATGGCTAGCCTACTGCCTAGGCCTAGGCCTGCTGCCTTTCAGTACTTTCACTTTTCAGACTCTCAGTCTCGATGATGTGGTTAGTAAGGTCCGACACTGATAGTGATTGGCAGTTCTAGCATATTAATTATTATGTTCACTGTAATCGTAGCTTTCTTCCATTGCCAATGTCTGAATGTGGGGTTTAACTTTTATCTTGTTGTATAACTTTATTTTTATTGGTACCAATACCTATCCGTTAAATGCAATGCAATGAAATGAAATGGGGTTTAACGTCTTACTTTTTGCTCCAACCGTGCTAATGAAGACAGCAATGTGTGCTATGCGGTAAGATCTGCCCGGGTAGCAGCGTCCCAGTCTTGTCTTCATACTACTAATACTATAGTTCATGGGTTCATTTACTGTGTGTGAAATAGCTTTATTTAACGTCCGCTTCCACCGAAGTAATATAGCAGACAAGTTCATTTACTTGCGGTGAATGGCTATATATGGGCATACACGGGACTTCCGCCCTGCACCAGGGCAAAAGACTTCTTCAAATTAAAAACTTCAATAAAATTCCTTTTCTCTTATTATCTTAAGAAGCCCTCCAAACGTTTTATCTAATAGTAATTACACGTTTTCGACCATTTTTAAAGTTAAGGACTGCACCCCATAAAGATAATGATTTAGAATTTTAGAAAGTTAATCTTTTGAAGTTGTTGACGTTGTATCATAATCACAGAATATATCTCTCAACAGGCGGATAATATACACATGTGTATAATGTAAATGAAATGAAAGTTTAACGTCCTACTGTTCTGTCGCGACTGGGCTAATGAAGATCGTCATACGCCATACAGTGTGCTATGAGGGAAAATTTCTGCTCGGACAGCGGCGCTACGGCCTATATACGTATAACGACTTCCAACTGAGGGGTTCTCTTACCTGCCCGCTAAAATTGATGTGTTCACGGGATCTCGGTTTCCATCCACGGCAAACGACTATACATACGTTGTTCCTTGCCAGACCCTCCCGTCCTGCACCATTGACAAGGGGAGGCCACACCCATATAATTTAAAAGGTTGGCAACCCCAGCTCTAGGCCTTTCCGGGGGGTTGGATGGGCGAATGGTTAGCACTTGTGCGCTGTATCATGTCTGTCATTGAGTCAACTGGCAGGGTTTTGATTCCCCGGTTGTACGTAACAAGGAGTAGGGTCGCCTGTCCAACCTCGTGGGTTTTCTCCGGGTCCTCCGGTTTCCCCCCACTGCTAAAGACCGGCAATAAAATTGAACCAATAGGTAGTCCTGAAATGACCTAGTTTGTGTCGACTCGATGTTAAAGGGCATCTCTCTCTCTCTCTCTCTCTCTCTCTCTCTCTCTCTGTCTGCCTTTTCGGCATTATTTTATTATACCGTTTCGTGTTTGTTCGTTATATTTTACTGTTCATTCATTTTCTTAGATGAACCAAGTTGAATATGATGATGAGGACGAAGAAATAACGCCAACAAGTTGCGATGGAATAACCCAAACAGATTACGATGACGACGACCCGGGCTCAGAGGAAGACAAAATCCACTTCAATCGTAAACATAACTATTTAAACGTAAACAATTCTAGAAAAAGAGTCTTGGAAGAAATAACCCATTATGAAAACTTGCCACCTTACAAATCACCAAAAATAGACAGACTGCACTTTCAAACGTCCTTCCAATCGAATGAAGACAAAGAAAACGATGCTGGTCATTGTTCAACTTTAGAAAGTTGGGAGGGTCAGGATGAGAATCAGGAAGAAGATTCAAAAGATTCAAGATTAAGCGATGACTTAATTACAGATGAAACTCATGATGATGATGAACTCAACAACGATAACAAGCAAGTATTCCTTTAACTTAGGTTACGAATTTAAGGACTTTTAATGAGCTTTCGCTGTTTTTTTTCCGGCTTTGTCAAAATCCGGTACCAAAACTCTGTTAGGTGCCTAGGGCCTCTATTGGTCTTTGGATTCAAATCCGGCCTTGGGCATACCATGGACCTTATAATACATATTATAAGGCCCATGGGCATACGCCATATAGTGTACTATGGGGTGAACTTAATTAAAGCCTCTGTGGTGCTTTCAAGATTTCGTTGTTCGTAACAAAGCGGTATATAAAAATTTGGATGTAATGTTTTTCTTTTTTTGTTTTTATAGTACACCCGAAGTTTCTCCCAAGAGAAGTAAGAAACATGTAAGAATTGTGACGTCACCATCCGATTGTTTAAAGACGACACCAACAACAACTTATACAGTTTTACCGACCATTACTCCTTACTCTCCTGATGAGAAAAATAACTGGTAATTTTCTTTATAATAGAGGGGGTGGGGTCGAATGGTTAAACACGTGCGCGTTGGATCGTAAGGTCTGTCATCGACGCACGATTTCGCTTGCCCGTGACACAGTATAGGGTCGCCTGTCAAACCACGTGGGTTTTTCTCCGGGTCCTCTGATCTCCTCACGCAACTTACACCCTACGCACAAGCGAATCATTGAAATACAATTGAACCATATGTTAATCCCGAAATGACCTAGTTTGTGTCCAGTGGACATTATCCTCCCTCTCTCTCTCTCTCTCTCTCTCTCCCTCTCTCTCTCTCTCTCTCTTCTATATTAATTTGGTGACGAATCCGATAATAAATCTATTTTTAGGTATCACGTCTACACCTCCGTCCAGAATAAAATATTAAACGGTCTGAGCTTATCAACACCATGCACTGAATCCCAGACAACACCTACAACATCTGGGGGTCTACATCTATCGGAACAAGAAACATCTAGTGGTCAATCTATCTGTTTATCTGGTCAAGGAACATCTAGTGGTCAATCTATCTGTTTATCTGGTCAAGGAACATCTAGTGGTCAGTCCATCTGTTTATCTGGTCAAGGAAGCTATGTGTATACTCCTCATCCTAAAACTGGTCAGTTATTTTATTTATCTGCTGGGGTTGATGGTTCACCACAACTTTCACTCTGTCCTCCACCGTTTCAAACACCCGACACCGTCACTAAATCTACTGCTGTAGAACGACCAACACCTTCATCACCGTTTGCACAGGTATGTAATCACTTTCAGATTTTATCCGATGGCCATTTATACAGGGGGGCGAATAGTTTAACGCGTGCTCTTTAGATTAGATAGATCATAAACTCTGTCATTGGGTCAGAGAGAGAGAGAAATGGGGTTTTACGTCCACTCGACACAAACTAGGTCATATGGTTTAATTTTATTTCCATAATTCGCTTGCGCGTAGGTGTCTTTAGCAGTGGGAGGAAACCGGATGACCCGGAGAAAACCCACGAGGTTGGACAGGCGACCCTACGCACGTACAACCGGGGATTCGAAACCACGCCAGTTGACTCAATGACAGGCTTTATGATACAGCGCGCACGTGCTAACCATTCAGCCATCCAACCCCCCGTCATTGGGTCAAGTGGCAAGCGAATTATTGAAAGGAAATGAAATGAAATGAGGTTTAACGCCCTACTGTTCTGCTCCGAACTGGGCTAATGAAGACGGGCATACGCCATACAGTGCGAGGAAAGCGGGGGACCCAGCGAAAAGTCACGAGGTTGGACAGCCGACCCTACCCCTTGTCAAGTACAGCGGGGGAATCGAAACCACGCCAGTTGACTCAATGACAGGCCTTATGATACAACGCACATGCGCGAACCATTCGGCCACCCAATGACCCAACACCCCATGAAGCTTAGAGACATTTCGTGCGACTTTAGCCACATCGCTTAAAATGTTGTGTGATAATTTGTGAATTAATTTTGTATTATGTTATGAATATACCAAAATTATTGTGATTTGCCATGGAACGATGCTGGTTGCGACGCCCCCATATATGAAGGTCCCGCCACTGCACTGGTCACTGCGTTACGATAGGATTGTTCCTATTGAGTCCATGATCTGGTACGTGCAGATACGTTTCGATACAATCAACACGATTGCTACGATTGACCTCAATCTATATAACTGACCACGATTACTCCTCGATTAAAACAACGATTTCAATCGTAGGAAGCTAGCATTAGGGTTAAACATTTATATCGCCGAAACGTCGTACATCCCTAATTATATGCTAAATATAAATAAATTATTAAACTGTTTGGTTAGGGCTAAAATCTGAATTACCGAAACGTTGTGCATTCTGCTAACATAAATTATTAAATTGTTTCTATAGTTACAGTCTAGCACGTTATGTTTAAACAGTAGCGGCGAGGAGGCCGTCCAGATACCTAATGATCATATCAATTAGTTATATTAACTTGTTTCTATAGTTACAGCCTACCACGTTATGTTTAAACAGTAGCGGCGAGGAGCCCGTCCAGATACCTAATGATCACGTCAACGATACACTCACGTTAAATGCTGATAATTTTGTTTGTAAGAAACCTAATTATGAATTACTCCAGTCTCCAGAAGTTCATGAAGAGGAACCGAGAGAGACACATAATTTAAAGGAAAGACGAAGAAGGTAATATTTCGAAATGAAACGAAGTTAAACGTCCTACTGTTCTGCACCGACTAAAATTTTGCCTCAGAATGGCGGTACTGCGGCCTACTTTTATATCGAATTCCAAATGTCAAGGGATATTGTGTACATGGGACCTCAGTTTTTCGTCCCACTCGAACGATTACACATTGTCCCTTGCTAGGCCCTCCGTCTTGCACCACTGACACTGTGGGGACCAAGTAATATTTCTAACACGTTCAAATCTCTTTAGATTGGCTGTCTATTAAAAAATTTACTGGGCGACATTTGGTAAAGGCAAGATAATTTTAGAAAGTAGTATTCTAATATATAGACATTTTTCGATTGGTTTCAATAGCAACTGTACTGTATTGCAGTGGTAATACCGAATCAATTGTGGTATCGTCGCTTCACTTATCCGTGCCATGGGTGATTGCACAAACTCATATCAAGCAGGGGTATTGTCGGTTTTCTTTGTCAAGTTATGGTATCGCACGAGAGAGAGGGTAGTAGTATCACCAGTACCATTGTTAAGTAGTGATATCCGATATTATCGCTGCAGAGCCAGCCCTTTCCATGGGTAATATCACCAGTACCATTGTTAAATGGGGTTTAACGTCCTACTGTTCTGCTCCGAACTGCGCCAATGAATACGGACATACGCCATACAGTGTGCTATGAGGGAAATTTTGCACGGACAGCGGCACTACGACTTACTCTTATATCGAATTTCAACTGTCAAGGGATCTTTTATGTGCACGCCAATGTGTACACGGCACCTCGGTTTTTCATCCCATCCGAACGACTAGACAGCTGTCCATGTCAGACCCTATGTCCTGCATCACTGATAAGGGGGAACCACGCCGGAAAATCTGGATGAACTTTTTCGGCCAATGTAGGGATCGAACACCCGTTCTCTAGGCTGCCGAGCCAGCGTCTTACCCACCGTGACCCGCAACACCAGTCCTTTTCATGGATATCATCATCAGTACACTTACCATTATTAATTTGTGATGACAAACAAGGGTAATATCGATACCAGTTCTGATATCTCCGCAGCACAATCAGATAAGTACAAGCACCCATGACAAGTACATGGATGTATTTTTTATATTTTTATAGAGCCCGTATAAAGGAAGCGTGTGACTTAATGAGGAATTTGATACCTGGAATGTCTGAGAAAACCGATAAAGCTACTGTGTTTGAGTTCGCTGCTAGATATATCCACTTTCTAAAAACATACACAGGAAGTCAGTATGATAAGGTATGTACTCTCTCCCTCCATTATATTTGATGGGGTGGTGGGTAGCCGAACAAGATGTCAGTATAAGGTATGTACTCTCTCTCTCTCTTTCCATAAAATTTGATGGGGGGGGGGGTAACCGAACAAGATGTCAGTAAGGTATGTATTCTCTACCCCTCTCTCTCCATTATATTTGGTAGGGGGTGGGGGTGGGGTAGCCGAACAAGATGTCAGTATGATAAAATGAAATGAAATGAAATGGAGTTTAACGTCCTACTGTTCTGCTCCTAACCTGGGCTAATGAAGACGGGCATACGCCATACAGTGTGCTATGAGGGAAATTTTGCCCGGACAGCGGCACTACGGCCTACTCTTATATCGAATTCCAACTGCCAAGGGATCTTTTACGTGCACGCCAATGTGTACACGGGACCTCGGTTTTTCGTCCCATCCGAACGACTAGACAGCTTTCCTTGTCAGCCCCTCCGTCCTGCATCACTGACAAGGGAGAACCACGCCGGAAAATCTGGATGAACTTTCTCGGCCAATGCAGGGATCGAACATCCGACCTCCAGGCTAGCGAGCTAGCGTCTTACCCACTTAGCCACGTGATCCCCCAGTATGATAAGGTATTTAGTCTATTATATTGTCCCATGCGGTGTCGGGGTGGCTGAATGCTTAACGCGTGCACTTTACATCATAAGGTCTGTCATTGAGTCCGAGAAAGTTCATTCGGATGATAAGAAAAACCGAGGTCCTGTGTATACATTGGAATGCACGTAAAAGATCCCTTGGCAGTTGGAATTCGATATAAGAGTAGGCGATAGTGCTGCTGCCTGGGCAAAATTTCCCTCATAGCACACTGTATGGCGTATCCCGTCTTCATTAGCCCAGTATAGAAGCAGAACAGTAGGACGTTAAACCCCATTTCATTTCATTTCTGTCATTGGGTCACGTGGCGTGGTTTCAATTCCCAGCATGTACGTGACAAGTAGCTTGACCGAAGACGAGTGCTTTATCTAAACCGTTTCAGACAAGGAAAATAACGAATTTTGTAAGTTGTTCCGGGCATAGAAACCCCTGGAAAGATCAAAGAGATTAACCGTTACGGGTTTATAAGTGTGGATATTAAAAAGTAATATTAAACACCAATAACCACAGGCTTTCAACTACACGTGCACAAGGTAAGCAGCGGGATTTACTTCCAATAACAACCTGGGGGTTGGATGGCCGAATCGTTAACGCGTGCGCGCTGTATCATAAGGTCTATTTTTGAGTCAACTGGTGTGGTTTCGATTCCCCGGTTGTACGTGACAAGTAGTAGGGGCGCCTGTTCAACCTCGTGGGTGTTCTCAGGGTCCTCAGGTTTCCTCCCACTGCTAAAGACTCCTACGCACAAACAAATTATTGAAATAAAATTGAACCCTGTTAATCCCGAAATGACCTAGTTTGTGTCGAGTGGGCGTTACTCCCCCCCCCCCCCTCTAATAACAACCTGTAAAGCAACTGACTACCAATAGGTAATAATATGTTAGTCCCGAATTGACCTTGTCCCCTCTAATAACAACCTGTAAAGCAACTGACCACCAATAGGTAATCATTTTAACTTTTTATATTTCTAGGATTTTCTTATTAAATACAGCCCTTACTGATACACGGACCATATGAAATTATCAAGAGTCGGAAGTCAAGTTTCAAGTCGATGTCCATCACATCCTTGAGTCTATAAGTGGAACAAATTGGCTAGACCAAACGCCCTTGGTTGTTTGTAGCATTATTTTCAATTATCCCAAATACCAAAAACACTCAAACTAAAAGATTATGAAAATTACCGATTTTAATAATGCAGTCTGTATGTATATAAACCTTTGCAGGCTATCCGAGTTGATTCTCAATTTAACATTTGCCAAGTATAATTATATTCTTAATTGATGTTAAGATTTTAAGACTAAGAGAACTATTTCATTGGCTGAGCCTTTTTAAATTTGTATTTAATTTTTTTTTTCAATTTTGTATATCTGCAAGCATGATGATAATATTATGTCATTTAAACAATAGACAATGCAAAATGAGTATTGAAAATTTCATTCAAATTACTTTATTCTGAACGAAGTGGGGATCACTGGCTAAGTGGGTAAGACGCTGGCTCGCTAGACTGGAGGTCGGGTGTTCGATCCCTGCATTGGCCGAGAATCTTCATCCAGATTTTACAGCGCGATTCCCCCTTGTCAGTAATCCAGGATGGAGGGCCTGACAAGGACAGCTGTCTAGTCCTTCGGATGAGACGGAAAACCGAGGTCCCGTGTATACATTGGAATGCACGTAAAAGATCCCTTGGCAGTTGCAATTCGATATAAGAGTAGGCGATAGTGCTGCTGCCCGGGCAAAATTTCCCTCATAGCACATGCCCGTCTTCATTAGCCCAGTTTAGGAGCATTTCACTTTATTCTAAACGAAGTTATGAGTGTTTGAAGATGAATCATTGATGGTCTAGTGTAGCAGCGGTACTTTACAACAGAGATTCGGTCAATATTCATTTGATAAATTTGGGTAAATATGTTACAGCCTTCCTTATTATATTTGGTCCTGTTCTAGAATCCCCCATCATCATTTTCTAGAATCCCCCATCATCATTTTCTAGAATCCCCCACCTCAATTTTAGGTGATGTTTATTTAAGTCTCGAGCATACAACAGATGATCGTATGCATCGATCAATTTCTTTTATGAGGACGAAAAGCAGGCACATATTATAGCCGACAAAATGTAGACACTATGCCCGGTTGAATAATTTGTGTACAGTGCTGTGATTTTTCCACAGCAATGAGGTCCTTTTTGGGAGGAGCAAGTTTTGATCTACTACCTCAATTCAAAGTTGATTTTGCTGTAGAGCAGTAGGTTACAAGATACCTTAGTCTAAGCGTTGTTTTTTTTTGGGGGGGGGATGTTGCGGGCCTTACTAACAGGGAGGTACTGGGTTGGATCCCATGGTTGACTGAGACTGTTCCTGACTATAGTTTCCCTTGGTCAGGTGCAGGAATGAGAGCCTGTCAAAGAGTCTAATCGTTCCTATGGTACAAAAAAAACGAGGACCCATGCACAGTTGGAAGATGATGAGAAGGTGGAACCGTCCCCGCTGTCAGAGCTAAATTCCCTCGAAGCACAATGCATATGCAGGTCTTCAAAAGTCGGATTGGTGCAGAAATGTAGGTAGTTAAAAGAGAGAGAGAGAGAGAAATGGGGTTTAACATCCACTTGATACAAACTAGGTCATGTCGGGACTAACACATTGTTCAATTTAATTTCAATAATTCACCTGCACGTAGGGTCTTTAGCAGTGGGAGGAAACCGGAGGACTCAGAGAAAACCCACGAGGTTGGGCAGGCAACCCTACTCCTTGTCATGTACAACCTGGAAATCGAAACCACGCCAGTTGACTCAATGAAAGACCTTTTGGTACAATGATTCAACACCCATGTGCTAACCATTTGACCATCCAACCCCCCTCTAACTTTTGAACAAAAGAACAGATTATAATGAATAACAGTATGGATATTTAAATGTGTAAGTCAAAATTGGGAGGGAGGGGGCATCAGGACCCTGCCCAAAAACGGTGCCTGGATTTGGAAGTGTCATACATACGAAAAAGTTATTGATGTTAAACAATCTTACAAAAACAAAACCAAAAATGTTTCTCACATGATTTTGATTTCATGAAAACAATGATATACAAAAATATACATAATTAGGGTTCCAACTGAACAATCAATTCTGTTAAACACACAATTTGATGCTGTTCTTCTTGCACTTTTACAGATATCACACGCATTACACTAGGCATTAAATGAGTTATCTCCCTTTGGTGTCTCCAATATCATGGAGGTAAATTTTAAGTCTGACAGCAAGCCTGGAAATAAGGCACCTGTCACTGACATGTGTGGCACAGATGCAGACTTTGTCAGGCACTAAACCTCTGGTGCCTGTCATTTTGTCCAGCACTGATATTATTAATACATGTCTGGCACTAAGTTGAAAATGTCCGGTACTATTTCATTAGTGCCTGACATTTTGTCAGGTACATGTAAAACCGTTATTTCCAGGCCTGACTCTTGGACAGTTGGACAAAAACATTTGAATCAATTGCAGTACTTGAGATAAGGAAATATGCTAGGATTTGAAAAATCTACCGAAAATCAACCACAGTAGTAACCTCAAGCTGGAGATTATCAATCATTATAGCTAGTTTTGAAACCATAGCAACCTATGTTAAAGTGTACAACTTGAAAACTTATTAAAGGGCAGATAACTTGGCCTGATTAGTGATTTTTAGAGATGATGTCCAAGACTACAGGACTGAATAATCGGGACTAGTAACTCATTACTGGCCTAATAGTTCACACCATACACAGTGTCGAGTCAGTTAAATGGATATACACAATTTATCTCAAATGTCTCTCATCATGTGACTTGTATTTCTTGTGACAGCCAATCAACTTTGTCCATATAGGTTGACATTTTTTCTCTTAAATCTTCATAAAGCTGAAATGTTTAAAGAATTATTATCAATCTAATGAATGCGATAGAAATGAGAGAGAGAGAGAGAAATAGGGTTTAACGTCCACTCGACACAAACTAGGTCATTTCGGGACTAACACATGGTTCAATTTTATTTCAATAATTCGCTTGCGCATAGGGGTCTTTAGCAGTGGGAGGACCCGGAGAAAACCCACGAGGTTGGACAGGCGACCCTACTCCTTGTCATGTACAACCGGGGATTCGAAACCCCGCCAGTTGACTCAATGACAGACCGTATGATACAGCTCAGCGTGCACGTGCTAACCATTCGGCCATCCAACCCCCCTTCGATAGAAATGAAATGGGGTTTTATGTCCTACTGGGCTAATGAAGATGGGCATATACGAATCAAAACCACACCAGTTGACTCAATGACAGGCCTTATCACACAACGTGCACACGCTTACCATTCAGCCATCCAACTCCCCTAACTCTTCAAAAGAGTATCAGGTGTTATAACGAGAACACATACCCTGTCTCATATACAACATGAAATAAGATATATCTGCCTACCTTTCTATATGTCCAATCTTGTTGAGTTTGTAAAGCATGTAAGAGTTGATCTATAGATGTATAAGGTAACCATGTCATTCCTGTTTTATGATGAACACAACCCTGAAATATTTAAAACAAATATATATTTTCTAACCATAAGGACCAAATAAAAGGAGGTTCGGTTCAACATCCAACTTTTCTGCACCGACTGAAGACCGGCTTACAACAGTGTACTATGAGGGAAATTTTGCCCAAACAGTGGCGCTACGGCCTACTCTTATTTTGAATTCCAAATGTCATTGGATCTTTTACGGGAATGCCAAAGTTTACATGGGACCTCGGGTTTATGTCTCATCCAAACGACTAGACAATTATCCTAGTCAGGCCCTCCTGCACCACTGACAAGGAGAAACCACACTGGAAAATCACAAGAAATTTTCACAGCCCACACTGGGAGCAAACCCGAGTCACCACAGCTCCCTAATCATTAGGACAATAAGCTGTATTGATGGCTATGATATAGCACTAGGATTCAGGGCACATTTACTGTGTGTCAAGTGCAGCAAGTCAGAGAAATAATTTGGACCCAATGACCATATGCCATGCAGAGGAAAATTTTGCCTTGACATCGACGTCATAGCCTCTGATTTCAATATTCAACTGTTCTGGGTTTGTTAACTTACTGCCATCTGTCGACACAGGAACTCTGTTTTTGATCCAAACTATATAAAGAACCCCTTTTCATCCCTTATTTATAAGTTATTTTTGTCCGAAGATGACTAAGGGCATGCTGTCTGCTTAAAGGGAGAATATCTGTCAGCAACATAAATCTGACAGCATCTAGTATATATATCTCACCTTCAGATTATAGCGTAGACTATCTGTACCACTCATTGATTCCATCATGGCTTCCACATATTCCAGTACAAGACACCCGGCATCTTCCAATAAATCATAATTAATATACAGACGCAGCAACTCAGACGTATTTAATATCTGAAATAAAAAAAAAACAAGTCAGATTTGTTTCCATGGAAACAGAAAATCATTAAATCCAACAAATTTTGTTGTGTTAAAAGTTTCGTAAGGATATCTTTAAAGATGCTAATTCTGGCTATTGCAGGCTTTTTTCTAGATTCAAATGTTAAATAAATCATAGTTTAGAAATTTATTCACATGACAAGCCAATAATCAACTCTAATCAACTTTAGCTAAATTTGTACTTTAATGAAATATATATACACTGTATATTAAAAACCTCACCCTATATGAGTTGAGGAACCATGTTGGTAAAGGGAAGCCATGAGCTAGTAGCCGTTCTGCCACACAACGATGATACTTCCCGTTACCGGTCTCGTAACATTCTAAATAATACTGTAACAGCCACCAAGCCTGATCTGTAGCACTGTAAAAACAGAAATTACAATTTGAGAGAAAGAGAAACAGGGTTAAAATTCCACTCAAAACAAAATAGGTCATTTCAGAACTACCATATGGTCCAATTTTATTTCAATACTTCGCATGTGCGTAGGATCCTGATCAGTGGGAGGAAACCCACGAGGTTGTACAATCGACCCTACTGCTTGTCATGTGCAAGCAGGAAATTGAAACCACACCACTTGACTCGATGACAAACTTTATGATCAAACTTCTAACTATAAAAGTAACAGGATTCTATTTAAACATACTTGTGACACATTTAGAGTCAAGGTCAGTTTGTTAACATATCTTATTTGGCTAATTCTTACGTCATTTGACTAATCAATACGAGATATCAGAGAATATATTGCTTTTGGCAATGCGGTTACCTTTAATCACGGCTGCTCAGACTAATCACACTCGCCATGTTCCACCATTTTTGGTTAGTCACATGACAGAACGATACGCTGCGTACGATAACAGTTTTGAGTTATCTTGTCTATAAACGCAAGGAAATCTAAAGTGACCATCTTTTGGTTTGTCGATAAATGTGAGTTTTTGGCTAGTACGCCATTGTATTTACCTTGCTTCCCTACATGGAGCACCTGTTGCAGAGTAATTTTCTTTTAACCAATCCCAGGCTTCTGATGACGGATCCTTTTCTAGACTAAAATTATCGCATGTTTGGGCCAAATTAACACACCTAGAACATAAAGAAATAATTAATAATTGGATGGTGTTATGCAAATGAAGAGCCGGAAGATTGATTGAAGTCACTTTTTCAACAAACCACAGTTAATGGTGGCATCTGGTAGCAAATTGTATAAGCTTTTTGTGGAACAATCAATTTCAGGTAAAAACGATCAGAGTCACATGGAACTAAGGCCCCTCTGAAATGGCCTCCTGGACAAATACAAATCCATCGTATTTATTTGACCTTAATTTGGCTAAAAAGTGGAAGTCAATTGTTGTACTGGTAATTATAATTTGTATTAAACATCATTTTGAAGTTGTAATTAACGAGTCAAGCCTTTTATGCGAAAAGACACAAATTTGATTTAGATCGTTCTTCCCCTGGACTCTTCAAATGTGATTTAACCCCAACTTTGAAGTTTTGAGAAAATACAGAAAATAGAAAATAGTAGCCATTCAAATAAAGAAAAAACTTCAAAGTTCCAGAAAACTTTTATTACTTTAACATCATGAAATACAATATAGGACTAAAATGTACTAAAATAATAGTTGAAATATGAAATAGTAACCATGGTAACGCGTAACTTCTAACCTAAATAAATTTAATTTGCGTAATTTCGCCTCAAAATGATACAACTGATGAAACTATTTATTCATTACTAAACTCCAATTCAAAGTCAATGATTCCATTAGTACAGAAATTCAATAAAATAAGGATTATCTCATCAATTGTACTGAAATAAGTTTTAATGTCCTACTGTTTTACTTCGACTGGGCTAATGAAGACGGGAATACGCCATACAGTGCGCTATGAGGGAAATTTTGCACAAACAGCAGAGCTACAGCCTTCTTATATCGAATTTCAAGGACCAAGGGTTCTTTTACGTACACGCTAATGTGTGCACAAGATCTTAGTTTTTTCATCCTATCTGAATGGGGGATCACGTGGCTAAGTGTGTAAGACGCTGGCTCGCTAGCCTGGAGGTTGGGTGTTCGATCCCTGCATTGGCCGAGAAATTTCATCCCGATTTTCCAGCGTGGTTTCCCCTTGTCAGTGATGCAGGACGGAGGGCCTGACAAGGACAGCTGTCTAGTCGTTCGGTGGGACGAAAAACAGAGGTCCCGTGTACATATTGGCATGCATGTAAAAGATCCCTTGGCAGTTGGAATTCGATATAAGAGTAGGCCGTAGCGCCGCTACCCGGGCAAAATTTCCCTCATAGCACACTGTATGGCGTATACCCGTCTTCATTAGCCCAGGTTAGGAGCAGAACAGTAGGACGTTAAACCCCATTTCATTTCATTTCATTTCCTATCTGAATGACTAGACAGAAGTCAATACACCACTAACATGTGGAAGCAAAAGTTAATGAAAGAAAATGGGTTTCCGAAAACATCTTACCTTAAAGCCAGGTTCTCAAAAACTGAATTAAGTGGAATATCAAATCTACGACACACTATAATGGCACGATCAAAGAACCCAGCATTTACAAGATGGCCGACCATTTCTTCCGCTCGAGGTGTAGGACCTGAAATTAATTATGAAGATATACAAGATGTGATTTTTTTATTACACATATCCTAGAGAGAGAAGGACCCGAAGAAAACCAACCAGATTGGACAAGCGACCACACTCCTTGTCACAGACAAGAATAGATCGAAACTATGCCACTTGACTCATTGACAGACCTTATCATCTAAAGCCCACACGTTAAACCATTCGACCGCCCAGAAAGCAGCGCTAAGGCCTACTCTTACATCGAATTCCAACTTCCCAGGGATCTTTTAGGTGGCCGCCAATGTGTATACGGAACCTTGATTTTTCGTGCCAACAGAACAAAGACTAGGCTGAAACTAATGTTCCTCAGAATGTATCAAACCACCCTCCTGCCCTCTTTGAATAACTCTGCATGAGGGACTGTATATTCTGATTCTTGGGGGGGACCAAAGCCATTCATGTGACTCTAGTGATATGGAGCACTAGCTACGGGTGTGTCTAAGTGATATAGGTTAACATGATACTTGTACATTTTCATATATGGTAACATTTGTAGATGTTCATAATCATATTTGATAAGTGTATCATTTACATGATAACGACTATAGATTCTTAGTCCAAACATTACTCGTTAATAAACACTACTTGTCCGCCTGTTTATTTTCAGTTCAGTTTAATTATTAAATACCACTGAAGCAATGTATTTTCAGTTCAGTTTAATTATTAAATGCCACTGAAGCAATGCTAGTGTCTATTTGGCACTAAATTCTGTAAAACAACAAGCTAATTAAAATGTGTGGAGACCACAGAATGAATTTAAACATCTTGATAGTAACATACTAGTAAATTATTACCCCACATTAACATGTAAACTATATATTACTAGCATTACCTGACATTAACGTTGGATCTTCTGTTTTACGTATCAGACGAAGCCTGGCATCAACTAACATATATTCTTTCTCTATATCAGAAACTTCTAATATCTCCACTTTCTTCTCTACAACAAATGAAGCATAATTCTACATTAAAGATACTTTCCCAGAAAAATATTTATCGGGTGGTTATTTCCAATAAAAGTATGCCATTTTGGTAACATGGAAAGTAGAAACATCTGGAAAAATGCTGGATTGCCTGAACAACACCCATGGAGCACATACAGAACAAAAATGTAAGGGTTTCCCTAATCGGCAACCTGACAATCAGGGATGTCTGCTTGCACGACAAGATCTCAGCGTAAGTGAGCACTTGATGTATATGTTGATAAACTTGATGGTGAGCTGAAGTGTACAACAGTTTCTGAGATAAAAACCATGGAAGCAAAATTTTAACAGATTAATTAGTTTGAATATGTTTTTAGTCCAAGTATATTATCAAATCACCCACTTTGTACCCGGGAATGTATCTTTAATATCTCTACCACATATAAATCATAATTCTACATTATCTCAACAACAGGGTTATTCCATGTCAAGTGGACTAAATTCTCAGAAAGTTGTAAAGTGACCCACTCAGAAAATTATGGAAAAACTATAAGTTATAGTGCAATATTAATGCTAGAGTCACATAAATGAAATGAAATGGGGTTTAACATCCTACTGTTCTGCTCCTAAACTGGGCTAATGAAGAGAGGCATATGCACCATACAGTGTGCTATGGCCTGCCCTTATATCGAATTCCAACTGCCAAGGGATCTTTTACATGCATGGCAATGTATACACAGGACCTCAGTTTTTTGTGCCATCCGAAAGACTAGACAGCTGTCCTTGTCAGGTCCTCCATCCTGCACCACTGACATGGGGAAACCATGTCGGAAAATCCCGATGAACTTTCTTGGCCAATGTAGGGATCGACCACGAGACCTCCAGGCTAATGAGCCAGCATCTTACCCACTTAGCCACCGGGGCTCCCAATATCAAACTGACCTGTATGATTTTTCTCTTCTCCTTCAAGATCATGTTTTGTGGTTGATAAACTTTCTCCAATCTACAAAACATAATATTTTAACAAAATGTATATTACTAATGAGGATCATCGAAAACAGTGAACAGAAATTATATACCATCTCTCATCGTTTCATCAACCGGTCCATCAATCAATGTGAAATTATCCCAGGAACAAGCCAATCTACAAACATAAGACTTTAACAAAGTGTATATTACTAATGAGGATCAAAGAAAACAGTGAACAGAAATAATATTACATCAACAAGAAGAGTAGAGGTTGGGACCGAGTTCCTGGCCTAACAATTTGTAGCTAATATTCAATTGTTTCAATAGCATTTAGTAATTGAACTGGAATATACTGGTCCACGTGGCCGACGTGGCTATACTAGCCTTTATCAAGCAATGATAATATATAAAATAACAATATACAGAGGTAATAGATGGTCATTTCAATCAATTATGTTATATGAAAAGATAAAGTCACTTACATCCAGTCTCGTGTTAGTAACAGGTTTGACTATCCAGGCATATTCTGGTTTACCAAGACGTAGAGCATTTAATGTTGCTAGGTAACACTGAGCTTGACGTTGAATTCCTTTTAATCCTGGTACTTCACGGCCCAACCTCATTCCATGCTCATACATTATACACCCAGCTACAAATATAAAACAGATTATTAGAAATTCATGGACAGTGTTCCTGGAATCATTGCTCGGAGTTGGATTAAAACAATTGAGATCAATTTCAAGCAGACCAGATAGAGAGAGTGAGAAATAGGGTTTAACGTCCACTCGACACAAACTAGGTCTATTCGGGACAATGGGTCTTTAGGCCGTGTTGAATTGATTCCTTGTTTCTCCTTGCCCGCGCGTTTAGCTCAAGGACCCAGAAAATCGTGCGCTTACATTTTTAACACATAAAAAAATATTCAAATAATTACATTAATAACATCTAAATAAAATTCTACCAAACATCAGAAGTCAATTCTCGTTGTTTATTCCTCGTTAAGAACTAAAGATGTTGATAATACACATGTAGGGGCCCACATACCATGGAATAAGTTACACTGTATTTGATTGGATGAATTCCGCAAAATGGCGTGTGTAGCAGTCATTTCGGCTAATGGGAAAGCATATTATAAACTGTAAGACAGTCGCAAATATTTAACCGCGAACCTGAATAACCAATTTTTTCATTGCCTAAAATTATAACACGTCATTATTATTCATGTATTTTCCAATCATATCTTGTGTACTAAATTACGCACACCTTACAAAATGGCGAGCTGTGCCGGGACATAGGTAAATTCGCGTACCGCTAATTTATTGATCTTCCAGGAAATAATAACGAACGAACGAACGAATGGGACCACTATTATTTCCCTGAAGATCAATAAATTAAGTCGACCGGTACGCAAATTTACCTATCTCGACTGGACTCTGGTGGGTATCCCAGCACTTTCATGTTCGATGATATTGTCGAAACCTTCTATAACTCAATAAGCGAATCAAATTTCGTCTAATTGAAATGTTTCTATTGTATTGTAACACAAGAATACGGAAAATTTATATCAAAATATGGTTATTTCATATTTTAAAAAGTTAAACAAGAAGCTACTTGTTACTAAATTTTAGTTTGTTATTAAATCTATTCAATTAAATATTATCTGTGTTTTCTTTCTAACCAATAATATAAGTAGATTATTTATAATATTAAAAAAGGGTACACAACCCCCGGACTATAGATATTATGCTAGACAACTTTGTGTTTTGAAACCCACTTTGTGTTGTGTTTACCGCACTACCGCACATGATTGCCATAGTGGTGGCAGGAGAAACAAGGAATCAATTCAACACGGCCTTAGCAGTGGGAGGAAAGCGGAGGACCCGGAGAAAACCCACATGGTTGAACAGGCGACCCTACTCCTTTTCACATACAACTGAGGAATCGAAACCCCACCAGTTGACACAATGACAGACCTAATGATACAATGCGTAAGCGCTAACCATTCGGCCATCCAACCCCACTAGCATACCAGATGACAAACCTATTTAGTATAACATTAATTCATTGAAATTGTTGAAATTCAATAGAATAATTCACTTTACAAATGAGAATGGAAAGAGCACCTTGCAAAGCATGTTCACAATTGATAATCTGAAAATGAGAACATGTATCTATAACAGATAAATGATGCTTACGTGCTATGGCAATATATGATAATGTATTATTTCATAAAAAGGATTTGATAAATGGGGTTTAACGTGCTACTGTTCCACTACAACTGGGCTAATGAAGACAGGCATATGTCATACAGTGTGCTATGGGGGGAATTTTGCTCAGATAGCGGCGCTATAATCTACTCTTATATCGAATTCCAACTGTCAAGGGTTCTTTTACGTACAAGCCAGGGTGTACACAGGACCTCGGTTCTTCTCTCCATCCAAATGACTAAGGATTTGATAAATATGTTGGAATTTGTTAACTTTATTTTATTTACCTTTACTATAGTTATTTCTATCTACATAATAAGATATAATAGATATACCCTACCTTTTCTATAGTTATTTCTATCTACATGATAAGAATACAGAAGGTTGTAATAATTATGAGTAGTTAAATCAACAGATCTTGCTCGGCTCTCTAATATATTCACTACCTGTAAATTATAAATTAAATCAATAACATCAGAGAGAGAGATGGGGTTTAACATCCAATCCACACAAACTTGATCATTTCAGGACTAACAAATGGCTCAAGTTTATTTCAATAATCCCCTTTAGAGCAACAGGGTTTTTAGCAGTAGCAGGAAACTGGAGGACCTGGTGAAAACACATACGGTTGAACAGACGACCCTACTCCTTCTCACGTACAAGCAGGGAATAGAAACCACCCCACTTGACTCAATGACAGACCTTCTGATTCAACGCTCATATGTTAACCATTTGGCCACCCAACCCCCCAAACATTGAAAGAGAGTAGGATTTGTGATCAAACGGTTGCATGTTTGAGACTGAAATTGAGCGTCGTGTTCTTGTGCCCTTGAATAAGACACTTCATCCCTGGGTAGCAATTACACAAAACTTCCAACTTCTCTGTACCAAGTAGGCTAATGAAGACATGCATACACCATGCAGTGTGCTATGAAGGAAATTTTGCCCGGGCAGCGGAGCTACGGCCTACTCTTATATCGAATTCCAACTGCCAAGGGATCTTTTACGTGCACGCCAATATGTACACGGGACCTCGGTTTTTCGTCCCATCAGAACAACTAGACAGCTGTCCTTGTCAGGCCCTCCGTCCTGCATCACTGACAAGGGGAAACCACGTTGGAAAATCTGGATGAACTTTCTCGGCCAATGCAGGAATTGAACACCCAACCTCCAGGCTAGCGAGCCAGCGTCTTACCCACTTAGCCACGTGATTCCCTGGTCCCATCCAAACGACTAGATGCTGTTCTATGCCAGGTCCTCATTGCTGCATCATCACAAAAGGAGCCATGCCAATACAGGGATCGAATACGCGAGCTCTAGGTTAGCAAGCCATTGTCTTACTCACTGAGTCACTACACAAGAGAGTTATTGTCTAACCTATCGCAATGAGATTGATCGATAATAACTCACCTCTTCATTTAAATCTACAAATGGGAAATCAACGAGCGTTTGTAAATCTCCTCTTTCACATAACACAATTAACAACTGACGTAAACAATCTTTTCTTCTGTAATAAACAAAAGACATTCACAATTAACAACTGACATAAACAAGCTTTCCTTCAGTAATAAATAAAATATTATCAACTAATTACTATTCCTTTAGATTAACTGTCTGACAAAGCGAAATGAAATGGGTTTAACGTCCTACTGTTCTGCTCCAAACTGCACTAATGAAGACAGGCATACGCCATACAGTGTGCTATGAGGGAAATTTTGCTCGGGCAGCGGCTAAATGGCCTACTCTTATATCGAATTAAAACTGTCAAGAGATCTTTTACGTGCACGTCAATGTATACACCGAACCTCAGTTTTCCGTCCCATCCAAACAACTAGACAGCTGTCCTTGTCAGGCCCTGCATCCTGCATCACTGACAAGGGGGAACCTCGTCGGAAAATCTGGATGAACTTTCTAGGCCAATGCAGGGATAGAACACCCGACCTCCAGGCTAGTGAGCCAGCGTCTTATCCACTTAGCCACCGTGATCCTCCTCTGACAAAGCTCCTCAAGGCTTTCCAGCCAGTTTCTCCCTGGTCGTGGTCATTCGGTTGGGATGAAAAGCCAAGGTCCTTTGTATACCTGACAAAATTTCACATATGCATGGCGTAAATGATATTGAATGACTTTTAAAGAAATTAGTGCGAAATACACAAGGTTAAAAGATACCAGGTTGTCAAGTATAAATAAAATGGCTTTTTTATGAACAATATAAAAATAGTACTGCATGATTTACCTGCTGGGTTCTGGGTTACCAATCATGGCACTATACGCCTCTTCATTGTGGTTTAACTCTAAATGATATTTAAATTTCTTCGACCATAATGTCGGCTAAAAATATACAGTTGGTAGATTTCATTTATATAACTAGAAAATTGCAAACAGGACTAAATCAATCTTTATACGAATAGAAAATATGACAAGAATTAATCGTTTAGCACATAAAAATAATGATAAGCCATTGTCATTTTTTGCTGCACTATCAAATTTCTCAGGGCTTAATCTTCGCTTATATGTACTCAAGAGATAGAGAGAGAGAGAGAAATGGGGTTAACGTCCACTCTACACAAACCAGGTCATTTTGGGACTAACATCTGGTTTAATTTTATTTCAATAGTTCGCTAGAGCGTAGGGGTCTTTAGCAGTGGGAGGAAACCAGATGACCCGGAGAAAACCCACGAGGTTGGACAGGCGACCCTATTCCTTGTCACGTACAACCGGGGATTCGAAACCCCGCCAGCTGACTCAATGACAGACCTTATGATACAGCGCGCATGTGCTAACCATTCGGCCATCCAACCCCCCCTATATGTACTCAGATTGATTATTTAACATTTAATTAAGAAATCAAAATACCAACTTTAGATAACCTCTTGGTTTGATTTAATCGGATTTAAAAAAAAATGGTGGCAAGCTTATTAGATAAAGAAGAGCTTAGATCGATGAAATTTTAATTCATCATATCTTTGTAAATACTGAACCATCTTCAGCCCGATATTAACCATTCATCTTTTACAATATTATAGTTTGCACTAAATGATGCATCAGGATTTATTATTATTATTATTATTATTATTATTACAAAATTTATATAGCGCCCCTTTCACAGCTGTGTTCAAGGGCACTTTACAGTGTAACAAAAACATACATTCAAAAAGTAAATAACATCAAAAATGTTAAAAATACATTTTAAAAAAAAAAAAAAAAAAAAAAAAAGCAATTATTTCTAAAAATACATACAATAACTACAATAGACAAAATAATGGGTGTTAAAATTTTTATAAGCCTTTAAAAATAAGAAAGTTTTAATCTGTTTTTAAAAATTGACAAGTGATGATGCAATTCGAATATTTGATTCCATAAAATAGGCGCTTGATAACTAAAAGAACGTGCCCCGTAACTAGAAAGATTTACAATTTTTTGCTTTAAAAGTAATTTATCAGATGAACGTAGGGTTCTGTCTGGGGTGTATAATTCTAAAAGTTCAGAAAAATACTTTGGTGCTAAATTATGAAGGCATTTAAAAGTTAAAAGTAAAATCTTAAAATCTATTCTATATTTAATGGGCAACCAGTGCAGCTGAAAGAGAACAGGGGTTATACTTGTATATTTATTCGTCAAGGTTATTAATCTAGCAGCAGTATTTCGAATTCGTTGGAGTTTGTTAATAAGTTTAAGGGGTAAGCCAGCTAATAGAGGGTTTAAAGCCTTGTAACTCAAACTGTTTGGTATATTTCTTAGCAATTTAGTATTTCAATTGGAAATTCTAAAACACTCTTTTATAAACAAGTCTCCTTGAGAAAACTGATACTGGTCCTTTATTATTATTAAAACTTACCAGATTTGGATCTTTATCATCGGCTATAGTTATAGCTATATCAGCCAATCGTATTACTACGTCAGGAAAACCGAACTCCTCAAACTGCCGAATAACCTGTACAAATAAATAATCATCTGTTATAATGAAATGAAATGGAGTTTAATGTCCTACTCCGACTGGCCTAATGAAGATGGGCATACGTCGTGCAGTGTGCTATGAGGGAAATTTTGAATTCCATCTGCCAAGGGATCTTTAACGTGTACGCTAATGTGTACATGGAACCTCAGTTTTTCGTACCATCTGAACATTGTTCCTTGCCAGTATCTCTGTCCTGCACCACTGACAAGGGGAAACCACACCGAGATATTTACCAAAAAATAATCATCAGTTAAAACACCTGTACAGATTGAAACACCAGTACAGATTGAAACACCTGTATTCAGGTATTATACAAATCTATCTGATTAAAACACAGATCTTATTTCGTTTCACTTTTTATAGTTCAAAATTTTGTTTTACTTGTCTTTACTATACTTGGATCTGGAAGAGTTGTTATATTACAACTGTAGTGTAGGCCATCGAAAGTATGAAAAAACGAAACGAAATATAGATATGTATTTTAACCAGATTGTATACAAATCTATCCATTTTTACAAGCAATCAGCCGGAATACTTTTAATTTAAAATGCGATTAATAGACAATAGTAGATTGTAAAATATACAGAAATAATTTATTGGTAACACCGAATATTGATTTTACTATTGAGATATATGAATTCATTATTCAAATATATCAATATATTAATTCATTATTCATATGCTATTCAAATATTTCATTCAATTAAAATACAGTAGCTTGGAGATACACTAGTGGATGACCCGGCCAACTATACACCAAATTTCAGCCTCAGGACAGCCCTAGTGTAGCCGCCAACCTTGAATAGACAGACAGACAAACGACAGTCACAAATATTATAGTATAGATTAAAACCCATGAAAACCAGCAAACACAATGTACGCTGGTATATTTTGAATGGGGTACGCTGTGAACTTGGTAGTGATGTATGGTGTTCTAAAAGGATGCATCACAAATATTAGTATAGATAAATACAAGTGCTGATATACTATTCTGCTGACGATTAGACTAACCGTTAATATATGCCTCATCCCATCGTTGTCACTTACAACGGAGGAATCGAAACCATGCCAGTTGAATCAATGACAGGCCTGATGATACAGCGTGCACGTGCTAACCATTCGGCCATACACCCCCCCCATCCCATTTAAACTATATACAAGTATAGAAACATTCAGACTTACCTTTAAATAAAAGAGTATTTCTAGAGATGATTCCGTACTTTCTTCATCAACTTGTAATAATTTCTGTGATAAAAACTCATCTGATGTGACTCCACTACCAGCCCTGACAAAACAGTCTACAGCCTTGGATGGCTCACTGAAACAAAACGCTAACATGAATATTCATGAATGAAATGGAGTTATACTACAGAAACCTATTGTGAAATATGAGACAGGTTAAATTTACAAGTGTTTAATTTCTCAATCACTGTTAAAAAATAAACAACCCAATTGATTAATGATGTATAATGATTAATATTTGAACAGTGGTCAGGAAATTAAATTCTTGTAAACTCAACACTCATTATCAAAATTAATTAGTCAGCTTTAAACTGGACAGCAGTACAAATTAGATGATATTGGATGATTATAAATGATTTTTACGAATTTTTAAACAAAGATTTGATATTGAATGAATGTGAAAGAAATTAGTGCTAGATACACAAGATTAAATGATATCCAGGTTACAGTGATACCCTTAACTCGAGTTCATAAAGCATTCTCAGACTTAAGTTAAGAATTTACTCAAAATTGTTCGCCCTATTTTAACTAAAATATAGCCCTTAATAAAACTCATGTTCTTTTAACTTATCTTATACATCCATAAGAAACTATGGGCAAAGTTTTGTGTTTCTGGATCAAAGATATTTCTCATAAACAGTGATTGAAAATTGATTAACTGAGAATGCTTTGTCAACTTCGAGCCTGGTTAATTTTTCTTTATTATGAAAAACAAAACTTACTCAAAATGGAGATAGGCTAAACCAAGGAGAAATTGTCGAGCTGAAACATTTTTATTACACCAGGAATCTGTTTGTCGTATATATTCCTGTAACCATAGATACTGACAAGAACCAACCAAAAACTCAGCAAACACAAACTCTTCACTCATTGGCCAGCTGTATGATTGTCAAGGTAACAGTGGCTATTGTATAAAAACTTACAAAAAAAACAAACTTTCTCATTAAACTTCCATCGTGATTATAAATTTCTGAAAGAGGGGGTTTAACGTCCACTCAACACAAACTAAGTCATTTTGAGACTAACATGGTTCAATTTTATTTCAATAATTCATTTGACGCGTAGGTGGCTTTCGCAGTGGGAGGAAACCGGAGGACCTGGACAAAACCCATGAGGTTGGACAGGCAAGCCTACTCCTTGTCACATACAACCAGGGAATCGAACCTACGCCATTTGACTCAATGACAGACGTTATGATATAATGTGCATGCGCTATCCATTCGGCCGTTGGCAGTAGGATGTTGAATCCCATTTCATTTCATTTAAAATACTATGAAGGATACAGGAGTCTAGCTTGTAGAACAGACAATGGAAGCAAAAGGTCAATCCATATAGAAGGTGTTTCCACATTAACCAGTGAACTTTGACCTAGTAATGACCTAGAATAACTTCCTCCGACTCCATCTAAAAATATTTCAAACAATGTCGAGTTTCCAGAACCTGTAATAAAAAAATATTAACATCATCAAAGCAATGGTTGAAAATATTAACATCAAAGCAATGGTTGAAAATATTAACATCATCAAAGCAATGGTTGAAAATATTTACATCAAAGCAATGGTTGAAAATGTTTACATCAAAGCAATGGTTGAAAATGTTTACATCAAAGCAAATGGTTGAAAATATTAACATCATCAAAGCAATGGTTGAAAAATGAAAAAAACAATTTGTTTTTTCTCAAAGAGTGTGCTATGAAGGAAATTGTGCCTGGACAACAGAGCTACGGTCTACTCTTATATCGAATTCCAACTGACAAGGGTTCTTTTACGTGCACTTCAATGTGTTTACAGGACCTCGATTTTCCGTTCCATCCGAACAACTAGACAGCTGTCCATGTCAGACCCTACATGTACGTCCTGCACCACGGAAAAACCTGAGACGTCCAGGCTATCAAGCCAGCAGCTCCCCGCAACTCTGAACTAAAAAGAAGTTCAATCTGGTGTACACAAGATTATCTCTACAAATATCTTTTTTACTCTTGCACTATATTCTTCATGTTATCACCCAAGTTCGGTGATGTTGTTTTAAATATTAGTGTATGAAAATTGCATATTACCTGCATGATGTGTTCAATTTGGATATTACAAAGCATGAAAACCAAATTATCCAGAATATGAGCATTTGTTTGTTGTGGATATTCTTATCAGGTTATTGTGTTTGTAATGTTACATAATGTGAGCGACAGTGATAGGTAAAAGATTAGAATCATCATTGTGTGATACAATCTCCGATGTCCTTTAAAGTTGCAATTTCATATTTTTACGTTATATTTTTAAAATTTATTAAAATAAAGCCTTAAAATAGATGGTATCTATAAACAGTCCTACCTTGTTAAAGAATAATCCTATTAATCCTATAATTCACTATTGCTAGTTGAGAAATTGGCAAAAATATCATTTTCCTCTTCAAATTCAAACGTTTGAAAAAAGCTACTCCATGGTGGAGAATAGAAAATAAGGGAGGTAATTGGGAGGTACTGGTGTTATTATTTCCAGTGTAAATGAGTTTTTAAGTGTGAGAATGACACCTATGATCGTATAATAGTGAGTTGACAACCTATTGAGCAAAAGACATAGAAATAATTATGTTTTGACTTTCTTAGAAAATATGAAATTGTAACTTTAAGTGACCATACTATTGTTTAATTTAACAAAGGCCCAGCGGCTGGTATATGTATAATCATGGTCAAGTTAGATAATAACTACAATGTGTTCAATTATCACACACCATTGTTCTGTAACCTGCTATGTGATTATCGTGAGAAGGGTTTCTTTTATATTTAGTACTTTGATACTATTGTACATGTTAGAATAAAATGTCGAATCCAGATCATCTTTTATTTCTGTTAACCCAAACTATGTTATAGTAATCTCGTTTTTATTTACAAGTGACACATCAATTGATATCAGTAGGAATGTGTTAATCAGTCTCCCACCAATAAAATATCTATGAACTTCTGGCTCGAGTTCACAAAGCATTCTCAGACTTAAGTTATAAATTTACTAAACTAAAGTCTTTCAATTTAGTTTAAACATATTTTATTGACAAATATCAAAAGGATTGAGCACAAGTTTCAAAAACTTAGAAAACTTGTTTATGAGAAATATCTTTGATCCAGAAACACAAAACTTGGCACATAGTTTCTTATTGATGTATTTGATACATTAAAACAACAGTTTTATAAAGGGCTATATTTTAGTTAAAATAAGGCGAACAATTTTGAGTAAATCTTTAACTTAAGTCTGAGAATGCTTTTTGATCTTGGGGCCAGATCATTTCTTACCTTTATTGGGTGATAGTCCAGAACTATCAGCAATCTCAAGGATGGACAACTGGCGCAGATTAAATTCTCTAGAAAATATCACAATAGTATATATTTAATAAGTGGGAGAGAGAGAGAGAGAAATTGGGTTTAATGTCCACTCGACACATACTAGGTCATTTTGGGACTAACATTATGGTTTTAATTTTATTTCAAGGTTGGGCAGGCAACCCTACTCCTTGTCACATACAACCGGGGATTCAAAATCACACCAGTTGACTCAATGACAGGCCTCATGATACAGCGGGCATGTGCTAACCATTCGGCCATCTCACCCCCCACAATAAGTGGAAGATAACCAGATAAAGCCTATGAATTATGGCAGATGACCCTACTCCTGGTTAGATCTATTTGATAAGGCCAACTTCAAGTTTGGTTAAAGGTCACAAGATGTAAACTGGGCTAGCACTAATCCCCACTCTAACCCTCACCCTGGATATGGCTCTAACGCTTACCCTAACCTTAACCTTGAATCTTGCCAACAATCACGTGCCCTTACCTTATTTACATCTCAGCAACCTTGACAAAAATTGAGTTGGTCTTAACAAATAGATCTAGCCCGCCTACTCCTTATAATATACAGTGTTTGACCAATGGCCACCTCCTGGCTTAAAAAAACCAGAGAAAATCCACGAGTTTAGGCTGACAACTCTACTTCTTGTCACATACAAACCTTGGATTAAGACCACAATTTGCATAGGTAACAAGCCTGATAATCTGACAGAACATTATCTATTATAAAGTCAGTACTTACAGAGCATTATTTATCATAAAGTCAGTACTTGAAGAGCATTATCTATCATAAAGTCAGTACTTACAGAGCATTATCTATTATAAAGTCAGTACTTACAGAGCAATATCTATTATAAAGTCAGTACTTGCAGAGCAATATCTATTATAAAGTCAGTACTTGCAGAGCAATATCTATTATAAAGTCAGTACTTACAGAGCATTATCTATTATAAAGTCAGTACTTACAGTGCGTTGTTTTGAGTTGGAGTAGCTACTACATGTGAGAACTGATCTAGAACCATGTAATTTTTTATCAACATAGCTAATTCTGGTATGAGGGATGTTCGGATGTGCATGGCTGTATCAAAATCTACTCCATATTGATGCTGCAAAATTAATAAAATATACACATTATAGATTTTTACTTTAGTTTTCAGTTATTATATTATAACCACGTGTGTGTGTGTATGTGTGTGTGTGTGACAAAATTATTATTATTATTATTGTTCGATTTATAATAACGGATATAATAGGATATGTGACATATATGACTAGTTTCTACATGTAGTCGACTGACAACAAGGAGATTAAAATGTCCAACAATGGAGAAACTCTAAGTTAATCATGTAGTTTATAATCTGAAATTGTAAACTGCAGAATGAACCTTGTTATGGTGTGGTATTAAAGTCATATAATCCACACATAAATGTACTCGGATTCATGGGAGCCAAGTGGGTAAGATGCTGGCTTGCTAGTCTGGAGGTCGCAAGTTAGATCGCTGCACTGGCCGAGAAAGTTTTCCGGCATGGTTTCCCCTTGTCAGTGGCGCAGGATGGAGGGGCCTGACAAGGACAGCTTTCTAGTCGTTCGGATGAAAAAAAAAATGACAAGATCCCGTGTATACTTCGGCGTGCACATAAAAGATCACTTGACAGTTGGAATTCGATATGAGTAGGCCATAGTGCCGCTGTCCAGGCAAAATTTCCCTCATAGCACACTGTATGGCGTATGCACATCTTCATTAGCCCAATCAGAGCAGAACAGTAGAACCTTAAACCCCATTTCATTTCATTTCATTTCATTTCATTTCACTTAGATTCATCATATAACTAAATTCTTCAGGAATTGTTAACCGCTTGTAAACTACAATATTGTGAAAGTTGAATCTCTAATAGAAATATGAGTCTAAAAATGGTTTAATTCCGTTCAGTATTTACAAAGATATGTCCATTTGTATGGATTTCCCGGACAAAATAACAATGTACCTGTTGACTAAATTTCATGAGAAGATCAGAAAGTAGAATAAAATTTCTAGTGAAGGTCAGTCGATTTGATGAATACTGTTGTAGACATTTTAACAAGATGGCTACTCCTGTCTGACTGTGAAATAAACGACTACAGATTGACTGTTTCTCTGCATCTATACCTGAAATACAGAAATAAAGTAAAACATTTTACAAAGAGGGCTTGGCAAAGAGGGCTTGGCAAAGGACAACATATAATCATTCCGATGAGACAAAAAACCAAGGTCCTGTGTACACATTGATGTGCACGTAAAAGAACCCTTGATATACTGGACTGAGAGAGAGAGAAATGGGGTTTGACGTCAACGTCAACTCGACACAAACTAGGTCGTATTGGGTCTAACATATGGTTTAATTTTATTTCAATAATAGCAATATTATTTCAATAATAGCAATATTATTTCAATAATAGCAATGGGAGGAAACCGGAGGACCTGGAGAGGGAGAGAGAAATGGGGTTTAAAGTCCACTTGGGACTAACATATGGTTTAATCTTATTTCCATAATTCGCTAGCGTGTAAGGGTCTTTAGCAGTGGGGGGTCATGGAGAAAATTCACAAGGTTGGACAGGCGACTCTACTCCTTGTCACGTACAACCGGGGATTCGAAAGCACACCAGTTGACTAAATGACAGACCTTATGATACAGCGCGCATAATGCTAACCATTCGGCCATCCACCCCCCCTGAAACCTGATGAGCCTAATTTAAATACGAATGAACACGAGACGAGAATTAATCAATTCAATTATATTTCTTACCAGATTCTTCCATTAAAATATGTCCGTCTGTTTCTGCCTGGTTTAAATCGAGCAGACGTATCAGTATCTCCATGGCAACTGTTATGTTATTAATCTCTTGTATATGTAGGCCGAGTAACTGACAGTTAGTCGTAGAAAGACGACCACTGAAATATCATATAAAATATCATCAACATGCAGACGGAGAGGTTGCCAGGCAACGAAACATACGCCCACAAGATAATTCAAGCAAAGCTTGGAAATACGCTCACACAGCAGCTATGCCTTGATAGCAGTTTATCCAATAGGAACCAGAAACTGTTGAATCTATGCTGAATATTGATAGGGTTCGTCCTCTCATAAACCCAATGCTTCCCATCAAATTTGAAAAAAATATATAAAGCCTCTATTAACATTCGACAAGAAGACATAACTTTGGTACGAAAGGTCGCAGAATGCTGAATATTGATAGGGTCCATTCTCTCATGACCACAATGCTTTACACCAAATTTGAAAAGAACCCAGCTGTGTGTGAGAGAGAGAGAGAGAGAGATATGTTAATGTTCACTTGACATGGTCAATTTTATTTCAATAAATCGCTTGCGCTTAGGGTCTTTAGCTGTGAGAGGAAACCGGGGGATCCAGAGAAAACACACAACCCTACATCTTGTCACGTATTAAAAAGACAACACTTGACTCCATGACAGACCTTATGATCTAATGTGCATAAGTTAAAACATTCGCCCCTCCCTCCCCCCCAACCCACTTACTATTTATAGAACACTGTATGCTAGTTATAATATCACGTTTCCCCCAAATATTAGATATTTCTTTTCAAAAAATCTTTACAGCATAAAACTCACTCTTCCGTGAAGTAGACTAGATCAACCAGATGGTCAGCCAGTTCCTGTGGATTATCCAGTAACAATAAACGGGACTGGAATTGTTGAGCATGCTCACTGGAGATCTCATTATCAACTCGACCGATACAATCACATAATCTTTTTACATCTTGATGTAACGACCATGCTGAAATAACAATTATCATGATGACACCTAGCCCCAAGTTCACAAAGCATTCCCAGACTTAAGTTAAGAATTTACTCAAACTTGTTCCTCTTATTTTAACTAAAATAAAATAGCCATTTATAAAACTTTTGTTGTTTTAATGTATCAAATACATAAATAAGAAACTATGTCCAAAGTTTATGTTTCTGGATCAAAGATATTTCTCTTAAACACTGATTGAAAGTTGAGCAAATTCTTAACTTAAATCTGAGAATACTTTCCTTAGGTCTGAGAATACTTTGTGAACTCGGGGGCCCCGGAAGCTCATGGAAAAAAAAAAATGAAACGAAATGGGGTTTAACCTCCTACTGTTCTGCCCTGGCTGGGCTAATGAAGACGGGCATACGCCATACAGTGTGCTATGAGGGAAATTTTGACCAGACAGCGGCGCTATGGCCTACTCTTATATCGAAATCCAACTGCCAAGGTATCGTTTACGGGCACACCAATGTGTTCAGGGGCCCTTGGTTTTTGCGTTTGATTAATGACTATACACTGTCCATTGCCAGGCCCTTGGTGCAGCACCACTGACAAGAAGGAACCACCCCGGAAAATCCAGATGAACTTTCTCAGTCAACAGAGGACCTCCAGGTTAGCGAGTCAACCATGTTCCTGAAGCAACGACTGCGAGTTTCACAACATCTGGCCGTTCCTTGTTTACTTCACAATTCCCCAACTTATAGCTATGTTATCTACAGACACGTGACCAGTAGCGTCCAATCAGGGGTTGTGACATCGGGACCTCCACGGAAACCTTGACATTGAATGAACCTTTAACTTTGCAACTCGGTTATCACAGGTGGACAATTTAGCTTGAAATGAAATGAAATGAAATAGAGTTTAAAGTACCGCTGCTACACTAGTAGACCATCTATGATTCATCTTCAAACACTCATACTTTCGTTCAGAAATGAAATGAAATGAAGTTTAACGTCCTACTGTTCTGCTCCTAACCTGGGCTAATGAAGACGGGCATACACCATACAGTGTGCTATGAGGGAAATTTTGCCCGGACAGTGGCACTACGGCCTACTCTTATATCGAATTCCAACTGCCAAGGGATCTTTTACGTGCACGCCAATGTGTACACGGGACCTCGGTTTTCCGTCCTATCCGAACGACTAGACAGCTTTCCTTGTCAATTTAGCTTGAAAGCGCGAGACTTGGTATTCACGACAATCGAGGAATCAGATAAGCTCACAAGTTGAGCTTGTACGCAATCGAAATTAGTGCTGAAATATGCAGGGTATTTTGTGAAGGCCTTGATAAGATGTACGTAGTTAAAGCGAGATCAAGCCTTCTATTGAAGATGCGAGCCAACGTGCTACTCACTGAGCCACTTCATGACAAAAAACTATAATTTGGCACTTTAGCGTGACAATCAGCAGTCCCGTCACACAATTTGCGTTAAATTAACATTGGATAATCCGACCTTCAATCAGTGGGTGTTAACCGACAAGTAATCACCAATCAATTATCTGTGAGCATAAAACTTGTGTCGGTCTTAGTTGATTACCTTGATAATTTTATAATCTCTTGTAAGAGAGCCTTGGTATTTGATTTGAGTTCTCATGTCATCATATTTTAAGTTCCAGGTATTCGAGGGTGCAATATAATAATAATTCCAATATTCGAATGTACAATAATACTTCCGGTATTGAGTATTCCGACGTGCTGTGTAATCCAGCATATTGTATCGATCAAATACAATGTCGGAATTGACAGAGTCCATTGTTTACTGACAGTTGAAAATACAAGAAATTAAATTCACCTTCATCCTCGTCTTGTACATCAATATCTAAATATGGTAATTGTTGGTCCGAGAGATGGTTTACTTCCTCCAGACGATCACAGACTCGAAGAAAACTTAATGACTCCTGTAGTAGAAAATAATTAAGACATGAATTCAACAGAAATTAAATGATGAGTTATGGGTTCCAAATCTCACAAATATACTCAGCTCACAACTTTCAGTGCTCATTCAAATAATGACGGAAAATATTTGAATAGTAAAATATGTATTGGAATGTGACCAGTAATTGGATGTGATCACTAATTAAATCAATTTGGCCACTAATTAGATATGAACACTATTTGGGTGTGAGCACTAAATGGATATGAGCACTAAATGGATATGAGCACTAATTGGATATGAGCACTAATTGGATGTGACCACTAATTGGATGTACAGCATACCAGTCACACCACATGACATCTACATAATGGAATGGGGTTTGACATCACCTTGACACTTTATCAGGGAGTTTTTAATTTGATTTTTGTTTTCTTTATATATATATTCCCGCATTTCTACCAACTCTTACACATGACCTCAACTTTTTCCTCCAATCTTAAAACAATAGACACATGCTACGCAAATCCTGACAAAAAGAGAACAATGTTTGCAAAACCACAGAGCTTTGTCTTGGCTCAGTTTCCTTACCACACAACTTCATCCACTCGGACATAAATAACTCCTACATTAACGACTGCCCAAATGTTTATAGTTTACAATCAATCAAACCGAAACTTACAACATACCTTTTTAACAAGAGAAACCAGACCGGTGACGTTATCTGAGAAAATACCCTTTATTTTACTCCCAACCTATAAATAAACAAATTATGTTTAATATAAATAAACAAATTATGTTTAATATAAATAAACAACATATTATGTTTAATATAAATAAACAACATGTTATGTTTAATATAAATAAACAACATATTATGTTTAATATAAAAAAAACATTTAAAAATCACACTTATTATGTAGACATAAAACATTACATTTTAAAAATTGAAATATATTCAAAGAACATGATCATTTTTAGCGATATACAGATTTTAAAGATGAAAACTATAAATATAAATGAAATGAAATGAGGTTTAACGTCCTACTGTTCTACTCCGACTGGGCTAATGAACACAGGTTTACGCCATATACAGTGTGCTATGAGTGAAATTTTGCTTGGAAAGCTGCAGTATGGCCTACTCTTATATCAAATTCCAACTGCCACAGGATCTTTTACGTGCACATCAATGTGTACACAGGACCTCATTTTTGGTCCCATCCAAACGATCAGACAGCTGTCCTTGTCATGCCCTACGTCCTGCACCACTGACAAGGGGGAACTAGGCAGGAAAGAGTGACTTTGCATTTCTAGGCTAGAGACATTTCATAATTATCGTTTTACCTCTTTATATTGTAAACAACAGGAGTAGAATTTTGACCACTGATCGAGTTGTAACTGACAATATTCATCCTCTTGTATCTCATAATCCATAGCACAATTACGTATCTATAATTATATAATATTATCTACAATAATATAATCACATACAATAATAAAATTATCTACAATAATATAATTAACTACAATAATACATCTATCTACTATAATAAATTATTACAATAATAAAATTATTACAATGATAAACTTATTACAATAATAAACTTATTACAATAATAAACTTATTACAATAATAAACTTATTACAATAATAAACTTATTACAATAATAAAATTATCTACAATAATAAAACTATCTACTAATAAACTTATTACAATAATAATTATCTACAATAATAAAATTATCTACAATAATATAATTATGACAATTATAGAATTAACACATTAATTAAATTATAAAATTATTATCATTACAAATAAATATCTACAATCATATAACATTTACAACATTAATTCATTTTTGTGCTCAGACTCACAAACTCCTGACTAAATGTACATAGAGTAAAGATTTAGGCTACAAAAACATTGGCGAGTTATTGAAGCATTTACTGTTGTGAAAATCAATGAAATGAAATGATGCTCCATTTATGCTTATGAGAGAGAGAAATGGGGTTTAATGTCCACTCGACACAAACTAGGTCATTTTGGGACAAACATATGATTCAATTTTATTTCAATAATTCGCTTGCGCGTAGGGGTCTTTAGCAGTGGGAGAAAACGGGAGGACCCGGAGAAAAACCCATGAGGTTGGAATTATGCTTATGAAGAAGGGCATAAACCATGCAGTGCGATATGAGGGAAATTTTGTCCACATAGCGGCACTACAGCCTACTCTTATTTCGAACGCCAATTTTTCTTTTACGTGCATGCCAAAGTGTACAAAAGACCTCAACCATGTAGTGTGCCATGATGGAATTTTGTCCGAACAGCGGCACTACAGCCTACTCTCATTTCAAAATTTTTATCTAATTCAAAGTGCTCAGTGGTCTTTTAGTGCACGCCAATGTGTACAAGAGACCACGGTTCAACGACCCAATACTCTTCCTTTGCGGGCCATACATCCTGTGCCACTGACAAGGGGAAACTGTGCCAGAAAATCCAGCGTCACACCTGGAGTGAAACCAAGTTCTTCCAGTTAGCGAGTCAGCGGTTCATTCCTCATGGCACAACGTCTCTGAAAATCAACGCAGCAGAATGAATGAATTTATCCAGTAAAAAAAAAGAAAACACACACAAAAAGATTCCTGATCACAGACCTCTGTCTCGACAGCGTTGGTAACTTCTTCTTTTAAATCTACTATGTTAATATTAACGCTATCAATCTGGATACTCGAGTCTACAGATCTACGATATACCTGAAAATAGAGGATACAAATAAAACACGGCTCAAATGTTTGTTTTGATTTCGTGGTTTTACGTCAAGAGAGGGAGAGATCGAGGTTTAATGTCTACTCGACACAAACTGGGTCATTTCTGGACTAACACACATTTCAATTTTATTTCAATAATTCGCTTGTGAATAGAGTTCTATGTTTAACGTCTACTTGACACAAACTAGGTTATTTCTGGACTAACATATAGTTCAATTTTACTTCAAGAATTCGCTTTCAGATAGGGATCTCTAGCTGTGGGAGGAAACCAGAAGAACCAGAGAAAACCATGAGGTTGGTGGACAGGCAACCCTTATCTTTGTCATGTACAAGCGGGGAATCGAAACCACACCACTTGACTCAATGACAGACCTTAAGCATTTTATACAAGAATAAAGAAAGCCAAGACAGCCACTTACAACAAATTGTAATATTCCTGGGATCGAATTCATGAAAACTTAAAACTAAAATATTTCAAGAATGCAGGCATTTCATTGGTTGAGATTTCAAATCCCAGTAAAAAAATTTATGTCTTTAGCCATTAAAAAGCCTACATTCTTAAAATATTTTAGTTTAAATTTTTGTGAATAAATGAAATGAAATATAATGTGGTTTAACATTCTACTGTTCTACTCCGACTGGGCTAATGACGGAAATTTTGCCAGGCCTACTCTTATATTGAATTCTACTGCCAAAAGATCTTTTAAGTGCATGCCAATCTGTACCCAGGACCTCGTTTTTTTGTCCCATCCAAACAGCTAGACAGTTGTCCTTGTCAGGCCCTCCGTCCTGCTCCACTTTCTCAGCCAACAGCTACATCAAACCCACGACCTCCAGGCTAGCGAGCCCGTTTCTTACTCACTTAGCCACCTTGGCTCCCTTTTTGTGAATAAGGTCACTGGTTCTGATCAAACGACATGAAAACTAAAACTTACATTTAAAGCCTTTAAAATATCTTTAAGAGCGAAATAACCAGGATAAAATATTTTCCCTAGAAAGAAATCGCGGGGATCAATATAACTAGGCAAACAAACATCAGTTGTTTCTGGTGGCTGGAGAATCACGTCTATCCATTGTTCAGTATCACTGAAAGAGAAAGAAATAACATTACTTGATTGGTTACCTGTCAAAGAGAGAGAGACAGAGAGAGAGACAGAGAGAGAGTTTAACGTCCACTCAACACAGACTGGGTCATTTTGGGACTAACATATGGTTTAATTTTATTTCAATAATTCGCTTGCGTGTAGGGGTCTTTAGCAGTGAGAGGAAACCGGAGGACCCAGAGAAAACCCACGAGGTTGGACCCTACTCCTTGTCACGTACAACAGGGAATTCGAAACCACGTCATTGACTCAATTGACAGGCCTCATGATGCATTGCGCATGCGTTAACCATTGGCCATCCAACCCCCCTACCAGTCAGAGCTCGGGTAGACTTTAAAATAAAATAGAAAAGGGTTTAACGTTCTACTGTTCTGCTTCCACTTGGCTAACGAAGACGGGCATATACCATACAGTGTGCCATGTGGGAAATATTTCCCAGACAGTGGTGCTACGACCTACTCACTTATATCGAAATCCAAATGCCAAGGGATCTTGTGTACACAGGACTATTTTTGTCCCATTAAAATTTCAAACGACTACATGATGTCCCCTGCCAACACGCCCACCTCCAACCCCCTGTCCTGCACCACTGACAACAGGGAACCACGCTAGATAAATGGTCATATTATTTATCATCAAACATCTCCATTATCGACGTCATTCTGTTTATATATCTCCTGGCAGTTTTAATAATAAATTACACTAGTATGATATCCGGCTTTGCCCAGGCCCCAAATTCACATGGGGTCCCAATTCGCCTGGGCTTTCAGTTCAACGGGGCCCACATTCATCCGGGGCTTAAAGCATTCACATGGTCATGCTGATTAATCTGGGTATAAGGGTATAAGGCGGTGACGAAGCGTGATGTGCGAACACACTCAAACATCTTTGATTTTATCTAACTCACCTGGTTAGTAAATAAAGTAAACCAGCAACTTACCCAGTGAGTAAATAAACTCTAGCTGTTGATTCACCTGTTGTACTCGTCCATAACGTAAACAATGTATCACATGATATAGTATAATCTACCAGATCTTCCTGTAATATATACAGCATATTATATAACATATAATATATACAGCATATAATATAACATTTAATATATACAGCATATAATTATAAGCTTTGATTAATATCTAATAGCTAAATATTAAACTGGACACAAGTATAAATTGGATGATTTTAAACGATTTTTACGAATTTTTAAAGGAGCTAAATCGCTAAAATTTGGGACCTAGAAATTGACCCTAATGGGTCGCAACGCATATAATAATGTAATCTGATTGTATATAAACTGATTTACATTCAATTGTTTTTGTTTTGACTCTAATTCTAAATCAGTTATGTCCAGCGAAATACGGCATGAGTCTCAACCGAATGACAATTTCTAGCGTCTGGTTATTCCAGTCTATTGCACATTCTCTCCAGATACGACATGGCGTCAATATTTGACAGCAGTTGTGGAATATGTCTAGCCTCGTTCTTTCTGGTCACTTGTTACAAATGACGCTGAAGCGCACTATGGTACATGGTTCGTGTACCAATCGTAAAATGTTTATTTTGTCTTAAATATTGGATATCAGAAGCCTACCTTTTCCCGGTAAGACTTTGGATGATATTGAGTCAGAGACTTAGCTACTTTAAACAAAGATTTTTTATTAAATGAATGTGAAAGAAACTAATGCTAGATACACAAGATTAAAGTTACAATTTCATATTTTCTAAGAAAGTCAAAACATAATTATTTCTATGTCTTTTGCTCAATAGGTTGTCAACTCACTATTATACGATCATAGGTGTCATTCTCACACTTAAAACTCATTTACCCCGGAAATAATAACACAATTACCTCCCTTGTTTTCTATTCTCCACCATGGAGTAGTTATCTTCAAACGTTTGAATTTGAAGATGAAAATGATATTTTTGCCAATTTCTCAACTGGCAATAGTGAATTATAGGATTAATAGGATTATTCTTTAACAAGGTAGGAATGTTTATAGATACCATCTACTTTAAGGCTTTATTCTAATAAATTTAAAAATATAACTTAAAAATATGAAATTGCAACTTTAAATGATACCCGGGTTACAGTGTTATCTCCTTTATGTTGTAGTTCTTCTGCCTTTTTGAGTAATAAAGATAGAAATTGGCAGTCTAACATAAAGAATGACTGTTTTCCCTTTCAACCACAAGATCCAAATATAACAATACATTTCTACTTACATGAGGTGCAAATACTGTAGTTATATGATGAAAGTGAAATTTACCATTTTCATAAGTTGGTTCAACTAGCACAAACTGTAAGAAAATAATCAAATATCATTTGGTTCAAGAAGCACAAATGGTAAAGGCAACAATCAAATATATGTTGGTTCAAGAAGCATAAACTGTAACAAAACAATCTAATATTGTTGTTATATACGTAATTTGATTATGTCCAATTACTAAATGTTGTTCAAAGAATAAATCAACCACTGTATTTTTTTCTAATATTAGTGAATATATATATAGAGTTTTTCAAAGAACATGATCATTTTAGCGTTATCCAGATCTTAAAGATGAAAACTATAAATGAAATGGGGTTTAACATCCTACGGTTCTGCTCCGAATTGGGCTAATGAAGACGGGCATACGCCATACTGTGTTCTATGAGGGAAATTTTGCCCGGGCAACGGCACTATGGCTTACTCTTATATCGAATTTCAACTGCCAAGGGATCATTTACGTGAACATCAATCTATACACAGCACCTCTGTGTTTCGTCCTGCACCACTGACATGGGGAAACAACGTCTGTAAATCCCGATGAAATTTCTGGGCAATGCAGGGATCAAACACAAGACCTCCAGGCTAGCGAGCCAATGTCTTACTCACTAAGCCGACTATAATATAACTGTTTGTAGAGAGAGAGAGAGAGATGGGGTTTAACGTCCACTCGACACAAACTAGGTCATTTCGGGTCTAACATATGGTTCAATTTTATTTCAATAATTCGCTTGCGCGTAGGGGTCTTTAGCAGTGGGAGGAAACCGGAAGACCAGGAGAAAACCCACGAGGTTGGCTGTTTAACTAGTGCTTTAAGATTAAATTATTTCAATATCTAATCTTATAGCATGTAAATTGATCAATTTTCTAGCGGTTCAATTCCATTTCAAATCAGTTAAGACTCGCAAATATATCCCTGGTGATATCTGCTTTTAGAATGCACAATCTGATTACAACACAGATCTATATTTCGTTTCATTTTTTTTATACTTTCGATGGCCTACACTACATGAAGATCTGACCGGCTGTACTGGAAAATCACCTCAGTTGTCATACGAGCGGCTTTTGACCTTATGACGTCAAACAATGAAGCCGCTAGTGGTTTACACAAATTTCCATGCACTTCAAGCCAAAAACTCGCCGTAACAGACAGCTTCATTGGCTAATCCCTCACATCATCCAAACTCGGGTTATATAACAACTATTCCACATCCTAGTATAGTAAAGACAAGTAAAACGAAATTTTGAACTATAAAAAACATAACGAAATAGGATCTGTGTTTTAATGAGAAATGATTTTAATTTTTCAACTTTTTTTCTGAACTTACGCAGTTTTTATCTGTAAAATTAAGATGAATACAAAGCCTCATGGCCGTCACATTGGCTGAATAAAATCTTTTTATCTTGTGTCCTGAACCTGTAAAATCACCAAAATACTTTCATGAAAATATAAAGAAAACAAAAACAACACCATTTACATTTTCAATGTGAATCAATCAAAAAGTCAAATGGTGATTTCTCTAATACAATTGAGTGTAATGTATTTCCTGGTGCTATGAGAGGTATTTTACCCATAGAGCGATGTCTGTGGCTATTCTTCTTACCAGTTCATTTACGTACATGCCAACTTGTACACGGGTGATCACTGTTTGTTGCCAGGCATTCGGTTCTGCACCACTATCATGGGGAAACGACACTGGTAAAATCCTGTAGAACTGTCCTGGTCCACACCAGGATTGAATGAATGAGTGTGTGCTATGAGGGAATTTTTATCTGGGCAGCAGCACTACCACCTACTCTTATATCATATTCCAACTGTTAAGGGTTCTTTTACATGCACGGCAATAGGGGATATGGGGAAACCACATTGTAAAATACTGTGGAATTTTTTTGGCCTACACCAGGTTTGACCCGAGAACCTGAGAGATCTGATACTTACTACCAATGGTGGCTGTGGAACTGGAAGAATTAGGAATCCAATCTAGTAAATTTCTTGTTAAAACACATTCTCTAGTCTGTAATAAATTAAATAACATAAAGAAATCATAGCTAAAAGGAAGCCTTTACATCAACTTAAAAATATTTTCTTTTAAGGAGCCACAGGGGCTCTGCGAGTTAGATGTTGGCTCGCTAACCTGGAGGTCCAGTGTTTGATCAACAGTGTTGGTCACGAAAAGTTCATCGGGATCATTCGGTATGGTTCCCCCTTGTCAGTGGCGCAGGAAGGACGGACTGGCAAGGGATAATGTATGTCGTTTGGATGGGACGAAAACTCAAACCTTTAGACTGTAAGTTGTAGTGCCACTAACAGGGCAAATTTCCCCAATACATGTATTAACGTCTTTATTAGCCCAGTCAGTGTAATTTTGAACTCTATCCTCTTGGGGGTGGGTGAGTAGGGGGGTATTGCCAAATGGTTAGCATATGCGCGCTTATGGCATGGTTTCAATTCCCCGGTTGTACGTGTGACAAGGAGTAGAGCCACCTGTCCAACCTCATGGGTTTTCTCCGGGTCCTCCAGTTTCCTCCCACTGTTAAAGACTCCTATGTGCAAGCAAATTACTGAAATAAAATTGAACCATATTAGTCCCGAAATGACCTAGTTTGTGTTGAGTGGTCGTTAAACCCCATGTCTGTCTGTCTGCCTGTCTCAAGCTTGTTGACTACTCCTGTCCTATTACAACATAACTACATATTATACCAATCTAATTAAAATATAGATCTATATTTTGTTTCGTTTTTTATACTTTCGATGGCCTACACTACATGTAGATCTAACAAGTTATAGTGGGAGTTCACGTTCTGTGACGTCAGGTACCAAGCAAGCGACATTTGACCCGATAACATCAGTCATTTGATTAACCAATTAGCAACCGCTATGCTTTTTAAAATTTACTTTTGCTTTGTTTTGATTTCTATCGCTGGTAATGTCTACCCACAGTTCCGTGCAAAAAAGGTCAAACGCTTGATTCGACAGACCATTTGATTGGCTGACCCCTCATTTCAAGCAGAACACGAGTTAAATAACAAGTCTTCCAGATCCAAGTGTAGTAAAGACAAGTAAAAACGAAATTTTGAAGTATAAAAAACGAAACGAAATAGGATCTGGGCCCTTATTCACGAAAACTTAAACTAAGATACAATCGAAATTTTAAGAAATACTGCAATTCGATTGGCTGACCAGTAAAATCAATTTGCATATATCCAATTTGCATATTGATCAGCCAATCGAATTGCAGTATTTCTTAAAATTTCGATTGTATCTTAGCTTAAGTTTTCGTGAATAAGGGCCCACCAGTGTTTTAATCAGATTGATACTTTACCTTAGTTGACCACATTCTAAGATGATGATCATGACAAACAGTATAAATCTGTGATTCACCACGGAGTGTATGTATAACCATATTGTACGGGGTTACTGGACTAATCTGTTTACCTCTACAAAAACAAACAAATATTTCATAAGCGGTTGCCATTCAAGATACGTCCAATGCTTTAAATGTTAAATAATTTCCCAAAGGGCCTTCAGGCCTTGAATAATTATTTGATTGCTTTGCACCCTTTATAAAATAATATTGATTTCCTTAATACCAATCCCGTAAATGTTAATGGTCACCAGATAAGCCTCAATGTCAACATATCCTTTCCATAAGTATAACACTAACCCGAATATCAATGTTACCTGCTTCAGGTAAATTTCAACGTTAGTAATTTCCGCCGTTCTCCTTGAGTAGTCGTAACTTTCTGTGATGTCATTTTAGTCCTTCTGCTCTACTCACGGAGAACGGCGAAAATTACTAACGTTGAAATTTGTCTGTTGCAGGTAATATTGATATTCGGGTTCGTGTTATACTTATGGAAAGGATATGTTGACATAATTACTTGCATTATTTAAAACATTTATGAAGGTTTTTCGGTGACCTTTAAATCATTTTTTGGAAAAGGGCCTTATTTTTTTAGAGTGGTCAAATGGTCAAAAGTGCATGCTATAAAAATCATAATGTTGTCATCTATGCAAGATGTGAGTTAACATGTTAGTCCCACAATGAGTTTCATATTTTATGGAAGACCATCACATCCATATTTTATGGAAGAACATCACATCTATATATTATGGAAGATCATCACATTATAGAAAGAACACATCCAGACCATAACTTATTTTGTTTTACCTAATAATAGTTGGAACCCATCCAGACCATAATTTACCTAATAAAAGTGGGAATCCATTCAAACCATAATTTACCTGATAATAGTTGGAACCCATCCAGACCATAATTTTTTCATCATGGATGACTGACACATGTCATTCTGTAAAACCACACCTAAACAGAAATAACATGAAATGGGGTTTAATAACGTCCTAATGTTCTGCTACAACTGAGCTAATGAAGACGGACATACGCCATGCTGTCTGCTCTGAGGGAAATCTGCCGAACAGCAGCACTGCGGCCTACTCTTATATCGAATTCCACTGTCAGCCTTTTTTGTATGTGTATGCCAATGTGTACTTGGCGTACACTCCAATAGCTATATCGTCTTTAAAAACTTTTATTATACCAAATCTTTTCCCTCCTGTGCAGACGACATACACACAAACAGTTATACATGTAAACAAAACAGTTGACAAGGATTAACATACGGGACCCGAGTTTTTCGTCCCATCCGAACGACTCTACAATGTCCCTTACCAGACCTTCTGTCCTGCACCACTGACAAGCAGAAACTACCCTAATTAAGACCTATTGGTATTTGAGCAAGCGCCTTACTCAATTCCATGGCTCCCCTTTTGACTCTACATGTTGCTGCACTGAAACTGGATGAACTGTGGTTTAACATCCTAGGTCCTTCTCTTATATCGAATTCTGTCAAGGGATATTTTACGTGCACGCCAATGTGTACACGGAACCTCATTTTTTCATACCATACGAACAACTAGACAGCTGTCCTTGTCAGGTCCTCCACCACTGACAAGAGTAAACAAGGATGGAAAATCTGAGGAAATATCTCTACTAACACCGGAGCCTAGTGAGCCAGTGTCTTATTGACTGAACCAACTGAGCACATATGCGTTGAAGTTCCGATAGGGTTAAAAAAAAGTTCCCCACTCGATTTCTTTTTTATCGGAGACTTGGCAATTTATCTAATACCAAAATAGAAAAAATAAAAATTTTCATTGAGCCCTTTCTATAAAAACAGTAAATATTCATTTTTTCAATGTGACTTATCGAATCAATCCAGTATTTCAGATATAACAATCCGTAGAGCAAGTCCTGTCAGTTCGCAGTTTATGTATGCCTTGAACAATATGTTACAACACATTTTAACAGTTTTTTTAGCGTATTCCGGATGTCTCATGTCGCGCTTATACCCCCCACTTTCCCACGATTTGCTGAAATCAGAGTGAACAGACTCTGATGCCTGCTCACTCCAAAATCCGAGCCCGCGATTGAAGGATTGCCTCTCCGTAGCTGGTAATCGACTCTGGTTCTGATCATACAACTCCTTCTGTGTTTCCAGACATTGAAAAAATGAATATTTACTGTTTTTATAGAAAGGGCTCAATGAAAATTTTTATTTTTTCTATTTTGGTATTAGATAAATTGCCAAGTCTCCGATAAAAAAGAAATCGAGTGGGGAATTTTTTTTTAACCCTATCGGAACTTCAACGCATATGTGTGAGGTAAAGAAGTTGTATCACGATTAACCTGGTATTGAATCACGAGACACTGAATCAATGTATGGTCTTTTTTTTCTGGCTTCAGTAAGTAACCCATCACTCTTAATTATCCATGTCATACAGTATCCATGTCATACAGTATCCATGTCATACAGTATCCATGGGTACATCTGTACATCAATATCATGATATAAAACAGTTTTATTTCTTCGACAATGTTAGGACTATCAAATATTCATTTATCCTGTTGTTTTCTTGGTAAATTGGCCTATTGACCTGATTACGAATCGTGATACCAATTGTATCATAGCACCTGAATCGCAATACGTAACATATCGAGACTGCAATAAAAATACCCAGCACTACTTAACTGACCTTGAACACCTAGTGGTGGCATCTTGACAAGGATTGTTCCCCCTGTTTCAGCACTCAAACAAAATAATGCCTCTCCGTTACTGTCTACGTATGTAGCTGCTGTGGTGAGATGTGTTGTTATGGTACTGCTTGGATTGAGTAGAAACATGTTTCTGGAGTCTGTGGTGTTGACGAATGAAACATCGTAAAATATTGATGGAGATGGCGCATTGGTCAAAAAACAAGAATCCTGAAAATATTAAACATACATTATGCAAGAGCTAAATCTGCCTATTGCAGGTCTTTCTTTAAGCCGTAAATGTTATCTAAATTATTAATTAGACATTAATTAACTTATCCAAATGATAATCAACTCGTTAGAGCATTCACAAGGGTCTACAAAATGAAACAAGGGTCACAACTCAAGAAGTAATTAACGAAACATGATGAAATTCAATAGGCTTCGTTGTCTCACAAATGTTAACAACGACTGGATGATAAATGTAGTCTGTAGATAGAGTGAGAGAGAGAGAGAAATGGGGTTAAACGTCCACTGAACACAAACTTGGTCATTTCGGGACTAACATATGGTTCAATTTTATTTCAATAAGGGCTCTTTAGCAGTTGGAGGAAATAGGAGGACCTGGAGAAAACCCACGAGGTAGGACAGGTGACCCTACTCCTTGTCACGTACAACCGGGGAATCAAATTCACACCAGTTGACTCAATGAAGTCTGTAGAGTGTTCAGAGGAAACCGTGGATGACGAACGGAATCGATAGCAATATATAATAGCCCGTTCAGACGCTTAAGTTGAACTGGTTTAAAAACCCCAGGGATCAATAAACCAGTTTAACTTAAGCGTCTGAACGCAAATGTGGGGAAAATAAACCAGTTTAAAAACCCCAGCTCGCGACATGTCTTCGAGAAGGCTTTTTATTTTAAACTGGTTCATCTTGGCCGTCTTAACGGGTTGGCTTAAAAACCCCGGCTCCAGCTTGCATTGAGCATGTGCAGTAGGCAGTAAGTTGCATTCACGTGAATATATCGGGGTCAGGCAGTGCCAATTTTATCTAAAGCGTGCGAGAACCGACTATAAAGAATATAAAGCTACCCGTGCTTATTTAACTCCGACCGAAGAGGTCAGAATAGTTAAACTGGTTTGGCTTATAGTATGTGTGAACACAACACGATGTTGGCTTAAAAGCCCCGGCGATTATGAACTGGTTTCAAAATAAGCGTCTCAACGGGCTATAAGAACGCATTTCCATGTGGGCTTAAAAACAATGGACATCAACTTTACAATGTGTAAAAACTAACCTGTTTGTTGATCTTATCTGGATGAGGAAATACAAGTCTGTGTACACTGGCCACCGTAGCAACCAGAATAACAACATGGTTGTCAATCTCATGAACGGTGATGCCATCTAGGATGGGTGTAGAATGGAACCGATAACGAACATAGTTTCCTGATAAATTAACATCGAGAGATTCTTCCACCAGTTCCAATATATCATCATGTGATCTCCTGTAAACAAAACAGACAGACCATATTTAGAAGATTGCTTGTAGCCCCTCTTCGCACCCAGCTGACCCAGTTAGTTATAACTGAACTATCTGATACATGTAGCAATTACAAAATGATTGTTGATTTTCTCAGTAGATTAATTAAGGTATATTGCATGTCCAGTCCGAATGACTAAGCAGACTACTGTCAGACTCGCAGTTGACACCCCCAACTAATGAAGATATCTATACGCACTGCAGAGTGCTTTTAATGGAAATTTTGCCTGGCCTATTCTTCAACAATTCTAACTGACAAAGGATCTTTAACGTTGCAATTAAAGTAGAAGCAGCACATTATTGCCTTACATGTCTATGACCTATAAAATTTACCAAACTACATCATTGCTTGAGTTCAGGTATTCTATACATTCATTATTATACAGGCTAATCCAAAAATAAAATGACAAGACGGTGTAGACTGAAATACCTTACCAATAAATAAATCTATTTCTAACGGATGTGTCTGTAGAACCGCTAGCTTCGTAGGTATAACCACCACAGCTTTCCCCAACTTTTATATCCTGTAGTGTACTTGTTGATGCACCTGAAAGATAAGTCAGAATATATAGGCCTGAATATATATCTTTACTAAACAATAATGTAGAGCGAAGCTCTAAAGCCGCACAGTGTCTGAGCAAGGCTCTTCTGGTAACACAGGAGCGTAACTAAACTGTTACCCACATACTGTTGATTAAAAAAAAATTCAGACCGGAACCAGATAAACTGGGAAAAACAGGCAATCTGCATGCCAACTTACCAAATCTCGCCCAAGCGAGAATATGCATCTCATAGAATTATTTCTATGATAGGCCTACATCTAATAGATGACGTCACATATTTTTGACGTTAATGAAAATAATTTTCACACTCTTTTGATCTTTTCAGTTAAAACAAAATTAATCATACAATTTAGATCTAAATTAAAGGAGCTAAATTGCTAACATTTGGGATCTAGAAATTGACAAAAGTGGGTCGCAACGCATATAATACTGTAATATGAATGTATATAAACTGATTTACATTCAATGGTTTCCGTTTTTACTCCCATTTCAAATCAGTTATGTTCGGCGAAATAAGCCAGCAGTCTCAGGCAAATTTCTAGCATCTGGTTATTCCAGTATACATACGCCGTTTGATTTGGTGCAATGTGTCTAGCTTCGTCCCTCAAGTCTCTTGATACAACTGGGGCTGAAGTGCATTATGGTACACGATTCGTGTACCAATGGTAAAATGTTTATTTTGTCTTAAATATTGGATATCAAAAGCCCATCTTTTTCCTGTAAGATCACAACATGAATGTTGATTTAATTTGACAAATAAATCATGTTTTCAATGTTGAAGATTTTGGATGATATTGAGTTAGAGACATAGCTACTTTAAAATCAATTCAGAAAAACAAAATTATTTAACATTATTTTATCATTTTAAAAACTTAATTATAAAGGTTTTATATTTGACAACAATCACATCAGCTTCGCTCTACTCAGGCAATGTCTGTTACATAATAAATAATCAGTACATCTAGGTATCTTTTTTAAAGACAAATTAATGTCTTGTAAAATATATTGTTTATGCAATATTATGCAATACTGGTATACGGTATTAATCTTATTTTGTGCTTTTTGACCAAATTATATCTCTTTTTTTTTGACTAAATTATGTCTGTTTTCAGCAAAGTAAATTTTATCCGTTTTGGTTTAGGGCACCCTGGAGTAGGTGTAGCTGGGATGTAAATGTGTGGAGTGTTGAGTGACTGTTTTCTACGAGCAACTAGCTAGACTGTCTTGTTTGCATGCAAAGTTTAATCATGTTCACTTCCATCCGAAGTGATAATCAATGCAGATAATTCTCTCAAACTGACTTAAGCATGGGGAATTTCCTGGAATCCTGGATTTTATTCCCAAAAGGAGCATCAAATTGTTTAGGTTATAGAATCGATCCACGACTCGGATTTGCAATTGTTTGTGATGAGTTCAAATTAAAGGAGCTAAATCGCTAATATTTGGGACCTACAAATTGACACAAATGGGCCGCAACGTATAATTATAATAATGTAATATGAATGTATATAAACTTATTTACATTCAGTCGTTTCCATATTTACTCTAATTTCAAAGCAGTTATGTTCGGCGAAATACGCCAGAAGTCTCAATCAAATGGCAATCTCTAGCGCCCGTTTATTCCAGTCTACACTGATAGTATTTATTGCACATGCTCTCCAGATAAGAATATGGGGTCACCGTTTGACATGACTTGTGGAATATGTCTAACCTCGTTCTTCCGAGTCGCTTGTTGCAAATTGCGCTGAAACGCACCATGGTACACGATTCGTGTACCAATCGTAAAATGTTTATTTTGTCATAAATATTGAATATCAGAAGCCCATCTTTTCCCTTTAAGATCACAACACCAATGTTTATTAAAATTGACAAATAATTCGTGTTTTCATTGTCGAAGGTTTTGGATGATATTGAGTTAGAGACTTAGCTACTTTAATAGGGGTGATGATTTTCCGTGATCGCGGAAAAAACGCGGAAATCGCGGAATTGTCCACTCAAAACGGAATTTGAAATCTCACACGGAAAAAGACGGAAAAGCCGATATTTGCTGATACTAAACACAAACTCAAAATAATTTTGCAGTTATCCAAGTATTTCATCTTTGTATTCATAAAAATCGGAAATATTGAATGATATCGCGTGGTTTTGTTACTGTCTATTTTAGTATTTCGCTACTTTCATTTCATCATTTAGGAATCATAATTTTAAACGAAACAAAAACCCGTCTTTCATGTATCCCATTATAAAATTACTCTGTAGTTTAACTTGAATTAAACATTGTAATGTATATATATGTCTTTAAAAAATCTTCTGTCACTTCATAAAAGTAAAAATCGTTTCATTTACTTCTTATTTTACTGCCGGGCTCGTGACTCGTGTTTATCCGCATTAACCACGTGACATCAGAAATATACCGTAGCCTTGTGAATCCAGCCCTTATTCTCGAAGAAACGGTAGTAACTACGAAGATGTCTGGATAAATCGCGACTACACCTAGCAGCTGAGAAAAATGGCTTCGTCTGCTAAAAAGATGAAACGAGCTCACAAGATGTAATTTTGTTATTTAATTCGGGAAACAGGTTTAAAGAATAACTAGTCATTGAACATTACAAGTCATTCACAATTCAACATTTGTTATCATTGGTTTAAAATGATCCGTTTTGTAATAAAAGGCATTTTAAGATGTTTTATTCATTTATTCATAAAATAACATTTTATCTCGAAAAAACGGAATATGGTCAGCTCTGAAACGGAAAATAACGGAATTAAAAATACTTAAAACGGAATTTGCTATTTTCTGAAACGGAAAATCATCACCCCTACTTTAACATGTTTTCTGAAAGTGAAAGTTCAAGTTGTATTCAGTCACAGGGTTATCTGTTTTGGGTCTACGGGTTATACCTTTTAGTTTTAGTATGCCCGATTATTATAGTGTTTCTAAAGAATGACATATTTATTGTGAAATAAACCAACCGGTATTAACAACAATTTCTTTCCATCTTGTTGGTGAACAAGTGGAGAGACAAACTTCACTGAACAAACCACTCAATCTTTCCGCCATTTTCGGCTTTCTTTATACTCTCTAATCAAAATGCCGTATCGAAGAACACCTGTTTGTCATCAATTATGTTGCATTTAATAGATATCAAAGGTCAATTACACAATAATGGTGTAAAATTCAATGTAAACAAGTCACTTTTTGTCTCATTTCGGGTTTTACGAGGATGTATTTTTAAAGCAAATTTGTTGGAGAGTTATTCAGTTAGGCAATACCAAATTTAATCTCAAAAGATAAAACGAAAGAACTAAGAAATCATATCTAACCAAATTCCCTTAGTTTGATCCTAGATGCAGGTTGTAACCTCAAAAGTAGGTTTGTTAATATAACATTTGACATTTATGATAGATACAATAAATAAATGTAAATTTTCAATATTTTGTTCATATATTTTCAAATACACAAATTTTGTAAAACCCAGCGTGGCTTCGTATTTCCGCTTCCTGTCGGAGGAGATTCGTTTGTTATTTTACTGAGAAAGAATTGATATTTATTTTCTCGTGGTTTATGTGTGACACATCGTGTTTATTTTGACGTAAATATGCCGAAGTAAGTATTGAACAATGCAGCCCGTTAATAGGTCACTAGCTGCTCAGCTAAAATAAGAATTTATGGAAGTAATTTACATCGAACGAATGAAATTCATCTACTGTGTCAGTGTGTGAACCATCGGCATCGTAAATTTTAAACGGATTTCTTCGATTATGAACAAACTACTTAACTTTGGTTATTATAAACTTACCTGTGTGTTTGTAATGAACTCCCGTTCGATAAAATCCATTGCACAACTAATTATCACAACGATGAAAACAAGTTCTCTCTTGAAAAATTGAAATATCACAAACTTTTCCCAGAGAAAAATACCAATATGGAAGATGGTTACGTCACTCTGCGGAAGATATCATTTCGTATTAGGGGTGACAGCATAGGAAATTCAAGTACAATTACGACAAGAATCCATGACCACTCGGACCAAAGACCACTCGGTTCAAGACCAGTCAGACCAACTGATAGACCACTCAGCTCAAACAAATAGACTACTCGGACCATACAAAAAGACTATTCGGACCCAACAGAAAGACGACTCGGACCAATAATAAAGTGTTGTTTTAATAAATTGATAATTGCGTTTGTTTTAATATGATTACTCGAACCAATAATAAAGTGTTATTTTAATAAATTGATAATTGTTTTTATTTTAATATGACTACTCGAACCAATAATAAAGTGTTATTTGAATAAATTGCTAATTGTGTGTGTTTTAATATGACTACTCGAACCAATAATAAAGTGTTATTTTAATAAATTGATAATTGTTTTTATTTTAATATGACTACTCGAACCAATAATAAAGTGTTATTTGAATAAATTGCTAATTGTGTGTGTTTTAATATGACTACTCGAACTAATAATAACGTGTTGTTTGAATAAATTGATAATTGTATTCCAAATCGCAAAATATCGAGAACCACACTTGTAGTCACGTTTAAGACAAGAACAGTATACCCGTATATGTAGAAACTGTCAAAAGTCTGGACATACCGAGTCTCATTGCAAGAGTAAAGAAAAATTAGATTGATATTTTTTTTTGGCACCATTATTAATTAATTTTAAAACTAATCGTTGATTTATTTTCCGTACACAAAATTGAACTAAACAACTCTAAATATAAGAATTCCGTATAAGAATTATTTGCTTCTTTGTATTGTGATTTAATAATAAATAAATAGCATATTGTCTAGCCTTATAATATAATTTAATTGGTCCGACTGGTCTTGTTTTGGTCCGACTGGTCTTAGTCCGAGTAGTCTTTGGTCCGAGTGGTCTGGATACCTACGACAATTGGCATTGAGTTTGAGCGTTCGCACACATAACTACCCGCATTCCTGTATTTAGTTACCGTCTTTTACATTCTAGTAAAATCTCTGCAAATTTTATAGCTTTACTTTTTGAAATATTTTGTTCTAATTATTTGATTAGCGACTCGGATGGGATTATTTACTTTTGAACACGCATGCCGCACAAACACAACTATACATTCGTTTTACGGGCTTTATCACACTTCGGTCAAAATGGAACCCATTTAAATAGATCTAATCATATTGCACGCAGCGATCCATCTACGTCATACTTCGAGAATATGATCCCTGCCCTAAATGGGGTCCATTTAAAACGATCACATGATCATGATCATTTTGAGACAGGACTTATCGACTGGACTACGGCTTTGTATACGCAGCACAGTAAAAATAACCCTCGAAGCACGTGTTTTATGTAAACACATGTCAGGTTGGCAAAATGTCAACTTCTGCTACTCCGGTAAAAGCGATATATATTATGTGCTAGTGGGCAATACAGCCTTTACCATTGTAAACTATCTTTAGAGTTTCAATCTGTTTATCTTTCAAAACAAGGTTAGATACTCCTAAATTTGTCTTCGCAAACAAAACCGCACTGCCATATTGAATAATTAGAGGACTATTATTGTGATTCGGCTCTGATCAGTTTGACATCTTTCATACACACAATGGCTAAATAAACATATTTAATTTCATTCAATATGACAATAGAAGAGAAATAAATACTTCTAAAAATTTCTAAAAGCATACTCAGTGTTTTTGACTAAAATCGTCGATGTAGGAATTAAAATGTCGTTAATTAGGTTAGGGCCTGTTCACAGACACCCTAAGTTTAGGATGAGATCTAATGTGACAACAGGCATTGCCTGAGCGAGTAGAGCGAAGCGGATGTGATTGTTTTTAAATATAAACATTTATAATTAAGTTTCTCAAGTGATAAAAATAATGTTAAATAATTCATTTTTCCAAATTGATTTTAATTTAGATCTAAATTGTATGATTAATTTTGTTTTAACAAAAAAAAGTGTGAGAATTGTTTCATTGACGTCAAAAATATGTGACATCATTGATTACATGCATCATAGAAATATTTCTATAAGATGCGTAATCTTGCTTTGGCGAGATTTGGTAAGTTGGCATGTGCATTACCAGTTTTGCCCAGTGTATCCGGTTCCGGTCTGATTGGTTTTTTTTAATCAACAGCCTGTGGGTAACAGCGATACTTTTGAGCTTTGCTCTATATCAATCGGTATCATCAAAACCGTCGTAAATTTTAAACAGATTTTTTCGATTGTGAACAAACTACTTTAAGTTGCCATTTCATATTTTTAAGTTATATTTTTAAATTTATTAAAATAAAGTCTTGAAATAGATGTTATCTATAAACAGTCCTACCTTGTTAAAGATTAATCCTATAATTCACTGTTGCCAGTTGAGAAATTGGCAAAAATATCATTTTTATCTTCAAATTCAAACGTTTGAAGATAACTACTCCATGGTGGAGAATAGAAAACAAGGGAGGTAATTGTGTTATTATTTCCGGTGTAAATGACACCTATGATCGTATAATAGTGAGTTGACAACCTATTGAGCAAAAGACATAGAAATAATTATGTTTTGACTTTCTTAGAAAATATGAAATTGTAACTTTAAAGATACATTCCCGCGTACAAACTGAATCATTTGTCGATGTATTTGGACTAAAAACAGTTTCAAACTAATTAATCCATTAAAATTTTTGTTCAAATCCTTCTCAAAACATTGTATTAACAAGGGAATACCCCTGCTATGAAAATAATAAATAGGGTGTGGGTCAGTTCATCCCACGACTGTTTCACCACAGGCTGTTTCATCCCAACCTATTTTTTTATTGGTCTGTTTCATCCTGGGCTGTTTCAACCCCCTTTCATCTAGTTTATCAACTTATACATCTAGTGCTCACTGACGCTGAGAAATCAGACAATCTTTGCATGCAACCTTTGACGTCATTCGAGCGACCTATCGCTACAACCAGTCAGATCTTCATGTAGTGTACTGTAGGCCATCGAAAGTGTAAAAAAACGAAACGAAATATAGGTCTGTATTTTAATCAAATCGTATCAGATCTGGATACAGACTTACATGTATTAAACACACCTTAAAGTATGATACATATTTATTTATACTGCAAATCCTCACAAAAACATTATCAGAACTTGGTGATGTTAAATGAGCTAAATCGCTAACATTTGGGACCTAGAAATTGACAAAAGTAGGCCGCAACACATATAATACTGTAGTATGAATGTATATAAACTGATTACATTCAATGGTTTCCGTTTTTACTCTAATTTCAAATCAGTTATGTTCGGCGAAATAAGCCAGCAGTCTCAAGCGAGTGCAAATTTCTAGCGTCTGGTTATTCCAGTCTACATACGCCGTTTGATTTGATGCAATGTGTCTAGCTTCGTCCCTCAAGTCTCTTGATACAACTGGGGCTGAAGCGCATTATGGTACACGATTCGTGTACCAATGGTAAAATGTTTATTTTGTCTAAAATATTTTGGATATCAAAAGCCCATCTTTTTCTGGTAAGATCACAGCATGAATGTTGATTTAATTTGACAAATAAATCGTGTTTTCAATGTTGAAGATTTTGGATGATATTGAGTTAGAGACTTAGCTACTTTAAGTACTTTATAAAACTAGGTTCCCACTATGACGATTCGTGCTACAATTGAAATCGTGGTTTTAATCGTGAAGTAATCGTGATCCTTTCAGGTCTTATCATATATTGAGGTCAGTTGTAGCAATCGTGACTATCGTATCAAAATGTATCCGAGAGTATTGGCACGTACTAGATCGTGGACTAGATAGGGACAATACTATCGTAATGCATCACACTTTAGTGGTAAAGCAGAATTTCATGCTCGTAATCACCTAAAATGGGGTCTGAAACCTAAGATAACCAGTTTAAATGTTATGTGTTGTTATGATCAATTTCAGGTATTACTAGGTGGGTTGGGTGGCCACATGGTTAATGCATGTGCATTGTATCATAAGGTCTGTCATTGAGTCAAGGAGTAGGGTTGCCTGTCCAACCTTGTGGGTTTTCTCCAAGTCCTCCTGTTTGCTCCCACTGCTAAAGACCCCTATGCGGGCGCGAATTATTGAAATAAAATTGAACCGTGTTTTAGTCCCGGAATGACCTTGTTTGTGTTGAGTTGATGTTAAACCCCATTTCTCTCTCTCTCTTTCAGGTATTACTGTGACTATTGTGATACCTACCTCACTCATGATTCTGTAAGTATACATCTATTTTTAGATTTACATCCGGCAACACATGATTTTATGAAAGAACTGGGCCGGAGTTCACAAGTCATTCTCAGGCTGAAGTTAAGAATTACCGGCCATAAAACTAGTTTATTTAATTAAATAGCATTTTATACAAACACGCTTTAATTGAATAACAACCTTTATGATAATTGGTCAGCACGTGAGGAAATATGGGACAAGCGATTTTCATTTCAAACACACACGTTTGTTGGGGGGGTTTTCACACGAGACGCAACCGGTGAGAAATGTTGGCCGCTTATTTCATGATGAGAGCTAATGGATTCACGTAACATCCAGTTGTGCCCCTTATTTTAACTCTTCAGTTCTTTCGTTTTCTCTGTTTCTAAGTCAAATACGTACTTTCCCTTAATAAAATTTATTATTTTATTAAGAAATTTGCGAAGAAATGTCTGAAGGGAGATTTTTAATTTCCCCAGTGCGAAGAAATCACTGCGAGAAATAAACTGTTACGGCGAACTGAAGAATTCGTTTGATGTGATCAAAGGGAAATAACTACATTTTACTCGGTATTATTTAGGTCATCAGCGACAAAGATATGGCGAGCCCGAGCGGTGGCGGGTTCTGTCTTCCAAACGAAGTGGATTGATCGAGTTTCTTTCTACACCTTGGTTTCGCTACGGAATGCTAGTATTATTTTATTGTCAAATGTCAAATAAATGAAAAAAAAAATTCTACATGTATACAGAATGATATCACAGCATAAACTCGCATATAATTCGTGTACAAATTATGATTGTTTTCAAACCAATTCAACAATTGTAAGTCAAAATAATTTGCCGATATTATCGATTATCGATCGGCGGATAGTCCGCGATAATCGATACTTGAAACAGGATCGATTGCCAGCCCTAGTTGGAGCAGAACAATACAACGTTAAACCCCATTTTATTTCATTTCAATTACATCTATTAACATTTGTGTAATATCCAGATGAAGATTACAAGATTATTTTAATATATTTTCAGCCATCTGTAAGAAAAACCCACTGTAATGGTAGAAAACATAAAGAAAATGTCAGATTATTTTATCAAAAATGGCTCGAAGAACAAGTACAGAAACTCGTAGATGACACAAGTAAGTTCATTTTAATGCCAATCTAGTACTTTTCTACTAAGATGACATATCTCTACTTTCCATATAAAATATGCCATACAATTATTGGAAATAACTATGCTACATGTACATGTATATAAATATTTTCTTGGGAATGCATCTTTAGAACAGATCTAATTTGTCACAGCGATATCTATGCTAAAATGTAGTCACAGCAATATCTACGCTAAAATTTAGTCAAATTGATTATTTAACATTTAATTAACTAACCTAAAAATATTAACAATAGATTATCTCCATGCTTTGATTCAATCAGATTATAAAAATGACCCTTCGAAAGATAAAAGGTGAAGCTGTCTTAATTTGACCATGTCACATGTATATTGTCTGTAAAGGTTGAGGAGTTTTGAGAAAAATTTAAATACTCAATGCAATTTAACTATTTTTGGACTGACATTCATTTAAGAAATTCATTAAGGCCCCTGTGCATGAGTAAAATATTGAAATAAATTCTCTCATCTTGCATTGCACTACATGTATAGAAATTATAAAATCACCATATTTTGTCTCAAAAAGAACGAAGGATTCTATGTACCAGCCATTAAACCCCCTGTTTCATCTAGAATGACAGGAGACAGTAGTTTTTGGAATGGACTTTTGTTATTTCCAATGATGATAATAATAAATGTTCATTTCTATAGCGTCAAAAATCCAGCAATAAAAGTGCTCAGTTCGTAATGATTATGTGTATCTTACTTACAACATGTATTTTTGTAAATAAATGTTGTTGTTTTTTTGTTTTTTTTAGCTGCTGCATTTAAAGCAGGTAAAATTGCCAATAACCCGTTCCAGTCTGGTCAACCTGGACCAAATGGAGCCATGATACCACCACCTGCAGCACTCGGTGAGTTGTACTCGTAATTACACTAGCCAAAGACTCAGAATATTGTTAATTTTGTCAGTTGTTTCATAGCAACCATTTTCCAAACAAAAGAGTATATTGAACAGATTGTGTAGCATTATAATGAAGCACAAATATAATACATTGATTCTAAATGTGTTTGTGTGATCTTAAAAGTTGCGGCCATAACTGAAAAAATGATCTTAAAAGATGTGTCCGTAACTGAAAAAAACGTATAATTGCTGGTTTACACACAAAACAATTATATGGAATAAAAGTTGCTTAGAAGTTTATTTTTGGCAATGTTTCGATGAGAGGGTTATCTCATCTATCAAGCAAAGATAAAGGCGAGAACCCTCGTCAAAAAGTCACCAGAAAAAACCCTCTAAGTAACTCGTATTACATATATTTGTGTCGTGTGTTATTCTCATCCAGTTACTAAATGCTGCTTAAACATACATTATGCAAAAGCCAAAACTGTCTATTGCAGGTCTTTAGGCCTAAAATGTTATCTAAATTATTAATTAACTTATCCAACCATAATCAACTCTTGATGCCATTGTTTACCTGCGATCTTTTGTGGATTTGAATACATTTTGTGATGGATAATTTAACATAAAACTGGATAATCAAGACATTGTTTATTATCATACCAACGTTAGTAATGATGATCGAGGCTAGCCTAAAATTGAATTGTTAATATCTTGGTTCAGAGTGAAGCAATTTGACAGAAATTTTTAGCATTTTCTGTCTTTATTATATATTTTTCAACTATTATTGCGAGAACTGTCAGCTCTTTATCTAATCTTACCTACCGGTAATTCCCCTTTAAACAGATGGGGCGAAAAACCGAGGTCCCGTGTACATATTGGCGTGCACGTAAAAGATCCCTTGGCAGTTGGAATTCGATATAAGAGTAGGCCGTAGCGCCGCTGCCCGGGCAAAATTTCCTTCATTGCACACTGTATGGCGTATGCATGTCTTCATTAGCCCAGTTTAGAAGCAGAACAGTTTGACGTTAAACCCCATTTCATTTCATTTCATTTCCCCTTGAAACAATTTCTAATTGCTGTAATTGGACTTAAAAGCCTAAGGCCTTGAATATCATTCTGTACCTTGTCCAGAAATCAGACATTTCAAAATATAAGTAAATAAAACGATTATATTAATTTTTCTTCTTCTCTGATTTTTAAATTATTTTTATATGTTTTTTTATTAGGCGGTAAGCCAGGTGGTCCAGGTGGTCCTGGGCCTAACATGCCGGGAGGTCCGATGCCTGGTGGTCCGATGCCTGGAGGTCCAATGGGTCCAGGTATGCCTATGATGGGACCTGGGGGCCCAATGGGTCCACCTATGATGGGTAAGTAATAAAGTTAAATTGAAACAAATTGTAAAAAATGTAAAACATGATTAATCTAGATTATGGAGCTACTGGGACAGATTGGGCACAGAGGTTAGAGAGTAGGATTTGTTATCAAACGGTTACTAGTTCGAGATTTGAATTGTGCCTTGAGTACTTTAACAAGACACTTCATCCCTGTATTCGAGCTTCTACCCAGCTACAACTGGGTACTGGCAAGATAGTGTATTCCTGTCAATGGGTACTGGTAATATAGTTTATTCCAGTCTACCCAGCTGTAAATGGGTAATATAGTGTATTCCATTCTACCCAGCTGTAAATGGGTACTGGTAATATAGTGTATTTCAGTGTACCCAGCTGTAAATGGGTACTGGTAAGATAGTTTATTCCAGCTTCTACCCAGTTATAACTGGGTACTGGCAAGATAGTGTATTCCTGTAAATTGGTACTGGTAATATAGTTTATTCCAGTCTACCCAGCTGTAAATGGGTACTGGTAAGATATTGTATTTCAGTCTACCCAGCTGTAAATGGGTAATATAGTGTATTCCAGTCTACCCAGCTGTTAATGGGTAATCTTAGGATGGTGTATACAATTACACCCAAAAAATTTGCACTATTTTTACTGAAGTGCTGTAAAGTTTAGTATCTAATCATACATGTAATTTATATATTTTTATTTTTCAGGTATGCGACCGCCCATGGGACCAATGGGACCAATGCCCCCAATGATGGTACATGGTGGTATGAGACCACCCATGGGGGGATCAGGTGGACCTCCTCCTAACAAGATGCCAAGGAAAAATTAACAAAAAGACTTGTATATTTATCGACTCACTGAGTAGTGTATGGTGTGTCTGGATTGAGCAAGACTACATATTTTCATGTGTTTTTGTTTCACTGAAAAGGACTGGATAATTAAGTCACACCACCACAACAAACGTGCGCAGAAACAAATCTTCAGATTATTTTGCTTTAAGAAAGATTGTTGTTTTGTTTAATGTTTAGATTGTAACAGATTCATCATTTGTTCTAGAAACAACGTAATCTCTAGTATTTGATACTAAAAATAGAATGTAAATAGATCGTCACACTGTCTGAATCTTCAGGTCAGTATCCACTGGACATGACAACCTACAACCACTCGTGGGGGATTGGATGGCTGAATGGTTAGCACGTGCGCGCTGTATCATAAAGCCTGTCATTGAGTCAACTGGCGTGGTTTCGAATCCCCGGTTGTACGTGACAATGAGGGTTTTCTCCGGATCCTCCAGTTATCCTCCCACTACTAAAGACCCCTACGCGCAAGTGAATTATTGAAATAAAATTGAACCATGTTAGTCCCGAAATGACCTAGTTTGTGTCGAGTGGACGTTAAACCCCATTTTTCTCTCTCTCTCTCTCTCTCTCTCTCTCTCTACATTGCCAGAAAATTTGATATAAGAGTAGTCCGTAGCACCGCTGTCCAGGCAAAATTTCCCTACTAGGACACTGCATGGCATATGCCCGTCTTCATTAGCCCAATCGAAACAGAACAGCAAGATATGGTGGCTGTTAGCGGCCATTCAAATGTCATCTAAATCGTCGCCTTATGAAGAAGGCGACAAGTCGACGAAATCAACCCGCTGACAATACAAAATAACCCGACGATCGTCGCCTTCATTTCATCGACTTGTCGGGTCAATTCTGTCGATTTGTCGCGTGAACTTATTCACAACCCGACAAAATACAATTATTTCGACTTCTGTGCGCATGCAAGTTATCCAATCAGCAAATGCGCAAGCTCGAGTTTGACTTCCGAGGCGACAAGTCGAAATAATTGTATTTTGTCGACTAGAGCATGCGCATTTGAATGGCCACTAACAGCCACCATAGCAAGACGTTAAACCCCATTTCATTTCTTGTATTCCTGAAATTCGAATCCTTCTAAATGCAGTACGATGAATATTTGCAGATTTTATGTAGACCTGTCACGATAGGGGTGGACAAAACAGACATTTATTTGTTGTTGCATCTGGTGGGATACTGGCCTTGAAACATACATCGGCTGCCATGACTCCATTAAAGGTTTTAAAATGGGTCTGCTCAGCTAGATAGTTGAGTGTCACTGATGAATTCCCGTCGACAAACGTCGCCCTTTAGGGTTTTGTGTCAGCTATAATTTTAAAATATGTCTGCTCTCTGGTATGAATTCACATCAACATGATGTCAGTCATTCTCTTTTAAAGCGTCAGCTCTGGTAAATAGTTGGGTGGTCAGATCTAAATATTAAGGCTACAAGATGTAAACGGGGCTAGCGCTAACCCTTACCCACAATCTTCGGCAACAATCACGTGCCCTAACCCTGTTTATATCTCGTGACCTGGACAAAATCTGCACTTGGACGTAATATTTAGATCTTACCATATTTGGGTGTCACTGATGAATCAAAGTGAAGTCACCCGAAGGTTAATGTAAGCCATCATGATTCATTTCATATTTTATTGATTTTATTTGTAAAATAAACGGAATTCATTTCATCATATTAAAACGTATCGTAATCTCTGGTATTTTTTTTAAATTGTCCCCAGCATTTCGTACTATTAAAATAGGTTGTTCATCTGTCCATAGAGTGATGTACAATGGGAAGGGGGCCAAATGATTAAGAGGTGTTCGTTACTTTATGAGGTCTGTCAATGGGTGGCAAGGTTTCAATTCCTTGCTTGTTGTATTTGACAAGGAGTAGGGTTTTCCCCTCCCCTCAAAGCTAATGACCTAGTTTGTGTCAGTGGGTGTTAAACCCTGTTTCTCTCTCTCTCTCTCAATTGGGACAACGGTGTATTAACCCAGCTCCCTATGGACTGTCTTTTTACCAGACGTAGCTCAAAGTATGGATCGGGCAACCTATATGTCCCCTCATTTTAAATTTTCACCCTACATAATGTGTTGGGAGCCACGATGGCTAAGTGAGTAAGACGCCGGCTCGCTAGCCTGGAGGTCGCGGGTTCACTCTCAATGTTGGCCGAGAAAGTTCATCAGGATTTTCTGGCATGGTTTCTCCTTGTCGGAGGTCCTTTGTACAAATTGGTGTGCATGCAAAAGATCCCTTGGAATTCGATATAAGAGTAGGCTACAGCGCCGCTGTCTGGGTAAAATGTCCCTCATAGCACACTGTATGGCGTATGCCCGTCTTTTTTCGTACACCCCCATTTCTTTTAATTTCTTTTTAGTGTATTTCGTGGTCTTAATATGGGTTTCACAGGTTTGGAAGGGTTGCAGGGGATGGGACAAAAATTTTCTTGCTGTGGCACATACAAATTCTCTCAGCGGCAATGGTGGCTTTCCGGGCAGACAAATATTCGCAGTTATGTTACTGTGGTTACTGGGAGCTTTTTACATTGCCACCCCAATTGTTTCCTGGTAGACCGGAGAAAGTTCAGGTCGGGTATTCAATCCCTGCATTGGCCAAGAAAGTGCATCCAGATTTTCTGGTGTGGTTTCCCCTTGTCTGTGATGCAAGACAGAGGTCCTGACAAGGACAGCTGTCTAGTCATTTGGATGGTATGAAAAACCGTGGTACTGTGTACACATTGGCATGCACGTAAAAGATCCCTTGACAGTTGGAATTCGATATAAGAGTAGACAAAGTGCTGCTGTTCAGGCAAAATTTCCCTCATAGTACATTGGATGGTGAACAGCTCTTCATTAGCCGAGTTCAGAGCAGAACAGTAGGACGTTAAACTCCATTTCATTTCGTTTCATTTTCCTTGGTACACTGCCTGCATGTTGTGATATTCTCCGTCAAAAAGGAAACAATGTTAGTATCAAGTAATAATTTGAAGAGCCCCGGGGAAGAACGATCTAAGTTACTTTTTCAATGAACCCCAATTAATGGCGCCATCTGGTAGCAAATTGTATAAGCTTTCTGTGGAACAATCAATTTCAGGTAAGAACGACCGGAGTCGCATCGAACCAAGGACCTTCTGAAATGGCCTCCCGGACAAATACGTCCATCGTACTCTTTATTTGACCATAATTTGGCTGAAAAGTGGAAGTCAGTTGTTGTACTGGTAATTATGATTCGTATTAAACATCATTTTGAAGTTGTAATTAAACCCACTCTTTTTCTGTTTTCGCGTCAAGCATTCTCGTCCAAAAGTCTGTTTTGTCTTTTATGCGAAAAGACAAAAATGTGACTTAGATCGTTCTTCCCCTGGCTTCATCATTTTATTTATCCACATAATTTAAATCAATGTTACAATCCTGTTTACATGTACCGCAGCACGCAGCTTGATTCTGGTTACAGTGTCCACAATTCATTTTGTCTCGGCCTTGACGACAATATCTATGGACGTTCTGATAGTTACCATAGCGACAACCTGTTAAAATAAAAGAAATAACAGAATTAAAAATAAACTAGTAGGTTTACATGTAATTTGCATGCATGTGTGACGTTTAGGCAACAGAGGACTGGTATGGCTGTATACATCAGATTCAAAATTCTAACGTGCTATCGTTACGCTGAACAAATTAAGAAATTGGATTATACATTGTCTAAATTTAGAAATTACATGAATAGAAGCTAAAACTTAGACGATAGCACAATAGAATATTGTCTTAATTTAGAAATTACATGAATAGAAATTAGACGATAGCAAATTAGAATTTTGAATCTAATATACCGCTATAGACTTGGCCCTGGGCAGTCAGAAAACTGATTAGCAGGAAATATTTGCTTCTTCGTTATTATCACTGTATTATTACTCGGGGCGAGTTCATTAGCTCCCAATATTAACTTTTTTTCTTCTGCAAATTAAATTCTAAAACAACTTTTAAAATTTATTGAGAAAAACAGAAATGTGTTGGAAGTACATTTGGATAAAAAAATATTTCCTATTTAGTGTAAATGGCTAAATAAAATAGTACGCGAAGGCGTAAAATGAGTAAAAGGCGTCAATTCTGACCGGATCAGTTTGTGTTAATACGTCTGATGTAAAGAACACGTGTGCTATTGAGGAAATCCCTCTCTGCCCATTGCTGGATTGACTTATACTTGAGCTTTTGAGGGAGTGTGTCTATTCTTCCTGTTCAAACAAATCTATCCCAAGTACAGCAACATGACAGCCCTTCGTTTAATCTGAGGTCTTCCCTAAAACTTTGGACAGTGATTTAAGGTATTAAAAACGGTGAAAGTATTGTTTGTCTCCAAAAAGTATTGTTTACGGTGTAGCCATTTGATAGCCTCGTTTGTCATGCAATTAGTTTTTCTGCAATATTCTGCCATGCACTGGTTAATTGTGCGTTATAAATTTCGTGATTCATATTTGGTTCAATTTGGAGCCGAATGATATTAGTACGCAGTTAGGGATTGGTTATAAATCGGACTAGAAGCGTAGACCAAAGTGCCACTACCCAGACAATATGTCCCCTTATAGTACACTGTATGGCGTATGCACGTTTTCGTGAGCTAGGACGTTATGCCCCATTTCATTTCATTTCCGTTCTTGGCGACTTACCGTGTATATAACCATAGTTTGTTTTCAATTCATCGGCAAGCTTTGCACACCACTGCGCGCACTTCCCTCCTGCGTTCAGATAACACATGTGTGCTCTTCGATATTTACAACCCCCTGTAATTGTAAAATTGTTTAAATGTCAGTTAAAATACATAGGGCACAGGGCTTTGAAATGCTATTACTGTATATGCCAAGGGTAGATTATTTATACTAGTTACAATTTTTGACCCGGATGACGTATTTCATTTCAAAGCACGTGCGAGTGTCTGTATTTTAAGTTGTTTAATGGTCTCGAGCTTAAAGGAGCTAAATCGGTAATATTTAGGACCTAAAAATTGATACTAATGCGTCGCAACGCATATAATAATTCATTTTATGATCAGTAGTGGAATACCGCATTTTATCAGTGAAATAAAAGTGTTATTTCACTGGCTAGTTGTTTTTACCTAAAATGATTGTAAAATCATAAAATAAATAGAACATTTGTCGTTTTGTCGTGAATAACATATTTTATTTCATCTCTAAGCAAGAAAACGTTTATATTTTCACTCATGCTATGCATTCGTGAAAATATAAGTTTTCTTGCTTCTCGATGAAATAAAATATGGTATTCACTCTAAAACGACAAATATCCTCTATGTAATGTGAATGTATATCAACTGATTTAAATTCAATCGTTTCTGTTTTTACTCTAATTTCTTATCAGTTATGTTCGGCAAAATACGCCAGAAGTCTCAATCGAATGGCAATCTCTAGCGTCTGGTTATTCCAGTCTACATCGATAGTATTTATTGCGCATGCTCTCCAGAAAAGAACATGGCGTCACAGGACTTGTGGAATATGCCTAGCCTCATTTTTCGAGTCCCTTATTACAAATGGCGCTAAAACGCATTAGAGTAGACGATTCGTGTACCAATTGTAAAATGTTTATTTTGTCTTTAAATATTGGATATCAGAAGGTCATCTTTTCCCGGTAAGATCACAATATCAATGTTGATTTAAACTGACAAATAATTCGGGTTTTCACTTTCGAAGATTTTGCATGATATTGAGTTAGATAGAGACTTAGCTACTTTGAGACATTGTGTAATATATTGAAATAACAACTCGTGACTGACGCCCCTCTTCTCGACCATTAAACCATACATATAGCATTGTGTAAGGATTATTCAGAGTACTCACCGATCAATTTAGGAGTGGGATCTCGGAGAGCCGAATGGACACCTGTAACAAATTAATAAACTGTTTATTCTGAACATATTAAATTTCAAAACAATCTTTTAAATGTCTGTCAACCTATGGTAATTTTTATTTCTATTTAATCCTTATATGATTATTTGCTTGATAACGATACCTGTATGTGTATCGAAACGTAGCATGTTAATAAATTCAGAAGTAGTATATCCATATAAGTGTTTTTAGTAAGTTATTGTCGGAGAATTCTGCCTAGGAAGCGACAGTCTGATTAAAATAGCCTACATTTCGTTTCGGTTTTTTTATACTTTCGATGAAGATCTGACCAGTTGTAGAGGAAGGTCGCGTCATACGAGCGGCTTTTTGACTCTATGATGTCAAACATTCGATTAACGGGCAAATCTCAGCTATATTTTGGAGAATAAAACTGCTTAATTTTGTGTTAAAAGCCCCTAAATTCCTCTACCTTAAAACCGAGCAACTAACTCAGTATACGTGATATGTTTTCAAACAAGTTAAAGCGGGAATTGCAAATTTTCTAAGAAAGTCAAAACGTAATTATTTCTATGTCTTTTGCTCAATAGGTTGTCAACTCACAATTATACGATCATAGGTGTCATTCTCACACTTAAAACTCATTTACACAGGAAATAATAACATAATTACCTCCCTTGTTTTCTGTTCTCCACTATGGAGTAGCTTTTTTCAAACGTTTGAAAATGAAGAGGAAAATGATATTTTTGCCAATTTCTCAGCTGGCAATAGTGAATTATAGGATTAATAGGATTATTCTTTAACAAGGTAGGACTGTTTATAGATACCATCTATTTTCAGGCTTTATTTTAATAAATTTTAAAAATATAACGTAAAAATTTGCAATTTCCGCTTTAAACCCGCCAGTCTTCATCTGAAAATGGAGACCGGTGTGCTGATCTCCCAGAGATTTTGGAAATTCTGTATGAAAATGTGTGAAATATAAATCTTCTGATTGTGGTTTGTACATATCGTGTATATAGTGTTTTTAGCCATCTTATAATTTAATCGTTCCTCTACTTTACTTTCTTTTTTTTTCTCTTTTATGTCTTTACAATATGTATGTACTTTTATGGAGGGAGGGGGGATCCCCTTGTCAGTGGTGCAGGACGGGGGCCTGACAAGGACAGCTGTCTAGTCCTTCGGATGAGACGAAAAACCGAGGTCCCGTGTATATATTGGAATGCACGTAAAAGATCCCCTGGCAGTTGGAATTCGATATAAGAGTAGGCGATAGTGCCGCTGCCCGGGCAAAATTTCCCTCATAGCACACTGTATGGCGTATGCCCGTCTTCATTAGCCCAGTATAGGAGCAGAACAGTAGGACGTTAAACCCCATTTCATTTTATTTATGGGGGGGGGGGGGGCTATAGGCTTCTGTATGTTGTCCAATTCACTTTCTATGAATAAATATTGTTTAGAAAAAAACAAATATTATACGGCGTCTAGACAAAACTAGACTTTTATTTTATAAAAATAACTGTGTAGGTGAAATTTATCTTTCGTTATCTTTCGTTATCAAGTACAGAATGACTAAAGATTATCAGGTCACCCGAAATCCGGTCGACTCAATATTTTGAGCTGAAATTTTGAGACACGGCAAATACACCATTCCTCTATATTTTGGCGCTTAAATTTCATACGTACACGAACTTTTATTTCTGAGACTCTGTTAAAAGGGTGATGGTCCCTTTAACCAATTAGCGTTGATGTTTCTAGAGAAGGACACCCACAGTCCCGTGCATGCCACGCCAAGAACTCACTGATACAGACCGTTTCATTGGCTTATCCCACACATCAACTAGAACTCGAGTTATATAACAACTATTCCACATCCTAGTGTAGTAAAGACAAGTAAATCGAAATTTTGAGCTATAAAAAACGAAAGGAAATAGGATCTGTGTTTTAATCAAATTGGGGAAGCAATGTTTCGGGCTACACTTGGTCTATTCTCACCAATATATATCTCGGAGTTTTGTACTTCACTTCCTAGCAATTGAAGGCCGAATTTGAAAAAGACCAAAGGTTCTTCTCGATTTGCCCAGACATTATAGTCGATAGTCAAACTCCCTGACCGCTCGACTCACTCCAGGATTCTAGCCCCGGATTTTAAAGTCGTTTGTAACATGAATGGGAAATCTTCCTTTGTTCTTTTCGGTGAATAAGCAGATTGTTTTCCCTCTAGTAGATTGGGTGGAGCTTAACCGTGCAATAACTAGACATGTTCAATGTTATTGCACAGTTTAGCTGGTTTACACTAGTTTTAGTAGAAATCATACAGAGAAGTGGGGTGGTTTATCATCCCAAACTTAGGCTGCCTATCTACAGCTAGCTCCGGCTGAGAATAGGCCCTAAGCTAATTAACCGACATTTTAATTCCTACATCGACGATTTTAGTATTTATTTCTCTTCTATTGTCATATTGAATGAAATTAAATATGTTTATTTAGCCGCTGTGTGTATGAAAGATGTCAAACTAATCAAAGCCGAATCACAAAATAGTCCTCTAATTATTCAATATGGCGGCGCCCATGAAACATAATTTCACAGAGGCGGTTTTGTTTGCGAAAACAAATTTAGGAGGATCTAACCTTGTTTTGAAAGATAAGCAGATTGAAACTCTAAAGACAGTTTACAATGGTAAAGAATTTATTGCAATATTACCCATAGCACATATTATATATCGCTTTTACGCGAGTGTCAGCGACATGGCGTGTTTACATAAAACACACGTGCGTGGGTTATTTTTACTCTGTTGTCTAAACAAATCGGTGTTTAGTCGATAAGTCCCGCCCCAAAATGATCACGTGGGCGTTTTAAATGGCGGTTAATCGGGACAGTGTCACATTCTGGGAAGTATGACGTAGATGGGTCGCTGCGTGCAGTATGGTGGTTTATCTGTGCAATAACAATAAACATGTTGAGCAGTTGTCAATGTTACAAGTCATTTATAGCACGCTTCATTCGTTAACACATTCGTTAACAGGTTTAACGCCTCGGTCTTCGGCCTCTGGTTAAACCTGTTAACTCATGAAAGCCGTGCTATAAATATAACTTGACAAACTGTCGTCTCCGACGTTCACTTACCACTACGGTCGGGGGTAGCGAGGAAATGGTCGGATGCAAGGTAGACCGGCCTAAGTTAGTGTTGGCTCGTTGTTCGTCATTCGCGAATCCCGAATTACGAGCTGGTTTGTTATTCGTTACTCGAATCGAGAATAACGTGCCAGCTTCACGTTGCCTGTAATGAGTAACGTAGTAGTATTTAACTTAAAAGGACTGGCTGAAAAGTTCTGAAGCTGATCAGATACATCAATTGGGCTGAAACAAACTTTTGCCACCAACATGTGCAATCGTTGACATTAAAACCGCAAGTGTAGAGTTATTATTGTCTTTGTACCAGACCATCTTGTGGGGATCACGTGGCTAAGTGGGTAAGACGCTAGCTCGCTAGCCTGGAGGTCGGGTGTTCGATCCCTGCATTGGCCGAGAAAGTTCATCCAGATTTTCCGGCGTGGTTCTCCCTTGTCAGTGATGCAGGACGGAGGGGCTGACAAGGAAAGCTGTCTAGTCGTTCGGATGGGCCGAAAAACCGAGGTCCCGTGTACACATTGGCGTGCACGTAAAAGATCCCTTGGCAGTTGGAATTCGATATAAGAGTAGGCCGTAGTGCCGCTGTCCGGGCAAAATTTCCCTCATAGCACACTGTATGGCGTATGCCCGTCTTCATTAGCCCAGGTTAGGAGCAGAACAGTAGGACGTTAAACCCCATTTCATTTCATTTCATTTTTCCAGACCATCTTGTGAACCCACCCATTGAAATCACCAGAAATAGACTGAACTAGCTAAAGAGCAGTTATCAACCCAGATACATGCCGACATGGTCTCCATCGACTTTGTACAGGTCTTTCAAAGGCCGTACATTGAACTTACATTCACATTCAAGTTTCACACCTAAGGGGGCAATATTTAGGGTTTCAGTTTGGACCATCCCAGGACCATAATCATCTGTTATGCGCCATTTTGTATTCAGGGGGTGTACACTTTCATTTGAAATTAGTTTCAACTGGTATCTCGAATGTATGAATATAACCATTTTTTTAAGCCCGGTGGTCGATATTTAGGATATCACTTTGGGCCGTTCCATGGCCACAATGGTCTGATATGGACAATTTCGTACACAATGAGATGTACCTCGAATGTATGAGTATAACCCATTTTCGTGCTGAGCGACTTTGTACAGGTCTTCCACATATAGGCTTAGAACTTTCCAGCCAGCCCTCGTATATTAGAAGTGTGTAACATGTTTTTAACTTTATTGAATTTCAACCGCTTTACGCCAGCTGATGCGAAATTTGTAAACATACTATTAAATGATTAAAAAAAAAAATACTTTGACGTGACAATTTATTGAATTAATTAAATTATATCTGAAAAGACCCAGTCAGGCTTGAAATAAAACCTTAAGCAATATTAAAATATTATATCTATCCGATATTGGAACGAACGCAACGTTAACTACAGTAACGGGTGCGTTTACAATTATTCGGTGTGAGGGGAGGGAGGGGGGTTGGGGGAGGGGAGCAAACGTGCGTGTTAGATCAGAGGGTCTGTTATTGAGTCTCTCGATCTCTCTCTCTCTCTCTTTTAAAATACTGATTGTCATTTGCATGTTTTGACAATATCTAATTTATCCAAGCGATATCTGCGCTAAAATATTCTCATATTGATTATTTAACATTTAGTTAATTAAACCCAAATTCTATTGAACACGTTACAAGACGCATATTTGTGAGTCCGAATAAATAAACCCAGGGCTGTGATATAACCATAGATAAACTCGGGGATGTGATATAAGCATTTATAAACCTGTAACGGTAAATCTCTTTGATCTTTGGGGTATATGCTATGCCCGGAATAACTTGTGGTCTGAAAGGCGGGGCGGCTTTGGATATATACAGGGAAATTTGGGGTTACGGGAATTCTGGGATATTCTCATCTAGCGTGCATGAAAAGATAGACGGTTTATAAGCAAGATAAAGTCCTCGACTTCGGTTATGCTGGGGAAGAAAGACTTCAGAAAAAACCCTCGACAGAAAAACCTCGGCCTACCGGCCTCAGTTTTTCTTTTTCTCGGGTTATTTTCTTCAGTCTTTCTTTCCCCAACATAACCTCGGTCTCGTGCTTTATCCTACACAGATAAACCCAGGGTTTGATATAACAATAGATAAACCCAGGAGTGTGATATAACCATAAACCCAGGGATGTGATATAACCATAGATAAACCCTGGGATGTGATATAACCATAGATAAACCCAGGGGTGTGATATAACTATAGATAAACCCAGGGGTGTGATATAACTATAGATAAACCCAGGGGTGTGATATAGCCATAGATAAACCCAGGAGTGGGATATAACCATAGATAAACCCTGGGATGTGATATAACCATAGATAAACCCAGGAGTGTGATATGACCATAAACCCAGGGATGTGATATAACCATAGATAAACCCAGGGATATGATATAACCATAGATAAACCCAGGGGTGGGATATAACCATAGATAAACCCTAGAACGAATACTTAAACGCAAATATGCGTCATCTCTAATAGATGTATATAGACATGAGGATTAAGACATTTAAATAATAAACCAGGTAACCCAATTCAATTTAGTCACGCGGTTGATTTTTATTTTAATTATATCAATTAAAATTTGTAATTTACTTCCAAACCTATGAATAAATCAATCATTTCACTCATTATTAAAATGTAATTTTATTTAAACTCTATTGGTTTTAAATTTTAATTTACATCCAAACCTATGAATAAATCAATACATTCGCCCATTATTTAAATATAATTTTATTTGGTACTATTCAGACTGACTCAGTGATTGTTTGATATCAGTATATTCTATTGTTCATCAAAGGGTGTATACATCCGAAAAAAATCAGATATGACATTATATGTTTTTTAATAAGAGAATGTAATACAATTATTACTGTTGGGAGTCACGGTGACTCGATGAGTAAAAGGCCGACTTGCTAACCTGAAGGCCTCGGGCTCGTGTAACACTATCTTAGTTATACCAGAGATGAGTTTAGTAAATATAGGATTTATTTACAACAGGTATATAAAACAGCTACAGTTACATACATACAACAACAATATAAGGAACTAAACTACATCGGGAACTAGACGCTACATTACTATATTAAATCCAGCATTCCGTCCCTCTGCCAAGGCAGCGGCTGAACTCGGGAGAGTCCATACGTCGGTCTGTGCGTCTCTCCTCTCCCTAGACGTCTGTCTAACTGTCAGCAAACTCCTCGTTATATACCTTCTCGGGCAATAGATAAGACACATTGTCATACAAGCAATTGTCTGATTTTATCTCGTCATGGCATGCTTACTGACCTGTGCGTATTCCTTTGCAGAAATGCGGAGCGTGTGCACAGATCATATGTAGTTTGTAAATGACATATGGGATTAATTACATGTTTTATTAGATCATAGCCAGTTCATGCCTTAACAGAAGTTTATACAGAGTTGAAAAGTCAATATCATATATATTATCAAAAAAAAACCAGCTGATGTCATACAGTTCTAAGCACCTAAATGACCGTTCAATTTGATGAAAGTTATAGAGTACTTTGTCACACTCGCCCCCGGTGATGGCCGAGAAAGTAATGGGCGTATATTGGCGAAACATCCCGACCGATTTCAGTGAGAACAAAAGAGCATCACACGGAAGTTACAAAACAAGAACATTACAACACATCTACCAAAACCCAAAGCATAAAATCAAATGGGATAATACAGAAATACTAGCCAGAAATTTATCAACATGGAAAAATAGAATTGTACGAGAAGCGCTAGAAATTCAAAAACATAAGCCAAAATTAAACAGGGACTCGGGACATTTTCTCCTAAATCTTTGGGTGGATTAATTTAATCCCTAATTAATATGTGGTTTTTTTATCAGTGTATGGTTTCCTTCCCTAACTTTTCGATTTCTTTTCTATGCGGTTAACCCCCTTTTCATCTTGTAGTTAGTGGTTTCATCTGCTAATTAGCGTTTAATTGTTATCTATATAATCTGCTAAATTCAACTCGTTTCTAATTGTTTTCAATACATTACAGTCTTTCATCTTGTTAATCCTTTGTAATTGTTTATCCATATTATTACTTCTCTCATGTTCTTAATTAATGATTAATCTGTTATATGGTTTCCAATTGTTATCTTTATATTGCACCACATTTTTGTTAAATATCATGATTTGCTTGATAACGATATCTGTATGTGTATCGAAACGTAGCATGTTAATAAATTCAGAAGTAGTATATCCCTATAAGTGTTTTAATTAATTAATAAATTGAAATACTGCAAACGAAAATTCAGTTTGAAATAAATTACAATATACAAATAATTAGGATATATTTTGTGTGAAACCACAGCCCAATAGCCTCTTACATATCCTGCACATAGGAGTCCATCTACTTCATTCCTCGAGAATAGATCTCTGCCCTAAATGGCCGCCATGTCAAAAAATTAGTATACTGTTTAGTAATGCGTTTCTACTCCGTTTCACATCTGTTATACACACAAAGACTAAATAAACTTGTTCAATTACATTAAATGGTAGCATAATAAATACTTAACAAATTTCTTGAAGTATACTTCGTGTTTTCGACTAAAATCGTCGATTTAGGACTCATAATGTCGGTCAACTAGCTTAGTGTCTGTTCTCAAGCAGAGCTAACTGTAGACAGACAGCATAAGTTTAGTATGAAATGAAATGAAATGGAGTTTAACGTCCTACTGTTCTGTTCCAACTGGGATATAATGAAGACGGGCATGCGCCATACAGTGTGCTATGAGGGAAATGTTGCCCTGGCAGTGGCACTATGGCCTACTCTTATATCGATTTCCAACTGCCAAGGGATCTTTTACGTGCATGCCAATGTATACATGGGACCTCGGTTTTTCTTCCCATCCGAACGACTAGACAGCTGTCCTTGTCAGGCCCTCCGTCCTGCACCACTGACAAAGGGGAAACCACGTCGGAACATCCCGATGAACTTTCTCGGCCAATGCAGGAATTGAACACCCGACCTCCAGACTAGCGAGCCAGCGTCTTACCCACTTAGCAACTGTGGCTCCAAAAAGTTTAATATGTCCCCTTACCTTCACTCTGTATACCCATAATACAAATTGATAGAAGAACGAGGGTAATAGCTGCCTGGGTCATCCTCGCTCTATAACAAATATCACCTTTCTCTTTAATTAAACTATGTAACTTCTAACTACTGAAAATATCTGACAGATCTATATATACTATATATACATCATGTGACATCAAACGAATTATACAAGCAACACCCATGGGCGGATCCAGGAATTTTTGCATGGGGGGGGGGTGCCAGGTTCCTGAGACAACCCCCCCCCCCCCCTCCCGCATTGCGTCTATCGTCATTTTGGCGTATATACATACACATTAAGCTTTTTAAACAGAGAAATTCAACACCTCGTCAATTTTATTATGAATTATACAATGACATTGTGATTCAATTTCATGAATGCAAAGCATTAATTGTGATATCACATAATGTCTATATCATTATCTCGTGCTTTAAGTGGCCATCCTGTCCCACATCTGACGATAAAGGATAAAGCACACAGCCGAGAAATTTTTCTCATAAAAAGTGTTGATTTACAAAAAAAATTATGTAGCTGAGCAGGTGGGGGGGGGGGGGGTTCGACCCCACAACCCCCCCCCCCTCTGGATCCGCCCCTGACACCACAATCGATAGTACTACATACACTGTAAAAAACAACAGAATTAAAATGAAATGGGGTTTAACGTCCTACTGTTCCGCTTCGAACTGGGTTAACGAAGACGGGCATACGCCATACAGTGTGCTATGAGGGAAATTTTGTCCGCACAGTGGCACTACGCCTACTCTTATTTCGTATTCCAACTGCCAAGGTTTCTTTTTAAGTGCACGACAAGGTGTAGATAAGATCTCAGTATTTTGTCCCACTAACGCCACTAACAAGGGAAAACTATGTTGGAGAAACCCGATGAACTTTCTCGGCCAGCACCGGGATCGAACATGGGACATACCGGTTAGAGAAGATAATTATCACCTTCGTGGCCGAATGGTTAACGCGCATGCGTTGGATGAGATGGTCAGTTATTGAATCAAGTGACGTGGTATCGATTCCTCGCTTGTGCGTGACAAGGAGTATGGTCGCCTGTCCAACCTCCTGAGTTTTCTCCGGGTCCTCTGGTTTCCTCCCACTGCTAACGACCTCGGCCCCTACGCTCAAGCGAATTAATTAAATAAAATTGAACCACATGTTAGTAAATGATCCTTTGGCAGTTGGAATTCGATATAAGAGTATGCCGTAGTGCTGATATTCGGGCAAAATATCCTAATAGCACTCTACATGGCGTATGCCCGTCTTCATTAGCCCAGTCGGAGCAGAACAGTAGGACGTTAAACCCCATTTCATTTCATTTCAAGTAATGTGTTTATGGTTTAATAAATCCATATTACCCACTATAAAACTACATTTACAATGAAACACAATCGGTTTATAAAAATGATATATATGACCTATTTAATAAATCTGTCGTATGTTTGACTATTGATTTCCCACCCAAACTATTCTAGAAACAAATAAAGCACGGGATGGGCTGTTTAATTTTAATTAAAAGTTTAATATTCGCAGTTTGATTGACGTGGCAGCCATGACTGACAAGCTGATCTTATTTTACAACTAGCGGATGACCGGCACTGCACAGGTTGTGCCGATAACTCCGAAGCCGAAAGCGGTAGTCCAACGCCACCTGGCCTATGTTACTTATCCATGCCCGGATTACCCAATGACGTCATTGGGGCTACCCATATACACCAAATTTTGGCCTCGGGACTTCCCTGATGTTACCTCAACCCTGATCAGACAGACAAACGGACAAAGAATAGTCATAGATATTGGTATAGATTGTTTTAATCAACATATTCATCGTTTGAATCTGTTACAGCAATAAACACTCGCACGGGTCTAATAACCAAGATCTCGTATAAAAGGTGACGTGCACGTAAAAGAAACATTGGCTGTTGGTATTCGATGAAAAGTAGTTGAAAACTCCACTGTCGTGGCAAACTGTCCTTGGATGGGGAATGACTGTCTTAATGTTCTCGGTTGGTACATGGGGGGAGGGGGGCGAATGGTTAGCGCGTGCGCATTGTATCATAAGCTCTGTCATTGAGTCAACTGGTGGGGTTTCGATTCCCCAGTTGTACTTGACAAGGAGTAGGGTCGCCTGTCCAACCTCGTGGGTTTTCTAAGGGCCCTCCGGTTTCCTCCCACTGCTAAAGACCTCTAGGCGCAAGCGAATTATTGATCTAAAATTGAATCATATGTTAGACCCGAAATGACCTAGTTTGTGTCGAGTGGGCGCTATAACCTTCTATTACTCACCAGGTGAGTCATTATTCTTCATCAATTGATAATTTCACAGAATAATAATAATAATAAAATACATCATTGTTTAAATGTTATTGAATTTACTGATATAAAAGGGACAATAACACTCGTGCTGGCTTGACAGCTCCAGTAAATAAATATTAGCCTTATTCTAAGTATTAGATGATTAAATGTCCTACCTGTTGTATACATTATCCATTAAATCCTATTTTACTTGTCCAGAGGGTTCAAAAATATTTTTAAATCCAAGTCACATTTGGAAAGGTTTTCGTTAGGCTTTTCAAATCATTTAGTTGAATTTTTCCAATTTTTCAAATTAGGTGTGTTAAGATGAAATTTGTATCATCAATTAATTGGAATACTTTAAAATAGTACAATTTGTTGACCAGAATAAAGATTGGGGCATATTATTCTGTTACAACAAGAGTGGTATTGAGCCTTTAATATCAGTATTGTTTTAATTCTCCCAGAACAAATAAAAAAAAATACATCACTGTTTAAATGTTATTAAATTTACTGTCAGTAATATAATATCAGTATATTTGTTTTTTAATTCTCCCAGAACAAATATATCGCTTGTCATTATCTCACACAATCTGTTTCACTGGGGTATATTGTGAAAAACTTCTTAGAACTCTGTACTTTTGTAAGTTGTTAGCATGGTATACGTCCGCTTCCACCACTGTGGCAGGCACGTGTTGCCAAGAAACTTGTCAGACAAAGTATATGGCACTTGGGATCGGAGACGTGAGACTGATTAGTAGGTCTATTCCAACTCGTTTCCTTAAAGGCTGAATACCACTCTTGTTGTAACTGAATAATATCTCCCAATATATATTCTGGTCAACAAATTGTACTATTTTTCAATATTCCAATTAATTGATGATACAAATTTCATCTTATCACACCTAATTTAAAAAATTGGAAAAATTCAACTAAATGATTTGAAAAGCCTAACGTAAACCTTTTCAAATGTGACTTGAGTTTAAAAATATTTTCGAACCCTCTGGACAAGTAAAATAGGATGTAATGGATAATTTACACAACAGGTAGGACACTTAAACATCTAATACTTAGAATAAGGCTAATATTTATTTACTGGAGCTGTCAAGTCAGCAAGAGTGTTATTGTCCCTTTAAATAAAGCCACAATGGCGTTTGGTAAAGACCAATCTGATCAAAATACAAATCTATATATCGTTTCGGTTTTTTTATACTTTCGATGGCCTACACTAGGCTACATGAAGATCTGACCAGTAAGATTCGTCAGAATTCATACGTCCACTCGACACAAACTAGGTTATTTCGGGATTGCGATATGATTCAATTTTATTTCAATAATTCGCTTGCGCGTAGGGATCTTAGCAGTGGGAGGAAACCGGAGAACCCGGAGAAATCCCACGAGGTTGGACAGGCAATCCTACTCCTTGTCACGCACAACTGGGGAATCGAAACCATGCCAGTTGACTCAAAGACAGACCTGATGATTGAACTTGGAGAAGAAAAAAAAAGCTAATATTACGAGCTAATAAACCCGTACCGATATCCTCTCTTTCTCCGTAGCGTAGCGGCGCCATCCATTGCTGACAGCTAGTTGTATTGGGATGCCGTCTATTGGCCTATAATTAATGATATAAAAATATCGGCCATAATCAGATTTATTTCTCTGGACGTGTTATGGTTGGTTTATCGAACCGTAAAAGGACCCGTAAAAGAAGACTACACAGGGTATTCCCCACAGTCATATCTTAAAATAGTAACAGGTTTTATCTTGATCATCCAGTCTTACAAATCTGTTGTCAAATCATATCAGCAATGTGAAGGCCACTGATTGACGTCACAGCACGTGTTGAAACATATCGACTCCGCGAAGCATAATGTTTACTATATATAACAAGCAATGCAACTTTGTCTTCATTCAAACGATTTTTCTTGGCAAGAAACGGGTGTATGAATCAAGGAGCTGATGATAGAAATAAAAGTATTAATTTTAGAGAAATTAAGATCTTCCACTTAAGGCTGGAAATTAAATAAACTGTAGTCTATTTATTTATTGTGTGATCGTGCCCATTCGAAAAAAAAAGTAGAATCATTTATTACAATGGCATTGCCACCAAATGGACCCATCGAAGTCGTCTTCTCTCTGGATACCACTGGATCCATGTCATCGATCCTCGATGAAGTTCGACATCGCCTTCAAGATATGATCACACGTCTTCAAGCAGATATTCCTGGCATTAGATTCGCTGTTGTTGCCCATGGTGATTATTGTGACGCCGAACATTTTTACGTGACGAAGCACGTTGATTTTACTGACGATTTACCCACATTATGTAACTTTATGAATGACGTCGGTGGAACTGGCGGAGGTGACGTCAGTGAGTGTTATGAACTTGTTCTGAGATTGGTGAGGGACAAATTATCATGGACGCCTTACTCTCAGCAGATTTTAATTATGGTTGGGGACGCCTATCCACACGAAGCTGATTATCCATTAAACGTTGATAAAATCGACTGGCGAGAAGAATTACACTTTTATACTCATGCTGTAAGTATGAATTAGTATGATCAAAAAAAAAAATAAAATTCTGAATATCCTAATTAGCCTAATATTAAACCCACTTCTCTGTAATTAAATGAAATGAAATGGGGTTTAACGTCCTACTGTTCTGCTCCGAACTGGGCTAATGAAGACGGGCATACGCCATACAGTGTGCTATGAGGGAAATTTCGCCCGGGCAGCGGCACTATCGCCTACTCTTATATCGAATTCCAACTGCCAAGGGATCTTTTACGGTTTTTCGTCTCATCTGAAGGACTAGACAGCTGTCCTTGTCAGGACCTCCGTCCTGCATCACTGACAAGGGGGAACCACGCCGGAAAATCTGGATGAACTTTCTCGGCCATGCAGGGATCGAACACCCGACCTTCAGTCTCTGTAATTAATGTAAGCTGTCTTTGATCGTTTCGTCATGTCATGTCATTGTTTCTATTATTCAGGGAGTACATATTTACGGCGTCCATGTTTTTGAAGATGAACAGTCGGCTAGTTTTATGAAAACCATATCCGAACAAACCAGTGGAGAATACATCAAGATGGCGGACTTTAATCACGTCTGTGATGTCATCATGGCTATTTGTTATCGAGAAAGAGGGGCGGACTTTTTAGAGGTAAGACAACGGTTGATCTTAACTTTGTTAAAATCTAGACTACATAAAATTCATTCTGCACACAGAGGACTATCTACTTTGAGTGTAGATCTCTGTCTTGAATGGCCGCCATATTCAAAAATTAGTATAGGTCTACTATTTTGTGACGTGTTTCTAACATGTTTTACATTGTTCGATTTTATTAGATGGAAGCAGAATAAACACTTCTCAAAATTCTCGAAGTATACATAGTGTTTTACATCAAAATATTAAGGCCACCTGCAGATTTCGTCAAGGTCATAAGACGTAAACAGGGCAAGCGCTAACCCTAACCCCAGACCTAACCCTTAATCCTTATTACCCTTTTTGTAGTCTGGACAAAGCATTATTCTAGTATTTTGTTATTTGTAGGGATATGAAGCTGAAGTGAGATCCAGATTCGGAAAGAAACCAATGGACGATGGTTTAGAAGATGTTTTTGGAGCTTTAAAAAGAGCCGATTCAAAAGCTAGTAATACAACACTGCCACCACCCTTGTCCCCGCTTAGCAGTATGACGTCATCCGAACCGTCTACGTCAGAGACAAACATCAGAAAGATTTCATCCATACCACACGATCCACTGAACAGGCTCCCCAAGTTAAAAACAGTAAGTTTATTTTTGTGATATTTGTGGTTCTCGATACAGTTAGATGTTAACACCAGATAATATCGACCTATTATTTAATTTTAAACTAATGCAAAATGAAGTTTGTCCGGAGAAATTTATAATTAAAGATTATTCCGTAAAGTTATATTGGACCCATCAAGAAGTTGAGTAGTCGTTTTTTTCTCTGTAAAAGGAAACTTTTTTGTTTTGTATTCTTCAAAGGAAAAGACGTTCAGAAAAAGTAGGCTAAGGCCCCAAAACAAATTATGTTTGCAGAGAAGTGGGCTTACAGGTTTCCCATTCTCATGGACTTTGCTTTGGTGAAATTGTTTGGATTTTGGTTTGATTTTTAAAATTTGTTTCAGAAAGTAAAAGCTCGTAAAGTTGCCACAACAAACATTCGAGGAGACGAAACTACGTCGATGCCGTTTATCAAACCCAAAATCACAAAGCACATAAGATACCCAAAGAAAATGGTTAGTTTTCTATTTCAATAATTGATTTGATATGCCTTTAACTAAGAATTTTCGCTATGACCCCATATCTATGAACGCGTATTACTTAAAAATTTGATATATTACTTTAACTAACGAGTTCCCGCTATAAACCCATTTGATATATTACTTTAACTAGGGGAGTTCGTGCTTTGAACCCATATTACTTAAAAATCTGAGTTCCTGCTATGAAACCATGTGGGTCACTGGGAAGAAAATAACCTTGTGGTACCATCTTCCTTCAGTGCCACGCTTATTTTGCATAACGCCTACTCCCGGTCTCGATAAGAAGTTTTGTATCTCATAGTTTGTATTTTGTATATTTTGTATATTATAGAAACCATCAGCAGCTAAATGCAAGAAGCCGGAATACAATCAACCTCAACGAAAATTACTCCGAGAAAGAGTTACCGTGAACAATTTCCTATACAACAATCTACATTGGTCAACTTGGAAATTGGCAATACAACCACGCCCTGTTACCAAGCAACCATCTCCCGGATGGAAAACCGTCAACAACCAACTCAGACGTACAGTGTTATTCCGAGGGAGCAGACGAACGCGACCAACCTTTTACGAAGTCGCGGTTCAAACGAAACCGGGTCACAAACGTCACGTTGTGTATTTTAGCGTGAAAAATTTTTCCGAGGTTCCTGAGAATTGGTTTAATGTTTTATTTGACGATGACGTGTCACACCAGGTGAAATCTGTGGTTTCCAGTGGTTGTCGTGTTTTTGTTCGTAGAGCTCACCTTGTAATTCGTAAACCCAATACCCCCACTCGTTTTCTCAATGACGTCAGGCGGGTGTACGACTATCCTTGGGGCGGATCTAGAGACGTATACATCCAAAACGATGACGTTTATATCTCAAAACAATGACGTTAACACATATTTAGCAATGCAGTGGTTTAAACAACAGGGCTGATAAAGTATTTGCTAGCTATAGGCCTATCAACTTCTCAAGATTCCTAGCAAAGTCAATTAACCAGTTACCCGTCCACGAGATAGATCTGTGATATGTGAATCAGATAATTTGGTATACAGGAGCAGGGCAAGGTGTAACATGACACTGTATAGAAAAAACTGGGAAGGACAAGTCTCCAATATGATCTATCCTTTGTTTTATTAACAATAAGAAAAGGGATGTTTTAAAAACTGGATGAAGTCGGTATATTGAAACTGAAGAAATATGAATGGAGCCAGGTGCAATAAATAACGAACGACAGACGTTACTTTATGTTGTGACGTGTGATAGAGAATGTCACGTGTCATTGTACATATAAACATTTATTATGAAGCAGATATTACCATGTAAATATTAGTTATACCTACACATGTAAATATTGGTTATACCTACACCTGTAAATATTGTTTACACCTGTATCATGTAAATATTGGTTATACGTGTAACATGTAAATATTGGTTATACCTACACCTGTTAATATTGTTCACACCTGTATCATGTAAATATTGGTTATGCGTGTATCATGTAAATATTGGTTATACCTACACCTGTAAATATTGGTTATACCTACACCTGTAAATATTGGTTATACCCACTACTGTAAATATTGGTTATACCTACACCTGTAAATATATTGGTTATATATCGTTAAATAAAGTTTTCAGATATAGACGGCTTCAATAATTTGTTCACATTTAAAAAAAAAAAGACACATTAATCTGCATTTTTTAAAAAGAAGGGGCTAGAAATGTTCGAGAAAAACACAGATCCACTTCCCGCACCCTTACGACAGCTTTACAAATGAAAATATAATTGTGATCTTTTAACCTCGTACCCAACCACTTTTTGACAAACCCACCGGAACTCCTTCGAGCGTTGAGTCTAGGACTATAAAACTTTTAAGTGGAGGTCATCGGAAAGAAGACCTGGGGACTGTTTCAGAAATTTTAATTAAGATAAAATCCAAATTTTAGTAATTTGATTGGATAATATTAGTTTGATTTTAGTGCTTAGCCAGTCAAAATTGAAGTAATCTACTAAAATTTGGATTGTATATTTAGTTATGATTTCGAGAAACAGGGCCGGGGTTTTGAAAATTTACTATCCAAATATTCTGAAGATTGATAGGGTTCTTCCTTTTGCCCAAATGAACAATCCAACCGATATCCGACCGAAGGCAACCCAGGGGCGTGGTGACCCACGATTTTGTATGATGAACAAGATCCCTTCCGGGGCCCCCAAAAAACAATATTTATATGCGTGTGCTCTGGGTAATATTGGACTACCCAGTATGCTAGAGTCGATCTGTAGCATATCTGACCCACGGTATATGTTTGACACTGGTTAAACATACATTATGCAAGAGCTAAATCTGTCTATTGCAGGTCTTTCTTTAGGCCTGAAATGTTATCTGAATTATTAATTACATGTAGACATTAATTAACCTATCCAGACCATAATCAACTCTAGATAGCATCGCTAGTCTGCGATCTTTAGTGGATTGTGAGCCGATTTACTGCATAACGTTCTTTCACGATTTAACGATTAAGTGGATAATCGAGACTATGCTGTTTATCGTACCGACTTTACTAATGATGATCGAGGCTAGGCGGAAATTTCAATCGCTTAGTTCTCGGTTCATAGTGGATCAATTTGAATGAAATTTTCAGCAAATTGCCTTTACATTATCTAGTTTTTAACTATTATAGTGAGAACTGTTAAACCGCATTCAAACCGCGTGATTTTTTGCCATTTGCGAGGGGGGCACAAAAACTCAAAACCATGACGCAAAGCTCGCCACCGAGTCCTTCTCACTTAGCCCAAGCTTATATAACACTTAACTCAAAATCCACACGACGTCATGTTCAGGACCGTCTCCGATCTAGCGATTTCCCTTAACTACTGCGTGCAGGCCATCGAAAGTATAAAAAAAAACGAAACGAAATATCAATCATACAGATTGTCAGTATAATGGACGAAATGAAATTGGGTTTAACGTGCTACTTTAATTTACCAACCATTTAATGAAGACGGGCATGCGCTATGCACATCCCATCAGTGTGCAGTGAGGGACATTTTTGCCTTAGTCTGGGACCCACTTCGCGGACTCGCTGTCCCTCCATTTCACGTTTTCTCTTAGGAAAGGGCGCATTCTTTCCGTTTTATTTTTAGACGTTTTCTTTTCTTTCTCTAATGAATTGATAAATCTGTCCTGTATCAAGAGGCGTAGCCGTGAAATATATATTGGGGGGGGGGGTCCGCAACCCTAACCCCTAACCCTAACCCATTTTTTAAACCCCCTAAAAAATATAAACAAACACCATGTGGCCATGCTGTCGACCAAGACACCGCGTGCAAAAGCATTATGGTTACGTTGCTGGCTGAGCGGGCGATAAATATTTGGTTTGGGCGGTTATGTTTTTGGGTACCTACATGCAATTCTCTCTGATAAGTGGCAGAAAAAAATTAACAAAATATTACTGACAGGCTAACTAGACACAATTTTATGGAACACAGGTACTTTTCACTTCACACATGTTTCCAGGATGATTATCTCTGTGTTTTATTTTAGCAGTATCAACCATATTGGGATATGTACAGGTTTTATACAGATAGAATCTTAACTAATCCTAATAATTGTTGTAAATAAATAGGAGTTTGGGATTTGCAAAGGCGAGAACGCGAGGAAGCAAGAAGTAAGAAGTCGAGGGCGAAAAGTCGAGAGACGAGGGAGCGAGAAGTCGAGGTAAAAATAATCTCATGTTCTCGGGCTGAGATCCTTGCATTTTCACCATGTTTCCTCGCGTTCTCGCACTTTCGTCTTTGACTTCTCGTTCCCTCGTGTTCTCGCCCTCGACTTCTCGCAGTCGAGATTATGAAATAGCCGCAATAGGCTTCCATACCTTATATAGGTCACTTCGCCCCACTGTATATTATAATATACAACTGGCGGTAGTTTTTACTTTGATGTCCATAGCAGTTATATCTCATAACAACCTGTCATGGCATCATCATAGGTTGATATATTCGTTCATATCAACCGCTGATGACGTCATGACAGGTTGATATGAAATATCAACCGCTAATGACGTCATCTTAGGTCAATATATTCGGCTCATATCAACCGCTGATGACGTAGATGATCGAAATAATACAAAAAAAAAAACGAAATAAAATTTTATTCTTTTGACAATTAAAATTTGTTATGGTACAGTTTCTAACATTCAGGACCGAAATAGACGGCGTACTTATCGACATACATGTATTTAGATCGGTTATGTCTAAGATATCTTTCAGAATTTTCTTTTCGTCCACATTGCGATTATTTCTCCACACACTACAAAACTTGAAAGTATTTATCGCCCAAGAGTTCCTTTGTAAATTATTTTTGGGTACAGTCCACTTAAAACAGTCGGTCAAATTCTTCTCTGAACATACCGAAAACCTTCAATCATGGTTCACTGTCAGAATTCTTGGAAAAGAATGCCTTTTGGTCCAAATTTTCTGCAGGCTTTGGATAGATATTCGTCGATATTTGCATTCACATATATTCCATCGTCAATATGTTGGCTAAAAAGGATTGATTATTCGTCTGACTTCGTATTACTATCCATTTTGTTTTTGCTTTCAATTCAATAGTCCAAAATGGAGACGTATAAACAAAAACATGCACGTAATTGCACGTGATTACTTCGGTAATTTTCGCTATTTGGCGGAAACTATCGAGCAATTATCCAATCGTTGTTGCCTTTTAATGGAAGAGCCCATTAATTTTAAGGGTAAAATGTCGTTGTATATGTCGGATATAAACCTACCCTCTCTCGGATTGATATGGTAGAGAAAGCTTGGGCTTCGCCCGCGCATTCTCTACCATATCAACCTCGGGTAGTTTCATATCCTATACATACACTCTATCAGGTAGATTGTTGTTGTTAGTTAGTTGTATTTTACGTCCGCTTCCGCTTCAGGTAGATGTTGTTGTTAGTGTTTAACGTCCGCTTCCACTGAAGGTGATATCGCAGACAAGTTGGTTTTTTTTTTTTATTTTCATGATCTTAGCGCACGCGCAGGGGTCTTTCGTGTGGGAGGAAACCGGAGTACCCGGAGTAAACCCACGAGGTTGAGAAGGCGCCCCTATCTCCATGCCACATACGCTCACACCAGTTATCGAAACCACAGCCGTAACCCGAGGTGACCGGCCAGCTAGAGGTCGAAGCGTGACACTCTAGACCACTAGGCCATCCCAACCCCCCTCAGGTAGAGACGACTAGCGTTTTATATAGGCCACGTCTCATAAAGACCACGTAAGATCAAAAATCTAAATTGCATGTATGTATAGCCCATGGTTACTATATCAACTTTACGGCAAGTTCACACCAATCTGATTAAAATTAAGTCCGCTGTTAACGTTTAAGTATCCGACACGCCAAAACGCTTTTCGATTTTTCAATTACGACCTTAATCCGACCTTAATCCGGTTGATTGGCTGGTGACGTCACAGGCACTACACATGAATATATACATTATCTATACAATATCTCACTGTCTGTACAATATAGCACTATCAATACACACGGCAACTGGACAAGCGTCTATTGACGGTCTAATTACCACGTGACTGGCCTAATCATAATCACCGAATTATCGTCTTTCATTGGTATAGTTTAGACATTTGTGATTGGAATATTTTAGAGTAAATTTAAAATGCCGTATCATACCGTAGATCAATTTAAGCTGCCATTGTTTAAATCGGCCACGTGTCAAATGAATATTATCTATACAATATCTCACTGTCTGTACAATATAGCACTATCAATACACACGGCAACTGGACAAGCGTCTATTGACGGTCTAATTACCACGTGACTGGCCTAATCATAATCACCGAATTATCGTCTTTCATTGGTATAGTTTAGACATTTGTGATTGGAATATTTTAGAGTAAATTTAAAATGCCGTATCATACCGTAGATCAATTTAAGCTGCCATTGTTTAAATCGGCCACGTGTCAAATGAAGATGACTCAAGAAATTAGCGCATTTACCGGTAATTTGGATAAACCCGTAATACTTGATATCCCAAACTTAAGTACAGAAATACAAATGGTGCCAGTCATTTGTCGGTATATTCATTATTAGTTATATATAATAATAATAACCATTTCTATACATAAAGAACAACTACAGTGAATATGGAATTTTCCGATGACTCTGCATAACATGCACAATAGATCGCACTCATTTCTCTGCCAATCAACGCTTGGTATCTTATTATCATGTACCGTTCCATGTACTACGGGTGTAGTAAATGAGGTTAAACGTCGCCGCGAAAATTGCACGGGATCATTCGTGGAGTTCCTGGTGCCGTTTGGTGAGTGATTAAACTGTCAATGCAATTGTAAAATACGTTTATTATAAAGAAGATAACCGATGTTAGACATTATAACCTAATCGTATCAAAAACGTTAATCCATCCATCCATCAATTAAATGTCGTTTAAACGTCAATGAACAAATAATACGAGTCTACTTGATTACAAAAACACCGGTGAGCAATAATTATTGGGTATATAGTAATTTTAAACAACTTATTAGTAAAACGTAATTATTTTATACAATTAATGTGTGTGTGTATGATTCTACCATTAGTTCGTTCGTGAGGTATTACGCACACGTTCCACTTAGAGTGATGTCTTTGATCTGGCCGGCGTAAAAAAAGATAATTACCTAATCAACATTCTTAATCCAACTAACACTCACTGCTAACTGTAAATTAATTTATAACCCATGCCTGTATAACTTTTATAGTCGGATTGATTAATTATTGATTGATATTAACGACACTACACTTTATGTGGAAAAGCGAAGTGCTCGCAGTAAAAAACACATAGCTGGACCCGTATATTATTTACATATTAAAAGTATTCGTCCAATGAGTTCCATATTGTAAAAGATTAATTAAGAGTTCAAGACTTCAAAGTTTGAAATTTGTAGGCACTCTAAATCGGATCTTAAATTAAAATGAATTACAAAACAAATTATTCCGTAGTCAATTGTTTTATTTAATTAGGGGGATTAAGGAATCCTTCAGGCGGTAAAGAATACACACGCCGGCTGTATATAGGTAATTAAGGAATAAACAATCCGAATATGCATTCGGTAACTGTGACGTCACTGGCGTCTGAGGGGATTAAGAGTGTTTTCGATAATTGGCAAAGTCGTTTTTACGACTTTGAGTGAAGATAACTGAATTAATTTCAACCATGTGCGTATGTGCATTACTATGTATAATACACTATGTACATGTAATACATATACCCTGTATTCATATCAGGTACAGACGACTAGCAGGTACATACGACTATATATTGTTAGATAAGAACGGTCGCTATTACCAACATACTATATACTCTATACATATACCCTATATTCATATAAGGTACAGACGACTAGCGGTTTATATAGCTGACATCATTGTTGCACTATATCTATTTGTTCAAAGGTTGTTAGATAAGAACCGTTGCCATTACCAACGAGGACAGTTAGTATATTGAGTGGCTCTAGAGATTTCAACTAAGTGAACAAAACAGAATATTCGTAATATTGGACGATTAAAATAGTTAGCTTTTGATACATTTAAAACATTTACTGGTAACTTGTCATATTATTCAACATGGCTGAACAGGGAGTGTGTAATATTTGCTTAAATGATTTTCACCAAGCGGTAATGCTCAATTGTAAACATACGTTCTGTTTCATCTGTTTAGAAGATTATGTAAACAGAATCGCCACTAATGACCACTTCCCGTGCCCTTTGTGTCGTGCCGAATCTTCATTACCAGAGGGTGGAGTGAAGGAACTGAAACCGAAAGTAAACAATAACATTCCACAATGTGACGTATGTATAAATAGTTTATCTAAATTTAGTTGTAAAGATTGTCAACAATATTTATGTGACTCTTGTAAAACGACCCATGGTAAATTAAAAGTCTGTAAAGATCATATTGTCGTTAGATTCGAGGCATCGATGACTTCTAGAACTGAATCAGGGGCAAATAACTCTGTGACAGAAGACGTGACGACATCTGAATCCAGTCCACGTGATGTCTGTTCAAATCATCAACAATCGAGTGTAACATTTTACTGTCAAGATTGTTCTATGGCCGTCTGTTGCTATTGCTATGTCATTGATCATAATGGACACCAATTCTTAAATTTAAAAGATGACAGTGTAAGAGAAGAAATCAAAGGAGAATTAAAAACATTAAATGAAGAAATAAAAACCCACATTGATCAACTTGAAAACTTCAGTGAAAGTTTAAACCTGAAGTACAGTGAAGTGAATGATTCGGTGAAGACGGAATATGACAAGATAGATGAACAGGTCGATAGAATTTGTAGAGAGGTGAGAAAACTTGGAGAGCAGATGAAAAAACAAATGAAAACATCCTGTGGTGAAGATGATGATGTTGATAGAAAACTCGGAAAATTAATGGAGGATATTAAAAGACAAACTGAAGATTTAAAAGCAAGTGTTAAATATTCAGTGAATGTTTTAGAAGATTCATCCATTGTTCAAGTTTTACAAAGATTACCCAATGTTAGACGGGAGAAAGATGAAAGTTGTTGTAGAACATTGGATATACCTGATGTAAGATGTTCAACATTTCAAGTAGCAGAGATAGATAAAACTTTGTTAACTAATCAACTTGGTAAAATTGTATGCTGTCATCCGAATAATGGTGTGTGTGACGGGTTCTGGGTCCGTCGATTGCCGAATGTGACCCTTGCCGCTAGTAGGGGTCGCGGGGGGCGGGGGTTCTCCCGCAAGAAATTTTTTTGAAATTTGAAAACGGGAAACGCGTTTTGCAAGCACTTCTGGGAGAAATCTAGGTATCATATTTTCCAAATTTATGCTGCTATTTTGACTATAAGACATACTACTGTACTACACAGGACACTCATGACAGGTCTGCTTAATATAATACTAATACAATCTATTTCTATCCAATTAATAAATTGCATCTTATACATATCGAGGCATGAATACATGTATGAATCTTTAGTCTCTATGAGACATAATCCTAACACAAAAATGCAGCAAATGCAATTATGCTATCAGCACCACCGATTGTTTTAATCAAAGACCATTAAGGTGGCAGACATTTGCACGTCAGCATAATATATTTTACTAATCGTTGTGTATGTATGATTTTTCGCGTGCGCACTCTCAATTTTTTGAGGGGATTCCGCGTGAAAATTAGAGCTTATACGGGTGGACTTATTGTTTGATGGGGGCCTGGGAGGACACCGTCCTCCTAAACTCCCTGCCAGCACGCCCCTGTATAAAACATTATCATCATTAGGTCAAGTTAGATTAATCCTGGATGACGTAGAAGATAGAAGTATTACGTCATGTAAAGTTGACGTCACATATAAAGTTATAAATAAAACAGATGAAAGACAATCTGTAGTTAAACAATGTAATGGGGCTGTTATACCTGGTAGTTGCTCAAAATGTTGTATTGATCTAATTAACTGGAAGAGATTGGGTAATCCTGTCAATATGTCTACGCACTTTCACAGAGAGAGAGAGGGAGAGGGTTAACATCAACTCAACACAGACTAAGTCATTTAGCGACTAACATATAGTGACCTCTTTTCAATAATTCACTTGTACCTCATATCTAGTCGTTCGGATGGGACAAAAACGCGGTCCCGTGTACACATTGGCGTGTACGTAAAAGATCCCTTGGCAGTTGGAATTCGATATAAGAGTAGGCCCTAGTGCCGCTGTCCTGGCAAAATTTTCCTCATAGCACACTGTATGGCGTATGCCCGTCTTCATTAGCCCAATTCTGAGCAGAACAGTATGACATTAAACCCCATTTCATTTCATTTCTTTAACAGTGGGGAGGGGGGGCATCGGTGGACCCGGGGAAAACCCACATGGTTGAAACTTCTTGATAGAGATACCTGTAAAAGTATTGAATCGTTGTATGTAATAAACCCATAAGTAATAAATCTAAAAAGTTGTGTTATTATGAAGTAACTCTGTTGGTTATAACTATCTTATTATAGAGATGAGTCACCGACCAGTCGACTTATTGAATGTCATGAGATTTGAAAAGAGATGAGAGAGAGAGAGAGAGAGAAATGGGGTTTAACGTCCACTCGACACAAACTAGGTCATTTGGGGACTAATATATGGTTTAATTTTATTTCAATAATTCGCTTGCGCGCAGGGGTCTTTAGCAGGGGGAGGAAACCGGAGGGCCCGGAGAAAACGCACGAGGTTGGACAGGCGACCCTACTCCTTGTCACGTACAACCGGGGATTCGAAACCACGCCAGTTGACTCAATGACAGACTTTATGACGCAGCGCACACACGCTAACCATTCAGCCATCCCCCCCACGACCCCTGAAAAGAGATGACGGATTGAATAAAATAAAATGGATAGATGGATGGATGAATGAAGCATAATGAAATTTGGGCACGATATTTTTCTGTATAACTCCTTTTCTGGTATTAAGAGTGTATCCGCGAGAAGACCATGCAAAAATCGCAAAAAGTGCTAAGATGGGGGGGTCGGAAGTTTTTGATCAAACTTATGGTATGACACCCCCTAGGGGCAAGAGGTAACATGCTGAAGTGGTTACAGTCTGATGTCGCTCTAAAGGACTGTACAGGAAGTATTCATTTTATGGGTAAAATTGCGGTTTTCACATGTGTATTTATCACCTTTTTTAAGCACAGACTGCATTCTATGGTGGAATAGCAACCTTCTAATTTTGACCCTGTCTGATAAAGCGGGTGGTCAACTTATATCCCAGCACTTATTTGAAAAAAAAAATCAGTACATACTAATTTTGTAACTTTTTCTTTCATGGTCGCAAGTAGAATTTCTTTGGATGGTTTTGAAGTGCTAAGCACATAGTATCCATAGGTGTAAAAAAAATGACCGGAATGCAACATACTTAAAATATACAGCTTATTGAAAAGTGCTAAAAAAAAAAGCTTTTGTGAAACATTTTTTTGCGAATTTAATTAGAGAAATAAAAATTTTGACTTTTATACGTTTTCATCATATCCATAGCCATTATTGTACTCTATTGTACCATGTTGTACTCTATATAAGTGAGTATTTGTATTTATTGTATATTTGGTATTGTCGTATTGTCCCTTTAACATATTTGTTGTATTGTCTCTTTAAGATTTCATTTTCAAACAAGTTACCGAAAATGGCTACATAATGTTTAATTTCAGAGCATGTTTCCACTATTCATTTTGGGACACATCCACTAATTTCTACAATACAGAAATGTGGAAGCTTAAATATTAACGGCAACGAAGCCTAATTGCGTCGAAGTGGGTGACATTGAACAGTGTAGTATGGTAGCTACAGCTCTCGGGCACCGTCAGCTGCACCTTCAGGGCCGGATTTAGAAAAAGAGAGACCCTAGGCAAACCCCCTGAACAGGGCCCACGACATGGACCTTGGGGCCCTGGGACAAGCAACTCGGTGAGAGGTTGGGTAGGGGGAAGTCATGCGGTTGGTGGTTCGAATCTCACTTTTAGGTGAATTTTTCATTTTCGTTGGATTATTTTATTTAAAATAATGTCTATTTGAGAGTAATATATATGTTTGTTACGATTGAGCACGTCGAAACTCCAATGGAAGGTCGTGGACAACTGCAGAAGTCAATTCCCGTTGACGCCAGATGAGCCATGAAAGATTACAGGCCTTTGAAAGTATTTTTTTTCAAGATATTTTTATAAAACAGATACTAATGTATTTTAGGGCTGGTAGTAAGCACCATATGAATGAAAAGGAAAATAAATTGTTAGTTTTTTTTATCTACTACGGTTAATTATCTCCAAAATAGGGAAATTACATGTTAATTTCATGGGTTATTGTTTCCTTTACCTAGTTTTTGTCAAGTCGATTCCGGTCATTTTTATTTTTTGTATCAAATGTTGGGAGGTTGCTTGTTCACGTGAGCATAAATTTTTTAAACCCACCCCATGAAAGAAGTAGCTATAGGGCGTCAAACTTTGGGTGACGAAAAATGGGGAATTTAGACGGGCTTTGATATCCAGTCCGTATACAGATCTCGTTCGCAAGAATCGTCTGAAGTTAATATTGTGGTAACAGCACTGAGTCATCGATAAACTGTGTGAGTTTGGTCTTTCTGCTACGTATAGTAAAGGTGTAAGGACTTGCCAAAGTTGGTATTTGAGAAAAGACAGATTTTGGCAATTTCACCATATGAAAAATGTTTTTTTTCAATTTTCTCATACAGGAATTGAAAGATTTATCTAATATTGCACATTTATGTGTTTTGGGACTATCCCAACTTATAAACCAAATTTGGTCAAAATCTGTGATTGAAGCCTTAGCACCTTCTGCATGGTTTTCTCGCGGACACGCTCTTAATCATCATCATTTCAGATTTGTATGTGATATCACATATGTCTATATCATTATCTCGCTCTTTGAGGGCCCATCCTGTCCCACATCTGAGGACAAAGGATAAAGCAATTATGACACTTTTCTCACAAAAAATTTTTTTTGCGGGCTCCAAGTATATTCAGCCCCCCCCCCCCCCCCCGAAAAAACAGGTACAAACGACTAGCGGTTTATATAGCTGACATCATTGTTACACTATATCTATTTGTTCAAAGGTTGTTAGATAAGAACTGTGGCCATTACCAACGAGGACAGTTAGTATATTGAGTGGCTCTAGAGATTTCAACTAAGTGAACAAAACAGAATATTCGTAATATTGGACGATTAAAATAGTTAGCTTTTGATACATTTAAAACATTTGCTGGTAACTTGTCATATTATTCAACATGGCTGAACAGGGAGTGTGTAGTATTTGCTTAAATGGTTTTCACCAAGCGGTAATGCTCAATTGTAAACATTCGTTCTGTTTCATCTGTTTAGAAGATTATGTAAACAGAATCGCCACTAATGACCACTTCCCGTGCCCTTTGTGTCGTGCCGAATCTTCATTACCAGAGGGTGGAGTGAAGGAACTGAAACCGAAAGTAAACAATAACATTCCACAATGTGACGTATGTATAAATAGTTTATCTAAATTTAGTTGTAAAGATTGTCAACAATATTTATGTGACTCTTGTAAAACGACCCATGGTAAATTAAAAGTCTGTAAAGATCATATTGTCGTTAGATACGAGGCATTGCTGACATCCAGCACCGAATCAAGGGTACACAACTCCTTGACAGAAGACGTGACGACATCTGAATCCAGTCCACGTGATGTCTGTTCAAATCATCAACAATCGAGTGTAACATTTTACTGTCAAGATTGTTCAATGGCCGTCTGTTGCTATTGCTATGTCATTGATCATAATGGACACCAATTCTTAAATTTAAAAGATGACAGTGTAAGAGAAGAAATCAAAGGAGAATTAAAAACATTAAATGAAGAAATAAAAACCCACATTGATCAACTTGAAAACTTCAGTGAAAGTTTAAACCTGAAGTACAGTGAAGTGAATGATTCGGTGAAGACGGAATATGACAAGATAGATGAACAGGTCGATAGAATTTGTAGAGAGTTGAGAAAACTTGGAGAGCATATGAAACAACAAATGAAAACATCCTGTGGTGAAGATGATGATGTTGATCAAAAACTCAAAAAATTGATGGAGGATATTAAAAGACAAACTGAAGATTTAAAAGCAAGTGTTAAATATTCAGTGAATGTTTTAGAAGATTCATCCATTGTTCAAGTTTTACAAAGATTACCTAATGTTAGACGGGAGAAAGATGAAAGTTGTTGTAGAACATTGGATATACCTGATGTAAGATATTCAACATTTCAAGTAGCAGAGATAGATAAAACTTTGTTAACTAATCAACTTGGTAAAATTGTAAGCTGTCACCCGAATATGATTGAAGATATTTTTAATTTGGATACTTTGAGGAATAATGGTTTGAGTGATGGTAAAAAACATGTAGTTTCAGGTTTTACATGGTGGACACGTGTGTATAAAACATTATCATCATTAGGTCAAGTTAGATTAATCCTGGATGACGTAGAAGATAGAAGTATTAAGTCATGTAAAGTTGACGTCACATATAAAGTTATAAATAAAACAGATGATAGACAATCTGTAGTTAAACAATGTAATGGGACTGTTAAACGTGGTAGTTGGTCAGAATGTCGTACTGATCTAATTAACTGGAAGAGATTGGGTAATCCTGTCAATGGATTTATTGATGATCATACAAACTTTACAATTCAAGTAACAATTAATAAAATAACAGACATGAAAAGTAAATCATTAGACTACTGGAATTTTGATTAAAACCAATAATTGAACTGATGTCTGAATTATTTTTAAATAATCTAATTATTATGATGCAAGGGAGATAACCTATTTTCTTCCGAACTTAACATTTTTAAACGTTACTTAATACCCATGATATGAATGTTTTCAATTTTTATTGCACCTTATAACGAATGTTGAACCTGGTTGTTGAGGAATGTGTTTTATTGATCGTATTGACTGATTATATTTCAGTAATACTAACTGTCCGTCATTCCTTGTTGATACGACAGAACGATTTCTGATAATCAATGTTATGACCCTTAATCATATGGCTCATTGTGCATGTTGACGAATACGTCTACGCACTTTCACAGAGAGAGAGAGAGAGGGAGAGGGTTAAGGTCAACTCAACACAAACTAAGTCATTTAGCGACTAACATATAGTGACCCCTTTTCAATAATTCACTTGTACCTCATATCTAGTCGTTCGGATGGGACAAAAACCGCGGTCCCGTGTACACATTGGCGTGTATGTAAAAGATCCCTTGACAGTTGGAATTCGATATAAGAGTAGGCCCTAGTGCCGCTGTCCTGGCAAAATTTTCATCATAGCACACTGTATGGCGTATGCCCGTCTTCATTAGCCCAGTTCTGAGCAGAACAGTATGACATTAAACCCCATTTCATTTCATTTCTTTAACAGTGGGGGGGGGGGGGGGGCATCGGTGGACCCGGGAAAAACCCACAAGGTTGAAACTTCTTGATAGAGATAACTGTAAAAGTATTGAATCGTTGTATGTAATAAACCCAGAAGTAATAAATCTATAAAGTTGCGTTATTATGAAGTAACTCTGTTGGTTATAACTATCTTATTATAGTGATGAGTCACCGACCAGTCCACTTATTGAATGTCATGAGGTTTGAAAAGAGATGAGAGAGAGGGGGAGAGAGGGAGTTTAACGTCCACTCGACACAAACTAGGTCATTTGGGGACTAATATATGGTTTAATTTTATTTCAATAATTCGCTTGCGCGCAGGGGTCTTTAGTAGGGGGAGGAAACCGGAGGGCCCGGAGAAAACGCACGAGGTTGGACAGGCGACCCTACTCCTTGTCACGTACAACCGGGGATTCGAAACCACGCCAGTTGACTCAATGACAGACTTTATGACGCAGCGCACACACGCTAACCATTCAGCCATCCCCCCCACGACCCCTGAAAAGAGATGACGGAATGAATAAAATAAAATGGATAGATGGATGGATGAATGAAGCATAATGAAATTTGGGCACGATATTTTTCTGTATAACTCCTTTTCTGGTATTAAGAGTGTATCCGCGAGAAGACCATGCAAAAATCGCAAAAAGTGCTAAGATGGGGGGGTCGAAAGTTTTTGATCAAACTTATGGTATGACACCCCCTAGGGGCAAGAGGTAACATGCTGAAGTGGTTACAGTCTGATGTCGCTCTAAAGGACTGTACAGGAAGTATTCATTTTATGGGTAAAATTGCGGTTTTCACATGTGTATTTATCACCTTTTTTAAGCACAGACTGCATTCTATGGTGGAATAGCAACCTTCTAATTTTGACCCTGTCTGATAAAGCGGGTGGTCAACTTATATCCCAGCACTTATTTGAAAAAAAAAATCAGTACATACTTATTTTGTAACTTTTTCTTTCATGGTCGCAAGTAGAATTTCTTTGGATGGTTTTGAAGTGCTAAGCACATAGTATCCATAGGTGTAAAAAAAATGACCGGAATGCAACATACTTAAAATATACAGCTTATTGAAAAGTGCTAAAAAAAAAAGCTTTTGTGATACATTTTTTTGCGAATTTAATTAGAGAAATAAAAATTTTGACTTTTATACGTTTTCATCATATCCATAGCCATTATTGTACTCTATTGTACCATGTTGTACTCTATATAAGTGAGTATTTGTATTTATTGTATATTTGGTATTGTCGTATTGTCCCTTTAACATATTTGTTGTATTGTCTCTTTAAGATTTCATTTTCAAACAAGTTACCGAAAATGGCTACATAATGTTTAATTTCAGAGCATGTTTCCACTATTCATTTTGGGACACATCCACTAATTTCTACAATACAGAAATGTGGAAGCTTAAATATTAACGGCAACGAAGCCTAATTGCGTCGAAGTGGGTGACATTGAACAGTGTAGTATGGTAGCTACAGCTCTCGGGCACCGTCAGCTGCACCTTCAGGGCCGGATTTAGAAAAAGAGAGACCCTAGGCAAACCCCCTGAACAGGGCCCACGACATGGACCTTGGGGCCCTGGGACAAGCAACTCGGTGAGAGGTTGGGTAGGGGGAAGTCATGCGGTTGGTGGTTCGAATCTCACTTTTAGGTGAATTTTTCATTTTCGTTGGATTATTTTATTTAAAATAATGTCTATTTGAGAGTAATAGATATGTTTGTTACGATTGAGCACGTCGAAACTCCAATGGAAGGTCGTGGACAACTGCAGAAGTCAATTCCCGTTGACGCCAGATGAGCCATGAAAGATTACAGGCCTTTGAAAGTATTTTTTTTCAAGATATTTTTATAAAACAGATACTAATGTATTTTAGGGCTGGTAGTAAGCACCATATGAATGGAAAGGAAAATAAATTGTTAGTTTTTTTTATCTACTACGGTTAATTATCTCCAAAATAGGGAAATTACATGTTAATTTCTTGGGTTATTGTTTCCTTTACCTAGTTTTTGTCAAGTCGATTCCGGTCATTTTTATTTTTTGTATCAAATGTTGGGAGGTTGCTTGTTCACGTGAGCATAAATTTTAAACCCACCCCATGACAGAAGTAGCTATAGGGCGTCAAACTTTGGGTGACGAAAAATGGGGAATTTAGACGGGCTTTGATATCCAGTCCGTATACAGATCTCGTTCGCAAGAATCGTCTGAAGTTAATATTGTGGTAACAGCACTGAGTCATCGATAAACTGTGTGAGTTTGGTCTTTCTGCTACGTATAGTAAAGGTGTAAGGACTTGCCAAAGTTGGTATTTAAGAAAAGACAGATTTTGGCAATTTCACCATATGAAAAATGTTTTTTTTCAATTTTCTCATACAGGAATTGAAAGATTTATCTAATATTGCACATTTATGTGTTTTGGGACTATCCCAACTTATAAACCAAATTTGGTCAAAATCTGTGATTGAAGCCTTAGCACCTTCTGCATGGTTTTCTCGCGGACACGCTCTTAATCATCATCATTTCAGATTTGTATGTGATATCACATATGTCTATATCATTATCTCGCTCTTTGAGGGCCCATCCTGTCCCACATCTGAGGACAAAGGATAAAGCAATTATGACACTTTTCTCACAAAAATTTTTTTTTGCGGGCTCCAAGTATATTCAGCCCCCCCCCCCCCCCCGAAAAAACAGGTACAAACGACTAGCGGTTTATATAGCTGACATCATTGTTACACTATATCTATTTGTTCAAAGGTTGTTAGATAAGAACCGTGGCCATTACCAACGAGGACAGTTAGTATATTGAGTGGCTCTAGAGATTTCAACTAAGTGAACAAAACAGAATATTCGTAATATTGGACGATTAAAATAGTTAGCTTTTGATACATTTAAAACATTTGCTGGTAACTTGTCATATTATTCAACATGGCTGAACAGGGAGTGTGTAGTATTTGCTTAAATGGTTTTCACCAAGCGGTAATGCTCAATTGTAAACATTCGTTCTGTTTCATCTGTTTAGAAGATTATGTAAACAGAATCGCCACTAATGACCACTTCCCGTGCCCTTTGTGTCGTGCCGAATCTTCATTACCAGAGGGTGGAGTGAAGGAACTGAAACCGAAAGTAAACAATAACATTCCACAATGTGACGTATGTATAAATAGTTTATCTAAATTTAGTTGTAAAGATTGTCAACAATATTTATGTGACTCTTGTAAAACGACCCATGGTAAATTAAAAGTCTGTAAAGATCATATTGTCGTTAGATACGAGGCATTGCTGACATCCAGCACCGAATCAAGGGTACACAACTCCTTGACAGAAGACGTGACGACATCTGAATCCAGTCCACGTGATGTCTGTTCAAATCATCAACAATCGAGTGTAACATTTTACTGTCAAGATTGTTCAATGGCCGTCTGTTGCTATTGCTATGTCATTGATCATAATGGACACCAATTCTTAAATTTAAAAGATGACAGTGTAAGAGAAGAAATCAAAGGAGAATTAAAAACATTAAATGAAGAAATAAAAACCCACATTGATCAACTTGAAAACTTCAGTGAAAGTTTAAACCTGAAGTACAGTGAAGTGAATGATTCGGTGAAGACGGAATATGACAAGATAGATGAACAGGTCGATAGAATTTGTAGAGAGGTGAGAAAACTTGGAGAGCAGATGAAACAACAAATGAAAACATCCTGTGGTGAAGATGATGATGTTGATAGAAAACTCGGAAAATTAATGGAGGATATTAAAAGACAAACTGAAGATTTAAAAGCAAGTGTTAAATATTCAGTGAATGTTTTAGAAGATTCATCCATTGTTCAAGTTTTACAAAGATTACCCAATGTTAGACGGGAGAAAGATGAAAGTTGTTGTAGAACATTGGATATACCTGATGTAAGATGTTCAACATTTCAAGTAGCAGAGATAGATAAAACTTTGTTAACTAATCAACTTGGTAAAATTGTATGCTGTCATCCGAATAATGGTGTGTGTGACGGGTTCTGGGTCCGTCGATTGCCGAATGTGACCCTTGCCGCTAGTAGGGGTCGCGGGGGGCGGGGGTTCTCCCGCAAGAAATTTTTTTGAAATTTGAAAACGGGAAACGCGTTTTGCAAGCACTTCTGGGAGAAATCTAGGTATCATATTTTCCAAATTTATGCTGCTATTTTGACTATAAGACATACTACTGTACTACACAGGACACTCATGACAGGTCTGCTTAATATAATACTAATACAATCTATTTCTATCCAATTAATAAATTGCATCTTATACATATCGAGGCATGAATACATGTATGAATCTTTAGTCTCTATGAGACATAATCCTAACACAAAAATGCAGCAAATGCAATTATGCTATCAGCACCACCGATTGTTTTAATCAAAGACCATTAAGGTGGCAGACATTTGCACGTCAGCATAATATATTTTACTAATCGTTGTGTATGTATGATTTTTCGCGTGCGCACTCTCAATTTTTTGAGGGGATTCCGCGTGAAAATTAGAGCTTATACGGGTGGACTTATTGTTTGATGGGGGCCTGGGAGGACACCGTCCTCCTAAACTCCCTGCCAGCACGCCCCTGTATAAAACATTATCATCATTAGGTCAAGTTAGATTAATCCTGGATGACGTAGAAGATAGAAGTATTACGTCATGTAAAGTTGACGTCACATATAAAGTTATAAATAAAACAGATGAAAGACAATCTGTAGTTAAACAATGTAATGGGGCTGTTATACCTGGTAGTTGCTCAAAATGTTGTATTGATCTAATTAACTGGAAGAGATTGGGTAATCCTGTCAATATGTCTACGCACTTTCCCAGAGAGAGAGAGGGAGAGGGTTAACATCAACTCAACACAGACTAAGTCATTTAGCGACTAACATATAGTGACCTCTTTTCAATAATTCACTTGTACCTCATATCTAGTCGTTCGGATGGGACAAAAACGCGGTCCCGTGTACACATTGGCGTGTACGTAAAAGATCCCTTGGCAGTTGGAATTCGATATAAGAGTAGGCCCTAGTGCCGCTGTCCTGGCAAAATTTTCATCATAGCACACTGTATGGCGTATGCCCGTCTTCATTAGCCCAGTTCTGAGCAGAACAGTATGACATTAAACCCCATTTCATTTCATTTCTTTAACAGTGGGGGGGGGGGGGGCATCGGTGGACCCGGGAAAAACCCACAAGGTTGAAACTTCTTGATAGAGATACCTGTAAAAGTATTGAATCGTTGTATGTAATAAACCCATAAGTAATAAATCTAAAAAGTTGTGTTATTATGAAGTAACTCTGTTGGTTATAACTATCTTATTATAGAGATGAGTCACCGACCAGTCCACTTATTGAATGTCATGAGGTTTGAAAAGAGATGAGAGAGAGGGGGAGAGAGGGAGTTTAACGTCCACTCGACACAAACTAGGTCATTTGGGGACTAATATATGGTTTAATTTTATTTCAATAATTCGCTTGCGCGCATGGGTCTTTAGTAGGGGGAGGAAACCGGAGGGCCCGGAGAAAACGCACGAGGTTGGACAGGCGACCCTACTCCTTGTCACGCACAACCGGGGATTCGAAACCACGCCAGTTGACTCAATGACAGACTTTATGACGCAGCGCACACACGCTAACCATTCAGCCATCCACCCCCGCCCCCTGAAAAGAGATGACGGAATGAATAAAATAAAATGGATAGATGGATGGATGAATGAAGCATAATGAAATTTGGGCACGATATTTTTCTGTATAACTCCTTTTCTGGTATTAATCATCATCATTCCAGATTTGTATGTGATATCACATATGTCTATATCATTATCTCGCTCTTTGAGGGCCCATCCTGTCCCACATCTGAGGACAAAGGATAAAGCAATTATGACACTTTTCTCACAAAGTATATTCAGGGGTATATTCAAGTATATTCAGCCCCCCCCCCCGGAAAAACAATTGGGGGGGTGGGTCGGACCCCCCGATGTGTGACGCCCATACCTGTATCGTATTCCTAACATTTTGTTCTTTTGGGCATAAACAGGGAGATAACCTTGTGATTGACGACCTGGGCCCTGTTTCTCGAAATCTTAGCTAAAGATAAAATCCAAATTTTAGTAGATACTTCAATTTTGTTTGGCTAAGCACTAAAATCAATCTAATATTATCCAATCAAATTACTAAAATTTAGATTTTATCTTAGTTTAAATTTCTGAAACAGGCCCCAGGTCATCTTTTCGATGACCTCCACTTAAAAGTTTTATAGTCCTAGACCCAATGCTCGAAGGAGTTCTCGGTGAGTTTGTCAAAAAGTGGTTGGATACGAGGTTAAAAGATCACAATTACATTTTCATTTGTAAAGCTGTCGTAAGGGCGCGGGTTGTGGATCTGTTTTTCTCGAACATTTCTAGCCCCTCCTTTTGAATTTTGACTAGGTTCTGCCTTGTGACGTATGTTCAATCCCCTAGCATGTTGACAAAAACTGTGTAACGACGGACAAGTGACGACACAATCACGTGACAGTGTAGGGGACAGGGTTTAAAGCTGCAATTTCATATTCTTAAATTATATTTTTAAAATGTATTAAAATAAAGCCTTAAAATAGATGGTATCTATAAACAATCCTACCTTGTTAAAGAATAATCCTATTAATCCTATAATTCACTATTGCCAGTTGAGAAATTGGCAAAAATATCATTTTCAACTTCAAATTCAAACGTTTGAAGATAGCTATTCCATGGGGGGGGGGGGGTTATAGAAAAACAAGGGAGGTAATTGTGTTATTTAGAGTGTGAATGATTTTTAAGTGTGAGAATGATACCTATGATCGTATAATAGTGAGTTGACAACCTATTGAGCAAAAGACATAAATAATGTTTTGACTTTCTTAGAAAATATGAAATTCTCGCTTTAACATCAACTCAACAGTTTACTTGAGACATCTTGAGACTAACATGCGGTTATTTTTATACGCATACATTTTCACGTGAAGGTATTTTGTCTTCCTGCTGTCCGACCTCCATTCTAATTCTACAGATCACAATTTTTATCCGATTTTGACGAAATTTCACATATATGTTTATATCCCAAACATCTCAGATAGGTTCAATTCTAGTAGAATTGTACAAAGAGAAATGGGGTTTAACGTCCAGTCAACAGGAACTAGGTCATTTCGGGAATAACATGGTTCAATTTTATTTCAATAATTCACTTGTGCATAGGGTTATTTAGCAGTGGGAGGAAACTGGATGACCCGAAAAAAACCCATGAGAGAGAGAGAGAGAGAAATGATGTTTAACGTCCACTCTACACAAACTAGGTCATTTCGGGACTAACATATGGTTTAATTTTATTTCAATAATTCGCTTGCGCATAGGGGTCTTTAGCAGTGGGAGGAAACCGGAGAAAACCCATGAGGTTGGACAGGCGACCCTACTCCTTGTCACGTACAACCGGGGATTCGAAACAACGCCAGTTGACTCAATAACAGGCTTTATGATACATTTGCTAACCTGCAATCATCTGCCCTAACCGTATATATGTACATCTCAGCGGCTTTGACAAAAATTGAGCTGGCCTAAGAGGCGGATCAAGACTGATGGGCCCTAGGCAGCTTGACCAGCTGGGCCCTTTGCGGAACTGGTTTGCCGTAGTAAAACTAAGACCGCTTAGTTTGCCGCTTTTTTCAGCATTTCAGCTTCATGTTTTTTCTGTTCTCTCTACTCCCATCCACACCTTTGCCTTTGGGCCATATCAACGGCGAACCGGCCTACATCGAAATGAAGCAGCCTTCATGTAAATGAAAGAAAGACAAATTTCAAGAGAAAATCGCAAAAAAATTATTTTTTTAAAATGAAAGCGAAACTGGATACCAGGCTAATGCAAGACGAGCGAGTTACCAGTCTCCCAGTTGGCGTGAATACACCAAAGCTCATCTCGGGCGCTATGGTGTCACTGACAGTGGGGCTTCTCCCCTCATAGTGAACGGCCGACACAACCGAGTGAGGTTCGTGACTAAACAAACTTTATTTACCAGTCTCACACAAGAGACACAGGCTTGAATTGTGAGCACAAATAAAAACAACTCGGTTAAACAATAACATATCTTATTTTATATCCGAAACAAAAACATCAAATATATTTTATAAATGTGGAAATTCAAGAAGAGTTTATCTACAAACGATATTATATATTCTATAGAAATCATTTGGATTTGAGGTAAATTCACATCAGCTTAAAGCACAACTTGTGATTGTGGAAGAGGCAGAGATTCACATATAAAACCTGAAGCATTTCATTTATTAGATTAAATATTTTATGTGTCATTACCAAGGGTCTAGCTGTATTCTATAATATGCATGCCTTCTATTTCACTTACAAAAACATCTAAGGTACAAAGACAAGTGGCAACACCTGTATGAGAAACATATACATATATATATATATCTGTCAAAAATATTAGCACAACCGTAAAGTAGCACTACTTTGTTCCACGGTAAACGATGAAAAGATAAAAGGTACCGTGATACGATCTGGTTTCAGCAGTACTGGTTTATTAACATTTTAAAGTTGCTTATCCGGAAGCTTGTCATATAAAGAAATATAAATAAATTTGACATACTAAAAAAATCTCAGGTTGACAAATGATTAGAGGCTGTGCTACCTGGAGGTCCCGTGTTCGATCCTGGTCTTGGCCGAGTTAATTTTCCAGCGTGGTTACCCTTTGTTGATGATGCAGGACAGAGTGCTTGGCATGGGGCAGGGCATAGTCGTTAGGATGGGACGAAAAACTGAGGTCCTGTGTACATATAGGCGTGCATGAAAAAGAACCCTGGGAAGTTGGAAATCAATATAAGAGTAGGCTGTAGTGCCTGAGCAAAATTTGCCTTATAGCTCACTGTATGGTGTATGTCCATCTTCATTAGTTCAATTGGAGCAGAACAGTAGGATGTTAAACCCCATTTCATTTCAGACATTGTTCCATGCCATGACCTCCATCATGCACCACCAATGTTTTTAAATCACTAACCAATTAAGCACCAATTGGACCTCATTGACCGAATCATCCATGCTTCCTTAAAAAGCAACCAGATTTTATATTTTGATTATTGAAAAAAAAAAATCCAGATTCCATAAAATAAAACATTTATAGTGAAGATGTTCCCCCCTCCCCTCAACCCCCTCCCCCGGTACAGACCAGACTTATACAATTATATATTTAAACAATAAATGCTAACTAAGGTTGGAGATGTGCCCCATTCTGACAAGATGCGCATAAAAAAAAAAATTACATTTCAAGATGCATTATGTAAGAGTTAAAGCTTCTTACTGCAGATCTTTCTGGCTTTATATCAATCTGTTTCACAGAGTATTACGAAAGTCTTCTAATATCTCTGTAAAAGATGACTGCTTTCAACACATGACGTCATATCACGCGGCGTCAATCATTGGCTCAATGGCGCGTGCATTGTTTACGTAAGATGTTACTGATTCAAGCAGAATGGCGCCTTTTACTCATTATAATACGCATTTACACTAAAACAGGAAATAATTTTCACCTACAAATACTTCAAAAGTCTTTATTTTTCTAATATACTATTCAAAAAAAGTAGGGGATATTTGATTTTGGGGGCATAATACTAAAATATGCAAATGACTACGAAAAAAGTCACTATAGAACCTAACAGAAGAAACATTTCCAGTTACATGTGACGCCCAAACGCACCAATAGCTACCGCATGGAATGCAGGTGATGCTTGGGATCATCATGGGGGTCCAACCCAAGATTTGCACGACTCTGACTTTGAATGTTACAGTCATTGTGGCATTTTGAATTCCAGGGTGGAAACATCAGTTTAATTGTTTTAGTGACCAGAAAACAAATTTTGATATGCGTCGGCTTACCCAAAATGAAAGGTTACGTGCCCTTGGCATGCTACAGATTGGCACAACACAGGCGGTTGTGGCGCGGACGATGAATGTTTCTCAGTCTGTCATAAGCAGGCTATGGTCCAGATACCGTGATACACAATCTGTACAGGACAGACCACGCTCAGGTCGACCAAGGGCGACAACTTAAGCCCAGGATCGATTTATCCGTACCTTGGCCTTGAGAAATCGTGTCATCACAGCAAATCAGATCAGCGCTCGTCTTCAAACAGACACTGGTGTGAGAGTGAGTGGCCAGACGATTCGGAATCGACTGCATAGGGGTCACCTTCGCGCTCGACGTCCTCGCGTGATCCCTTGTTTGAGAGATCATCACATTCAGGCAAGGCGTCGTTGGTGTAGGGATCGTCAACACTGGGATAATCGACGCTGGAGCAATGTGATGTTTTCAGATGAGTCAAGGTTCACTGTTGATTTTTTTGACAGACGTAGGAGGGTGTGGCGTCGTCGAAACGAGCGCTTCCAAGACGTTAACGTCATCAGACATGATCGATTTGGGGGTGGTTCTGTTATGGTGTGGGGAGGCATCACTGTTGCTGGAAGAACGGCTTTACATGTTGTTGCAGGGCGTGTTACAGGCCAGTACTATCGGGACAACATCTTGGCAGTCGTTTCATCTTCCAGGATGACAACGCAAGATGTCACAGGGCCAGGATCGTTACAGGTTACCTCCAACAACAGAACATCACCACATTACCTTGGCCAGCACTGAGTCCCGACCTCTCCCCCATCGAGCATGTCTGGGACATGCTTGCACAGAGGTTACGTCAACGTCAACAACGTCCTGCCAATGTCCAAGAACTTGCTGCTGCGTTGCAACAGGAATGGGACAATCTGGACCAAAATGACCTTAGACGTCTCATTAGGAGTATGCCACGTCGGATCAATGCTTGTTTGGCAAACAGAGGAGGATTTACCCGTTACTGACTTGGTTGTGATGCTGTGGTAACTTTGCTGTTTGACCCCGGGTATCATTTTACCCTTATAATGGTCAGTCTGTGCCTTACTTAGTCTAACGATCATTTGGAATAAATCGATGAATGTGAACTTCATTTCATTTTGTCATTTGTTTCTTCGTCAGTTTCATTAGGTGACTTTAATAACACTTAAAAATCAAATATCCCCTACTTTTTTTGAATAGTATACATAAAAAAAAATGCTTTAGAATTTAATTTGTCGGAGGAAAAAAGATAATATTTGTGGCTCATTAAGTCGCATCTATGTCATCCTTATCAGTGACTGTTGCAGCCTAGCGAATATTCACTGCGGACCTTTCTTGCTTTATATGTGATATAAATTATTTTTTAAACATTTATTAACATGACAAGCTCCGATTTTAAGTAGATTAGAACACAACGGCTATTAAATTCTTTAACGATAAAATCAATTTAAATTGAGACTTAATCTTGAATGTCAAGGTCCGTAGCTACAAAAAGAACCAATCTACTCTACAAAACTTCAAAAACACATAATAAAGTAATTTGACCAAAATTTGTCAATATATTCATTTTTCATTATCTATTTTTGAACTATGACAGCAAGAATGGTCAGCTCTTTATCTAAATCTTATGTAATGCATCTGGACACATGAAATATAATAAATGCTTACAAATGCTAACCGAGCTGACAATGCTGACATAACATATATATTAAAGTAGATAAAGTACAAGTACTTCTTTGTTTACGGTAGATAAATGCATAAATAAATAAAAAATCTGTCTAGATAAAAAATTCTTCACTTTACTTCATTCTGACATACATTAAATCATATAAGCTAGCTGTCTGCCTTTTATGGGCGTCTTCAGATATTAATAATGTACACATTTAAAAATAACATACAATAAATGCTAACAAGCGTAAAAAGCACCGATAAAGTGATATTGACTATTGACTAAATATTTCGTATCATTTCTATACATTTTAATGGTAACCTATCAGCTACCATAATTAATGGAATAAATATGGCTGGCTGTTCTCCACATACATTATGTGACTACTAGTATTACTCATACATATATTTTAACCAAAAAAAAATTGACATCATTAATTTGTGGTTAAAAACGTTAAGGTCGGAATTCCAAGTACCCATTTGTTTGAAGTGTTTCCACACGCATTTTCGCCGGCCAAAAAATTGGTCTGATGCAAATATAATGAGACTGTTACGAAAACGAGTGCGGAATCACGTTCATGGAAAACAGACCTAACAGTACACTTTTGATACATTTATAACAAACTAATGACTGTGTGTCATACAAATGTTTGCTGTGTTTTAATTGTGTCCTACTAAATTACAAATTCCTAACATTTTACTATGTCGAACAGATACCTGTACATAAATTATAATAAATATATACCTGATCAAACAGCTAGGGCACTACACTGTAAAAATATTAAATGCTTTATAAATGCAAAAACAATATTATAATCTGGACCCTGTTTCACAAACCACAAGTATTATTAAACATTTTACTTTTTTGAATTTGTGTTTAACAGGTCCCTCTGTATGTAAATCTAAACTGAAACGAACCCCTGTGTACTGGATATCAATTAATACAAAATAATAAATGCTTTTCTTTAACATATTTTGACTACAACATATTTTGATATCAAGTAAAAATGCTTACATTCTGACTAAAAGATATTTAAGTATAAAACTGACTACATTTTGACTAAAAGATATTTAAGTATAAAACTGACAATATTTTGACTAAATGATATTTAGGTATCAAGCAAAAATGCTTACATTCTGACTAAACGATGTTAAAGTATCAAGAATAAATGCCTATTTCATTCTGACTACATGATATTAATGTCCACTCGACACAAACTAGGTCATTTCGGGACTAACACATGGTTCAATTTTATTTCAATAATTCGCATGCACGTAAGGGTCTTTAGCAGTGGGAGGAAACCGGAGGACCCGGAGAAAACTCACGAGGTTGGACAGGCAACCCTACTCCTTGTCATGTACAACCCGGGTATCGAAACCTTGCCAGTTGACTCAATGACAGACCGTATGATACAGCGCGCGGGTGCTAACCATTCGGCCATCCAACCCCCCAGGTCTCAATATACTAAAATAATATATAATACACATTATTAATACACATTATTAATAAAAACAATTTCATATTTTATCATTTACAACAAATGTATTTGAATTAGAAATATTTCTCAGTGTTGAAGAATGTAACAATTATTAGCGTTACACCAATTATTCATATCCTGATGGTTTTTACACAAAAATTTAATTGTATTTATTGTCTTTTAAACATACATTATGTAAGAGCTAAATCTGCCTATTTCAGGTCTTTCTTTATCAAACTTATTAATTAGACATTAATTAACTTATCCAGACCATAATCAACTCTCGATGGCATCGCTAGCCTGCGATGTTTATTGGGTTAGGTTCCAATTTGCTGTTCGACTTTCATTCATAATTAAATCACGAAATGGATAATCGAGACTATGTTTTTTATCCTACTGACTTTAGTAATGACGACAGAGGCTAGGCCGAAAATTCAATCGCTAAAATCTTGGTTCATAGTTGATCAATTTGATTGAAATTTTCAGCAAATTGCCTTTATATTATCTATTTTTTAACTATTATAGTGAGAACTGCCAGCTCTTTATTTAATCTCCCATAATGTATCTTTAAGGATAAATACTTTGAAATTCTAATTTTATAGTTAATTGAGCTTATGGTCAAGATCACTGACTGAAACGAGAGGGCTCTTGTATCAGCCGATTTTCCTCCCATCCTCATTCTGCCTGTCCCCAATATAATTCAATACTTTGTTTTGATCTAATTTAAATAAATTGATCTCATTTAACTTAAAGTTGCAATTTCATATTTTTAAGTTATATTTTTAAAATTTATTAAAATAAAGCCTTAAAATAGATGGTATCTATAAACAGTCCTACCTTGTTAAAGAATAATCCTATTAATCCTATAATTCACTATTGCCAGTTGCGTAATTGGCAAAAATTTCATTTTCATCTTCAAATTCCAACGTTTGAAGATAGCTACTCCATGGTGGAGAATAGAAAACAAGGAAGGTAATTGGGAGGTAATTGTGTTTTAAGTGTGAGAATGACACCTATGATCGTATAATAATGAGTTGACAACCTATTGAGCAAAAGACATAGAAATAATTATGTTTTGACTTTCTTAGAAAATATGAAATTGTAACTTTAAGACATGCTATTATGTCTATGACTAATTTCAAAATCTCTTAAACCATACAAATTGTTTCTGACTTTTATAAAACTTCTGAAATATACCATAAATATTGTTAAAATTTTCTTAAAATTCTAAAACATGAATAAATTTAAAGATGCATTAATGTAAGAGCTAAATCAGCCATTTGCAGGTCTTATTTCTGGTTTCAAATGTTATATAAATTATTAATTAGAAATGAAATGAAATGGGGTTTAACGTCCTACTGTTCTGCTCCTAACCTGGGCTAATGAAGACGGGCATACGCCATACAGCGTGCTATGAGGGAAATTTTGCCCGGGCAGCGGCGCTACGGCCTACTCTTATTTCGAATTCCAACTACCAAGGGATCTTTTACATGCACGCCAATATGTACACAGGACCTCGGTTTTTCGTCCCATCCGAACGACTAGACAGCTGTCCTTGTCAGGCCCTCCATCCTGTATCACTGACAAGGGGAAACCACGCCGGAAAATCTGAATGAACTTTCTCGGCCAATTCAGGTATCGAACACCCGACCTCCAGGCTAGCAAGATTATTAATTAGACATTCAAATGTTACATAGATTATTATTTAGACATTTATTCACATGACAATCTATAATCAACTCTCTAGGTCATCGGATGGCAGAGATTTTAACGGATTGAAACTTGATCGACATTTAATGATTTAATTCAAAAATGGCGATTAAAGGCTAAGTCTTGATTAACAAGTAGCAATCTATGCCACATCTTGTCAAAACTTCAAACAGTGATAAGATACTTTAAATGAAATTTTCAATATATTCATTTTACATTATCTATTTTTGAACTATTGGAGCAAGAACAGACAGTTCTTTATCTAAATCTTACATAATGTATCTTTAATATAACTATTATAGCAAGAACGTCCAGCTCTTTATCTAAATCTTACATAATGTATCTTTAATATAACTATTATAGCATCTTTGAACTATTATAACAAGAACGACCAGCTCTCTATATATATCTTACATTATGCATCTTTAACATCAACGTCAACAATATACACAACAAAGATAAAAATATGAACACATATAATATAAACTTCTAAATAAAGGCACCTGCTGAGTATAGGTAACAATACACAATAAAGATAAAAATAAAACAATTTTTACATAAAACTATGGAAATATATATTCAGAACATGTTTTGATTGGTATTTTGTACTTGAAATCAATAAGGGAATACTTGACAAAACATTGTGCTATATGTGTATAAACCAGTGATTATAAACCATATAAATTGTATCGTGTTTTTTGTGTTTTTTGATTGGTATTCATCAAGGCCCTAACTTCAAAACTGTGCCATCCAGTAAAATTTTTATACATTTCTGTTGGCCTAAGATTAGCCAGGATTTTCTTTCAAATGTTAAATTTTTACGAGGCTTTACACTTGGTTTATAGAGAGGTTTTGCAACTTTACATTTACACTAAGATAGTTAAATGTCATCGGTTTTTGTGACGTATATTGTGAAGCGTGATGAAGACCTATCGATATTGTGGACCAAGTTTGTGTCGCCACCTACTAAGTGTAACTTTAAATGTGAATTTAGCGAAATGTCATAATGTACAGTTTCCAGTTAACTTATCTAAATGTAAATGTAAGTTTAACTGCACTTATTGTGGTTTGTAAAAATGTAAGTGTTACTGTTATGTCGCTAAACCTCTCTTATAAAACTGAATTATTTATAACATGTAAATTGACTGACTGGTACGCTTGTTACTAGACATTTATATATCCAGTGAGTCATGATTGACAAATAGGATTGTAGTTAGAGCCCTGATATTGATGTAGGTAAACAATGATTAGAGCCCTGATATTGATGTAGGTAAACAATGGTTAGAGCCCTGATATTGATGTAGGTAAACAATGATTAGAGCCCTGATATTGATGTAGGTAAACAATGATTAGAGCCCTGATATTGATGTAGGTAAACAATGATTAGAGCCCTGATATTGAAGAAGGTTAAACAATGATTAATCAGATTGGAAATACACAGGACATAATTCATAGAATAAATTATTGCTACTGTTTATTACAAAGCTACAACAAATAATTATTGTTTATTACAAGGCTAAATCAAGTAATTATTAGCCTTTAACAAGTAATGACTGTTTATTACGGAGCGATGTTTCGACTAGGCCTCTCTAGTTTTATTGACTGTTTATAATGGAGCAATGTTTTGACTAGGATTTTAAAATCATTATCAAGCTTGATCAATACATGAGAGGGAGAGAGAGAGAGAGAGAGAGAAGGAGGGAGAGAGAGAGAGAGGGAGGGAGAGAGAGAGAGAGAGATGTGGTTTGAGAGAGAGATGTGGTTTGTCCACTGGACACAAACCAGGTCATTTCGGGAGTAACATGGTTCAATTTTATTTCATTAATTCACTTGTGTGTAGGGGGTCTTTAGAAGTGGGAGGAACCCGGAGAAAACTCATGAGGTTGGACCCTACTCCTTGTCAAGCACACGTGGGAAATCAAAACCACCCCACTTGACTCAATAACAGACCTTATGATGCAATGCGCACAGGTTAACCATTCTTCGACCACCTAAAGATAAAGACTAGAAAAGCCTAGTCGAAACATTGCTCAGTAATAAGCAGTAATTGTATTCCATAGAACTGTGACTTGAGTATTTCATGTGTAAATGCAATTGAATGAATTTAATTTGACCAGGTTTTTTGTACATATGAAAATATATATTTTATTCGGGCAAGATTTACGCTGAGATTGCTGTCTCGTTCCTCAAAGCATGAAACTTTGATAAATATATAACTGGTTTTATTATTTAATATAGTTATATAACCAAGCAAGAGTTGCATAGAGAAGCGGCACTCCCCCCCCCCCCCCACCAATACATCAAGTGCTGAGATTATTGTATTATTATATAACTTGTAAAATATATATCATAACATATTATTCGTAAAAAATAAAACATTTTATAACTTTCAGCAGTGGAGTACAGAAAGACTTAACTATTCAATAACATTTATGTTGAGTCATGATTCTGGGGATGACAAGCATTTTGATTGTACTTGAATTGACGCAACTTTAAGCCTTTATGATAAGTGCGCGCCGAGAGAACATGAAGAGGAAGATAATCAAAAATAAATATATAATTTATACATGACATCGGCAGTCCCTGTTTGGATTGGTGGCAGTCATAACACTGTAAAATTGATATCGTTGACTAAGCAACAAATAACTTTTATAAATGAATCTACAAGACACTAGCAGATCAAAGACGTCAGTTTATATACATCATTAAAATTGTTAGTAATCAGGCAGTAGTCATTAAGTAGGTGTTAAAACCGTGACTATTGAATGATATACTCAACTATTGTTCAGGTTTGTGTATTCAATAGTCATGGGTGTTATAAATAGTCACATTTTTACACTAGTAGTGACATCTTTTACAGCTAGTTACACACCTGCTAATTAATAACAACTGTATAATTTCTAACCACTTTCTGTACATACTAAACATTAATGACAAAAAATTGCCATTACTAAAAGGCCCAGGTTCACAAGTCAACGATATCAGCTTACCAGTGTAAGTTGTCAATAAGAAGGGGTTGGTCCCCTACCAGCTGCATACTTTATCAAAGTACTATATGGCTGGATGAACCAAGAACAGACGACGATATCATCACCGCCGTGATATCAAACACTTGAAGTAAGTCAATCGAATGGGCGAGTCGTTTCGTTATTTTTTTTTTTTAAGAGAGTCTCCTAAAGAACATATATATATAGTTTATACATAACTTTGACAGTTGCTGTTTTGGTTGTTAAGTCTGACTCCACTATTAACTTCAGTACTGGTTTCACCGTTCTGGTCCATTATCATAAAAAATAATTTTTTTATACCATTTTACATCATGTCACCATTTTCCGTGGGTGGTGAGCTGACCTGGTCATTATTTGGAATAAAAACCTGAGATTCCAAATTACCATTTTCCTAGAAAACAGACGAAATACAATAAATATAAGATTCAAAGAGAGAGAGAGAAATGGGGTTCAAGTCCACATGACACAAACTAGGTCAATTCGGGACTAACACATGGTTCAACTGCAGATTCGAGAGAGAGAGATGGGGTTTAACGTCCACTCGACACAAACTAGGTCATTTCGGGACTAACATATGGTTTAATTTTATTTCAATAATTCGCTTGCGCATAGGGGTCTTTAGCAGTGGGAGGATACCGGAGGACCCGGAGAAAACCCACGAGGTTGGACAGGCGACCCTACTCCTTGTCACGTACAACCGGGGATTCGAAACCACGCCAGTCAACTCAATGACAGACTTTATGATACAGCGCGCGCACGCTAACCATTCAGCCATCCAACCCCCCCTGGGGATTCGAAACCATGCCAGTTGACTCAATTACAGACCTTATGATAAAGCGTGCACGAATTAACCATTCGGCCATCGAACCCCCCACGAGAATCAATTAATAATGGTTGAATATTACAATAAATATGACATTCATTTAGTTGTTTATTACAATGAACATGATAGGCTGCTTTGTTTCATGACTGCAAACAATGTGTATAAATTTCAAGACTTATCAGGTGATAACTTTATCCTCTAGGGCGTCTGCAAGCAATTGTTGACGAAGACGAACAGAGGATACAACAGGGGACAGATACGGCCATATTTTATTTATCAGGTCACGTCCCGAGCTGAAGTCCGAGAATGCTTAACGAACTCTGGGCCTGGTTGTTAGTGCTGTCATTTACACTTACATTATTGCCTTGTTTAACCAGTACAGTTGGACCACGGAAACTGAATCGTCTAAAATCAGGATAAAAAGTCAGACAGAAACAGATTAAAGTTATGACTGTCAGCCATTCTGTTACCGTGGAGAATAAATATGGAACCCGTAACGTATCCTGTAAAAATAGACAAAATATTAGGTCAAACAGAAACAGATTAAAGTTATGACTGTCAGCCATTCTGTTACCGTGGAGAATAAATATGGAACCCGTAACGTATCCTGTAAAAATAGACAAAATATTAGGTCAAACAAAACAAATATTCTGGTTCTGAGAGAGAAAGAGAGAGAGAGAAATGGGGTTTAACATCCACTCACACAAACTAGGTAATTTTGGGACTAACATATGGTTAAATTTTATTTAAATAATTTGCTTGCGCGTAGGGGTCCTTAGCAGTGGGAGGAAACCGGAGGACCCAGAGAAAACCCACGAGGATGGACAGGTGACACTACTCCTTGTCATGTACAACCGGGGAATCGAAGCAACACCAGGCAGTCTATGGGGAACATTTTAGGAAACCTGTACATGAGAATTACACGTCACTTGCTTGTATTCGGTACCGCAGAAGATGTACAACCGGGGAATCGAAGCAACACCAGGCAGTCTATGGGGGACAATTTAGGAAACCTGTACATGAGAATTACACGTCACTTGCTTGTATTCGGTACCGCAGAAGATCGTAGACTGGCCGTACAGACTTTTGGCCCTGCACATTCTAAATTTTTACCCGGTTTGGTTTCTTGCAATCTGATTAAAACACAGATCCTATTTCATTTTGTTTTTTATAGTTCAAAATCTCGTTTTACTTGTCTTTACTACACTAGGATCTGGAAGAGTTGTTATATAACCCCTGTTCTCGTTGATGTGAGGGATCAGTCAATGAAAGAGGCTGTTACGGCGAGTTCTTGGCATGCGATTCACGGAACTGTGGGTATCTTACTAGAAACATCAACACTGATTGATCAATCAAATGTTTGACGCCATAGGGTCAAAAGTCACTCGTATGACCTCTGACGCGACCTCCCACTACAACTGGTCAGTTTTTCATATAGTAGACGCCATCGAAAGCATAAAAAATGAAACGAAATATAGATCTGTTTTTAATCAGATTGGGTTTTTTGCAGCTGGTTGGCCAGCTACCAATTCCTACGACCTGTGCTTGTCAAAACGTGAGCCAGGCTGTAACGAGCCTGAGACTTTATACTCAGTGAGCCACCATGACTTAAGGGCAGATATATAGTGACTTGAGTGAAGAAACGCTTGTGACCTTTACTCATCATTTTATAGCTAGATGATTTATGAATGTAAACATGTCAAATTTGTACGGGTGGATTTGCGGAAGCTGTTCATAAAAACTAATAACTATAAAATTTTACTGTTGTGTCACAATCCAACACATCGCATCCTAGTTACCACAAATATGGATACTAGCACATCAATCTTAACAATCAGTTACCATTTCTGTACAACCCTGGTAAGAGATCCCAGTAATAAATTAGCAAACCTCGCTAAGAGGCGAACCCTGGTGACCATGGTAACCCAGCCAGGGTATAGGAATAGTATAAATAAAGTTGAATCCAATCAGTCTGAAAAGTTCAATACGGACAAAACTTGTCACTGACACCTGGGATAACCAGGCCCCGAGTTAACAAAGCATTCTCAGACTTAAGTTAAGAATTTACTTTACTTTTAAACCCTGTTTATGAGAAATATCTTTGATTCAGAAACATAAAACTTTTCACATAGTTTCTTATTAATGTATTTGATACATGAAAACAACAAAAGTTTTATAATAAACAGTTTTATGTATAACATTCACTGGGGTTTATTAACAACAACGTTTCAATGAGGATACTCTCACCGTTAACAAGCAATTATACAATCAAACATGTTACAGAGGGTTTTATACAAACGGATAAAAAAAACTAATTAACAGTTTTATAATGGCTATATTTTAGTTAAAATATGGCGAACAATTTTGAGTAAATTCTCAACTTAAGCCAGATCATAATAGTTATTCTTGTATTGTATAAAATTTTACCCATTTTGTTCCAAGTTTTTGTTCCTTACTGATTTTATACACAATTTTAGTGACAGAAACTGATCTCTAGTTGAGGAAAAATTCAAGTTTTATAAAATCACTGAACCAACACAATTCCGAGACTATCTGATCTTATGATGAGTGATGTTACATTCTGAGATGATCATGACAAAACCAATCTGATTAAAACATAGATACTATTTCGTTTCGTTTGTATAGTTCAAAATTTCGTTTTACTTGTCTTTACTACACTAGGATCTGGAAGAGTTGTTATATTACCAGTGTTTTGGTTTAAGTGAGGGATAAGCCAATGAAACAGTCTGTTACGGTGACTTTTTGGCGTTCCATGCACAGAACTGTGGCTAAACCACTAGAAAAGCCAATGCTGATTGCTTAATCAATGGCTGAGGTCATAGGGTCAGAAGCCGCTCGTACCACCTTTGACGCTACCTTTTACTACAACCAGTGAGCACTTCATGTAGTGTAGGCCATCGAAAGTATAAACAATCGAAACGAAAGATAGATCTGTTTTTTAATCAGACTGCAAATAATCAGTTTAAAGTCAGATTAAATCCAATTTGGTAATAACGTTTTAATTTTCTGCATTAAGCGGGCAATGCCAAACAGTGTGCTATGAGGGACGTTTCACCCGGGTAGCGGTGTTACAGTTTAGTCTCATTTCGAGGATGAGGGTGATACCGACGGAGAGAAAGGTTGCTGTATTTTAATCAGACTATGAGAAAACCACATGTAATCAAACCCTTTTTAACAAGAAGGAAAGAAAAGAGGGTTTAATGTCTACCCGACACAAACTAGGTCATTTTGGGACTAACATATGGTTCAATTTTTATTTCAATATTTCACTTACATGTAGGGGTCTTTAGCAGTGGGAGGAAACCGGATGACCCAGAGGTTGGACAGGTGACCCTACTCCTACAAGCGCGGAATCGAAACCACGCCACTTGACTGAGTATCAGAATTTTAAGCCATTCAGCCACCCAACCCTCCAAGAATTGAGAGAGGACGTAGAGCAGACGTACACGTGGACCATGTCACACTAATTAGCAGGGGGGGGGGGGGGATGGCCGAATGGTTAGCATGCGCGTTGTATCATAAGGCCTGTCATTGAGTCAACTGACGTGGTTTCAAATCCCTGGTTGTACGTGACAAGGAGTAGGGTTTTCTCTGGGTCCTCCGTTTTCCTCCCACTGCTAAAGACCCCTACGCGCAAGCAAATTATTGAAATAAAATTAAAACCATATGTTAGTCCCGAAATGACCTAGTTTGTGTCGAGTGGACGTTAAACCCAACCTCTCTCTCTCTGATTAGCAGTGAATAATTCGTTTGGTCGCTACAAACGCTGTATTCACTTTTTTCCTATTACAAATTAAATTCTAGAATAAATAAAGGCGTTTGAAGTGTTTGTAGGTAAACAATATTTCCTATTTAGTCCAATCTGATTATAATACAGATCTATATTTTGTTTTGTTTTTTTATACTTTCGATGGCCTACACTACATAAAGATCTGACAAGTTGTACTGTAAGGTCGTGTCAAGGGTCGTACAAGCGGTTTTTTTACCCTATGACGTCAGACATTGATTAATCAATCAGCGTTGATGTTTCTAGTGGTTTACCCACAGTCCCGTGCATGACACACCAAGAAGACGCCGTAACAGACTGTTTCATTGGCTAATCCCTCACTTCAGCCAAAACGCCGGTAATATAACAACTCTTCCAGATCCTAGTGTAGTAAAGACAAGTAAAACAAAATTTTGAACTAAACAAAAAAAAGAACGAAACAAAATAGGATCTGTGTTTTAAACAGATTGTATTTAGTCTAATGGGTATGTAAAAGTCACCATTCTGCCTGGACCAGTAACGTCTTAAGTAAACAATGCACACATCATTGAGCCAATGATTGACGCAGCATGAAAGCAGTTATCTTTTACAGAGTTATTAGAAATGAAATGATATGAAATGGGGTTTAACGTCCTACTGTTCTACTCCTAAACTGGTCTAATGAAGACGGTAATTTATTTAATGTCATGAATAATTATTTCTAGAAATGCAATGAAATGAAATGAAATGGGGTTTAACATCCTACTGTTCTACACCTAAACTGGGCTAATGAATATGGGCATACGCCGAACAGTGTGCTAGGAGGGAAATTTTGCCAGGACAGCGGCACTACGGCCTACTTTTATAGCAAATTCCAACTGTCAAGTGATCTTTTACGTGCACGCCAATGTGTACACAGGACCTCAGTTTTTCTTCTCATCCGAAGGACTAGACAGCTGTCCTTGTCAGGCCCTCCTTCCGGCATTACTGACAAGGGGGAACTAAGAGTTATTAGAAGACTTATGTAATACCTCTGTAAAACGGATTGGGACTCTGTCATCAGAATATTTGTTTTAGTAAATGAAATGAAATGAAATGGGGTTTAACGTCCTACTGTTCTCCTCCTATACTGGGCTAACGAAAACGGGCATACGCCATACAGTGTGCTATGAGGGAAATTTTGCCGGGGCAGCAGCACTATCGCCTTCTCGTATATCGGTTTTTCGTATCATCCAAAGGACTACACAGCTGTCCCTGTCAGGCCCTCCGTTCTGCACCACTGACAAGGAGAAACCACGTCGTTGTTTTAGTAAAGGATACATGTGATAAAGAACGACGTTAAAATAAAACTCATGATAAACTGGATCAAACTGATTTTACGATTATATGGACATTCTTCTACTTGTTTCAGTTTCCATGACAACACAGACTGTAACCAACAATATATAGTTCCACACAGGAACGCCAGACCAGCACCTATATAATGTCCAGGTCTCATCACAACTGTCTGAAAAATAAATTAAAAAAATAAATCTGAATACATTAAAAAAAAATAGGTTGCCTGTCAATAAAACAGATGCCAAGAGCAATGAAAATGAAATAAAATGGGGTTTAATGTCCTATTGTTCTGCTCCGACTGGGCTAATGAAAACAGGCATACACCATACAAGGTGCTATAGGAAAATTTTGCCCGGACAGCAACAGGCATCGATATTTCCGCACACATGCGCAGGCAGATTTGCTTTAAAAAACTTTTTTTGCAGGCACATTTTTAAAAATTATTACTGTCACGTAAATCATGTAAAATAAAGAATACTATTTATTTTTATTGTTGTTGTTCTATTGTTTGTTTTTGTTTACTTTGATTACCGTATAATAATTACTAGAATAAGCTAGTCGGTGATAAAAACATCAGCATGCGACGTTAGCGATTCCACCTGTGACTTATGACCTATCACTTGTGACCTCTGCTTAATTTAGTGACAATTCTAGTAGAATGCCAGTCGATGATTAAAAGAATAGCACGCGACGTATGAACTATCACCTGTGACTTCGGCGACCCCTAAACACCAGTACCGTGTAGTAATCACACTTACACCTGATAATTCTATAACGATGGCTTCCTATCGAGTATCAAGTGGAAAAAAGAACAAATTCTCTTGCCGAGTTTGTGGTGATGTTATTTTATTTCAAAATTATAAAGTGCATATACAGAGAAATCAACCCGCCGTAGACTACAATGACCTACGGTCAAAAACAGACAAGTCCATTTTGATTTTGCATTAAAATAAATGTTAAGTTTGTCGTTTTGATTTTGCATTAAAATAAATGGTAAATTAGATATTTGTTTTTAATTTAAATACACTGTAAGTGGAATATTGGAAAATAATTTAGGCCTCATCAGAACAACAGTTATTTTAGTTACGGTGCATCAATATCTTGTCATCGTCAAGGGAAACAACTCTTGTTAGTATCCGAATTATACCGGAAGTTAAGTTTAACGAACGACAACCTGGCTGCGCAAAGGGATTTAATGAACTTGTTTGTATCTGGTAGGCATCTATTCTATGTTTATATCAACCCCAAACAACAACAATATGCACATCAAACATAATCTTTATTATTAAAGTAATCTATAATACATTAATACAATTTAGAAACCATAATAAAAAGGTACTAAAAATTATTTATAATTTCTTCTTCTGCCGAGTCCAACCCAAGAAGCCTTCATAAGCCCCCCCCCCACAATCATACTATATAAGTATCCCTGGCAATTGAATACTCCCCTTTTGAGTATGACCCTGCAGGCACATTTTCAACTTTTATAGAGCCCTGGACAGCAACCAAATTCCAACTATCATGTGCATGCCAAGATGAACATGCGACTTTGTTTTTTTGTCCAATCCAAATGACTAGACACTTTCCTTGCCAGGGGAGATCATTCCGGGGGAACTTTCTTGACCAGAATGGAACCCAGTGATTACGTTTCTAGTGTAAGGAAAGATTTGTAATATAAGAATCTTCAATGAAAAAATGGAATTAAACAGTTAGAAGGTTTAATGGATCCATGTGATTTAAAGCGTCGACACATGGATCCAAAATTTTCACAGTCTACAACAGAATACAATACAGAACAGCTGTATTCATCCGCAAAAAAAAATAGTACCTAAAATTCATATACACTAGGCAACATAAATAAAATAAGTTGTTTCTCGGGCACCGCTCGCACGCAAAATTGGTTGCGCGTGCGGCCTATTTATTAGTCTTGATGAAAAATAAAAAATATGTAACGCCCGCCCGAACATCGATAAGCAAGTCATAAAAAAAATATGCCGCATGTATCTACATGCCCCATTCGTGAATATCCATTCAAATGTATTAAACTGATTCAGATGTAAACGCTCATTTACGGGTCTTTTTTATTGATATCGAAAGAACCTCCATTTTTGTATCATGTGATTTTAATTACCTCCCCTTGTGAACTAGAATTTGATTCGTGTTAAACACCGAAAGTCATTGACAACAATGCAATGTATTTCAATCATTCGATCTTAATCGGCTCATTATTGCCGGCTTCAGTCGGTCCATGTTTGAAAAAATCCTACTTATAAAACAATGAATCGTAGAACAGGTTAATTATTATAACTTGTGGCTACGAATACGATACGATGATAGTCACCATACCTTAGTCAGAATCTGGGTCATTAGCACGTTTAACGGTAGTTTTGATAATCCGTTCAATAATAATTGGATTACACATTTGATGGTTTTACTGACGAGTTGTTAGTTAAATTTAAATAGTCATTCGATATAAACCCCAGATAGAACACCGAATATGCTGAGAAACACACCACATTCTAATGGCAAAACAGCTACTTATTTATTTGGGTGAAAAATCAAAGTACTAACCGCATAAAGCTTGTGGCGTATGTATCAAAAATGACCACTCCCAGACATTTTCAGTGGTAGGGTACTCCGGCAAGATGTCCGTAATAAATAGCTGTTTTTCCATAAGAATGTATTATAGTTTATTACTCTATCCAGTTAATATATACCTCTAAAAGATTAAACATACATTATGCAAGCGCTAAATCTGCCTATTGCAGGTCTTTCTTTAGGCCTTAAATGTTATCTAAATTATTAATTAGACATTAATTAACTGATCCAGGCCATAATTAACTCTCGATGTCATCGCTAGCTTGAAATATTTACTGGATTTGAATACATTTTGTGATGGATAATTTAACGTAAAAATGGATAATCGAGACCTTGTTTATTACAGAACCAACGTTAGCAATGATGATTGAGGTTAGCCTAAAATTGAATCGTTAATATCTTCATTAAACATACCTCATGCAAGAGCTAAATCTGTCTATTGCTGGTCTTTCTTTAGACCTGAAATGTTATCTAAATTATTAATTAGATATTAATTAACCTATCCAGACCATAATCAACTCTAGATGGCATCGCTAGCCTGCAATCTTTAGTGGATTATAATCCGATTTACTGCATAACTTTCCTCCATGATTTAATGATTAAATGGATAATCGAGACTATGCTGTTTATCATACTGACTTTAGTAATGAAATTTCAAGCGCTTAGTTCTCGGTTCATAGTGGATCAATTTGACGGATATTTTCAGCAAACTGCCTTTACATTATCTAGTTTTTAACTATTATAGTGAGAACTACCAACTCGTTATCAAATCTCCCATAATGTATCTTTAATATCGTGTTTACATTATCTAGTTTTTAACTATTATAGTGAGAACTGCCAACTCGTTATCAAATCTCCCATAATGTATCTTTAATATCTTGTTTTCATTATCTATTTTTTAACTATTATAGTGAGAACTGTCAGCTCTTTTTCTAATGCTCCTTAAATACTTTAATAACAATTTAATAAACGTACCTGAAAATTAGCGACCATAGATAAACCGAAGGCTGACAGAAGACCACAGATGAGAGTCACTATATTTAGTTTATTAACACCGGATCGATTTCCCACACTTTCTGTTCGTCTTCGTATCACATCCAGGGTTATCAGAAACTTGATAAAAACATTCAACGCCACTAGAAAGAAAATATAATTTTTAATCATTTAATAATTGTAATGCCTAGAGAGAGAGCGAGAGCGAGAGAGAGAGAGAGAGAGAGAGAGAGAGAGAGAGGGGGGGTGTAAATATCAACTGATCACAACCTAGGCTTGCACATAAGGGTCTTTAGCTGCTGGAAATGAAATAAAATGAGCTTTAACGTCCTACTGTTCTGCTCCTAACCTGGGCTAATGAAGACGGGCATACGCCATACAGTGTGCTATGAGGGAAATTTTGCCCAGGCAGCAACACTATCGCCTACTCTTATATTGAATTCAAACTGTCAAGGGATCTTTTACGTGCACGCCAATGTTTACACGGGACCTCGGTTTTTGGTCTCATCTGAAGGACTAGACAGCTGTCCTTGTCAGGCCCTCCGTCCTGCATCACTGACAAGGGGAAACCACGTCGGAAAATCGGGATGAACTTTCTTGGCCAATGCAGGGATCGAACACCCGACCCCCAGGCTAGCGAGCCAGCGCCTCACCCACCTAGCCACCGGATCCTCCAGTTTTCTGGAGAAAACAATACTCCTCGTCACGTACAAACGGGAATTGAAACCATGTCACTTGTCTCAATGACAGACCTTATGATCTAAGGCACACATCTTAAAACATTCGGAGGGTTGATGACCGAATGGTTAGCACGTGCACGCTGTACCATAAAGTCTGTCATTGAGTCAACTGGCATGGTTTCGAATCCCCGGTTGTACGTGGCAAGGAGTAGAGTCGCCTGTCCAACCTCGTGGGTTTTCTCCAGTTTCCTCCCACTGCTAAAGACCCCTACATGTATGTAAAAGATCCCTTCACTGTTGGAATTCGATAAAAGAGTAGGCCAGGTAAAATATCCCTCATAGCACACTGTATGGTGTATGTCTGTCTTCATTAACCCAGTCCGAACAGAACAGTAGGACGTTAAACCCCATTTCATAATGGTATGGAGAGGTCGGGCATATTGGCAGCAAACTAAAGATACAGATACAGTGCCTACAGTTTAATGTAATTCCAATGCCGCTAGTTTAATGGCGGACAGATTCGTCTGGCTAATGTTAAATTTAATTTTTACTTACTCATAACTGAAGCCATGTTGATAAGCTGTGAAAATAGTCCACGTTCTGGTGGATATATTGCTGTATAGCTAAAATATCAATTATTAACAATAACATTAGTGAAATACACGACTGTATAGCTAAAATATCAATTATTAACAATATCATTTTTAATCAAATACATGGCTGTATAACTAAAATATCAATTATTAACAATATCATTTTTAATCAAATATGCAGCTGTATAGCTAAAATATCAAAGATTAACAATAACATTAGTCTCGTACACAGCTGTATAATTAAAATATAATGCTCTGCTGACGACTATGTATACAACTCTATAACACCAATCATGAGATAATGTGGATTCTATACGCGTGCAATATTCTGTACCGGCCGTCACATGGCCGACGTTGATTGTAACCATGTTTAAATACTGATTCGGCGTGTCGTGGCTGTCTCCATTGTCTACAATACATGTAACAGAAATTCTGGAATGTTTTGAATGCGATGTATGAAAATATCAGACAACATCATTATTTCTCTCAGACAAAGATTAATAAAATAGGTTGTCAGGCAACGAAACATACGCCCACAGCAGCTAAGTTGTCCGGGGAGTCAACAAGAGTTGTCGCATATTTTTTCTTTAGTCAGAAATGAACCATTTACAACACACTAAAATATGATTAAGAGTATCAACCCATTTGGCTTCTAGTTCGGCCCTATTCTAACATTTAGCATACAAAAACATTATATATCAATTGCTATAATCATTGGAAATCATTGAAAATCAATAGTCTTCTTCGTCTCATGACCTTAAACACTTTGTATAAATTTAAAGTCAATCAGATATTAACTTGAGCCTCCAGAGCATCCACAAGATTTTTCAGAGTGATCAAGGGCCATAACTCTGGTAGTAATTATTAGATATCTTTGAAAATCAATAGGCTTCTTTGTCTCTTGATGTCAAACACTGTGTATCAATTTAAAGTCACTAGGATATTAACTTTCGCCTCTAGAGTATCCACAAGATTTTTCAAAGTGATCAAGGGCCATAACTCTGGCAGTAATTATCAGAAATTTTTGAAAACCAATAGGCTTCTTTGCCTCATGACCTTAAACACTATGTATAAATTTAATGTCAATCGGATATTAACTTTAGCCTGTAGAAGGCCCATTACCGCCGGCCATACAGACGGGGACAGCAACAATATACGACCACATTATAAAATTTGATTTGAGATCAGGAAATGGCCCTTTTTTAAATTAGGATGACCTTTCAAATTGCAGGTTCATACAGAATTTTGAAGGAAAATTACAGAAATCAAATTTAATATAAAATAATTTACCTGATGTAGGGGAAGTTTGGTTCCACATGTTTGTAACTTACAGCTACACCATACCTGAACAGAGAAAAACAGGTGTTAATATACACAGGTAGACAACACAACACACAATAACATGTGTTGATATTTACAGGATGACAACACAATATTTATACAATACGGGGCCCTTATTCACGAAAACTTAACTGAGATAAAATCCAAATTTTAGTAATTTGATTGGATAATATTAGATTGATTTTAGTGCTTAGCCAATCAAAATTGAGGTATCTTCTAAAATTTGGATTTTATCTTAAGTTAAAATTTCGTGAATCAGGGCCCAGGGGGGTAAATAAAATGAAATCAAAAGGGGTTGAGTGACCTAATGTTGTGCTCTAACTGGATTAATTGAAGACGAGCAAACAGTGTGCTAAGGAGGCGAAATTGCATACTCTTATATCAAAATTCAAACTGCCAAGGGATCTTTCGTGAGCACACCAATGGATACTCAGGAAATTGATTTTTCGTACCATCCGAACAACTAAACAACCGTCTATGTCAGGCATGTAGACCTGTATCACTGAAAAAAAAAAAACGATCCGAGGCCTCCAGGCTAGCGAACCAGCATTTTACTCACTGAGCCAATGTGGCGCCCTCAAATACAATCTAGATAGACATAAAAAAACACACAAGCATATGGCACATCTAAAGTAGTACAGATACTATTTGGTATTATGGGGTTTCAGTTTTACCAGTAAATAGCAGAACATTGAATTAAGCAGGTTCTGTATAGTAGTTTGGTAATGACACATGGATGAATGACAATGTCTAGTACTTCGTATGGTATGAAAAAACAAGGTTCTATGTACATGTTGTCATGCACATAAAAAGTCTTCCTTTAAAGTTGGAATTTGCTGAATAGTAATTGAAATTGCTAGGAGAGAGAGAGAGGGAGAGAGAGAGAGAGAGAGAGAGAGAGAGATGGGGTTTAACTTCCACTTGACACAAACTAGGTCATTTCGGGAATAACATGTGGTTCCATTTTATTTCAATAATTAGCTTGTGTGTAGGGGTCTTTAGGAGTGGGAGGAAACCGGAGGGCCCGGGGAAAACCTACGAGGTTGGACAATTGATCCTACTCCTTGTCACATACAACAGGGGAATCGAAACCATGGCAGCTGACTCAATGACAGACCTTATGATACAACGCGAACGTGCTAACCATTCGGTCATAGAACTCCCCAAATTGCTAAGCAAAATGTCTCACTGAGCCACTGCAGCTCCCCTTAAAACGATAAGAAGAGTGATAGTATATCGAAGGTAACGGTTAATACAGGTATATAGAAGGTAACGGTAAATACAGGTAAACTAACGATAAGAAGAGAGATAGTATATAGAAGGTAACGGTAAATATAGGTAAACTTATGATAAGAAGAGTGACAGTATAAAGAAGGTAGCGGTAAATACAGGTATATAGAAGGTAACGGTAAATACAGGTAAATGATTGAAATCAACTTACGATAAGAAGAGTGATAGTATAAAGAAGATAACGGTGAATACAGGTAAAAAATGTAGATGATCGTTAACCCAATGTATACAGCGATTTGTCCGGGATGCTCTTACTTCTCCAACATTGCCATTCGCCTGAAATATAAAAATAAATATTAGATAAATTTTATACTCTTGTCTGGGTCCTACAAGTAGGGGCATATATGTTTCCAAAATGAACCTTATATACCACTGCTTTTAAGAAAGAGAGGTCATTTTGGAACTTATATATGGTTTTAATTTGTTTCAATCATTTGCTTGCGCATGGGGTCTTTAGCAGTAGGGAGAGAAAGAGAAATGGGGTTTAACGTCCACTCGACACAAACTAGGTCATTTCGGGACTAACATATGGTTTAATTTTATTTCAATAATTCGCTTGCGCGTAGGGGTCTTTAGCAGTGGGAGGAAACCAGAGGGCCCGGAGAAAACCCACGAGGTTGGACAGGCAACCCTACTCCTTGTCACGTACAACCGGGGATTCGAAACCACACCAGTCGACTCAATGACAGACTTTATGATACAGCGCGCGCACGCTAACCATTCAAACATCCAACCCCCCCTTTAGCAGTAGGAGGAAACCAGAGGAACCAGAGAAAACCTGTGAGGTTGGAAAGGCGACCCTATTCATTGTTGCGTACAAGCTGAGAATCAAAAATAAATGAAAATGAAATGAAATGAAATGGAGTTTAACGTCCTACTGTTCTGCTCCTAACCTGGGCTAATGAAGACGGGCATACGCCATACAGTGTGCTATGAGGGAAATTTTGCCCGGACAGCGGCACTATGGCCTACTCTTATATCGAATTCCAACTGCCAAGGGATCTTTTACGTGCACGCCAATGTGTACACGGGACCTCGGTTTTTTGTCCCATCCGAACGACTAGACAGCTTTCCTTGTCAGCCCCTCCGTCCTGCATCACTGACAAGGGAGAACCACGCCGGAAAATCTGGATGAACTTTCTCGGCCAATGCAGGGATCGAACACCCGACCTCCAGGCTAGCGAGCTAGCGTCTTACCCACTTAGCCACGTGATCCCCCGAATCAAAAATATGTTATACCTTAAACCCAATATGATTAGAATACAGATCTATGTTTCACTTGGTTTTTATACTTTCGATGGTCTCTACTACATGAAGATCTGACCAGTTGTAGTGGGAGGTCGCATCAGGGTTCATACGAGCGGGTTTTGACCCTATGACGTCAGACAATGATTAATCAATTAGCGTTGACGTTTCTAGTGGTTTACCCACAGTTCCCTGCGCTGCGCAGCACACCAAAAACTCGCCGTAACAGGCCTTTTCATTGGCTATTTCCTCATACCAACCAGAGAGCCTGTTACATAACAACTCTTCCAGATCCTAGCGTAGTAAAGACAAGTAAAACGAAATTTTGAAGTATACGAAACGAAATGGGATCTGTGTTTTTATCAGATTGGGGAGAAAAGAAAATGATATGACATGAAATGAGGTTTATTCCAACTGTTGTCCACCGAGTGGGCTAATACCGATGGGCATTACCTATACAGCTTGCTATGAGGACAATTTGGCACTATGGCCTAATCTCAAATTGAATTATAACTCTTGAGGTATCTTTTACGCGCATGCCAATGTGTACACAGACCCTCGGTTTTTCGTACCACCCAAACGACTAGTCCAGCACCACTGACGAGAGGAAACCACACCGGAAAATCCTGAAGAACTTTCTCGGCCTTACTCACTGTGGCTCCCACAACAAAAAGAACGAACAGATGGATCCCACTTCAAAATCCTTAATGTCATAAAAAAAAAAGCAAACAAGTTGATGAAATTTGATGCCTAATTCAACTATTTACCTTCATTAAGACCATTTTAACAAATTCTAACTTCATTTTGATTGTTTCCAACACAGACATATGATGTGCTACAACTTCTCCGTTTAAGTTAAGATATTCAACACATGTTTGTGTTTCACTATTGTCACCTCGATCAGCACTAATGTTATCTCTAAAGATAATCTCTAATCTAAATCACATATCTCATAAATTTTTCTTTTATGAATTCCAATATTATCTATTACATATATAGATAAACCATTTTTATAATTCAACACCAAAATCAAATGCAGAGATGACAAAAAATATTTAAATGCACTATGACACACCAGATTTTTTTTCAAATTAGAATCAATTTATTTTTGTAATTTTAGCATACATTAAATCACAGTTTTATCACAATTATCTCTTTCTTCTGTGTCAAAACCTTCACTTTTAACCATTGGCACATTAATATTTTAATTCTAATCCAGTGAACACACACAAGACAACACCAGAACAGCAGTGAACACACAAAATACCAGCACAAGAACAGCAGTTAACACACAAAAATCAGCACAAGAACAGCAGTGAACACAATAAAAATCAGAACAGCAATGAACACACAAGAAATCCACAAGCACAGCAGTGAAAACACAGAAAAACAACACAAGAACAGCAGTGAACACACAAAAATCTGAACAAGAACAGCAGTGAACACAATAAAAATCAGAACTGCAGTGAACACAAGAAAACACGACAAGAACAGCAGTGAACCCACAAAAACTGAAAATGGCTTATCTATGTTTTGCTGAACATATTACAAATATTTATATTCTAATCCTGTGAACACAACAAGCCATTCGAAAAGAACAACTTTAAAACTTAATATATGTATTGCTGAGTCAACAAAAAAGTAAAAATGTCACAATTTAAAACGTTTTTCTCAAGGTAAAATCTAACTACAGAAATCTGATACAATACTTTGTGACAGAGCTCGAAACAAAAAATGAAACATTTCTAAGGGTGAATTTGGTTAAATAATCTCTAAAAATAAGACGGAACTCTGTCGGAAGGATATATAATAAAGTTGTTGAATATAATGGCTACCATACATCCCATGGGTCATTCTCTCATAGACTTTACAACATTTCATTGAAGTCACCAACACAAAACTTGACCCAGTTTACCATTTTGGCTTCAATTACAAGAGCTTATTTTTATTAGAGAGAGAATTTATATAAATGATCTGCACATGTCTGTTGTTTTACCTATATATGTATTTAATAACCTTTATATACTAACCAAATGAAATGGAGTTTTAACGTCTTACTGTTCTGTCCGTTGTTTAACCTTTAAATACTAACGAAATGAAATGAAATGGGGTTTAACGTCCTACAGTTCTGCTCCCAAACTGGGCTAATGGAGACGGACATATACAGTGTGCTATGCCAAGGGATCTTTTACGTGCACGCCAATGTGTACACGGGACCTCGTTTTTTTCGTCCCATCCGAACGACTAGACAGCTGTCCTTGTCAGGCCCTCCGTCCTGCACCACTGACAAGGGGAAACCACGCCGGAAAATCTGGATGAGAGAGAGAGAAATGGGGTTTAACGTCCACGCATTTCGGGACTAACATATGGTTTAATTTTATTTCAATAATTCGCTTGCGCGTAGGGATCTTTAGCAGTGGGAGGAAACCGGAGGACCTGGAGAAAACCCACAAGGTTGGACAGGCGACCCTACTCCTTGCCACGTACAACCGGGAATTCGAAACCACGCCAGTTGACTCAATGACAGACTTTATGATACAGCGCGCGCACGCTAACCATTCAGCCACCCAACCCCCCAAATCTGGATGAACTTTTTCGGCCACTGCAGGGATCGAACACCCGACCTCCAGGATAGCGAGCCAGCGTCTTACTCACTTAGCCACATGATCCCCTATATATGTATTTAATAAAGAGAGAGACAGAAAGCAATGGGGTTTAACGTCCACTCGACACATACTAGGTCATTTCGGGACTAACATATGGTTTAATTTTATTTCAATAATTCGCTTGTGCGTAGGGGTCTTTAGCAGTGGGAGGAAACCGGAGGACCCGTAGAAAACCCACGAGGTTGGACAGTCGACCCTAATCCTTGTCATGTACAACCGGGGAATCAAAACCACGCCAGTTGACTCAATAACAGGCCTTATGATATAGCGCGCACGTGCTAACCATTCGGCCATTCAACCCCCCATGTATTTAATAACCTTTATCTGTCTATTGCAGGTCTTTCTTTAGGCCTAAAACGTTATCTAAATTATTAATTAGACATTAATTAACTTATCCAGACATTAATTAGACATTAATCAACTTTAGATGGCATCGCTAGCCTGCAATCTTAAGTGGATTGTGGTCCGATTTACTGCATAACTTGCCTTCTCGATTAAACGATTAAATGGATAATCGAGACTATGCTGTTTAACGTACTGACTTTAGTAATGATGACCGAGGCTAGGCAGAAATTTCATTCGCTTAGTTCTGGGTTCACAGTGGATCAATTTGAATGATATTTTCCGCAAATTGCCTTTACCTTATCTAGTTTTTAACTATTATAGTGAGAACTGCCAACTCGTTATCGAATCTCCCATAAATACTAATGAAATGAAATTGGGTTTAATATCCTACTTTTCTGCTCATATAGTGGGCTAATGAAGATGGGCTTACGCCATACAATGTGCTATGAGAGAAATTTTGCCTGGACAGCAGCGATGTGACCTATGACCTATGACCTATGCATATTTCAAACTGTCAAAGGTTCCTTTACGTTCCATCCGAACAACTATATCCTGAATCAGTGAAGGTTTGATTTAATTTGGGGGGTTGGATGCCTGAATGGTTAGCATGCGTGCGCTGTATCATAAAGTCTGTCATTGAGTCAAGTGGCGTGGTTTCGATTCCCCGGTTGTATGTGACAAGGAGTAGGGTCGCCTGTCCAACCTCGTGGGTTATCTCCGGGTCCTCCGGTTTCTTCCCACTGCTAAAGACCCCTACACGCAAGCGAATTATGTAAATAAAATTAAACCATATGTTAGTCCCGAAATGACCTAGTTTGTGTCGAGTGGATGTTAAACCCCATTTCTCTCTTTCTCTCTTGATTTAATTTAACATCACTGTTTTAGATCAGTGGTTCTTGACCTTTTTATGTGCTCGTACCCCTTGAGCTTTCATAATATTTCCCCGTACCTCTGTCTAAAATTACTTACGCAATTAAAATGGAATTATAATAATTGATATGAAATACAGTATAATAGTAAGAGCAGGAGGACTGCACTACACGTAAAACAAAAATCTACAAGATAAACCTGCGGACAGAAAATAGACATTGCATCAATACGTTGAATACATACAAATATACTGAATAGAATACATGAATAATGGCTTTCAAGTACAACTGTACATACACAGTACACCGACAATCAGGGGGGTTGGATGGCCGATTGGTTAGCACATGTCCGTTCAATCGTAAGGTCTGTCATTGAGTCAACTGGTTTCGATTCCCTACTTGTACGTGACAAGGAGTAGGGTCGTCTGTCTAACCTCGTGGGTTTTCTCCGGGTCCTTCGGTTTCCTCCCACTGCTAAAGGACCCTACACACACAAACGAATTATTGAAATACAACTGAACCATGTGTTGGTTCCGAAATGACCTAGTTTGTGTCAATTGGACTTAAACCCCATTTCATTTTCTCTCTCTCTCTCTCTCTCTCTCTCTCTCTCTCATCTATACAGTATTGAATTTGACACCATATCTCGTACCCCCCCCCCCCCCCCCCCCCCGCTTTCATTCTTCATACCCCCAGGGGCTACACGCAGAAAGAAACACTGTTTTAGATGTTTAACACATTACCATGGCAAGCGTATACTGTATTTAGGTAGCAGTACAAGTTCTTGTCTGCGATATCACCTTTGGTGGAAGCGCACGTTAAACACTAAGAACAACAACAAGCAGTAAGAGTTCAAAGGAACATTGAAATCAGGTTCATCGTCCACTCAACACAAACTAGGTCATTTTGGGACTAAAATATAATCTAAAATGCAACGACAAACCTCAAACACCCAGTTATGTGTAGCTTTAATTTATCACACCAACAGAACCAATAAAAGTGCTCAACAACAAAATTTATTATCTTTGTCAACTCCTCAAATGAGAAATGGGATCAAATGTACTATGTTAACTCCTCAAATGATAAGTGGTATTGGGTGTTCTATAAAGAGTTAACTTACTATGTGAACTCGTCCAATGAGAAATGGTATTGGTATCAGGTGTTCTAGAAAGAGGAAACATGCTATGTGAACTTCTCGAATGTGAAATGGTATGATATGTTCTACAAAGAATACTATGTGAACTTCTCCAATGGTATGAGGTGTTCTATAAAGAGTAAACATACTATGTGAACTCCCCAAATGATACATGTTAACAAATGATACAGAAAGAGTAAACATACTATGTGAACTTCTCGAATGAGAAATGGTACCAGATGTTCTAGAAAGAGTAAACATACTATGTGAACTCATCATATGTAGAAATGGTACCAGATGTTCTAGAAAGAGTAATCATACTATGTGAACTTCTCGAATGAGAAATGGTACCAGATGTTCTAGAAAGAGTAAACATACTATGTGAACTCCTCAGATGATAAGTGGTATCGGGTGTTCTATAAAGTGTAAACATAACTATGTGAACTTCTCGATTGAGAAATGGTACCAGGTGTTCTACAAAGAATACAATATGAACTCCTCAAATGATACATGTTAACAAATGTTACAGAAAGAGAAGACACTCCTTGTCTCATACACAGAATTTTTCACGTCCAGTAAGAAGTGGCATCAGATCTTCTAGAAAGAGTAAGCACACTATGTGAACTCATCAAATGAGAAATGGTATCAGATCTTCTAGAAAGAATATTATGTGAACTTCCCAAATGATACATGTTATTATGTCCCCCGTCTCATACACAGAATTATTCGCGTTTAAAGTTGTGTAGAATATGGTAAAAAAAACTAAAATCTGAACCAAGAAATAATATGAAAGATAAAAGATTTCCTCCACTGGTTTATGGAGGAAGTGAGATCTATTTGACTATACCAAAGGAAATAGTCTCCTTACTACTTCCAATTCCTGTACGTATGGTTTGAATCATTTACATCCTGGGATGGCAACATGTATACTAGGCTTGTAGTTTTCAACCTGACGAGAATCACATCACATCACATAGTCTAAGAATTAGAAAAGTTATATGACATGACCAAAATTCCTGACAGGAATTCCTACAGATACACACATCTTGTGAAAACTACAACCATTGATAACTTTGCTCAAAATAAAGTAATTTGAATGAAATTTTCAATATATTTATTCTGCATTATCTATTTTTGGAACATTATAGCGACATTGTCAAGGTCTTTATCTAAATATTACATAGTGTATCTATAAAGTTGGTACATATGAGAGCTTTATTACATTCATTTAAACATACATTATGCATGAGCTAAATCTGATTATTGCAAGTCTTTATTTAGGCTTCAGATGTCATAGAAATTATAAATTAGATCTTTATTTACACAACAAGCACAAAATCAACTCTGTAGACCCACGGATGGCTTGGATTCGGCTTGGATTTAAACAGGATTTCGCTGATTGATTAAATTTTTAAATGGCGTCGTAGGCGGAGATTAGCCGTTACGTTGACGTCATACTCCCGGAAATAATTTTAGATCGAGGCTAAATGATAGATTGTACGAAGCGAGGCCGCTGTTGAGCGAGGCCGCATGTCAGTCAATTTGATTGAAAGTTCGATATACGGCCTTGATATTATGTTTAGTTGTGGTTAAAATGAGAGTTTGGATGTCGGTATTATACGCTCTTTTATAACTTGCGTTTACAGAAAAATTATAGAAATTGATAAACATCGCAGCTAACATCACCCCAGTTGAATTGCAGCTCCATTGGATCACTGTTCGGGAGTTACGTAGGCCTACCAGTTACAGTACAAGAGTACACGCAGGCTAACAAGAAGTCGGCTATAATTATGCCTCATTGATTTGGTCCATTCCTTTCAAACTTTCGCTTCTTATCTATATATATTAAAAGTGTTATTTTTTTAATTTGTAGTAAAAATAAATGTGATACGATTTGAATTGCAACCCCGTCTCAAACCACAGCCATTGAAAACGTTACTTGATAATCGAGGTTATGAAGCCGGAGTTAACGCCTGTCAATCAAACGATTGTCTATTCTCGGAGACGGTGAAGAGAGAGTTGACTCCTATTTCTAGTCAAAAATTACAATAGTGATAACTTTGTTCAGAATAAAGTAATTTGACTGAAATTTTCAATATATTCTTCTTACATCATATATTTTTGAATGTTATAGCAAGAATGGCCAACTCTCTATTAAAATCTCCCATAATATGAGAGAGAGAAATGGGGTTTAACGTCCACTCGACACAAACTAGGTCATTTCGGGACTAACATATTGTTTAATTCTATTTCAATAATTCGCTTGCACATAGGGGTCTTTAGCAGTGGGAGGAAACCGGAGAACCCGGAGAAAACCCACGAGGTTGGACAGGCGACCCTACTCCTTGTCATGTACAACTGGGGATTCGAAACCACGCCAGTCGACTCAATGACAGACTTTATGATACAGCGCGCGCACGCTAACCATTCAGCCATCCAACCCCCCCTCCCATAATGTATCTTTAATGTCCGTCCTATACTATAAAATGTATGTTTGCATTTTTTTTTATTTTAACATATTAGTTAACATATGTCAACTAAAATGAGAAAGAGAGAGAGAGAGAGAGAGCTTATGTCAGGATCTTAAAGACAACTGAAATGAAATGGGGTTTAACGTCCTACTGTTAAATTTTGCTCCGAATTGGGCTAATGAAGACGGGCATACGCCATACAGTGTGCTATGAGGGAAATTTTGCCCGGACAGCGGCACAACGGCCTAGTCTAAAATCGAATTCCAACTGTCAAGGGATCTTTTACGTGCATGCCAATGTGTACACAGGACCTCGGTTTTTCGTCTCATCCTAATGACTAGACAGCTGTCCTTGTCAGGCCCTCCGTCCTACATCACTGACAAGGGTGAACCACGCTGGAAAATCTTGATGAACTTTCTCGGCCAATGCAGTGGTACACCCGACCTACCGGCTAGCGAGCCAGCGACTTACCCACCTAGCCACCGTGACCCCCGATCTTAAAGAAAGATGGAGAGGGAGAGAGGTACATGGGGAGACAGACAGGCAGTTATTTTATCTCTATAGAGTGAGAGAATGGGGACGCTACTTGTCACATACAAGCGAGAATTGAAACCACGGCACTTGACTCAAGTGGCAGACCTTAAAATCTAAAGCACATACTTTAAACCATACAGCAACCCCCCTCCCCTCCTAATAAGTTAGGCAGCTAGATCACTCTTTGTAAAGCACTGCAGATCATGCGGGTCAGAGTTAAGTGGCATGGTCATGGTTTCAATCGTATATGCTTGTACATGGACTGTCTATTACTTCCTCCCACAGTTAAAGACCATAATTGTGTAGAAGCAAATTATTGAAATATAGTTGAACCATAAGTTAGTCCCGAAATAAAGTTGAACCATATGTTAGTCCCAAAATGACCTAGTTTGTGTCAGTATGTGAACATTATTTCTCTTTAACCATTCGCTTTTATCCTTTCAATGTTAAGTAACATTTTATTGAAGATTCACGTTTACTTTTAAAAGTAGGACGTAGCAGCCAGTGCTGCCTGGGTTAAATTTCTCTCATACATAGTACACAGCATTGATTAGATAAATCAGATGTTAAATTCTCATTTTCATTTCATTTAAAGGGCCAATCCCGATAATATTTTGGAGAATAAAACAGCTGCTTAATTTTGTGTTAAAATCCCCTACCTTAGGACCGAGCAACTAACTCAAGCTATGTGATGCGTTTTCGAACAACTTAAACCCGTCAGCCTTCATCTGGAAATAGAAAATGGTGTCCCACCCTGTATAGTGCGGTGTCTGGATAAAACCAGACTTTTATTTTATAAAAATAATGTGTAGGTGAAATTTACCTTTCGTTATCAAGTACAGCTCATGGGTCATTCATTGTATAGACCCCTACAGGAACGGGAATCGATTATCAGGTCACTCAATGAAAAATTTGACCCGAAATCTTAAAAGGGTTTACGTGTCCGGATAAGCAGTTTTGACATTCATGTCCAAACAACTCAATATTTTGAGCTGAAAGTTTGAGACAAGGTAAATACACCATTCCTCTATAATTTGGCGTTTAAATTTCATACGTACTCAGACTTTTATTTTTGAGACTCTGTTCAAATCGGGATAGTCCCTTTAACATTGTCCACCACAAGGGAAAATTCAATAATCAACCGTATTAAGGTCATTGATCTTAAAATAAGTAAAATCTAATAAAGGACAAACCTGTGCTATTGTTATCCTACCATTACTGGCAGACGAATCTGTAGCTGTTAACTCCATCTTTTTTAGTTACCGGTACCCCAAATATTAGGCTACTATCACTAAAGCATCAAATTCACAGGCCTCGCATCGTCAATAAAACAACAACAATAATAGACCCTTTGACTTTTGATATTGAGTCAATAACAGCTGGCTGAGTGTAACGCTAAATAACAAAACTGACACAGTTAACTAGATCGATATATTGCGTTTGATTTGTCGAGATGTTTTTCGTTTCATAAAGTCATATTATCTAATAGTATACTCAAGACTGTCAGCCTTCAATTTGACCTGACCTTTGTACAAATGAAAGGCCCGACCGGAATGTGATTCACAATCTTTATCTGTACCGGTATTCATTAATTAATCATCATTCATGGCAAGCGAGTTAATTGTCATTATGGCGTTATAGCCTTTTAAAGTACGTTATATAGGCTATTTCCTGTTTTCTTTCGTATCCGTAAGGAGTAAATTGTTTACGTGCAGTCAATTAAGACATGTAACAGGTGATACTAAAGGATCCTTGTAGGGTTTCCCCCAACAAATAGTCTCTTTCACCAGGACGCAACAGTTGTTCAACTCCGACAGGAATGATTATGGGTTAGAACTATTTGAAAAGGCCAACTTGAAGTTTGGTCAAACAAAGGTCACGAGATGTAAACAGGGTTAGCGCTAATCCCAACCCTAACCCTAACCCTGGACCTAGACCTAGCCCTAACGCTTAGGCTAAACCTAACCTACAATCTCGCCAATAATCACGTGCCCTACCGTATTTACATCTTAGTGACGTTAACGAAAATTGAGTTGGCCTTAAAAAATAGATCTAACCGAGTAGCCATGATTAGTTAGTGATTAAAGGGACGCAACTCCAAAATGCAACACAGACCTCAGACCACATTTCCTTTCGGCTCTCACAGATAAATAAATTTCATATTTTTAAGTTATATTTTTAAAATTTATTAAAATAAAGCCTTAAAATAGATGGTATCTATTAACAGTCCTACCTTGTTAAAGAATAATCCTATTAATCCTATAATCAACTATTGCCAGTTGAGAAATTGGCAAAAATATTATTTTCATCTTCAAATTCAAACGTTTGAAGATAACTACTCCATGGCGGAGAATAGAAAACAAGGGAGGTAATTGGGAGGTAATTGTGTTATTAGTTCCGGTGTAAATGAGTTTTAAGTGTGAGAATGACACCTATGATCGTATAATAATGAGTTGACAACCTATTGAGCAAAAGACATAGAAATAATTATGTTTTGACTTTCTTAGAAAATATGAAATTGTAACTTTAAGGACTCTATTGTAAAAACATTTCGTCTGTTTGATTTCTATGGTGACGAGTGACATGCGAGAAAAGATAATTTTGCCCGGACAGCGGAACTATGTGGTGCGAGATCTACCTGTAGGCTTGGCAGGCGGAAGCCTAGGGCCTTCAAGCATCAAGGTGTATAATATTTTTGACCTGTGACACGCCTTTCCTACACTCACCACATCCGTCGTTATTATATACAAGGCATGTAATTACACGGTAGTACAGGAAAAAAAACGTTTAATGGGAGATTAGATAAAGAGCTGGCAGTTCTCACTATAATAGTTAAAAATTAGATAATGTAAAGGGAATTTGCTGAAAATTTCAGTCAAATTGATCCACCCCGAACCGATAAAAAAAACATAGTCTCAATTATCCATTTCATGATTAAATCACGAATGAAAGTTGAGTAGCAAATCGGATCATAATCCAGTAAATATCGCAGGCTAGCGATGACATCAAAAGTTGATTATGGTCTGGATAAGTTAATTAATGTCTAATTAATAATTTAGATAACATTTCAGGCCTAAAAAAAGACCTGCAATAATAATCCAATCTGATTAAAACACAGATCCTATTTCGTTTCGTTTTTTTTTATACTTTCAATGGCCTACACTACATGAAGCTGTATTACAGACAAATAAAACGAAATTTTGAACTATAAAAAACGAAACGAAATAGGATCTGTGTTTTAATCAGATTCTTAATAATCAATCAGAAAAACTTTCTAAAAATATATAAATACACAGTATATTCTACTTATAACGTACGGATCAGATCAGAGTATCATTGAGTCGACTGGCGTGGTTTCGAATCCCCGGTTGTACGTGACAAGGAGTAGGGTCGTCTGTCCAACCTCGTGGGTTTTCTCCGGGTCCTCCGGTTTCCTCCCACTGCTAAAGACCCCTATGGGCAAGCGAATTATTGAAATAAAATTAAACCATATGTTAGTCCCGAAATGACCTAGTTTGTGTCGAGTGGACGTTAAAACCCATTTCTCTCTCTCTCTCTCTCTCTCTCTCTCTCTCTCTCTCTCAGATCAGAGTATACATGTGTTATATTTTCTTCTCGGACCATGTTGTGATTCGGTCGAACAAGTGATATTCCTTTCCGGTCGTCGAGTCACTGCTATATTTGAATCTAATCTCAGCATACTCGCTTATCTGCTCTTTGACCAGTTGCGGCATTTTCTTCAAATCCCTGACCCCGAGATCCACTGTTGCGGCCCGTGTTTTGTTTCACGATGAAAACGCTTTCTTCAATCGAGTCATATACTAAGCGTCAAAAGGAACGTCAGGTTGGTATGTTACTCTGAATAGACGCATTGCATAAAACTTGCCAAATGTTTTTATTGTATATTTGTGACCACATCTCCAATTTTACCTGAGCAAAAAGACTCCTTCCCAAACACAGAATTGAACCCAGGAAATGTTCTCAAAAACGCAACCTGACTTCTGAGATGGTAATGTGTTCTCCATGATTTTCATGTAACTCATGCTTCACATGCTGTTCACCGGGACCAGCCCTATAAAATGCACCCCATACCTGGTTGAATCATTCACACTACAACGCCAGCGGCATGCCATGACTCACGACAGCTCAGAGTTACCAGGCGCTTGGAAGACTCGGCGCTGGGCTGGCCACACTGCCCAAGCCGTTGCCAATCCCTTCCTGGTCAATGTTCGGACCATCTAAAGGCTTCAGCAACGCTTTCGGGCCACCAACACCACGGATGATCGCCCCCGAACTGGTAGACCAACAGATTTTCGGGGGCCCATATGCACTGAAATTAATCCTAATTTAAAAAAAAAAATCCTGGAGGAAAACATCCCAGGCACTCAAGTTTGCGTAGTACATACTAGTACGATCCGCGGTCAGTACGAACAATTTGAACAAACAACAATGGGGCCCCCGCACAGCTGGTATGTCCCGGGCCCCCCACAAGGTTAATCCGGCACTGGGTTTGGGGTGGAATCGGCCTGAACCAGAGAGTGGGTCCTGTGGTGTTCCAAAATCTTGGTCCAGGTAGAGGAGGCGGTCGGCATCACAGCAGTGCGCTACATCGACTAAGCTCTGAGACCCCACGTCATACCACATTTCGCGCGTCATCGAAACAACGCTTTCCAGCATGATTGTCAACGTTATGCACTGGCCAGCCCTTAGTCCGGACTTAAACCCGATTGAACATCTTTGGGATGAATTTCAGAGGAGACTTAATAACGTCGTACACAGCCGATGGATTGCGCTAGGCTTTTCTGAGAGCGTGGTTCCAGGTGCCAATGGCGTTCATCAATCGTCTGGTCCACTCCATGTACAGACGCTGTGCTGCTGTTATTGACACTCGCGGTGAACACACCAGATTCTGATGTATAGACTATGTACAGACTCTAAACCTTCTCGTAATGTCTTGGAATTGTGATGTATTAATCACTAATGTGTCAACAAACTGTTCACAAAAAATTGCTTTGATCCATTTAGGAAGTTGTTTTCTAGAATGATTTGATTAAAGTGCCTCTCAGATTTTGAAATCGTACTGACTTGGGTTTTTTTTTTTTTTTTTTTTTTTAGCTGTTTAGTACTTTAGACTATAAATGAAGAAATGGTATTAGTGTAAGACTATTGGCAGAATTTTTGCTCTTTAAATTAATTATAGGATTATATTGTATCTTTAACAAATTATTGGGTTTTATTTTGGCAGAGAAGTGATCATGCACTCAAATAATAAGTGTCGGATTTAAACATAAAAAGAGTTATAATTTGGTAAACATAACTAATTCCGTCGGAATCAGAATATCACGTTTAACACGTGATTGGAAATTTACTAAATGCATCTTTTGACTTAAGTAACCAATCATATCAGTAATTGCACAGATTCAGGGTCATGAATAGCCTGATCTGTGCGTGATGTCCATATGGGTCCTATAAAAGAGATCCTGACAAGCATTTTAGTTCAGATTTCATTGCATTCCGGAGAGATTACCATCTGAGTTCATAGACCATATGATGTAGCAATTACTATCAGCAGACTCGCCCCAGCCAGTCTGGGTTGATTGGGTTTGAGAGAATGACTTTATTGTAATCTATTATGCATTGTACCATATGTATCCAGTTTGATATATAAAATGTAAAAACGAACTGTTGCATTGTTATTCCTGGTAAGACAAACGTCTTAACTACAGAGTAGACAAACGTCTTAAAGATACATTATGGGAGATAAGATAACGAGATGGCAGTTCTCGCTATAATAGTTAAAAACTAGATAGTGTAAAGGTAATTTGCTGAAAATTTCAGTCAAATTGATCCACTATGAGCCGAGAAAGAAGCGGGTGAAATTTTGGCATAGTCTCGGTCATCATTACTAAAATCATTAATATAAACAGCTTAGTCTCGATTATCCAGTTTTATTGATTTAATTATCAACGGCCGTTAGCGGCATATATGAATCTAATCCAGCCAACATCGAAGGCTAGCCTTGACATCGAGAGTTTATTATGGTCTGGATAAGTTAATTAATGTCTAATTGATAATTTAGATAACATTTCAAGCCTAAAGAAAGACTTGTAATAAGCAGATTTTGCTCTTGCATAATGCATGTTTAAGCTATGTACTTAGATAAGAAGAAGAAAATACACAACGTGAAAAGGAAACCAAAGAAGACTATTAAAAATACTAGACGATCATAAGGCTACCAAGATATGTAGTAAGAAAAGAATGCATGGGTCATACGTAGGATGTGGCGACCGGTTTTAGTACGTCTGACAAAAGACCCATGGTACTACATTAGACAATCTGATTAAAACACAGATCCTATTTCGTTCCGTTTTTATAGTTCAAAATTTCGTTTTACTTGTCTTTACTACACTAGGATCTGGAAGAGTTGTTATCATTGACGAGTCCTGGATGATGTGGTTCAATTTTATTTCAATAATTCGCTTATTCGCTTGCGCATAGGGGTCTTCATCAGTGGGAGAAAACCCACGAGATTAGACAGGCGACCTTAGTCCTTGTCACTTACAACTGGGCAATCGAAACCACGCAACTTGACTCAATGACAAACCTTGTGATCCAACGCACACGCGTTAACCATTCGCACACATCCCCCCCCCCACCATTCGGTTAAACTACAAATATGATATGAATTACATATCACACATTGATCGTTGTTTCTGAGTTTTATAGGGGGGCTTGATGCCCGAATGGTTTGCGCGTGCTATATTTAGAAAAGGTGTTTGTCGTTGATTAGTATGACTGGTACACCATTGTATCCAATCTTTTTCACAGATGATTACGAAAGTCTTCTAATATCTCTGTAAAAGAAGACTGCCTTCAACACGTGACGTCACATCACGCGACGTCAATCATTTGCTCAATGGCGCGTGCATTGTTTACATAAGACGTTACTGAATGGGACAGAATGCTGCCTTTTACTCATTTTAATACTCATTCACACTAAATATGACATAATTCTTACGTACAAATACTTCAAACGTCTTTATTTATTTTTCTAATACATAAAAAATGTTTTAGAATTTAATTTGTCGGAGGAAAAAAGTTAATATTTTTGGCTCATTAAGTCGTATCGATGTCATCCTTATCAGTGGTTGTAGCGGCCTAGCGAATATTCACTACTGATCAGTGTGCATTGAAAATATGGATAATAAATTTGCTAGACTGTAGAAATTTATAGTTATTTTTAATGTCAAACAGATAACAAGCTGTGCATCTCCGAGGATGTTATAACCCTGAGTGATGTTGGTTTAAATATTATATTTATTACATCATTAAACGACAACCAATAGTTGATTAAATACAATAAAACAATATCTACTAAAGTCATTCAACTGGAACTGTTATGACAACAATTATCAGTGAATTAATTATATATATACCTGCTCAGTAGTGCAGCAGATAACTGTATACTATCAGGGAATTCATTCAAATGTGAATTCAAATATCAAACCTGTCATATATATTCTCCTTTTAGACTATTCTTCGGGCAACTAAGTGTCATGTATTTGCGATAAAATCAGAAAACTTTGACTGATCGACGTTTTCTAAAGTCGTTTCTTGTCATTCATTGAGGAATTATAGTCCGATGTATATTAGACCCGTTTCTTTTTCTTAACTTCTTTTCCGACGTGGGTTTTCCCTTGTCGTTGATGCAGAACGGAGGGCCTGACAAGAACAGCTGTCTAGTCCTTCGGATGAGACGAAAAACCGAGGTCCCGTGTATACATTGGAATGCACGTAAAAGATCCCTTGGCAGTTGGAATTCGATATAAGAGTAGGCGATGGTGCCGCTGCCCGGGCAAAATTTCCCTCATAGCACATTGTATGGCGTATACCCGTCTTCATTAGCCCAGTTCGGAGCAGAACAGTAGGACGTTAAACCCCATTTCATTTTTCTTAACTTCACAAAAGCTACCTTGCATGACATGTAGATGAGCGTATTGTATTCGTAAAGATGCACCCCCTCCCACCCCTTCAGCCCCTCACCCTTTGAAAGTATACACATTACAACTTTTAAAGTTATGAATTACCCCGACAGTCCCTCCTCACCGTTATCGAACCCATAGGATCTTGAAGTAAACAATAATTCGACACAGGCATGCCCCGTGTACATGTTTATAAGTAAATTATTTGTTTATTGATATGTGACCTCACCGTGTCCTCGTGGTCACAAAACGAGGGGTCAGAGAAAGGTCAAACAGCTAAATAATAACAACACAAGATAGTCATATGTATATACGTAAATACCACAGACTGTGAATGTAAGAAGTCCCTATCATTCAATCAGACGAATATTCTACGAAAGTTAAACATTAGGAGGTTCTGGATGTCCGAGACTAGAATGCAAGGTCCCTAGTTCCGAAATTATGTTGACAAAAGAAGGCTTCTTTGTCAGTGCCGTAGCTATTGGGAGACAGTGTCATGCGGAGAGGGGGACAGAGGGGATGACGGTTCCGGCATCCATTTCAAGGGGTATTCAATCAAAGATTGAAATTAAAATTATTTTTTTTGTTAACTTTCGGGTACATGTTGCCTTACTTAAAGTAGCTAAGTCTCTAACTCAATATCATCAAAAATCTTCGACATTGAAAACACGAATTATTTGTCAATTCAAATCAACATTGGTCTTGTGATCTTACAGGGAAAAGGTGGGCTTCTGATATCCAATATTCAAGACAAAATAAATATTTTACCATTGGTACACGACTCGTGTACCATATAATGCGTTTCAGAGCCATTTGGAACAGGGGACTCAAAGAACAGGGCTAGACATATTACACAAGTCATGCCAAGTCATATGCGTTGCGACCCTTTTTTGTCAATTTCTAGGTCCCAAATATTACCGATTTAGCTCCTTTAATCTTAAAAAAAAAAACAAGTTTACTTCATGTGTTTTTACGGAGTTAAAACGTCTTCCTTTCTCCATACCAGGATCTATACTTGAAAGTTCATCGAGATTTTCGGAATGAATGAATGAATGCATGAAATGGGGTTTAACGTCCTACTGTTCTACTCCTAAACCGGGCTAATGAAGACGGGCATACGCCATACAGTGTGCTATGAGGGAAATTTTGCCCGGGCAGCGGCGCTACGGCCTACTCTTATATCGAATTCCAACTGCCAAGGGAACTTTTACGTGCACGCCAATATGTACACGGGACCTCGGTTTTTCGTACAATCCAAACGACTAGACAGCTGTCCTTGTCAGGCCCTCCGTCCTGCATCACTGACAAGGGGAAACCACGCCGGAAAATCTGGATGAACTTTCTCGGCCAATGCAGGGATCGATCACCCGACCTCCAGGCTAGCTACCCAGCGTCTTACCCACTTAGCCACGTGATCCCCCCGGGATTTTCGGGCGAGGTTTCCCCATGTCAGTGGTGCAGGACGGAGGGCCTGGCAAGAACAGTAGTCTAGTCGCTCGTATGGGACGAAAAACCGAGGTCCCTTGTACACGTTGGCGTTCACGTAAAATATCCCTTGGCTTGTTGAATTTGATATAAGAGTAGGCCATAGTGCCACTGCCCGGGCAAAATTTCCCTTCATAACACACTGTATGGTGTATGCCCGTCTTCTTTAGCCCAGTCGGAGCAGAACAGTAGGACGTCAAATCCCATTTCATTTCATTTCTATACTTAAATCTTGGTGGCATCCGATCAACAAGGCGGCCCTGACGTCATCAAACCTCTGCACGTCACTTAAAGGGGGATTATGTTAGATTAGATAAAGAGCTCTTCAAAACAGATAATGAAAACAGAATATGCTGAATAGGGTCAGTCAAATTTTTACACTTCTGAAGCGAGATATTAGCGATTCAATTTTAGGTTAGCCCCGATCAGCATTATAAACAAAGTCTCGATTATCCAGCCATCACAAATCGTATTCAAATCCATTAAATATCGTAGGCTAACGATGGCACCCAGAGTTGATTATGGCCCTGATAAGTTAATTAATGTCTAACTAATAATTTAGATAACATTTAAAGCATTCTCGTCCAAAAGTCTGTTTTGCCTTTATGCGAAAAGACAAAAATGTGACTTAGATCGTTCTTCCCCTGGCCTCTGCATATGTTAGTCCCGAAATGACCTATTTTGTGTCGAGTTGACGTTAAACCCCATTTCTCTCTCTCTCTCTCTCTCTACACTGATTTATATGAGAAAAGAAAAGAGAATTTCTCCTGTTAGTTGATCATAAAGAAAGAGAATTTGTCTTGTTACCCTAATTAAAGTTTATCTAAAAAAGAGAAATAACCTAGAATCTTTATTTCTATTTTTCTAAAGACTAAAATGATAAACAAATAACCATTACACAACCTAATTAATTACACCTTTTCACCATGGCAGTGGCTATACAATGGATGTTATGTTTTCAACATAAACAATGAAACAATCGCCAATGACTTTGTAAAGATTTCTTGCAATCTGTTAAAATCGGGGTGAAAATCAGTAATTTTCTAAACTATAGCTACCAGAGGCAATACATTCGGATTAAGCCGTTCCTTTATTAACCAGTGGTAATGGCTTTATTAATCCGGCTTTAATCTGTGGGAAATTAAAAGGTTTACTCGAGTATTCACAGTAAAACTAATCGCGTATAAGAATACATTCTCGGTTTTTATTTGATTAAAGGATAGAAGCTATTGTTAAACTTGGTATGCTTCGGGTGATACAATTACAGCTAATTATTACACAATCAGTGTTGGTCGTCATCTTTATTATTGGAGAGAGAGAGAGAGAGAGAGAGAGAGAGGGGAGGGGGTTAAGGTCCACTCAACACAAATTAGGTCATTTCAGGAAAACCCACCAGGTTGGAATGGAGACCCTACGTGTCACATACACGTGCAAGCGGGGAATCGAGACCACGCCACTTGACCTAAACTAGGTCATTTCGGAACAAACATATGGTTCAATTTGTTTTTCATTAATTCGCTTGCACGTAGGAGTATTTAGCAGCGTTAGAAATCCGGGGGAACCGAGAGAGAGAGAGAGAGAGAGAGAGAGAGAGAGAGAGAGAGAGAGATTTTAACGTCTACCCGAACCAAACTAGGTTATTTCGGAACTAATATATTGTTCTTTTTTTTCATTAATTCGCTTGCACGTACGATTATTTAACAGTGTCAGGAAACCGAAGAACCCGGAGAAAACCCACGACATTGGACAGGCGACCCTACTCCTTGTCACGTTCACCTTATTTTAATAAAATAATATAGCCCATAATAAAACTCACGTTCTTTTAATGCATCAAATACATCCATAAGAAACGATGTGCAAAGTTGTGTGTTTCTGGATCAAAGACATTTCTCAAAAGCAGTCTTTGAAAGTTGAGTAAAGTCTTAACTTAAATGAGCTAAATCGCTAATATTTGGGACCTAGAAATTGACACAAATGGGTCACAACGTATACAATAATGTAATATGAATGTATATAAATTGATTTACATTCAATCGTTTCTGTTTTTACTGTAATTTCTAATCAGTTAGGTTCGGCGAAATACGCCAGTATTCTCAATCGAATTTCAATCTCTAGCGTCTGGTTATTCCAGTCTACGCCGATATTATTTATTGGGCTTGCTCTCCAGATAAAAATATAGCGTCACCGTTTGACATGACTTGTGGAATATCCCTAGCCTCGTTTTTCGAGTCCCTTATTACAAATAGCGCTGAAACTCATTATGGTACACGATTCGTGTACCAATTGTAAAATGTTTATTTTGTCTTAAATATTAAGGCCATCTTTTCCCGGTAAGATCACAACATCAATGTTGATTTTAACGGACAAATAAATCGTGTTTTCAATGTCGAAGATTTTGGATGATATTGAGTTAGAGAGAGAGAGAGAAATGGGGTTTAACGTCCACTCGACACAACTAGGTCATATCGGGACTAACATATGGTTCAATTTTATTTCAATAATTCTTGCTTGGTCTTAGGGATCTTCAGCAGTGGGAGGAAACTGGAGGACCCTGAGAAAACCCACGAGGTTGGACAGGCGACCCTACTCCTTGTCACGTACAACCGGGGATTCGAAACCACGCCAGTCGACTCAATGACAGGCTTTATGATACAGCGCGCACGCTAACCATTCAGCCATCCAACCCCCCTTGAGTTAGAGACTTAGCTACTTTAAGCCTGAGAACGCTTTGTGAACTCGGGGCCATATTTTAGAAGGGAAAATATATCAGGCAGCCTGTTATAAATTACGTAAATTTAATTAGGTGTCCGCTATAACGTTTACATGTCATACGCTTTCAGATGAAGCACAATGATTTAATTTCGACCCGTTCAATGTATTGTTTACTTTATTTTCAAGGTGGGTTCTGTTAATGAACGAAGAATACGTTAGTTTTTTGTACTGTAATGGAGTAACGGTGGATCAGTGAGTAAGGCGTTGGCTCACTGACATGGAGGTCACGTGTTCGATCCCGACCGAGAAAGTTCATTGGGATTTTCCGACGTGGTTCCCCTTGTCAGTGTAGTAGTGTAGGACTTGGGGGCTGGGGCTGGCAAGGGATAAGACAAACAACCGATGTCCCGCGTACACATTGACATGCACTTAAAAAAGCCCCTGACATTTGGAATTCGAATTAATAGTAGAGCGTACTATTTGGTATTATGGGGTTTCAGTTTTACCAGTAAATAGCAGAACATTGAATTAAGCAGATTCTGTATAGTAGCTTGGTAATGACACATGGATGAATGACAATGTCTAGTACTTCGTATGGTATGAAAAAAACAAGGTTCTATGTATATGTTGTCGTGCAAGTATATGTTGTCGTGCACATAAAAAGTCTTCCTTTAAAGTTAGAATTCGTTGAAGAGTAATCGAAATTGCTAGGAGAGAGAGAGAGAGAGAGAGAGAGAGAGAGAGAGAGAGAGAGAGTAAGAGAGAGAGAGAGATTTAACGTCCACTAGACACAACTAGGTCATATCGGGACTAACATATGGTTCAATTTTATTTCAATAATTCTTGCTTGGTCTTAGGGATCTTCAGCAATGGGAGGAAACTGGAGGACCCTGAGAAAACCCACGAGGTTGGACAGGCGACCCTACTCCTTGTCACGTACAACCTGGGAATCGAAACCACGCCAGTTGACTCAGTGACAGACCTTATGATTCAGCGCGCATGTGCTAACCATTCGGCCACCCCCCCTCCCTTCCAAATGAGGTTGAACAGGCGGCCCTACTAGTTGTCACGTTCAACCGGAAAATCGAAACCACGCCAGTTGACTCAATGACTGGGCCCTTATTTACGAAAACTTAAACTAAGATACAATCGAAATTTTAAGAAATACTGCAATTCGATTGGCTGACCAGTAAAATCAATTTGCATATATCCAATGAAGTTGCAGTATTTCTTAAAATTTCGGTTGTAACTTAGTTTAATTTTTCGTGAATAAGGGTCCAGACCATATGATACGCTACCCCCCCCCCCCCCCCCCCAACAAGAAGTATGAAGTAGATGGGTCTCTGTACAGAATGGTTCAGTGATTGTATTCCATGTCATAGAATAGTGTGATGTATAAGTAGATGATGTAATCTTACATAATTCTATAAGCAATCTGTAACTTTAATGAATACCAATTAAACATGGCCATGTCTAGTTAATTATAGGACTGAACACAGACATCTAGCTTATTTGTTGACATGCTTTTACACTGTTATTATTCTTCATTGTTTGGCGTTCGAAGCCAGGTCAGAATTCATCATAGAACAATGGTTGTGATGTTCAATGAACGTTGTCAATGAAGCGTAACGAGTATACCTTCTCTGTCAATGTAAGACGATCCAAGTGTAGCATAGTTTTCCCCCAGGTATAAACTAACGGTAAACACGTCGATATAGATTCTAAAACATTATAAACCCATAGGAATATTCTATGCCCGGAATAACTTGCGATCTAAAAGTCGGGCGGCTTTGAATATACAGGGGAATTTGGGGTTATTCTTCTTATCTGAAAGTTTTTCTTTCAACCTGTAACAGGTTATTCTTCCAAGGTAGGTTTTTTTCCCCATAAGAAAACATGATCTAAGGTTTTTCTTATAGGAATTCTGGGATATTCTCATTTTGTGTACATGTAAACATAGACGGTTTTATAAGCAAGATAAAGTAATCGACGTCGCTTATGCTGGGGAAGAAAGACTTCAGAAAAACCCTCGACAGAAAAACACTGGTTTACCAGCCGCGGTTTTCTTCTTTCTCGGGTTATTTTCTTCAGTCTTTCTTTTCCCAGCTTAACCTCAGTCTCGTGCTTTATCAAACACATAATTTTATGCCAGTATAAAGTGTTCCCAGTCAATTTTACTTACATCTCAAAGCCTTACACCAGTGGTTCTCAACCTTTTTTGCCAACGGCACACCTTTGAACACATGAAAAAAATAGCGGCACAACTGGCTAAATATATATGAGAAATATATGAATTTTGCAAAACAAAAATATGGCAACAGGGCTAGCTCTAATCTCAACCCTAACCAGGGACCTAGCCTCAAATCTTACCCTAACCCTAACCTACAATCTGACCAACAATCACGTGTCCTAACCTTATTTACATCTCAACGACGTTGACAAAAATTGAGCTGGCCTTAACAAACAGATTTAGCCTCATCTGAATGCTGCTTTCATGATACAGCCTTTGTGAGAGTGGAAAGACAAAACGTCTAGTCGTTCGGATGGCACGAAAAACAGAGGTCCGGTTTATAAGAGTAGACCGTAGTATCGCTGCCTGGGCAAAATTGACCGTCCTCATTTGTCTGGTAGGCTGCATTACATCTACAGAATAAATACAAGAAAATCAATTAATCGTTTTCAATCAACGTGATAAATGGGGTTTAACGTCCTGTCGGCACATAATAGATCATTTTATTTCAATAATTCGCTTACGCGTTGGCGTCTTTAGCCCTATGAGGAACCCAGAGAAAACTTATGAAGTTGGACAGGCGACTCCACTCCTTATCACGTAACAAGCTGGGAATGGAAACCACGCCCCTTGACTAAATGCAGACCTTATGACCCAAAATCGAACAAACATTGAACTGTATATTTTTGTTGAACTTGATACTTGTTTATAAAACTAATTCTGGTAGAAATATTTAAAGATAAATACAATACGAAAATTAGTCTTTTTCACGGCATTTTAAAATAGATTCCCTTTAGGTACACGTAATTTAGGGGTATCTCTGGTTGGTCAGCATTAACCAAATATTGTTGTGTACACATATATATTGTCTTGTCATATTTTTTTATATTTTATCATAGCTTGATAATGACTAGAGAAGCCTAGTCGAAACGTCGCTCAGTAATAAGCAGTAATTGTATTCCATAGAATTGTGACCTGTATATTAATCAAGTGCTGGAAAATTTTACGAATCAAGAAATAACAAGTATTCCGACGCTTTCTTTTACAACATTAAAAAAAAGTTCAAGTTAATTGATAACTTCCTTCGCTCGGCGTAATTCTATCAAGCCCGAGGCTCACAAATGAAAGTGTCCCCCCCACCCCCGCCCCTGCCTACCCTTCGTAGGCTTGTCGTTCAATGACATTGTTCTTGGGGTGCCCTTAACTGTGGCGCAGTTAACCATTTTGAAGTAGTCTGGGGACATCAAAGATACCATAATCAATAAAACGAACGACGAGAATATCAATGATGTATGATTGATAGAATATTCCTAGGTTTAATCAAGTAAGCAGTCATCCTTGACGTAAAGAGCGCATGCGTTGTTTTACGTCACGTATTGATCGTGATACGGCTGAGCGATTCCTATTCTCTATTCCACCAATAAGCTATGAATAAGGATGTCCATTGGTGTATATAAAGTAGATGCGACGAACTAGCGGTAAAGTTTACATCTGTTATTAAGTTACCTGGAATTTACCTGAGTTGTATACCTGGATTTTTTTACTTGTGATTTATCCAGATGGAAATTTAATATCAACATCATTTAAGTTGGACGGCATTTTCAGGTATTTTTTTTATTATTATTATTTTCTTTTTTTTATATAATCTCTTTGCGATATTTACAATTTTGCGGAAAATATAAGATTTCCCACGGCTTAAACTATACTAAACTATAGACCTGCTCAAATTCATTTAACATTTTATTAAGAAACAAAGTATCAAAGGTAGACAATCTCCACGGCTTGGTGTTAATCAGATTAAAAGGAGACCCATCAAAATAGTTTAGCGAAGATGAGAGAGAGAGAAAGAGAGAGAGAGGGAGAGAGAGAGAGAGAGGGATGGTTTAAAGTCCATTCGACACAAACTAGGTCATTTCGGGATTAACAAATGGTTCAATTTTATTTCAACCTTTCGCTTGCGCATAGGGGTATTTAGCAAGCAGTGGGAGAAAACCGGAGGACCCAGAGAAAACCCACGAGGTTGGACAGGCGACCCTAATCCTTGTCTCGTATAAGCGGGGAAGCGAACCCATGCCACTTGATACAAGACAGACTTTCTAATGCACCGCGTACGCGTTCATTCGGCCACTCCCATCCTCGGAATATTATAGATATGACCCTAGCTTGTTTATCTGGTCTTCAGAGGAGGTTGAATATTGACAATATTTCAGTGGATTATATATTTGTAAAATATACTGATCGGACTTGAACCATTTTTGGACTGATATTACTTCTAGATATTAATAAACTATCACAGGAATGTAGTTAACAAGGGGATTCCCCAATTCCACATGTTTAATTAAAAGTTTTTAAATCTTCAAGTTCCTAGATTCTCGAAAACAGCCAATATTTTATCAGCTTTTAACCTGTAAAATAGACCCCACCCCCTCTCTCTCTCCCGCGTTTCACAGATAATCTTAGCAAGATAACTTAAATTGTAGCTTTGAATTGTGGCATTTAGGCTCAGTGCTGGAACTTGGTTATGTAGGAAATTAGGTGACAGAATTATCTTTTTCTGAAAAAAATTCCAGTTGTCTAACGTGTTTTGTAAGCTGAAAAATGCGCAAAAGCCAGACGTTTTACGTATATCTTAAAAGTAAAAAACTACATGTAGGCTATTATGTTAATGAGAGAGAGAGAGAGAAATGGCGTTTAACGTCCACTCGACACAAACTAGGTCATTTCGGGACTAACATGTGGTTTTAATTTTATTTCAATAATTCGCTTGAGCGTAGGGGTCTTTAGCAGTGGGAGGAAACTGGAGAACCCGGAGAAAACCCACGAGGTTAGACAGGCGACCCTACTCCTTGTCACGTACAACCGGGGATTCGAAACCACGCCAGTTGACTCAATGCCTTATGATACAGCACGCACGTGCTAACCATTCGACCCCCCCCCCCCCGTCCTTCCCCCTATTATGTTAATGTAAAGATTGTTGCTACTCTAGTTATGTCAATAATTGACTAGGGTAACATCCTTTCGGGAGCAGTCACGGTGGCTCAGTGAGTAAGACGTTGGCTCGCTAACTTTGAAGTCCTGTGTTAGATCCCTGCGTTGACCGAGAAATATCATCGATATTTTCCGGGGTGCCACCCCCTTGTCAGTGATGCAGGACGGAGGGTCTTACAAGCAAAAATTATCTAGTCGTTAGGATTGGACGAAAAAACCGAGGTTGGAATTTGAAACAGAATGCGCAGAAACACCGTTGTCAGGGCAAAAGCCACATAACAAAACAGATACCACAATTATTATCACTGTATTTTGCTTTGAGTTGTCTTCGAAGATGAAAATATCGCGTCGTTAAAAATCTTATAATAATTCTTGTGTTATACACACGGGTCTGTCCCTTCGGCTCATCCGATAAATTTCATTTCATGCGAAATGAACTGTTCTGCCCAAACAGCTGACGCCTGTTACAAGACATTAAACATCATTTTATCCACAAAGTAAAACATCATTATTCATCAATCAACATATTATATTTATTGTCTCCTGAAATTAGACATAACGTGTATAGCTGATTGCGGGTGTTAGGGGCGTTAAATAATTAACCGGAAACGTGATGTATAGCCCAGAGAGAGAGAGAGAGAGAGAGAGAGAGAGAGAGAGAGATGGGGTTTAACCTCTACGACACAAACTAGGTCGTTTCGGGACTACCACATGGTTCAATTATATTTCAATAATTCGCTTGCGTAGGGGTCTTTAGCAGTGAGAGGAAACCGGAGGACCCGGAGAAAACCCACGAGGTTGGACAGGCGACCCTACTCCTTGTCACGTAAAACCGGGGATTCGAAACCATGCCAGTTGACTCAATGACAGACCTTATGATACAACGCGTATGCGCTACCCCCACCCCCACCCCCACAGGAAGTATGATACAGCTCGCACGTGCTAACCATTCGGCCATCCAACCCCCCAAATGTACATTAAACCCATTTCATTTATGTACCGACCATGTCACCCTATTTTTGACCACTTGAAATAAAGTCCTTTTAACTCGGGGAGATTTGACCTCTGTGTAACCTCTACACACAAACTTAGATATCTATAGTAATTTGCTTATCGAAGGCTAGAAACATTATTTATTAATACAACAAGCTCACGATATGATAGCATGGGGGCATAAGAAATTGTTATTCATCTGTTTGGAATAGGCATAACGGGATGCAGCGGTCATTATGAAAATTATTTAAATACCAGAAAAAACTCTATGTTAAAAGACAAAAGATATACTTTGGTAACTATGGATACTGATTGTGAAGCTAAGGTAGGACATTTATACAAAATACGGAAATAATAGGGATCGGTTGTCAACGGCCTAAGGCCATCATTTAAACAAAGATATGGCCGCGGACAACCAAACAACAACAGCAGTAAATCTGATACAATAACAAAGAGGAATCAAATAAATGATGTTCCGTTTGTCATCAACACTAAATTTCATCCATTATCATGCCAAAAGAAATGAATGAAAATAAAATGGGGTTTAACATCCCACTGTTCTGTGCCAACTGGGGTAATGAAGACGGGACACGTCTTGGCTTTGTTTCCATGGCAATTCTGATATAAAAGTCTAATATAAAAGTTCGTTGCCAATCAGACATTTGTCAGTTGAATCACTTTTGTATTTCCATGGAAACAAATTTAACTTAGTTTTAAATATACAGCTATTAGGCATTTGTTTTGTGTTGACGTTAAAAAATGAAATGAAATGGCATTTAACGTCCTACATTTTTACTCCAACTGGGCAAATGAAGCCCCACAGTGTGCTGTGAGAGAAATTGTGCCCAGACAGCGACGCTACGGCCTACTCTTATATCGAATTCCAACCGTCAATGGTTCTTTTACGTGTCCGTCAATGTGTACACCGGACCTCGGTTTTTCGTCCCACCCGAATGACTATACGTCGTTCTTTGCCAGACCCTCTGTACGAGGTTAGGGTCGCCGGACCAGTATAGTGGGTTTTTTTTCTCCGGGGCTGCTGTTTCTTCTTCTGGTAAAGACAAATCAGGGCCGTAACTAGCTCGGAGCAACGAGGGAGGGGAGGGGAGTGTTCTCGGGGGTGCTGTAAATTTGACGGACAATGTATATCCGGGGGGGGGGGGGCTTTAGCCCCCGGCTTTGAGAAAAAATTTCAAAATTGGACTGCCGGAAACGCTATTTTCTGCACTCTGGACAGCCTCATCAATCGAGGACGATGATGCAGACGGACCTTCATTTGAAGAAAATTTGACCAGAAAACCTGAAAATACCCATCATTTGAAGATTTGAAAAAGGTCAATAATCCGGAAATCTGAAATCCTATATCAACTACCAATGATTTGTTTTTATAGTCGACAATTTATTCACGGGGGGGGGGGGGGACTTTTTTCAGGCCTGCGCCCCCACTAGTTACGAGACAAATGCGAGCAAGTTAACCAGTTTGTATCGACTGAACGTTACCCGCCTCCTCTCGCACACAAACACATGGTTGACACCTGTTAATCCGCCTACCTGTGATTCTCACCAGTTAATTGTGTTACACCTGTAATTAGTGAATGGGTTAATCTTGTATCGCCCGGGGGAAACCTCTACATGACATTTGAAACGGTTGATCGAGAGTTAGTTGGGTTATTTTGATTGAGTTTACTTTAATTTTTGACATAAACTGTTTGACTGCCGTACACACAATATATATCTATGGGCATATAAAGACAAGTTATCACTTGGTTACAGGTCATCATCTGGCTATAAAGACAGGGTATCATCTGGTCCTAAAAACAGGGTATCATCTGGTCCTAAAGACGGGGTATCATCTGGTCCTAAAGACAGGGTATCTTCTGGTCCTAAAGACAGGGTATCATCTGGTCCTAAAGACAGGGTATCATCTGGTCCTAAAGACAGGTCATCATCAGGTCCTCAAGACAGATCATCATCTGATCCTAAAGACGGGGATATCATCTGGTCCTAAAGACAGGTTATCATCAGGTCCTACAGAGGGTTATCATCTGGTCCGAAATATAGGTCATCATTTGGTCCTAAAGACAGGTTATCATCTCACAACATCAATCAACAATAGATGATTTTATCATTGATCCAAATCAACGACGTAAAGCTTCCACAATCACGTTCAGGTCGAGAGGTATGGGCGCTCAGCTGAGTTCGATCCTTACGTGGGATCTCGGGGTGGGGGTGAGGGCTAGGGTGTTGACTGATGTTGGGAATGCCCACACCCCCTTCGCCCTTGTGTACGAGAGCTGAAACTGTTAGAATATCCATATTCAACAATTACTATGATTAAAAGCTAATTAATAACGACCAGTTCTTCTGGCTATAACTAAAGACTTGTTGTCGCTTTAAAGATACATTTTGGGAGATTAGATACAGAGGTGGCAGTTCTCACTATAATAGTCAAAAACTAGATAAGGCAATTTGCTGAAAATTTCATTCAAATTGATCCATTATGAACCGAGAACTAAGCGATTGACATTTTCGCCTAGCCTCGATCATCATTACTAAAGTCAGTACGATAAACAGCATAGTCTCGATTACCCATTCAATCGTTAAATCGTGAAGGAAAGTTATGCAGTAAATCGGCTCATAATCCACGAAAGATCACAGGCTAGCGATGCCATCTAGAGTTGATTATGGTCTGGATAGGTTAACATTTTGATAAAGAAAGACTTGCAAAAGACAGATTTAGCTTTTGCATAATGTATGTTTAAGTTTAATAATAATATTTGACAACATAGCAAGTTATTATTTCTAAATTAATATTCATACTCGAAAATTACTCTGATCAAAATCTAAATAATAACCACAAATTATTCTTAGAGTTACTGTCGCTTTAAAGAAAAAAAAGAGAGTCGAGTCGATATCAGAAAGTTTCCCTATGTCTGGCTTGGGAAATCGGATCTAATTCTCTGTCTATCTTAATTCAGGGATTTATCTAAATTCAATTAAGGTAATAGATCTAGGTATATCAATATGTCTATCTTAACTAGGAGAATAAATACCTGTTTAGTTATTCTGTTTCACCTGTAATTACAGGTATATTACTGTCATCAGTGCCTTATTACCTTTGTTATAGAAACAATGGCTATCTTATACATACATGTAGATTAAATTACACGTAAATGTAGATTGAATTACACGTTCATGTAGATAAAATTACACGTACATATCGTTTCATCAATCGTAAACGGCATTCAAAGTTCATAGATCGTTTAGGTACAGGGCTCTTACATATATAGGGCGGGGCGTGGTTAAGGAGATGACTACCTAATTGGCCCGAAGTTTGATCCTGATTTTAGTGCAGGACGGGGGGCTGGTAAAGAACATTGTCTAGTCGTTTTGATGGGATGGACACCGGGGTCCCGTGTACACATTGACGTGTTGGAATTCAAAATATGAGTAGGCGGCGCTAGGCCGCAGCGTTGTTGTCCGGGCAGAATTTCGCTCATTGCACAAAAATGTACGGCGTTAAATCGGGTCGAGGCCATATGGTAACATAAAGGCACGAAATTTGCTGTTTTGGGTTGCTAAAATTCACGACAACTCTGTTGTTTTTTTCAAAATACCCACCTACCCTCCAATCTCCCCATTCTTTATATTGATATCATATTTTATACCAACTTCAACGCTAAATATCTCAGCGTGTTTACAAGTCTTATTTTATCATGCTTAGCGAACGCGTATGCGTCTTTCCTGTGGGAGAAAACCGGAAATAACCCACGAGGTTGAGCAGGCTCCACCGACTCCCAAGCCACATACGCTCACACCAGGGATCGAAACCGCGACCGCCAGCCAGATGTGAACAATCAGCTACACTCGGGAAACCTCGGCAGATTCCGGTACCCTACGTAGAATCTGTCGAGGTTTGCCGAATGCGACCAGCTAGAGCTCAAAGCGCAACACGACACTCTAGATCACTAGGCCATTCCACCAACCAAGTACAACGTAAACTGACGTCATATAGCATTGCCCCCCCCCCCCACAAACCACCTCACACAATTCAACTGTTATCTCTTCCCGGTTACGATGGTGAAAACAATAACCCCCACAAAATGTATTCTAGCAATATTTTTATTTATTTTTTTCCAATTTATGTTTTTCAGATGTCAAAGGTTTTGACGAGGTTGGGACAGGTTGGTGCTTTGTCCACACTATTATACAGTTTCAAGGTCGTTTCCACGGAGATGTCGCTCAACCATAATCTCCACACGGCAATTACCAATGGTAATGAGTCTGAAGTGCAAAAATTACTCAAAGATGGAGCGAATGTTAACGCCGTCCTTTCAAGACTTACCCCTTTTGCGAATGCGATAGAATCTGGCCACAGGGAAATTGCCATGCGGTTGCTTAGCAACGAAAAATTTGACGCAAATGTTAAGAATGAAATGGATAGAAATTCTTTGTTTTTCGCCTCAAAAGCTGGTGAAGTAGAAATGATGGAACTCCTGATTGGTATGGGTAGTGAACCGGATTGCCCTGATATTCGCGGAGTTACCCCCCTTGGCGCCACGGCTTGGTACGATCATCACCAAGCAGCCAAGATTCTAATTCAAAAAGGTGCGCGCGTGAACAGCGCCGATATTCGCGGAGAAACGCCTCTTTATCGGGCATGCTCCAACGTGAGTGGCCAGGTTGTAAAAACATTATTAGAAAACGAATGTAATATCGACGCAACAACAAATTTACGTCATTCGTATCCAATGACAACAGCCATTATGGCCTCTATTCCGTCGAAATATGAAATGGAAGTGCGTGGAAGGAAAATGTCGGAAATGATCGAAATTGTGAAATTACTTCTAAGTGAAGATTGCAATTTAAATATAGCAGATAAAAATGGACAAACAGCTTTACATCATGCTGTAGATAATAATGAATACCATAGTGCTTGTTTATTCATGGAACACGGCTGTGATTTAAACACAAGAGACAATAAAGGGTTATCTCCCTTCCACCTTGCCATTTTACCCAATAGGCCGAAATACGAACTTGCCCTCTGCCTGCTGCATTATGGCTGCGATGCTAATCAAAAGTTAAGAGATCCAGAGACCGGGGAAAACATCCTACCCATAAATTTAGTTTTAAAATCGAAATCGACAACCCCAGAAACTGAACATGATCGTCAAAAACTTCTCGACGCTTTGATCATGGCAACCGACTTCAGTAATCATGCTTTGTCTAGTCTAAACGGAGATAACTCCTTACAAACAGACGTTGACCATTCTAATTCCAATCAAATCCAGTGGAATATACAGCAGACGTGGCCCTTCTCGTTCCAACATCAATGTCGGTTGACTATCCGGCGCCTGTTAGCATCTCACATGCTGCCGAAAATAGACGCTCTGCCCGTCGGTTGGTGCCTCAAAAGGTATCTGGCACTGGACTGTGATTATAAAAACCACCACCCATTAACTACAGCAGAACTTCATACCCTAGTTACGGATAACGATACCAAGGGTTTGGAACATCTCTTCAAATCCAAAACTGTTGACGTAAACAGATCGCTCAGACATAAAACACCTTTAACCTTAGCAGCTCAACACGGCCATGTTGAAAGTGCCATCTTTCTGTTGCATTGTGGGGCCAAGGCCTCAGATGTCGATCCCTGTGGCCAAAGTGCTGTTCACGTGGCCGCTGCTCATGGGAAAATTCCGTTGTTAGAACTGCTAATTTGTCAAGAAATGGACATCAATGCTTCTAATAAACAGAACAATACTCCATTGTTAGAGGCCGCGATCAATGGGCAGTTTGAAGCCGCCATTTTACTCTGTTCAAACGGTGGGAATCCATCTTTGGTTGGTATGACAGAGATTCCCGCCATTCATTACGCAGCCGGAAGTGGTCATGCAGTGGCAACGGAAACATTCGCGACACGACAGGACAATTTGAATATGTTGGACCGATCGGGTAATACAGCTCTTCATATCGCTGCGTCAAGAGGGTTTTTATATTTACGAAACAACATCCGATTGCCAGCTCTGTATAAAGATAAGACATTAGAAATGTTAGACGCGGTGAAGATGATGCTATCAGATGATAATCCCAAATATATCCACCAGGAAGTGGTGGATCACGTGGCTGTCATAAAGTGTTTATTAGCCCATGGCTGTGATCCACGTATCAGGAACCAGGATTCTAAAAACGCGTTGGACATTTCTAGGGAATGCGGTTTTCACGAGGTGAACCGACTGCTGCAGGACTGGATTAATGAACATTCGGAGTAGCCTCGACTGTAATATTTGAGGACCGACTACTAATAGTGTTCCAATGATACTTCGTCAATTAACCGCCATTGTATATTCACTGTATTAATCGTAATAGTCAATTTATTTAATTTTGTTATAAATTCTTTTTTACAGTATTCTCGAAATTGTCGTTATTATGGTTCTAGGAGTTGGAAACTATAACGAAATTAAATAAAATGGGGTTTAACGTCCTACTGTTCTGCTCCGAACTGGGCTAATGAAGACGGGCATACGCGTGTGCTATGTGGGAAATTTTGCCCGGACAGCGGCACTACGGACTACTCATATCGAATTCCAACTGTCAAGGGATCTTTTGCGTGCACGCCAATGTGTACACGGGACCTCGGATTTTCGTCCCATCCGAACGACTAGACAGCTGTCCCTGTGACGCCTTCCATCCTGCATAGGAAACTATAACACACATTTCATTACATAACATCTGTCTATCTGAAACATGCACTCAAAATTCATTCCAACTCGTTAATCACAGGGCTATCATTAACTCTACCCTAGGAGCTGCAAGACGTTGGCTCGCTAACTTAGAGGTCCCGTTTTTGGTCCAGGTGTTGGCTGAGAGAGATCATCAGGATTTTCCGGCGTGCATCGTCTTTATTACTTTATTACCCCAGTCGGTGTAGAACATTAGGAAGTTACCCCCCCCCCCCATTTCATTTCATGTCAACCCAACACGACCAGTGGAGCTCCGAACTAATCTATCACCATCTTCAATAGAAGGCTTGATCTCGCTTTAACAACGTACATCTTATCAAGGCCTTCACGCAATACCCTGCATATTTCGGCACTAAATTCGATTGGGTGCAAGCTCAGCTTCTGAGCCTATCAGATTCCTCGATCGTCGCGAATACCAAGTCTCGCGCTTTCAAGCTAAAATGTATTCCTATGATAATCGAGATGCAAAGTTCAAAGTTCATTCAATGTCAAACTTTCCGTGGAGGTCGCGATGTCACAACCTCTGATTGGACGCTACTGCTCACGTGTCTGTAGATGAAATAGCTATAAGTTAGGGAATTGAGAAGTAAGCAAGCAACGTCTAGATGTTGTAAAACTCGCAGTCGTTGCTTTAGGAATATGATCTATCACCTGTTAAATCACAGAGCACCTTAATTAACAAAAAAATGAAAGGGAACGAAAAAGTCTGAATTTTCTGCGCCGACTGGGCTAATGAAGACGGACACAGGCACACGCCATACAGCGTGCTATTAGGAAAACTTTGCCCGGACAGCGGAACTACCGCCTAACATTAACTCTATAGACCAGTGAAGGATCAACCAATTCTACCAGAGCTGACTATACAGTGAATATTAAACACTGTCAAGCCAAGCTAATGCCGTTATGTTAGACCAGCGCCAGAGCTAAATTTGTGATGCCAGATTTAACTATGTACAGTCAGAATAAAAGCCCACCATTGAAGTCCGCCCAGCCTACCCAATAAATGTATTTTGTCAGAGCATATTCAGTCCCTAACCATGTACAGTTACAGCTTGCAGCTTCCAGCTGAAGCTTACACTGGATCCATATGTTCGGAGTATACAGAGCTCATTCTATGAAATGGTGTTTCACGTCATATGTGAAGGCCAACGTGTACACGGGACCTCAATTTGTTGCCCCCCCCCCCCCTGTGAAAAAATTTTCCAACATAAATTGATATACATTGTCCGTCAATTTTACAGCAACCCTGAGAACACTTCTCGCCCCCCCCCCCCCCGCTGGTTGCTCTGAGCTAGTTACGGCCCTGGGCACACCTGGCTAAATATATATGAAAAATATTTGAATTTTGCAAAATAAAAACATGTTAAGTCAGACGGCATACAATCATGATAGACAGAGACAAGTCATAGACACATAGAATGACTCAAACTAAATAAAGAAAAACACAGCTGTAAACTTATCAGTAGACACCAGTGAATACTGAATTAGGATCACGTGGTTTTTCGCATTTTCTTAGTGTACCGTTCAAAATTTCGCGGCACAGTAGTTATGAAGATCTCGCGACACACCTGTGTGCCGCGGCACACTGGTTGAGAATCACTGGGCTACACCCTGTTCCTTGTTACGTGAACACCAGTGAAAAGGGGATGGGTGGGCAAGATAGGGTCAAGCTGAAAAATCCCGTGGAATTTTCTCTGATCCGGTTCAATTTTATTATAGTAATTTGTGCGTAGGGGTCTTAATAAGCTTTACTGGGTTAAAGTAAGATCAAGCCTTCGATTGAAGATGACCTAAACCCAGAGGACGAAAAGCGCATTGTTAAAGGGACAATAACACTCTTGCTGGCTTGACAGCTCCAGAAAATAAAAAAATAGCCTTATTCTAAGTACTAGATGTGTTAGTGTCCTACCTGTTGTGTAAATTATCCATTAAATCCTATTTTACTTGTCCAAAGGGTTCAAAAATATTTTTAAATCCAAGTCACATTTGAAAAGCTTTACGTCAGGCATTTCAAATGATTTAGTTGAATTTTTCCAATTTTTTAAATTAGGTGTGTTAAGATGAAATTTGTATCATCAATTAATTGGAATATTGTAAAATAGTACAATTTGTTGACCAGAATAAAGATTGGGACATATTATTCAGTTACAACAAGAGTGGTATTGGGCCTTTAATATCCCTATCGTGCTGAAAAATCCGGAGAAACTTTCTCGGCAAACACCGAAAGTGGTCTATGACTTCGTTCACTTTTACATCAATAATTAGTTTGTTCATAAGGCTCTATAGAAATGGTTCCACTACTGATGTCTTACGTCTTACTCCAGCCACAAAAAAGTTACTGGCCTAAAACTCCCTTAATTTGACTACAAAAAAGTTACTGGCCTATAACTCCCTTAATTTCCAATTACACTGACCCCAAACTGTACTGTACATAGCTTAACATATAATCAACCAATTCTCATTGAAATAAAGGTGTAACCTTACCGCATAATTATATGATTTGATTTAACCCAACTGCTATGCGAAATTTTTGTTCATTTAAAATGGCCGCCGTACTAGAATCATGTGATATTATATCACTCGAAAATACAGAAAAACTGTTCGGTATGATAAAATTAAGATTTCTGTGTTCCACTCTTCACTTTTTGTAACATAATCATTTATTTCCATGCAAACTATGATGAAATGTGTTGAAAAATTTGCAACTGAACCTAATTTTACTTGCGTAAAGAGTCGAATAGTGTATCAATTGCAGCCGTAGACAAGAATTATCTCGGCTAAAAATTGCAGCTAAATGTTCTATAGTAGTAGGATTGGGGACCTGGGGACCTGGCGAAAAGCCATGAGGCTGAACAGACCACCCTCCTCCTTCTCTCTACAAGCTGGGAGTCGAAACCACACCCCTTGACTAAATGACAGACCTTATAATCTAAAGTTGCACGCCTTAGACCATTCGCCCACCCACCCGCATGATGTCCGAGATATATCCACTCCGCTAGATTTACTTTAAAGGCTCAATACCACTCTTGTTGTAACTGAATAATATGTCCCAATCTTTATTCTGGTCAACAAATTGTACTATTTTACAATATTCCAATTAATTGATGATACAAATTTCATCTTAAAACACCTAATTTAAAAAATTGTAAAAATTCAACTATATGATTTGAAAAGCCTAACGTAAACCTTTTCAAATGTGACTTGGATTTAAAAATATTTTCGAACCCTCTGGACAAGTAAAATAGGATGTAATGGATAATTTACACAACAGGTAGGACACTTAAACATCTAATACTTAGAATAAGGCTATTATTTATTTTCTTGAGCTGTCAAGCCAGCAAGAGTAGAGTGGTTCGTGCAAATAACAAAAATCAAATAAACGAGCTATATTTGGGGCTTATTTTAACAAATATGATAAGACTTACCATTAAAATCATCATTCATTAACAATTAAACTATTGCTAAGTTGGATATTTGTGTGATTTGGCCATTTGAATGGGACTTTCTAATTATATGGAAAAGTTGATCGCCCAAGTTGCGTTACAGCGGTAGATTTTTTCATTAAAAAGAGTTATGTTTCTTGGTCACATCAAAGTTTCAAATTTTGTTCTGGAAAACGAATTCTTATTTTCCGCAGTCGGCTTTCTTCGTTTTTTTACGTACGTACAATTAACGATTGAATTTAACATTTGTACGCGCGCGCAGCCCTTAGTTAGAGAGAGAGACACACACACACACACACACACACACACACACACAAAGAGAGATGTCTGTATTTTGAGCTGATTTTTTTAACGTTTACATGTAATAGACTATAGTTGAAACTTTCTAATAAGGGGTGAATTTCGTGGTTTACAAACGCAGTACGTAGAGAGTGCTTACCGTACTCATATTATGAAACAGTCAATGCGCGTCTTTTTGGTTATATTTCAGTTCTAGAAAAATGAGTTGTTACTGGATTTATAATAACTGAAACGTTTTGTAACCACCATGTTGGAAATGGCAAATGCATAAGGATACTAAACACGAATGGCATAGCAATAATGGCACATCCTCCTATTAAATTTGACACAAAATCGGAGACCAAATTCGCAGCGCCCTAAAATGATTAGAATCCGAGTCTTGTGACCAGTACCGTAATTTTATTTTAATCATACACGTCTGGTTAATCGAGACTAGGGAAAATAATTTCGTTTAATCAATTTCCAGTCTCAAATTTTTTCTGCGTATTTAGAGCTAGCAACAATGTAACTTCTAAAGTAACTGAAGCGCCCACTAACAACAGAGTTTAACGGTTAAATAAAAGTAACTTTCACAGTCTTGCAGTGTCGTTATGTTGCCACGATAGTGGATTTAAAAGATAGAAAAAGGGCGAAACTACATGAGTTGACTCTGAACCGAGAACCGTTACAATATATACGTCATTGGTTACAATTAACTAACTTAGAAATTAAATCGCCGAGTTTTAGCCAAAATTTTAATCTAGTTCTTAACTTCTTATTTTTAAAAGTCCAACGAGTAAAGAATAATTTTTTTACATGACTTCATTGATAAATAAGTGAATGAATATTGTCACGTGAATGTCTATTTTGGGCGACTGTTTGCTGCTTACAGTGCACGAGCGAGCCCGTGAGAGCACTTTTCTCATAATCGAAGTTTTGATCCGCGTGACAACATGCTGTTAAAACAGGTCAGTTTATATAGTACAGATAATTGAGACTGTGGGTCACTCTAGCAAGAGTGTTATTGTCCCTTTAACCGGTTTGTACAATTAGGAGAACTCCGTTACAAAGCGTTCAATCGGATATCAAATTGTCCATTGCAATGGACCTTACCCCACATAAACAAAATCAATAAGGACAATCACACAAAAAACAATGCATTTCAAACGTATATTTATATCAAATCATCACCTTAATCTTTAACCTTGAGGACGAAAAGCGAATTTTTCATATCTCTATCGTCGCATGCGCATCAAGAAAATGACTTAAGATGACGTATTGTCTCGAGCTGCGAATTTATTTGTTTACGACATGGATAAAGCAATACAGGGGAGACGACTCTATTCTGAAGGCGTTCATCCGCAGGCCACAGATCATGAATATTCACCAAAACCTGCCAGAAATTGTATTTTCAAACCCTTTTCTTCGATTCTACACCAAAAAGTCAACAAAAATTGCAATGCAAAAGGGGGAAAAAGGGAAAGGGAGAGGAAGACTAAAAATAACTTTGGGTGACAGCGTAGAAATATTTGGTGATCTGTGTCCGGATGTTTTCCGCATTGATTTCAATGTAAAACATCAATAGAGTGGCGCGAGAGCGCAGCGAGGACGTATGGGATCAATCTGTTTTAAAGAGATCTTCTAATATCTCTGTAACAGATGACGGTTTCGACACGTGACGTCACATCACGCGGCGTCAATCATTGGCTCAATAGCGTGTGCATTGTTTACATAAGACGTTACTGATTCGGGCTAAATGGTGAATTTTACTTATTTTAATACCTATTTACACTAAATAGGAAATGATTTTTACCTACAAATAATTTAAACGTCTTTATTTATTTTTCTAATAAATGAAAAAAAATGTTTTAGAATTTAATTTGTCAGAGGAAAAAAGTTAATGTTTGGGACTCATTAAGTCGCATCGATGTCATCCTTAACAGTGATTGTAACGGCCTAGCGGAAACATCACTGCTGATCAGTGTGGTATGGGACGTGGTGTACGCGTTGTGAGGACGGGGAAAGGATGACATTTCTGCGTACCGAGAGCGTAGTTGCCTTCACCACATGAGGCTTGAGGGGGTTTTCAGTGGCTAGGTCTAAATATTAAGACCAACTGTAGATTTCGTTATAGGTCGCGAGATGTAAATAGGACACGGGATTGTTGGCGAGATTGTGGTTAGGGTTAGCGCTAGCCCTGTTTACAACCCCTGACCTTTGACCAAATCTGCAGTTGGCCTTTATATTTAGAACTAATCGGTTTTCAGCATTTTCCCAGATAATATATAATTTTTGTTCACAATTGCGTTTTCTAGATTTGTGTTTAGTAGATATGTGCACTTATTCGTTGAATATTTTACTCACAATCAACCTTAGAACATTCATGATCAATCGGAAACTTCCCGGTTTATTTCCTACTCGATAAACAAGAGGAGATAATGCATTTGTTCATATTTTCACTTAACAGTCCAGAGGTTAATACAATGTCATTGATTTCATCTCGGGATTGAAGCGGATCGGAAATGCCCTGTACACACAACGCGTTCCTTTCTGAAAGCCACGTGTGAGTGTTCTATATAGGGGGGTACTCAATTGGACGTTCCGAGATCGAATACTCTTCATATCAACAATAGTGACAATCGAGTGAAAACGTATGCGCCGACTGCATAAAAAATATTTAAAAAATGGGGATATTCGATTGAACGTTCCCGAAATGAATTTCATAAATCCCAAAAATAGTGACAATCGAGTGAAAGAGGGATTTCGAGCTACAACGCATGCTTCGACTTCTAAGCAAATATCTCAACCAACTGTGACAGCTGAAACGTTTTCGTTGTATTAATTACGTCACGATTCTACTCAACCACCTCCGTTGATGGGACTAGCAGAACTGTGCGAAATTTTAAGAAATACTGCAATTTGATTGGCTGACCAGTAAAATCAATTTGCATATATCCAATTTGCATGGTCAGCCAATCGAATTGCAGTATTTCTTAAAATTTCGATTGTATCTTAGTTTAAGTTTTCGTGAATAAGGGCCCAGGACTGAATTCCACGCCCTCGATTGCAATCCTGTCATTTCAGAAGGTTCCGGATTGACAATCCAGCGTTGTGTTTTATTACGTCACGGTTCTACTAACACCGCCTCAATTGTCGGGTCGAATCTCCGGTTGTACGTGACAAGGAGTAGGGTCGCCTGTCCAATCTCGTGGGTTTTCTCCAGGTCCTCCGGTTTCCTCCCACTGCTAAAGACCCCATACGTGGACGTTAAACCCCATTTCTCTCTCAATTGTCGGAACTGCATTCCGCGCCACTCTATTGCAATTCTGTCCATTCGGGACGTTCCGGACTGAGAATCGAGCATGCCGAATGGTCTAGCATCAGTGGAATTGACTGGCACTTCACTCTTAACATTTTCTCGTTTGTTATATAAATAACCGACCCTTTGTAAAAGATCTCTTCTTCCGGAATGTCAATTTTATTTACGCTTGATTTTAATTAACAAAAGGGCGATGTTGATAAAGCTCTCTAGCCTGGTATCTCTAATTAAAAATATGGTAATGAAATTCGTTGTCCATAAAATATTGAAGTGAATTTTATTTTCGTCATTGTATAGTGTGTGAAATAGCTTTATTTAACGTCCGCGTCCACTCAAGGGATATCGCAGACACATGGTTGTATAAACGGTACGCAACTGGTAAAGAAGGGCATATCTCTTGGCCAAAACGATAAGAACGAATCAGGTGTAAGGTAGGCATATATCATTAATGGAACGACAAGAACGAATCGAAGGTATTTGTGTTGAATGAAATGATGCTAGTTTGCCGTCCAACTTTTAAAAGTTTTCTACGCTACACTATTATTATCACCAGGAATTAATACAAACAATATTCTACTTGTTTGATGTTCTCGAAATACTTGTTTGTGTTTGGCTACGTTCGTTCGTTCCTGGTGCGTTACGTCCAGTTCCACCAAGGGCGATATCGTAGACAAAGTGACTGGTTACACATTTTCAAATTTTTAAAGTCAAGCAGCTATTTATAGATACTCAGAAGAACTAAAAATTCATAATTTTGTAAAAAAAACCAAAAAAAAAAACCTTTTTACTATTTCAGATTGGATTGCTTATTTTGTCTAGAGACAGGACCATGTTCCTAATATCCTTGGTTATGGCATTAATGGTCCTTTTAACCGAACCACGATCATACGCCAACTTCTGTTCTCGAGTACAGAGTTTAGATTTCATTCAACATGGTCGTCGTTTAACAGATCACGTGTTCCAAACGTCACATTTATCCACCGCGATTCAGTGTGCAGTGTTGTGTTATATGACGTCAAAATGCAAATCATACAACTTCAATAAATTGTTGGGAATTTGTGAATGGAATGACGTGGACATGACGTCACAGTCCGGAGCATTGGATTTCGTTTTTGGAACGCGTTCAGAAATACCTCTAGTGAGTTTGAAATTTTATTGACATACCTTCCAAAGTCAAATACGTACATTGTGGAACAGGAACGGGTCCCCGACTGCTACTCCTCCTGTTCTCCTTTTTGGATGTGGATGGGGGGGGGGGGGGTGTGCTCTGGGGGCGAAAGAAGTCTAAGCCCCCCCCCCCATTTAAGTACGATCGAGATGCTGGTCCCTTTGCATCGATTGCTTTATATGACGTCAGAATTCAAAGATGGCAGCGATAACGCCATGCTCTAACCCTGATCCATATTGTACGCTCGCCATTCGGACAAAGCACTGGCGGTAGCCCAAACTTTCTCCATGATAACGCGTGATCTCGAGAGTTGCTAGGTAACGAAACATACTGCCGCTACATCGTCTATGTCACCCGAGTGATTCATAACATTATTAACTAAATTTACCTATTATGGTTCATGTCCACAAAGTTAATTAAATGACTGACTATCTGATCGTATCTGTTGCTATTTCAGAGTTTGGTTGGGTTTTGTGCTGGTCACACGTGTCTACCAACGGAAACATGTTTACCGATTTCTACTGGATATAAGTGTCTATCTACAGGTAAGTCTTTACAATTTCTGTAAATTTTAATAAATGGTGATACGTTTGCGAAGTAAATACTGCCTCAAATCATTAGTATAGTGAATTCTCTCGAACTCTAGAAGTATATAGTATATTAGGTGGAAACTCAGTGGGGCCATATAGTACATTCTGTCGAACCTCAGTGGAGCCAAATGAAGAGTCCAGGTGAAGAACGATCTAAGTCACATTTTTGTCTTTTCGCATAAAAGGCAAAACAGACTTTTGGACGAGAATACTTGACGCGAACAGAACAAGGAGTGGGTTTACATTACAACTTCAAAATGATGTTTAATACGAATCATAATTACCAGTACAACAACTTACTTCGACTTTTCAGCAAAATTAAGGTCAAATAAAGGGTACGATGGACTTATTTGTCCGGGAGGCCATTTCAGAAGGGAATTGGTTCGATGTGATTCCGATCGTTTTTACCTGAAATTGATTGTTCCACAGAAAGCTTATACAATTTGCTACCAGATGGCGCAATTAACTGGGGTTCGTTGAGAAAGTGACTTAGATCGCATGCCCGTCTTCATTAGCCCAGTCGGAGCAGAACAGTAGGACGTTAAACCCCATTTCATTCATTCATTCATTCTCTTCAATCCCCAGTGGAGACATATAGTACACTCTGTTGAACCTCATTGGAGTCATATACTACAGTCTGTCGAACCCCTAGTGGAGACATATAGTACATCCTGTCGAACCCCCAGGAGTCATATAGTACATTCTATCAAACCCGACGTCCTGAAGCACGGACACTAAACCGGCCTGACGTTCCCAACCGAATCGACCCGACCTCCACCCTAACCGACCTGACCTCCCCACCAACCAACCTGACTTCCCGAACCGACCTGTATAATTTCGAACTATTTTCTTTATATACTAAACATTAGTTTCATTTCATTTTTTCTCACTTAAGATACAGAGATTGTAATAAATTGTGGACCCGTTCCTTCTGTTGCCTATGCTGATGTCAGCTTTACCAGCACCACCTACCCTACAGTGGCGACGTATCAATGTCAACCAATCAGTGTATACCTAGGTGGCGTTACCAGTTCAACTTGTTCTGTAGATGGTACTTGGACTGTTCCAACTATACTCTGTACTGGTAAGTTGTTGTGGTACTTGGACTGGTCCAACTATACTCTGTACTAGAAAGATGTTGTTTTACTTGGACTGGTCCAACTATACTCTGTACTGGTAAGTTGTTGTTGTACTTGAATGTTCCAACTGTTTCCTGTACTGGAAAATGTGTCTTTTCTCCATATTATAAACACCCTGTCCCTGATAGCGTTAAATAAAGTATAGTTTTAAAACTAAATCTACAACATAAGAATCCATGGTGAAGTGATTTAAAATCATTCAATAAGGTCATTATTGAGATAACATCATAACCACAGTGAGACTCAGATAACATCAAAACCATAGTGAGACTGAGGTAATATCTTAACAATAGTAAGACTGGGATAACATCATAACCATAGTGAGACTGAGATAACATCATAACCATAGTGAGACTGAGATAACATCATAACCATAGTGAGACTGAGATAACATCATAACCATAGTGAGATAACATAACCATAATGAAACTGAGATAACATCAAAACCATAGTGAGACTGATATAACATCATAACCATAGTGAGACTGAGATAACATCATAACCATAGTGAGATAACATAACCATAATGAAACTGAGATAACATCAAAACCATAGTGAGACTGATATAACATCATAACCATAGTGAGACTGAGATAACATCATAACCATAGTGAGATAACATCATAAGCATAATTAGACTGAGATAACATCATAACCATAATTAGACTGAGATAACATCATAACCATAATTAGACTGAGATAACATCATAACCATAGTGAGATAACATCATAACCATAGTGAGATAACATCATAACCATAGTGAGATAACATCATAACCATAGTGAGATGGCATCATAACCATAGTGAGATAACCATAGTGAGATACCATAGAAAGGCTGAGATAACATCATAACCATAGTGAGATAACAATATATTTTCAATTTTCAGCCATGTTTATCTCGAGTACAACCATGTCTAAAACAGATGGACGGACCTACTGTATCAATAATGGAAAGAATCTGTTAACTGTCCAATCTACTGCTCACACCGACATTTACAATAACTTCTTACAACAAAATGATGTGTAAGTATTATGATATATAAACTAAATAATTCCCAATATGTAAGTTTAAAAGGGTCAAGTCTGTAATTCAATATCATCCATAGTCTTCGACATTGCAAACACGATTTATTTGTCAGTTTAAATCAACATTAATGTTGTTATCTTACCAGGAAAACTTGGGCTTCTGATATCCAATATTTAAGACGAAATGAACATTTTAAAACTGGCACCCGAATCGCGTGCCAAATTGCTATCGGGCACCATTTACATGAAGGGAATCGACGAACGAGGCTAAACATATCCCGTTTAGGAGAATACTACGGATGTAGAATAGAATAACCAGACGCCAAAGACTGCCATTCAAATCGGATTCGTCAGGTACTTCGACGAACATAACTGGTTAGAAATTACAGTAAAAACAGAAACGATTGAATGTTTTTCAATTTATATACATTCATATTACATTATTATATGCGTTGCGACCTATTTGTGTCCATTTCTAGATGCCAAAGAGTAGAGATTTAACTCCTTTAATATTACTCGCTAGTCTGATTAAAAAAGATCCTATTTCGTTTCGTTTTTTATAGTTCAAAACTTTTAATCAAGTCCACAAGTTTATTGACATGTCAAACAGATTTTAATCTTGCTTATTAATTGTTTTAATTTACAATATTAGTTTCAAATTTACGTGATGATGTAACATATAATATATATTATACATTGCCATCCGCCTCATCATATATGTATTTACATATATTTACGTGTTTGCCATTTTAACTGTGTATATACACCCATGTCTCACATCATAGGGTCAAAAGCGGCTCGTATGACCCCTGACGCGTCCTTTCAGTATAACTGTTCAGGTCTTCATGTAGTGTAGGCCACCGCAAGTATATAAAAAAAAAAACGAAACGAAATATAGATCTGTATTTTAATCAGATTAAGAGGGAGAGAGAGAGAGAGAGAGAGAGAGGGAGAGAGAGAGAGAGAGAGTTGGGGGTTTAACGTCCACTCGACACAGACTAGGTCATTTCGGGACTAGCATATGGTTTAATTTTATTTCAATAATTCGTTTGCGCGTAGGGGTCGTTAGCAGTGGGAGAAAACCGGGGTCCCGGAGAAAACCCACGAGGTTGGACAGATAACCCTACTCCTTGTCACCCCCAACCGGGGATTCGAAACCACGCCATTTGACTCAATGACAGGCCTTATGATACAGCATGCACGTGCTAACCATTCGACCATCTAACCCCCCTTAATCAGATTGAACTACTCCCTATAGTTATAACTCCTACTTTTCTGCACCAGCCGGACTAATGAAGACGGGCATACGCCGCGTGGTGTGCCGGCGGAAACTGTGCCCAGAAAGCGGTGTTACGGCCAACTATTGTTTCAAATTGCTACTCACCATCTTGTTGGGAGTTATCTATTTTCTTAAAGCGACATTAGTTAAGAGTTTAATAAAGAGCTGGTCATTCTTGCTATGATTCAAAAATAGATGATAAAAAAAAAAGAAAATATTGAAAATTTCATTCAAATTACTTGATTCTCAGCCAAGTTTTGACAAATCGGGACATGGCCTGATCGCTTTCACATTTTTAAATCAAATTTTTAAATGGCGAACCGTTTTAATCGATTATGGTCTTGTCTTGTTAATAAATATCTAATTAATAGTTTATATAACATTTCAGGCCTAAAGAAAGACCTGCAATAGACAGATTTAGCTCTTGCATAATGTACGTTTAATATGATTAATACAATGACGTCATTATTAATATGACGTCATAATGTATGTTTAATATGATTAATACAATAACGTCATTATTAATATGACGTCATAATGTATGTTTAATATCATTATAGCCATGATAGTGTATGGATTGGTTTAGAATACAACTTGTCCAGTTTTACATTTGTATGGTCTGATGGTCGAGAATTTAATGGTGAAGACTTGTGGGATACTGACGAACCAAAGGAACCAGAAATAAAGAACTGTGTTATTAAACGGGACCACGGTAGAAAATTGCATACGGAGGAATGTAGCCAACAGAACAAAGTTCTATGTATTTCGTAAAGTATTTATCCGTGATTTGCATAATAGGGACCTTTCGCATCGGTACGAAAACGAACACCAAAACGAACATATGTTCGTTTACGTTTTCGTTTTCGTATCCTCTAACACGCGGTTTCGCAATCCGACGTACGATAATAACTAGATGGCGTTAATTTCCACTCCATGAACTTCTCGGTCAAGGCAAAGTTTTCAATCGATTTTTCGGCAGATATACAACAAATCAAGCAGAATATTCCTTGTGAGCACATTCTACGAACGCTACACAATCAACAATATACACAAAGGCTCGAAAAATGGTGAAAAATTCAATATATGAGACAAGAAACATATTCGTTTGCATACCTACGTAAACCCAGCTCAATACGCGCAACGTTTTTCACTGGCCGAACACTCATTACGGATTGACGTCACAAGTACACACGAATTGATGACGTTTTCGTTTTCGTATTCGTACCCGTGCGAAAGGTCCCTAATATCAAATTTCTCACGTCTAAATCCACGCTAATACGTACTAATATTGATTATTTAACATTCAGTTAAGAAACAAAATGTCAACGCTAGATAATCTCCTGGCATCGATTCGATCAATTGGGTTCACGGCGAATAAAGATGGCGGCGTGCTTGTTTACATGCGGGGAGCAGCATTGGGTCGATGGAATTTGCTATTCGTTATTTCTATACATCCCAAAATTTAAGGTAAAACGGAGTAAAACTGGCTGGAAGACGACAAAATGACTGACAGTGTAGCTAGAAAATGTCACCATGCATGTGTCGTGAGTTCGGGTTTATTCAAATAGCTGCTATGAAGTAATTTTAGCTATCTACCAGAATTTTTCACAGAAATAAAACTGGTACTTCTTCAGATATATAGTTTATGTCACGAGCTGTTTATATATGCCACGAGCTGACTATTTATGCCACGAGCTGCCTATTTATATCATGATCTGGTTATTTATGCCACGAGTTGTGAATTTATGCCACGAGCTGTTTATTTATGCCACGGGCTGTTTATTTATGTCACGAGCTGGTTATATATATCACGAGCTGTTTATTTATGTCACGAGTTGTTTATTTATGCCACGAGTTGTTTATATTTATGCCACGAGCTGGTTATTTATGCCACGAGCTGTTTATGTCACGAGCCGGTTATATATGCCACGAGTTGTTTATTTATGTCACGAGCTGTTTATATTTATGCTACGAGCTGTTTATTGATGTCACGAGCTGTTTATTTATGCCACGAGCTGTTTATTTATGTCACGAGCTGCCTATTTACGTCACGAGCTGCTTATTTATGTCACGAACTTCCTAGTTATGTCACGAGCTAGTTATTTATTTACAATTTTATTTTGCAATAAAATGTCGAAAAACACACACCCACCCTCCTTATTTTGCGTTCCTTTATAGAAATGTATTGCATTTGAGACAAAACACCAACACAATGTCGTATTATAGAAATTGACACAAATGGGTAGCAACGCATGTAATAATGTAATATGAATGTACATAAACTGATTTACATTCAATCGTTTCTGTTGTTACTGTCATTTCTAACCAATTATTTTCGGCCAAATACGCGAGTAGTCCAAATTGAATGGCATTTTTTGGCGCCTGGTTATCCCAGTCTACACCAGTAGTATTCTCCTGTAATTAAACCAACCTCACACCTTGGTCACCCTTCTTACCTGAAAAACAGAAAATGTTAATTAAGTTTAAACAGAAACATGGTGTAGATATTAAAATAGATATTACTATATCAAGGTAACCATGCTAATATGTACTTCAATTGATCATGTAAGGTCTGTCATTGAGTCAACTGGCGTGGTTTGGAATCTCCGGTTCTACGTGACAAGGAGTAGGGTCGCCTGTCCAACCTCGTGGGTTTTCTCCGGGTCCTCCGGTTTCCTCCCACTGCTAAAGACCCCTACGCGCAAGCGAATTATGTAAATAAAATTAAACCATGTTAGTCCCGAAATGACCTAGTTTGTGTCGAGTGGACGTTAAACCCCATTTCTCTCTCTCTCTCTCTGTCATTGAGTCAACTGGCGTGGTTTCGAATCCCCGGTTGTACGTGACAAGGAGTAGGGTTGCCTGTCCAACCTCGTTGGTTTTCTCCGGGTCCTCCACCCGCCCGCCCCCCCCCCCCCACTGCTATAGACCCCTACGCGCAAGCGAATTATTGAAATAAAATTGAACCATGTGTTAGTCCCGAAATGACCTAGTTTGTGTTGAGTAGGGGATAATGAAATGCAAATACATGTACATATGCAGGTTGTGATATGATAAATAGTCATGGACATTTAACATTCTTTGAGAGTATGTTCACAGATGAAGAACTTATCGTCCCAACAGAAACTACTGAGCTGCACATGCGACACGCAATAGCGCCATACACGTGGGAGGGGTTCATTGTCAAGTTTGACACTTCAAGGAAGGGTTGATGAAAACTGCCGCGTGCTGGTTTATCTATCCATGTTTGCTTTCCTATCGGTTCTTGCATAAGATTTACTGTTTAGCGTATCTTTGCTTTAGTGTGTTTCGTTTAATTTGATCGGGAGACGTGTTCGTCGACGTCAACGCCAACCGACAACACTGCAAGAATTGGCAGTGCCACTGCAAGAGGAGTGGGTCTGATTGCCCCAAATCGTGATTATACGGTTGATTAGGAGCATGTCACGACGAATTGCTAAATGTCTGAGGATTGGTGGAGCAATTACTCATTATTATGACAAAAATCAAAAACGTCCATTTTCACTTTTGATGGTGTATCTTTTTGTGAGTGAAATGGGACCGTCAGATAAGCCGCCCATATGAACTGTTTATGTTCATGTGTAGGCAATTGGCCTTTTTGCTCCTGCAATGACGGTTCGTTAAAAATAAAAAACGAAGTAGAAAAATCAATCCTTATTCGTTTATTCCTGTACCCATTTTTGATAAACTCGTTCATTATGATGACAATGAAGGTAAGTATATATACGTTACTGAATACATGAACGTTGAATGATTGTGTGATGAAAGAGAGAACGAAGAACGGTTTCACTGAAAAGATAAAAATACACATGTATGTGTTTACAATAAGCTCTATAACATATACGTTCTACATAACTAATAAATAATAAGTATTGATGAGTGATGCTGGCACTAAAACGACTCATAATATGGAATGCATCACCTATCAAGGAATACAAACTTACATGTAGCAGACGAGGAAATTGCACTCACGTGACACAAGCAATATCGGTTTTGCGTGGGGAAAAAAACACCCGAAAGTAAATCGTTAAATTTGACAGAATTATGACTTGACAGTGAATAAAAATAATATGAAAATGATCTGCGATATCTGTTTACACTTTTACATAATTCTCAAGTAAACTTACAACTTGTGAGAGGGTAACAGGCGTTAGAAATGCATGGTCTCTAAAACACATGCCGTTTTTCTGCACATCAATGGCGTTCGCTAATACCGGTTGAGTATGAATTTCGGATTTGGATTACGTTACGTTCAAATTACAGACTTGGACTAAATAAGAAAGGAAACGGCATTCTGCCGTAACATACCGACCCCTTAAACAATCATATTGTTTAACAAAAAAGTTACGGAAGAATGAAAAACAAATAAGTTACACAGAAACATGCACAATAAAACTGTGTACGCATATTAAAACACTTAAGGTATCAATAATACTAATTTTGTTATAGGTCTACGCATTACTGAATTTTGAGTCTTAACTGTGGCACTTCGAACAAAACCGTTAGCATCATTAACAGTCTCAGTGATACGTCCCATGGACCACTGGTTTCTAGGGGCATTTTCATCTACAACTAACACAATATCATTTACTGATAAATTACATTGAGGTTTTGACCACTTAACACGTTCCTGAAGCGTCAACAAATATTCTTTTTGCCACCTTGTCCAAAAACAGTCTGCAAGATATTGAACTTGTTTCCAATACTTGCGAGCAAACATATCTTCACGTTGAAATAAACCTGGGGGCAAAAGCCATTTAGAACGCATTGTCAATAACTGATTAGGGGTTAATGGGGTCAAGTCACTAGGATCGCCTGAGGTGAAAGTTAAAGGGCGACTGTACACTTTCGCTTCCACCTCGCACATAAAGGTACGAAAAGATTCATCGGTTAACGTTGGATTACTGTTCGTTAATAACAGAGAGTTCAATACTTTACGAATTGTCCGTATCTGGCGTTCCCAGACACCTCCTTGGTGACTCGCAGCTGGCGGATTAAAGGTCCACTTGATGTTTCGTTGTAGAAGTTCATCGTTTATTTGGCGTTGATTCCATTTATTGATTTCTAGCCGTAATTCTCGTTCACCACCACAAAAATTAGTTCCGTTATCACTCCTTATTTCTTCACATTGGCCTCTCCTGGCAATAAATCTACGTAGAGCTTGAATGAAAGAACTAGTATCAAGGGACGAGGCTATTTCAATGTGTATTGCACGAATACTCAAACACGTAAAAACTACGCCGTAACGTTTAAGCTCTTTGCGACCTTCTTTCACAGTAAATGGTCCAAAGTAATCCACGCCCACTCGTGTAAAAGGAGGAGACACGGTCTTTTGGAAGATCTGACATCTTTTGATTCATTATGGGTGCACGAAGCTTACGACATGTAATACACTTGGACAAGATATTACGAACAGCTGAGTTTGCATTTATGATCCAGTACCTGTCACGTAATATAGCTATAGTGTGACCTCTACCAGCATGTGCTACAGACCGATGAATATCATTCACAATTAAGTTGGTAAAATGTTCATTCCGAGGTAAAATAATTGGGTGTTTAACATTATCCGACAGGTCTGCGTTGCGTAAACGTCCACCTACCCGAAGTAGGCCTTCGCTAATAATTGGATCAAGTCGGTATAATGAACTGGTTCTTGGCACAATTTTGTGGCGATTATTATTTTGAACGTTTTGTTTGAGTATTTGTATCTCGTTAGGAAACGAATTAAACTGAACAAATTTCACAATAGCGTTTTCTGATGCGTTAAGTTCCTCCACGTTAAGTTCCTTGAAGGGTGTGTGAGAATTCCTAATCGCTAATGTTTTATCCCTTACATAGCGTTCGCGTTGTGCACCAGCTAATTCAGCGGGAATATCTTGATCTACAGCATTAATATCCTTTACACGTTTACGTAATAAATCCTTTAAACGAAGCATATAGGCAACTGAACGTTTAAGGCGGAACCAATCAGAATAGTGCTCGATTAACTTATTGACCGGATTAATATCAGTGTTGATAGTAGCTAGTGTTGCGATTTCACGTTTGACCTCTGGGTTATCAGAACTGAGTTCAGAAAGTTTTGGTTGTTCTGGCCAAGTATCTTCAGTTGTCCACAAAAACTCCGGCCCCATGAGCCAACGTGGGTCTTTTACGAAATTATCTGCGGTGGTTGTCCTGGATGCTAAATCACCAGGATTAGTATTTGTGTTTACATATTTCCACTGTTCTAATTGAGTTGAACTCCTGATGAAACTAATGCGATTTGCCACAAAAACATGAAAACGTTTTGATTCATTACGTATATACTGTAAGACTGTGGTACTATCAGTCCAAAATGTTACTGTGTGTGGCGCTAAATCTAATTCGTTGAACAACATGATGCTGAGTTTCACCGAAATCGTTGCTGCTGACAGCTCCAACCTAGGAATTGTTTTTTGTTTTAAAGGAGCTAGTCTAGATTTACCAATAAGGAAGCCGCAGTGAATCTGGCCCTGATCATTAACAATCCGTTGATAACAAACGGATCCATATCCAGTGGAAGATGCATCAGAGAAAATATGGATGCCGCGCTTTACTACTAATCCAAAATCCGGAGGGCGTAAGCATCTTTCAATTTTCAGCTGATCTAATTTGAAAATTTGGTTTCTCCATTTAATCCACCTTTGTTGAGAGTTTTCCGGAATTGCATCATCCCAACCAATCTTCAATGAACAGAGTTCCTGTAAAATTCGTTTGGCCACCAAGGTCACAGGAGATAAAAATCCCAATGGATCATATATCGATCCAACCACAGAGAGAATTCCTCTAGTAGTAAATGGTTTGTCCTTGAGTAGAATATTAAAGGTAAACATGTCACTTTCAACACACCATCGAACACCAAGACAATGTTCGACTGGCAAATCATCGTAATTAATATCTAAATGTTTAATATTCTTAGCACGTTTATCTTCTGTAATACTGTTTATAAACGTTCTATTACTACTGGTAAACTTGGTCAAATTGAAACCACCAAGAGCACAAACATGCACTATATCATTAGCAAGATCAATGGCTTCTTGCTCGGTTTCACACGATTTTAGCAAATCGTCAACATAAAAATCACGTTTAATTGATTCGATCACTTTTGAACCAAAAAGAAAATTATCATCTGCTGTTTTCTGGAGCGCATAATTGGCCACACTTGGAGACGAGACCGCTCCAAAAATATGAACTGTCATTTGATATTCTTCTGGACGTTGAGTTGTATTACCGTTAGGCCACCAGAGAAAACGTAAATAATTCCAATCCTTAGGCGGTACACTGACTTGATAAAACATTTTTTCGACATCTGCCATGAAAGCGACAGGATGTTCACGTAGTCTAATTAAAACACCAATCAAAGAATTAGCAAAGTCTGGTCCTTGAAGAAGACAGTTATTTAATGAAAGGCCATTCCATTTGGCGCTACAGTCATACACTACCCTAAGTTTGTCCGGTTTCCTTGGGTGGTACACCCCATGATGTGGAACATACCAAATCTGTCCGTCAGGCACATATAATTGTTCGCTTGGGACCTTCACAGCATATCGTTGGTTTAGCAAATCAGAAATAAAGTCACAATAATCATGCTTATATTCTGGGTAGGGTTCCATTTTGTTTTTCGAAGATTGTAAACGTTTATAAGCTAATTCCTTATTATTTGGAATATTCAAGTTTGTGTCCTTAAAGGGCAATGGTATTTCATAGTGTCCATTTACAAGTTTAGTTTCGGTGTTCACGATATGAAGAAATTGTTTATCTTCCTGAGAATAAGCTGGATCCTTACAATTATAATCTGTAAAGTCATTTTCAACAATATGTTCAAACATTTTGCAAGTGTCAATATCATGTATCTGGTTATCAATGCTCACTTGACGACCATTGATATTACTGTTCAGATCTTTAATGAAGACACGATTACAGTCTAACATTTTTGTTGACGTTTCTGCATTAATAGGTCCCACAATGGTCCATCCAAGTCGAGTAAGTACGGCATAAGGTCCATTGTTCTGGCTCGGTATCACCTTTAATGGCTCTTGGGCTTTAGGGCAATTTGTCCCAATTAACAATCCAACCTTGATGTCAGGGAAATATTCTGGAATTAAGATATTTTGAAGATAATCCCAGCGCTTTACAATTTCCGGTCTTGGTATTTTAGAGGAACTTACAGGAATTTCAGACGTGGTATAAACTGGCGGTAAATCTATAATATTCGTTCCAGTTAAATCAGTGACCTGTAGATTTTTAACAAGACGACTGTCAATTTCACTATGTCCATGCATTGTTCCTAAATTAACTCTCGTTGGGATACTTTCAACGTTGAGGTCTGATTTTACGTCATCATCCAATATACAATATAAATATAAGTCATTTTACTTGCGTTACTGTCTTTACTAATTACTTTACCCGGTACAATAGACATCATTACGTCAAAATCATCATCAGTGCAATGACTGATTATTCGATCAGTATTCGGTGCAATACTAGTGTCAATACAACCATTACTCAAATTAGGCACATTACTACTTAGCTGATTTGGGCGAGAAATATTCTGTTGTGATGCGTTGTGTTGTGTTGATAGATTTCTATTTCCATAATTGACGTTAGGTTGATACATGGCATTAGGTGGACGTTGATAAGGATAATGTGATGGTTGTCGAAGTGGCTGCATTTGCTGATGTGCGTTTGATGTTTGAGCGTTAAAAGGTGTTGATGGCAGTTGATAACTAACACCACTGGCTTGCAATGATGCTGGTGGAGCGTTAAGCCATGGATTAGTAAAATAATCTGCATGAAGAACAGTAGGATGATTTTTACCACATTTACGACAGGTTCGTTTAAATCTACAGTTTTTACTTTCGTGAAATCTTCCTAAACAACCGAAACACATGTTGTTTACTATAGCGAACTTACGACGATCACTATATGAGAGTTTCATAAAATCTTGACAAAGGTCAAGGTTATGTCCCTTTAAACAGTAATCGCATTTCTCTGTATTGTATGGATTAACCGATTTGACAGGCACAGAAGTTTGCTGTGGCCTGTTAATGCCTGTACCAAAGTACTGTTTTAGTTTATAGTCTGTTGGTCTGGACACCCTTTCAGGAGTTTTGTCTAGAGTTCTGCCAAACACTGGATCAGTCATGACGTCCACTTCGTAGTTAACAAATTCAACGAAGTCTTTATATCTTGCTTCTCGATTTTCATTAATTTGGCAATTATGTGCTTTTCTACGCCATCTGTCTCTCATAGAAAAGGGTAACTTTTCCATAAGACACCTCAGATTTTGGGGATTGTTCAAATCATTTAGATAGCTTATATATCGGTACTAGCATTCAAGCATGTAAGGAGTTGTTGTGAAAACTTCCACAATAATCGTAGATTTTCTGGTTTCATTTGTGGCCACTTCAACAGCTCGTTAATATAGGCTTGTGTAATTTTAAAATCATTACCAAAGGTTTTCTTGATCAGATTTTTACCAGTTTGAAAGCATTCAGTAAGTTCCATGTGAAGACAACTATTTACAAAATCATTAGGATCATTAGATGTGAATTGAGCTAAGTAGTACAGTTTATCGGTGTCATCCATAGCATATTTTTCTATTCGATTTTCAAAGGCCTTTTCAAATGTTCGATATTTTAAAGGATCACCATCAAATTTTGTAATTTCAGGTTCGGGTAATAAGCTACGATGTTGCTGATTCAAAATTAATTCTGAGAGTTCAATTTGCGTTTTCACAATATCTTTCACATCACTATCAGTCACTGTATCTGATTGTGACTTAGGAAGATTAGCAGACTAGGCGGCGGAGGATTTGGAAGTGGAATATGATATGGCGTTGACGAAATATGAACATCGGGTGGCAAAACAGGAGTTGGCCGCAAGGGCTCATCCATATCGAACTCTTCTAAAAGCACGCGTTCCCTAGCTTTAGATATGTTAAGTTCGGTTTGGAGCTGTAAACGATCTCGTTGAGCTTTTAATTCAAGTTCTTGCTGTTGTAATTGCTGTTCTGCTTCTAACATTGCAGCTCGCGCCTCGAGTCCCGCTTGTCGAGCCTTTTCTTTAGCAACATCCCCTTTAATACTTCTTGAGGAAGGCTTTGAAGACGTCACCGATACTTGATCATCCTGAATTATCAATCCTTTATTTGTCTTTGAATTACTGTCTATCGTTCTTCCTGATTCTAACCAACTAGGGCTATCATCAAGCCAGTCAAACACTGCTTTAGACATTGTTTATATAACAACGGTAAACCACAAATTATCAAACATTTGTTCAAGAAAGTTTGAAACTAAATATTGCTCCTGCAATGACGGTTCGTTAAAAATAAAAAACAAAGTAGAAAAATCAATCCTTATTCGTTTATTCCTGTACCCATTTTTGATAAACTCGTTCATTATGATGACAATGAAGGTAAGTATATATACGTTACTGAATACATGAACGTTGAATGATTGTGTGATGAAAGAGAGAACGAAGAACGGTTTCACTGAAAAGATAAAAATACACATGCATGTGTTTACAATAAACTCTATAACATATACGTTCTACATAACTAATAAATAATAATTATTGATGAGTGATGCTGGCACTAAAACGACTCATAATATGGAATGCATCACCTATCAAGGAATACAAACTTACGTGTAGGCGATGTAGCAGACGAGGAAATTGCACTCACGTGACACAAGCAATATCGGTTTTGCGTGGGGAAAAAAACACCCGAAAGTAAATCGTTAAATTTGACAGAATTATGACTTGACAGTGAATAAAAATAATATGAAAATGATCTGCGATATCTGTTTACACTTTTACATAATTCTCAAGTAAACTTACAACTTGTGAGAGGGTAACAGGCGTTAGAAATGCATGGTCTCTAAAACACATGCCGTTTTTCTGCACATCAATGGCGTTCGCTAATACCGGTTGAGTATGAAACTCGGATTTGGATTACGTTACGTTCAAATTACAGACTTGGACTAAATAAGAAAGGAAACGGCATTCTGCCGTAACAGGCCTGTTATTAACATACACTGGTTACGGCTAATAAAAACAGCAGTGCATTTCCGCAGTTTTGCATTGTTTCTGAATATCCCCTACTTTTTATGAAGAGTATATGATAACCAGAAGAGGTCGGATGTTCGATCTCTGCATTGGCCGAGAAAGTTCATCCAGATTTTCCGGCGTGGTTCCCCCTTGTCAGTGATGCAGGACGGAGGGCCTGACAAGGACAGCTGTCTAGTCCTTCGGATGAGACGAAAAACCGAGGTCCCGTGTATACATTGGAATGCACGTAAAAGATCCCTTGGCAGTTGGAATTCGATATAAGAGTAGGCGATAGTGCCGCTGCTCGGGCAAAATTTCCCTCATAGCACACTGTATGGCGTATGCCCGTCTTCATTAGCCCAGCATAGGAGTAGAACAGTAGGACGTTAAACCCCATTTCATTTCATTTTCATTTTATTTCAGATTCGTCCATTCCCGCACACAAAAATCCCGGGGGCTATAGCGTAGATCAGATTGTACAGATCCACAGAATTTACGAGGAAATAGTTCGACTTTATCTATAAACATTTCTTCTTCCTTGACTCGCCCAGTGTATATCCTGTTTTGTGACAATTCAAAACCCCCCATGTTTGTAACCTGTTCTTTGATTAGATCGAATCTTTCGCTGATTTCAGGTCCATCAGAGATGATACTAGCACGGTATGTTGATCTGGCTCGTGTTCCAGACATTTGAAGGTGGTTTGGCGGAGCAGGAATGTCGTTGCTTACTCCGTTTTTTTTCTAACTGATTATGTTGTATATTTTTACGTGGTATCGGAGGCTTTGTTATACTATTAACACACTCAGAATAAAATTTCCTTTTAAGGCCACATTTTCACATATCACGTGCTCCAATATATCCTGTATACTTGATATCTTTGCCTCAAATCGATTCAGTCTCTCAACAACAGTTGAAATACTATTCAATTCTTCTGGGTACGAACGGGGAATGTTTCCTAGATCCATAGCATTTATGGTAACGATTGGTATCTTATATATATATAGTGTATAGATTAGTATATATATGTTAAACCATAGAGTACCATATCATAACTAAAATCAACATGGACGTCTGGAGATTTATTTTAGTCAGTTGTATATTTCATTATACTACTACAGGTGGGTTTTCTTTCATTTATTTATCCTTCTTTAAAGTTTTCCTTCCACTTCCACCTTGGGAGATATCGCAGACAAGTATTTCCCGAGAAACTTGCAAAATAGTAGGTTTAGTTTTGCATAAGTAGGAGACACGAGATTAATTAGGGAGACGGACTATTCGAATCAGTTTCCTTTTGGTCAAGACGCAGTGCGTTTTGTAGGGTAGCGTGGGGGTGTCCGCAACCCTAAACCCTAACCCTAACCCATTTTTTAAAACCCCTAAAAAATATAAACAAACACCATGTGGCCATGCTGTCTACCAAGACACCGTCGGTGGAACACAGGTACTTTTCACTTCACACATGTTTCCAGGATGGTTATCTCTGCGTTTTATTTTAGCAGTATAAACCATATTGGGATATGTACAGGTTTTATACAGATAGAATCTTAACTATTCCTAATAATTGTTGTAAATAAATAGGAGTTTGGGTCTGCTATGTAAAATTTTTGGCGAGTCCATGGTAGGGTCTAGGGTAAATCCAAAGGAGTTGTATATTTTATTTTACTACAAAAGGTAGGGTTTCTTTCATTTATTTTGGAGGACTGGGGTGGCCTAGTGGTCTAGAGTGCCCCGCTTAGACCTCTGGCTTGTCGGTCACCTCTGGCTTGCGGCAGTGGTTTTGATCCTGGTGTGAGCGTATGTGGCTTGGAGATAGGGGCGCCTTCTCAACTTCGTGGGTTTACTCCGGGTACTCCGGTTTCCTCCCACAGAAAAGACCCCTGTGCGTGCGCTAAGATAATAATAAAAAAATAAAATAAGTCTTTTCTGCGATATGACCTTCGGTGGAAGAGGACGTTAAATACTAAGAATAACAACATCATTTATTTTTTCACTCATATACATGTCATTTATAGGAGAGAATTCGGTCATTTTCTGTGACGAGGAAGTGAACCATTATTACCACCAATGTTGTCGTGGGTCAATATTTACACAAAATGTATTTATTAAAAGAGAAGCAGAAAGTTAAGGCATATAAACTTTTTGTGAAAAAAAACCACACCAGTTATGGTGGTGGTGGGAGTATTCGTGGGGTTGTGCGGTTTTTGTCCGGTTTCTATTCTAAATTAACCTCTGTTTTTATATTGCTTAATTTGAACTCTGAATTACGTATTGTATTGTATTAGAAAGGTATAACTAATCCTGAATTACGTATTGTATTGTTTTAGAGTGGTATGAATAACTCCGGGACCTGTTTCTTGAAATCTTAACTAAAGATAAAATCCAAATTTTAGTAGTTACTTCAATTTTGATTGGCTAAGTACTAAAATCAATCCAATATTATCCAATCAAATTACTAAAATCTGGATTTTATCTTAGTTAAAATTTTGTGAAACAGGCCCCTGGGCTATTATGAGTACATTCAGGAACATACGCGTGCCTTTTAATCGAATGTCGCGTCTTCTTGACATATGACGACAAAAAAAAATTAAATATTTTTTAATTACGTATAGATTAAAGGATTAGTGAAATGATTTATGTTAATATGATTAATTTAATTTAGCACTGGGTATATGTAAAGATAGTTATAGGACAACAGGTTGTTTGAAACTAAAATCTGGATGTTCTGTATACCCCGCTAGACAATGGTGGATCAGGAATTGTATGAAGACATGCGGAATATGTACAGGTAGGTGTTAAATATACAGCTGTCTTATACTGAAAGTTAGCAACATGGATTTACATACATATGAGACAAGTCAATTTGTTTGAATGTCAAATAAAAAATAAAAAGAGCCCGTCTGAAAATATAAATGTACACTATTGGCCGACTATTAAACCAAATTAGCCAGGTAAAGATAAGAAATTACCTCGAACAAATCGCAACATAATTTTATTCACGAGATACTGATTGAAGGACACCTGTAAGATTTCCAAGATGGCCGTCAGTGGACTTTTACCGGTCTGTATCGCGGGAATGGTTCATTTCCGAGCATATAACTGTATTTTGAGTAAATATGAAAGTGACATCAAAGAATCGGAAAACATATCATCTCACGCCCTATAAACATATTATCTCACGCCCTGTATATGTTACAGTCAATGTCTACAATCAGGCAATGTGTACAATGCCTGAAATAACCAGTCAATGTGTACAATGCCTAATGAGGCCAGTCATTGTGTACATTGCCTAAAATTTCCAGGCACATTGACTGATTGTTGAAGAGCGATTATTGAGAAGACTAGATTACCACAGGTTTCGTTCTGTGATCACATAGGCTTCATTTCATATAAAATATACTTTAATAGGTTATTTGTCGGTTAATATGATTAACTATAATCACCACTCCTCTAATAATTGATAACAATTAAGAATGGCTTCATATTGTACATTGTACACTAGCTGATGCTTCATTTAATGAGGTTATGTTCATAGGTTAGAATAATCCTATTATCCTTAGAGCACTGGCTTCACAGGTTAGAAATTCTGTAACATATGCATATCTCACGCCCTATATACATATTACCTCACGCTCTATATACATATCTCACGCCCTATATACATATTACCTCACCCCCTATACACACCAGTTGACTCAATGACGGGCTTTATGATACAGCGTGTTTAATTAAAGCATTTGTTTATTTTAATAATGGACCAGATGCAGGATGTACGGATGGTTATTATGAAGATGATTCTGGAATCACCTGTAAACCATGTAATAATAACTGTAAAGGCAACACCTGTATTAAACAAGATGTCGACTGCATTAATGGGTGCAAGATGAATTATCATGGTGCACGATGCAATGAAACATGTCCAAGGAATTGTGAAGGTGGCTGTGACCAAACATCTGGGAAATGTGTTAATTGTATATCCAATCAATATGCTGATAGATGTGACAAAAGTTGCGGACGGTCATGTAAAAATGGCTGCAACCGTGATACAGGACAATGTAACGGATGTCAAGATGAAAGATATTGCGTTAAGAAATGGGGTTTATTTTGTAACAACACTTGTAGTTCTACATGTGAAGGTGAATGTAAACAAAGCAATGGTAATTGTAATGCATGTAAAGAAGGATATTGGGGGGTACATTGTAACAACACTTGTAGTTCTACATGTGAAGGTGTGTGTGAACAAAGCAATGGTAATTGTTATACATGTAAAGTAGGATATTGGGGTTTGCATTGTAACAACACTTGTAGTTCTACATGTGAAGGTGGATGTGAAAAGCACACTGGTATATGTACAAACTGTAAAGTAGGATATTGGGGGGTAAATTGTTCCACTTGTAGTTCTAAATGTGAAGGTGTGTGTGAACAAAGCAATGGTAATTGTAATACATGTAAAGTAGGATATTGGGGTTTGCATTGTAACAACACTTGTAGTTCTACATGTGAAGGTGGATGTGAAAAGCACACTGGTATATGTACAAACTGTAAAGTAGGATATTGGGGGGTAAATTGTTCCACTTGTAGTTCTACATGTGAAGGTGTGTGTGAACAAAGCAATGGTAATTGTAATACATGTAAAGTAGGATATTGGGGTTTGCATTGTAACAACACTTGTAGTTCTACATGTGAAGGTGGATGTGAAAAGCACACTGGTATATGTACAAACTGTAAAGTAGGATATTGGGGGGTAAATTGTTCCACTTGTAGTTCTACATGTGAAGGTGTGTGTGAACAAAGCAATGGTAATTGTAATACATGTAAAGTAGGATATTGGGGTTTGCATTGTAACAACACTTGTAGTTCTACATGTGAACTTGGATGTAAACAAAGCAATGATAATTGTAATACATGTAAACAAGGGTATTGGGGTTTACATTGTGACAACACTTGTAGTTCTACATGTAAACCTAGAATTGGTTCAACTATATCTGTATGTCAACTGTATAATGGAACCTGTATTGAAGGATGTCAACCTGGCCACATAGGACATAATTGTACTACAGGTAAGTAATTATAATATCGTTTCCTACCTGTTTCATACAGACATAAAATCTTATGGTGTCGGGATTATCATTTGTATTTCAGTATTTGCCGAGAAAAGGATGTTTTTATACAAGGTTACTTCATATTTATGCTTTTTATTCAATGCCCCGCTTTTGAACGCATTAACAATAAAACAAACCGATAGTTTACGTCACACAATCTTTGATCTTTAATAAACGTACACGTTTTCTTTAAACTATTCTTAGTTATTTAGTAGGTCGATTTATTTATTTGAAAATGAAAAACTTACCATAATAAATGCCTTCACCGCCATGGACCCTTAAATTTTAAAATAATGTTTTAAACATGTTCAAATAATGCGGGGTCATTTACCTTTAAATTGAAAAAGAACAAGGCCTAAGAGACATTCCCTTTTTATTTCCAGACCTCTTATTGTTTACAAAATTAGTCAGCTTACCGAATCTTGGGTGTGTTTGAAAGATGTGATATTATATTGGTTTAAACGCAAATCTTTACTTTAACTTTTTGATATATTAAAGCTTGTAAAGGTGGTTACTATGGTGATGGTTGTTATAGTAACTGTGGTAACTGTTATAATAACAAAGCATGTGATGTTGTTACTGGTAGTTGTGGTCTAGAAGGATGTGATAGTGGTTTTACTGGTAAAACATGTCATTTGAGTAAGAACACTTTTTTAAAATTTCAAGACCAGTCTAATATATTTGAAAAATACAAAACAAAACCGAAAAAAAATGTTCCCAGGAGTTATTATTTTTCTGCTTGTGGAATAAGTCCATCCATGTTACCAAATAACTAATACTAATATAAGAAAGATATATATTTAAACATACATTATGCAAGAGCTAAATCTGCCTATTGCAGGTCTTTGTTAAAGGCCTGAAATGTTATCTAAATTATTAATTAGACATTAATTAACTTATCCAGATCATAATCAACTCTCGATGGCATCGCTAGCCTGCGATGTTTATTGGATTATGTCCCGATTTGCTGTTCGACTTCCATTCATAATTAAATCAAGACAAAAATCAAAAACGTCCATTTTCACTTTTGACGGTGTATCTCTTTGCGAGTGGAATTGGGCCGTCAGATAAGACGCCCATATGAACTGTTTGTGTTCATGTGTAGGCAATTCATGGCCTGTTAATAAAAACTGTAGTGCATTTCCGCAGTTTTGTATTGTTTCTGAATATCTCCTACGTTTTTTAAGAGTATAGTTGTGTTTATTTTAGAAATAAGTCAACCTGTTAGTCCAGTAATAGTGGGTGTGATTGGTGTCTTCTGTGGTATAATAATCATGGCAATATGTACAGGCTGTGTCGTCTTTTTCTACCGTTTTATTAAAAGGTATTTTTTTTTAAAATAAATATTTTTATAATTGATTGACTATATAAATATAAAATTTGTAACTCATATAATCAGTTATTTTATTTTAGTATGTTAGTGGTTTCCCCTTGTCAGTGGTGCAGGACGGAGGGCCTGACAAGGACAGCTGTCTAGTCCTTCGGATGGGACGAAAATCTGAGGTCCCGTGTTCACATAGGCGTGCACGTAAAATATCCCTTGGCAGTTGGAATTCGATATAAGACTAGGCCATAGCGCCGCTGCCCGGGCAAAATTTCCCTCATAGTACACTGTAAGTCTGTCTTCAGTAGCCCAGTTTAGGAGCAGAACAGTAGCATGTTAAACCCCAATTCATTTCATGTCATATCTAAATTTCAGACAACACTCTGTTAAACAGGAAGACCATATTTACAACGATGTTATCTTGCTTCCTGAAACACCATGTACCAATATTAGAACAACGCCATCTAGTGTTCAGTACGAAAACATATCCGCTCCAACTGATGTAATTCCGGTAGATATAGTAGTAGAACATGATACATTAGACAGAACATTAAACGGTACGGATCATCAATATTCAGTAATCTAAACAGACTATGCTTTGTATCATCATAAGACTAATATCGTTTTCAAGGCTTAGATTCAATTGCACTCGTACAATTTGTTACTCTCGGCACCCCCGAAAAAAATGTTTTGTCCCCCCCCCCCACCACCACCGAAAAAAAAGTTGCCGACCATAGATCTAAAATACCTACTGTAGACTGTGCCCCCCCCACACACACACCTAAAACAATCACTGCCCTTCCACAGCCAGACGCGGGTCTGCTCAGCACCTCCTCCCATTTTTATAAAAAAGGAAACATCACAGCTCGTCTGTCATATTTATGTTAATATATTCATCCTATCGATAGAACGAGTACAATGCACTGTCAAAGCCAAGTATATATAAATAGTTTGTATTTGACTAATAATGTTATATTTTATTTCATTGTTCTATATTTGACTAATAATATTATACTTCATTATGCTTAATACTATTATATTTTTTTTCATTATGCTAATGATATTATATTTTATTTCACTAATAATATTATATTTTATTTCATTACACTAATAATAATCATATTTTATTATGCTAATAATATATTTTATTTCATTATGCTAATAATATATTTTTTTTCATTACACTAATAATGTTATTTTTTCATTATGCTAATGATATTATATTTTATTTCACTAATAATATTATATTTTATTTCATTACACTAATAATAATCATATTTTATTATGCTAATAATATTATATTTTATTTCATTACACTAATAATGTTATATTTCTTTATGCTAATAATATATTTTATTTCATTATGCTAATAATATATTTTTTTTCATTACACTAATAATGTTATATTTCATTATGCTAATAATATTATATTTTATTTCACTATGCTATATTTGACTAATGATATTATATTGGGTTTTTATTAGTATTTCAGTATATTGTTGTTAAGAATTACTTTTTTTTTTGTACATATATGTAAAGGTAGCCAAATTCCTGATAAATATTGGCAACGAATATTTTATTATTATTTAATACATATAATACATATTGTATTGTTTTTTAATCCTTATTCCAAATATGTGGTGCATCATGTCCGTGTATCTGTTCGTGTATCTGTGCGTGGATCTGTGTGTCTAATTACATCAGTAACAGATTCAAATGTTTATTTTCAAGTCTAGTCTAAGGAATAATTAGTTGATGTGAGACCCAATAAAATCACATTGCGATATCACTCAAGGAAGAAGCGAACGTAGGACTTAAAACCCTAGGAACGAACGAACGAACAATGGTAAAAAAGCGAGAGAGAGAAAAATGGGGTTTAACGCCCACTCGACACAAACTAGGTCATTTCGGGACTAACATGGTTTAATTTTATTTCAATAATTCGCTTGCGCGTAGGGGTCTTTAGCAGTGGGAGGAAACCGGAGTCCGGAGAAAACCCACGAGGTTTGACAGGCGACCCTACTCCTTGTCACGTACAGCTGGGGATTCGAAACCACGCCCGTTGACTCAATGACAGGCCTCGTCATACAGCGCGCGTGCTAACCATTCGGCCATCCACCTCCCACCCCCCTTGGTAAAAAGCCTTGTATATTGAGTAGAGCTTGATTAGTTATGTACCTAAATATATGCTGTTATTATATATATATTTAATTTAATGTATATATTTTTAATTTAATGTATATATTTTTAATTTGATTTAATATATATTTTTTATTCAATGTACGCAACATTTCTTTAATAAACAATTATTAACTTATTTTTACGCTATTGAAATATACTCTTCAAAAAAAGTAGGGGATGTTGAAAAGCAAATTCCAATGCAGGTTGCGATATGATAAATAGTCATGGACATTTGACATGCTTTGAGAGTATGTTCACAGATGAAAAACTTATCGTCCAAACAGAAACCACTGAGCTGTACATGCGACACGCAATAGCGCCATACGTGTGTGTGTGTGTGGGGGGGGGGGGCATTGTCAAGTTTCACACTTCAAGGAAGTGCTGGTTTATCTATCCATGTTTGCTTTCCTATCGGTCCTTGCATACAATTTACTGTTTAGCGTATCTTTGCTTTAGTGTGTTACGTTTAATTTGATCGGGAGACGTGTTCGTCGACGTCAACGTCAACCGACAAGACTGCAAGAATTGGCCGTGGCACTGCAAGAGGAGTGGGTCAGATTGCCCCAAATCGTGATTGGACGGTTGATTAGGAGCATGCCACGACGAATTGTTGAATGTCTGAGGATTAGTGGAGCAATTACTCATTATTAAGACAAAAATCAAAAACGTCCATTTTCACTTTTGACGGTGTATCTTTTTGCGAGTGAAATGGGGCCGTCAGATAAGCCGCCCATATGAACTGTTTATGTTCATGTGTAGGCAAGTGGCTTATTATTAACATACACTGGTTACCTCTAATATCCACTACTTTTTATGAAGAGTCTATAATAACCAGAAGATTCGTCCATTCCCGCACACAAAAATCCCGGAGACTATAACGTAGATCAGATTGTACAGATTCCCAGAATTTACGAGGAAATAGTTAAACTTTATCTATAAACATTTCTTCTTCCTTGACTCGCCCAGTGTATATCCTGTTTTGTTGATTGTTAAAGATGTATTCTAGAGTAGAATATGAAGTATTAGATTTCATGCGGCATCATGGCTCATAATTATTGCGCAAGGTTACCAAAATGAAATGAAATGGGGTTGAACGTCCTACTGTTCTGCTCCGACTGGGATAATCAAGTTGGGCATACACCAAACAGTGGGCTATGAGGGGAATTTTGCCCGGATAGCGGCACCGCGTCCTACTCTTATATCGAATTCTAACTTTCTAACTTCCAAAGTTACACGGGGTTCAGGTGGCTAAGTGGGTAAGACGCTGGCTCGCTAGCATGGAGGTCGGGTGTTCGATCCCTGCATTGGCTGAGAAAGTTCATCCAGATTTTCCAGCGTGGTCCCCCCTTGTCAGTGATGCAGGACGGAGGGCCTGACAAGGACAGCTGTCTAGTCCTTCGGGTGAGACGAAAAATCGAGGTCCCGTGTATACAATTGGAATGCACGTAAAAGATCCCTTGGCAGTTGGAATTCGATATAAGAGTAGGCGATAGTGCCGCTGCCCGGGCAAAATTTCCCTCATAGCACACTGTATGGCGTATACCCGTCTTCATTAGCCCAGCATAGGAGCAGAACAGTAGGACGTTAAACCTCATTTCATTTCATTTTCATTTCATTTCAGATTCGTCCATTCCCGCGCACAAAAATCACGGGGGCTATAGTGTAGATCAGATTGTACAGATTCCCAGAATTTACGAGGAAATAGACCTTATCTATAAACATTTCTTCTTCCTTGACTCGCCCATTGTATATCCTGTTTTGTTGATTGTTAAAGATGTATTCTAGAGTGGATGTAACGTATTAGATTTCATGCGGCAACATGGCTTATAATTATTGCGCAAGGTTACCAAATGAAATGAAATGGGGTCGAACGTCCTACCGTTCTGCTCCGACTGGGATAATCAAGTTGGGCATACACCAAACAGTGGGCTATGAGGGGAATTTTGCCCGGATAACGGCACCGCGTCCTACTCTTATATCGAATTCAAACTTTCTAATTTCCAAAGTTACTCGGGGATCACGTGGCTAAGTGGGTAAGACGCTGGCTCGCTAGCCTGGAGGTCGGGTGTTCGATCCCCGCATTGGCCGAGAAAGTTCATCCAGATTTTCCAGCGTTGTTTCCCCTTGTCAGTGATGCAGGAAGGCGGGCCTGACAAGGACAGCTTTCTAGTCGTTCGGATTGGACGAAAAACCGAGGTCCCGTGTACACATTAGCGTGCACGTAAAAGATCCCTTGGCAGTTGGAATTCGATATAAGAGTAGGCCGTAGTGCCGCTGCCCGGGCAAAATTTCCCTCATAGCACACTGTTTAGATGCAGAACAGTAGGACGTTAAACCCTATTTCATTTCATTTCCAAATTTACACATAATTTTTGGTGCCCATTTCAGACTCGATTTGCTACTTGATTTGTACTTTTGTGTATTTTTCTTTGCTATAGTATGCGAAATATAGGGTGTAACGAACCTGAAGCGATCGGGTGTCATAAAAAATATGGGGTCGGTAGTCAAGGGTCTAAAGGGTATGGCGGTCTTTACGTGCCCTGCGATGCTGACAAGGACATGTGCCTAGTACTTTGGATGGGACCAAAGAGAGAGAGAGAGAGAGAGAGAGAGATAATATTTATGAGGTCTCTCGCGTGGTCCTGCAATATTTCATTTTTAACAACAAAATAAACAACACTAGGGATTTTGATTGTCTTTATTCCTTTATTCAAATTGTACATGTTGATAGAGAGAGAGAGATTGGGTTTAACGTCCACTCGACACAAACTAGGTCATTTTGGTTTAATTTTATTTCAAGAATTCGCTTGCGCGTAGGGGTCTTTAGCAGTGGGAGGAAACGGGAGGACCCGGAAAGAACCCACGAGGTTGGACAGGCGACCCTACTCCTTGCCACGTACAACCGGGGATTCGAAACCACGCCAGTTGACTCAATGACAGGCTTTGGACTAAAAACATATTCAAACTAATTGATTTATCATAAATTTGCTTCAAATCCTTTTCAAAACATTGCAATTGTCGGGGAATACCCTGGCTATAAAAAATCGATCAAAAGAGGTCATGTTTGTGTCACGTGACTTACCTCTCTCGGTACCTAGCAACAGTGTTAAATAAAGTGTTAAATTCGGAAAATTGATCCAGTGTCTTATTTCACCTAGTGGTGGGTGAAAATTTCTTTTCGATAGATCAAAGGAATTTGCAATTCTTCATTTCTATACTTCGCCAAAATGCATTTTAAAAGCGAGTAAAACTGTCCGGAAAACAACGAAATAACCGAAAGTGTAATTAGAAAATATCACCACGAATGCATCATTCAAATAGCTGATTGGGTTAGAATGAAGTGACTTTGGCAACGTAAAGTTGGCACGTTATTCGGGATTCGGGATTCGAATAACGAATAACGAGCCAGCTCGTTATTCTTGATTCGTGAATAACGAATTACTAGTCAGCACGTTATTCGGGATTCCGGATTCGGTGCTAAAACAGACCGGCCTACCTTGCATGACTTTAGCCTTCCGCGCTAACCAGCATTTTGCACTCTCATTGGCTGTTTATTTCCTCTCATTATTTTTTTACAAAAATTTTTTTAGACAAACACCAATACCGAAAAGCCTTTTTTTGTTAAATGTGTTTAATACAAAAATAAAATTTAGATTGAACGAAAATAACAGACTGGCAGAAATTACTAAATTTATCAAACAAATATAATATAGTAATACAAAACAATATGTAAAGTTACTAAATAGCTGCCAGTTTACAATATGAAATTACAACATGTTTCCTCAAAAAAACTTTAACATAAAAATAATCAAGCAATGTTTGTGTTCATGATATTTGAAAACAACTAATTAAATCAACCTCACGCCTTGGTCACCCATCTTACCTGAAAAACAGAAAATGTTAATTAAGTTTAAACAGAAACATGGGTGTAGATATTAAACATAAATTATGCAAGAGCTAAATCTGTCTATTGCAGGTGGAGGTCGGGTGTTCGATCCCTGCATTGGCCGAGAAAGTTCATTCAGATTTTCCGGCGTGGTTTTCCCTTGTCAGTGATGCAGGATGGAGGGCCTGACAAGGACAGCTGTCTAGTCGTTCGGATGGGACGAAAAACCTAGGTCCCGTGTACACATTGGCGTGCACGTAAAAGATCCCTTGGCAGTTGGAATTCGATATAAGAGTAGGCCGTAGCGCCGCTGCCCGGGCAAAATTTCTCTTATAGCACACTGTATGGCGTATGCCCGTCTTCATTAGCCCAGGTTAGGAGCAGAAAAGTAGGACGTTAAACACCATTTCATTTCATTTCATTTATCTATTGCAGGTCTTTCTTTAGGCCTGAAATGTTATCTAAATTATTAATTAGACATTAATTAACGTATCCAGACCATAATCAACTCTCGATGTGATATTTACTGGATTAGGATCCGATTTGCTGCTCAACTTTCATTCATGATTTAATCATGAAATGGATAATCGAGACTGTGTTTTATATCGTACCGAATTTAGTAATGATGATCAAGGCTATGTCGAAATTTCAATCGCTTAATTCTCGGTTCATAGTGGAACAATTTGACTGAAATTTTCCCATAGTGTCACTTTATTAACGAAGAAACACCGCCGCAATAGTGTCACTTTATTAACGAAGAAACACCGCCCCAATAGTGTCACTTTATTAACGAAGAAACACCGCCCCAATAATCTCAAATTATTAACGAATAGTCTCACTTTATTAATGAAGAAACACCGCCCCAATAATCTCACTTTATTAATGAAGAAACACCGCCCCAATAATCTCACTTTATTAATGAAGAAACACCGCCCCAATAGTCACACTTTATTAACGACGAAACACCGCCCCAATAGTCTCACTTTATTAATAAAGAAACACAGCCCCAATAGTCTCACTTTATTAATGAAGAAACACCACCCTAATAGTTTCAGTTTATTAACGGAGAAACACCGCCCCAATGGTCACACTTTATTAATGAAGAAAACACCGCCCCAATAGTCTTAGTTTATTAACGTGATTTAACACTAGTTTGAATAAAGTAAAACACGAGAAAATATAAATGAAATGAAATCGGGTTTAACGTCCTACTTCTCTGCATCGACTTGGATAAAGAAGACGAGTAAATGCCATGCAGTGTGCTATGCAGTGTGCCATGCAGTGTGTTATGCAGTGTGCCATGCAGTGTGTTATGCAGTGTGCCATGCAGTGTGCTATGCAGTGTGCCATGCGCAGTGTGCCATGCAGTGTGCTATGCAGTGTGCCATGCAGTGTGCCATGCAGTATGTTATGCAGTGTGCCTTTCAGTGTGCTATGCAGTGTGCCATGCAGTGTGTTATGCAGTGTGCCTTTCAGTGTGCTATGCAGTGTGTTATGGGGTCATTTTTACCAGCAGTATGCTATGCAGTGTGCTATGCAGTGTGCCATGCAGTGTGTTATGAGGTCTCAGTTTTACCAGCAGTGTGCTATGAAGTGTGTTATATGGTCAGTTTTACCAGCAGTGTGCCATGCAGTGTGCTATGCAGTGTACCATGCAGTGTGCTATACAGTGTGCCATGTGTTACGATTGGTAATATATGACTATTTACATGTGTTTAATATTTTATATTCCAAATCTAACAACAGACATACTTTGACCGGGAAAATTGCGCATTCCTGCTCCAACCAAGCGTTGCGGTTAGTTCGTAATTAGAGTTTTGTAAATCGAGACTAAGGAGTGCGTCGCTCTTCGTTTCCGGTTAATAAAAAAAATAGATGTTTGCAAATATCCTCTCTCTCTCTCTCTCTCTCTCTCTTCAGGTATTTTGACAATTTTATATACTTTGTCATTGTTTAGGGATTAGGGATTAATTGTGTCAAACATTTAAACCTTTACAAGTAAAGGCCTTTCGATGATCGGTGATAGAAAATTTAGTCACCAAGGGCGTTACACCATGCCATTGATCACGTGGAAAACGGTCACTTGTGGATGTCAGGTTTTGCAGACCACTGAAATGTATGATTGTAACAACAGATTTACTGGGCATAATATCATTATCTAGATGTGTTGGAATGTGTTAACAATAAGACTTATTGTAAAAGTGTCAGTTTCTTGATGCATAATCCCTCAAATAGGTGTATGTCAATTAGCGGGAAAACATACTGTTTTCTGCGCAGCACCGCAAGTCTTTTATGCATTATGAATATTTATGAGGTCTCTCGCGTGGTCCTGCAATATTTCATTTGTAAAAAAAGTAAACAACACTAGGGATTTTGATTGTCTTTATTCCTTTATTCAAATTGTACATATTGATAAATATTAAAGGCAAACATAGTAGTTGAGATCTTTGAAGTAGAGTTAGTGGCATAGAGTAATTTGTAATTTGCCTTGATGTTTATACCCATGGACACTTTGAACAAATGTCAAGAACATATATAATTAAGGCCTTGGTCTATATTAAGGGAGATAACTCCACTTTTGTATTATGGATGGAATGTATTATTGTAGTCGTTCTTCGTTTCCGGTTAATAAAAAAATGGATGTTTGAAAATATCGTGTCTCTCTCTCTTCAGATCTGGTGGCGAGGTGGCATGTCATCAATTAGGGGATAGAACCCAAACCCTGGCCTATACAGAGCAAGCAAGGCTCGACCCAGTCTCAACTTAAAATGCACCCCGCGGCCAGGTGGGGGTAACACATGCAGTGTGCCATGTAGTGTGCTATGCAGTGTGTAATGCAGTGTGCTATGCAGTGTGTTATGAGGTCTCAGTTTTACCAGCAGTGCAGTGTACCATGCAGTGTGCTATGCAGTGTGCCATTCAGTGTGTTATGAGGTCTCAGTTTTACCAGCAGTGTGCTATGCAGTGTGTTATGGAGTCAGTTTTACACCAGTCTCTGTTTAGTCAACTTTTCGATGTACACGGGTAAATATTAGTTTTTCGTGCGATCCGAATGACTAGACATAGTTTCTGGCAGCAGTGACATTGCGAAATCTGGGTGGGAAATCCCCTAACACTGGGATCGAACCTCGTGTCTACTGAGCAAGTGGCCAGACTCTTCAAGAAACCGTGGATAACACGTATTAACTGAAAACAAAGAGCCTAGGCAGGCCCGTAACTAAGGGGGACGGGCGCAAAAAAGTTCCCCACCCCCCGCAGCCCCCTGTGAAAAAATTGTCGACCATATAAAAATAGATATACATTGTCCATCAATTTTAAAGCACCCCTGAGAACATCCCCCCCTCCCTCGTTGCCCTGAGCTAGTTACGGCCCTGAGCCTAGTTAAAGTCTAGCAATAATCAACTCACCAAATTTCTTGTTTCTCGAGGGTAAATAAACCGGCCCCTCATTGTTGCTCTTGTTGTTATACATCATCATCACCTTTTCCTGATCAAGTCTGAAGATTCGAGACCTGTCGCCTAATATATAAAAAAAACTTTCAGTGTTAAAAAACCCTGACAATACGGAGGTACAGAGGGGTGCCCAGAGATTACTCCGCGCCTCCTCCCAAAAACACTACATTATCTACATAATAACCCATACTTTCGAATGTAATCAGTGTTTTAATCGACATTTGTATCAGATGCCCTGTATTCTTCTACTGTCCCGATAGAAAAATAACTTTTATTTCAATTCAGAATGAATGGATGAATAAAACGGGTTTAAAGTCCTACTTTTCTGCGCCTACCGGGCTAATGTATACGTCATATAGTAGTCTTCTACTGTACCACAATGAATGAAACGAGGTTTAACGTCCTACTTTTCTGCATCTCCCGGGCTAATGAAGACGGGTATACGTCATATAGTTGGCCAAGAGGGAAATTTTACCCAGACAGCAATTGAGTTCCAACTGTCAACGGTTAATTTACGTGCATGTCAAAGTGTGCAAGGTCACTATTTCAATTCAGCTGACCACAGTATTGTCTATTGTCTGTCGTTCTTTGTAAAGGAACTATGTCAATTCAGCAGACCACATGACTGATTATGCTACTGCTGGTCACAGTAAAGGAACTAGAAGTCAATTCGAATCGTATATATTATTTTTATTTTACAAACCATCGGATGGCAGAGAAATAAACAGATTGAAACACCCACGAGATTTAAAGAGTTAACGATAAAATGGATAATCGGGACTTAGATTCGATTGTCAAGTACCGTTGCTACGATTAATAAACGATCTACGCTACAACTTAGCCCCGAAAAAAAGTAATTTGAATGTATTTATCTATTGGATCGAGTAAGTTATAATTATAAAGGGAATATTTCTGGATGTATTTTACTCAACTTAGTCAAAATATGCCAGATATAGTCAAAGCCAGTCAAAATATGCCAAATATAGTCAAATCCAGTCAAAATATGCCAAATATAGTCAACCCAGTCAAAATATGCCAAATATAGTAAAAATATGCCAAATATAGTCAACCCAGTCAAAATATGCCAAATATAGTCAAAATATGCCAAATATAGTCAACCCAGTCAAAATATGCCAAATATAGTCAAAATATGCCAAATATAGTCAAATCCAGTCAAAATATATAAATCAAAATATGTCAAAAGTGCCAATTTAAATTCATCTCGAAATTTGCAATATTCCCAAAACAATGGTTAAAGCATGTATATCCACTTACTTCTGCGTTTCCTCTGTAAGAAACACCCGACAACAACGACACACAGAGCAATGAGCAACACACCAAAAACTATGGGAGCAAGTATGCGGAACAAATTAACATTGGGTCGGGCTATTTCATACATAGGTCTATCGACGGCTCCTACATCTGACGAGCCTGAAACAAATAAAAATTGTTCAATATAGACAATTAAATATTTTGACTTTTCCAAGCATATCTAGTAAATTGGAAACTTTACTAGTAGTAGTAGTAGTAACGAGGGGTTGGATGGCCGAATGGTTAGCACGCGTGCGCTGTATCATACGGTCTGTCATTGATCAACTGGCGGGGTTTCGATTCCCCGGTTGTACGTGACAATGAGTAGGGTCGCCTGTCCAAAGGCGTTGGTTTTCTCCAGGTCCTCCGGTTTCCTTCCACGGCTAAAAGACCCCTACGCGCAAGCGAATGATTGAAATAAATTTGAACCATGTGTTAGTCCCGAAATGACTTGGTTTGTGTCGAGTGGACGTTAAACCCCCCCCTCTCTCTCTCTCTCTCTCTCTCTCTCTAGTAGTAACTCACCTGGACAACCCACTTTGATGTCCTTCTGTTTAACAATCGAGTTTTTAAGGATGAGTTGACAGGTGTACGGTACATTTAAATCATTTCTATGAGCTTTCATCAACTTCAACTCGATCTTTTCTGCGTAAAATCCTGGATGATCTATAACATAAATATTATATCATACTAAATATAGCCTGCTTGTCTCTTGCCCCCCCCCCCACCCTTTCCGCTGTCAACCCCTCCCTCTCTCTTTAAAATGCTGACAGAAGTTGTCCGTACCCCGCCCACCCCCCACCCTTCCAATCTCTCTCTGTAAGATACCGCCATAAGCTGCTATAGAGATCTGTCTATATCTGTCTGTACACCCCCCCTCCCCATCTCTCCCCCCATCTCTCCCTCCCTCCATAAGATGCTGACATTGCATGTTATAGACCTGTATATATCTGTTGGCACCCCACCCCTCATCTCTCTCCCTCTCTCTCTATAAGATGCTGACATAAGCTGCTATAGACCTGTCTGTATCTGTCTGTAAAAACACCCCCTCTCTCCCCCGTCTCTCGCTCTCTCTCTCCCTCCCCCTATCTCTCTCTCGCTGACACAAGCTGCTATAGACCTACCTTGTTTGATGACCGTTCTTTCAAACATGACTCTTCCTTGAAAAACAGGAAATATTGTGAAATTGTTTTGTTTTTCAAACCAATGACCGATTACTACATCCTGTGAAAGATAAATATTTGACATTTTGAACTTTCGTCCATATCTGTATTAAAGGCATGCTTACAAAATGTGTCCTCGTGGATACAATAAACTAATAATTTTATTAGGCCTAGTTTCGGCTTGGGGATTCTGCAAAATATTCAGCGACTTTCAGTACACACGGAAATATAAGAAATCGCAGCGTTTTCCCCCTGGTGAAATCGCAGTAAATTAAACGCGTTTTCGTCGGTTACATTGAATGGGTCACTAGGGTGACCCACCATAAATAAATATCTCCATATATCTCGACAGTTACGCCACAATATTTATATATATGCCAAGCCTCAAATCAGTTTCACACAATTATAGTCACTAAATAAACGATCATGTTGTACTTAATAAGCTATGACCATTAATCATGTATAAATAATAGACTGAAAACTGGTTCCCAGAGTCGTCTATAACATCCAGACACTTTTGAGTAAAAGATAGGTTACGTGCCCTTGTTTTGAAATTAGTCTCGCTTAACCAGTCAATCGACCATTCTACGTCTGATTGACAGGTCGGGATAATCAAGACTACTTTTTTACGAAACATAACAGAAAGCTAGAACAAGAAATTGAATTTAGAAATAAGCACGATAGGTAGCTCAACAATCGTTTTAAGAAGCTTGTAAAAGTAAAATGAAACTACTGCTAGTATCATGTTCCTGTCTAACCCGAGTGATTCAGAGATATTATTTGTACTAAACCAAAAGATGCCGCTCTTAACGGTACAGTTAATGATAAAGCGATTTAAAAAATGAAACGAACGTAATTTATAAATCTGCTGTAATAACCAAGAAGCTTAATTTTACTGCTATTCAAAATCGTCAACAATAAATTTTTTACGGCTGTAATAGTTGATAGATTTGTAGAGAATTGCACGTGCCATGGCTATTTATAGTATCATACTGTCAGAAATTTGGTCTCGGCACGGAGAATGTGCACGCTTCAGTGGTAGTCTCGAACTATCAGCGGTGGACTGTATTTCTGTGAGTACATGGGTCACCCTAAGTCATTACATTTGTATTAAACCGTCTATTTCGCGGGCCTTGGAGTTTTACCTCTGTTTTAATTAGAACCATGCTTGACGACGAGTCTGCTTGATATCCCCATAGTAACGAAATATCTTCCCCTTCCTTGACCTGCATCAAACCATCCTCTGTAGGAGATGTCCAGATGAATTGTTCACCTGTTAAAAACATGAAAAATGACTTGAAATGATAAATAAGATCTGAGTTAAACTATAATTGGTGGATTAACATCAACAAGTGGTGTCAGGTGACCTAGACAGGTGAAGGTAGACGACAGGTAGGGATCGGTTTCCTTGGGAAGACAGGTGAAAGTAGAGGGCAGGTAGATGTCGGTTTCCTTGGGAAGACTGGTGAAAGTAGAGGACAGGTAGGGGTCGGTTTCCTTGGGAAGACAGGTGAAAGTAGAGGGCAGGTAGATGTCGGTTTCCTTGGGAAGACTGGTGAAAGTAGAGGACAGGTAGATGTCGGTTTCCTTGTGAAGACAGGTGAAAGTAGAGGACAGGTAGGGATCGGTTTCCTTGGGAAGACAGGTGAAAGTAGAGGACAGGTAGGGATCGGTTTCCTTGGGAAGATAGGTGAAAGTAGAGGACAGGTAGGGGTCGGTTTCCTAGGGAAGACAGGTGAAAGTAAATTGTTTAAGTGGCATTTAGTAAATGAATGAGAATAACACATGACACAATTATATGGAATACAAGTTATTTGAAGGGTTTATTTCAGCGACGTTTCGACGAGGGTTTTGTCGTCTTTATCATTCATTGCTTGATAAAGCCGCCAGAAACCTCGTCGAAACGTCACTGAAATGAAATGAAATGGGGTTTAACGTCCTACTGTTCTGCTCGGAACTGGGCTAATGAAGACGGGCATACGCCATACAGTGTGCTATGAGGGGAAATTTTGCCCGGACAGCGGCACTACGGCCTACTCTTATATCGAATTCCAACTGTCAAGGGATCTTTTACGTGCACGCCAATGTGTACACGGGACCTCGGTTTTTCCTTTCCATCCGAAAAACGTCACTGAAATAAACTCTTCAAGTAACTTGTATTCCATGTGTCATGTGTTATAGGTGAAAGTAAGGTTTGATTTCCCTGGGAAGATAGAATAAAAGTAGAATTTAACTTTAATGGGAAGACAAGTACAGGAAAAGCCGAGTTTGATTTACGAGAAATACAGGATAAACATAGGGTTTTGATTCCCGATCGAATCTGGAACCTCTTATTTTGTATTCACCGGGCCACCGCGACTCCCGTAGTAGGGTTCTCAAATCTACAGAACTGACGTTCGTATGTCCAACGTTCGAGAACTTTCCCGTTGAAGATGATGTCAGTTTTAGTTTATTTGCAAAAAAAATTACGGCCAAGATCAGAAAAAAATATTTCAAATGAACCAATTTGGTGCCGTGTCAAAACCTTCAGATACCAAACCAAACCGCCACACCGCGTTTTTTACATGAGATAGAAAAACCGAGGTCCCCTGTACACGTTAGTATGCACGTAAAATAACCCCTGGAATTCGAACTAATAATAGGCTGTGGTGCCGGTGTCCGGGCAAAATGTCTTTCACAGCAAACCTTATGACGTATGTCCGTCTTCATTACCCCAGTCTGTGTTGCACAATAGGACGTTAAACCCCATTTCCAGCTGTCTAGTTGTTAGGATGTCATGTTGGAATTCGATATAAGTGTAGGCCGTAGCTCCGCTATCCGAGCAAAATTTTCCTCAAAGCACACTGCATGGAGTATGCCTGTCTTCATTAGCTCAGTCTGAGCAGAACAGTAGGACGTTAAACCCCATTTCATTTCCAACCTTATTTCATTTCATTTGTCAATATCCATGTGTCAATAATTTAACATTCAAAATATTACATACCCTTTTTCATTTATCGGGAATTATATTAATATGTATGTGTTAAAAATATATGTATATATTTATTTCATTCCCGGGGAATTATTAAAGATATATATGTTTTAAAAATATATATGTATCTATTTCATTTCCCGGGAATTATACATATTATTTATGTTTCTAATATATATATATCTATTTCATTCCCCGGGAATTATAAATATATATATATATATATCTATTTCATTCCCCGGGAATTATAAATATATATATATATATATATATATATATATATATATATTTATATATATATATCTATTTCATTTCCCGGGAATTATAAATAATGATTATGTGTTAAAAATATACTATTTCATTCCCCGGGAATTATAGATAATGATTATGTAATAAAAATATCTATTTCATTCCCCGGGAATTATAAATAATATCCATAATTTAAAATCTAAATATCAGTAACTTAAAGATAAGTACAACAATTACTGTATGTATTGTTTAATGGTCGAGAGCGAGATATTGAGTAATATATTGTAACAACATGAGGGCCGTAGGCCCGAATGTTTTTACAATATATTACGCAATGTCGTAAGCTCGAGACCATTAAACATCTTAAAATACTGACACTCCGCAAAGCTTTTACGTCACACTAGTCCAATATCTCACTGGTATGAATAAAGTACTATTGGCAAGTTGCCCTTACGATTATTTGAAATAATGTTACGCCAACATCAAAGGGTGACGTCACATCTGTATTTTAATTCTATTTAAGCTACGTTTCAACAAGGATTCTCATATCGTTATCAGTATTGTGCTTGATAACGACAAGGGAATCATTGTTGAAACGTAGCTTTAATATAAATACAGTACATTTGTAATTGCTATCCATGGAACGGTTGTGTTTATTTTTAATGTGTTCAATTACTAAATGCCATTCAAACAGTATATCACTTACTTACCATTGATCATTACTGCACAAACTAACAGCAAGACACAGAAACTAACCGCCATCTTTCAATGATAAACTCGTATTCTATAAGAATAAATATTTTAAATCTTAACCTTTTGAGAAATAAATAAATAGATGTTATTCAAAAAAGAGCAACGCTACCCCTGTAATATAAGTCCACATTCCTGATTTGATTGTTATGGTAGTTTTTAAAGAGCGAGCGAGAGAGAAATAGGGTTTAACGACCACTCGACACAGACTAGGTCATTTCGGGACTAACATATGGTTTAATTTTTTTTCAATAAATCGCTTGCGCGTAGGGGTCTTTAGCAGTGGGAGGAAACCGGAGGACCCGGAGAAAACCCACGAGGTTGGACAGGCGACCCTACTACAGCGCGCACGTGCTAACCATTCGGCCATCCAACACCCCGGTACTTTTTAAAATGAAGAGAATGAAATATGAAATGGCTGTAATATGACAAGATGGAAAAGAGGCTAGGCATTGAGTTTGTTTTGCCAAATTTACAGACTAAGCAAACATCTTGGGATCGGGGCATGCACCAAAATACATAGTTGCTGTCCTTACGGTACAAGGAATAAATATGAAAAGATCCAAGATGACCCATTCAGAATTGCAGCCTGTAGACGATAAGTACAAAATTTGGATGTGGATCTACCACTGGAGGTTGGGCATGGAACGATATAAAAAGACACAACCCTATTATTGAAATGATTGATTACGCCGAAATTGAATAATTGCAACCTGTAGAGTATTTATACCGACAAAGTATTTGCAAAAGAAAGTGGGTGTGGCACTGCCCAACAGGATCTGATCATGCACCAAAATCGATAGATGCTGTCCGTAAGGTATAAGGAATAAGTATATCAAGTTCCGAGATAATCCATTCAGAATTATGGCGTTAAACACACAAATTGGGCGTGGCCCTGCCCTTGGGGGTCGGGACATACACAGACATCAACAGTTTCCGCCCTAAAGCTATAAGAAATACACCAAAAATCAATAGTTGCCCTCTCTAGGCTATGAGGAATACATGCCAAGTTCCAAAATGATCCAATCAAAATTGCAGTCTGTATACGATAAACACAAAAATAGGGCGTGGCTCTGCCCCTGGGGTTCGGGACATGCAGCAAAATGAATATTTGCCGTGTCTAGGCTATAAGGAATACATATGCCAAGTTCCAAAACAATCCTGTCAGAATTGCAGTGTGTATACGATAAACACAAAAAATGGGCGTGGCTCTGTCCCTGGGGGTCGGAACATGCACCAAAATCAACAGTTGCCGTCTCTATGCTATGAGGAATACATATGTCAAGTTCCACAATGATCCAATCAGAATTGCAGTCTGTATACGATAAACACAAACAAATTGGGCGTGGTTCTGCCCCTGGGGGTCGGGGCATGCACCAAAATAAATAGTTGTGGTCTCTACGCTATGAGAAATACATATACCAAGTTCCAGGACGAGGCAACACACGGGCACATAAAATGGGCGTGGCTCTAAAAATTATTGATTCTAAAACTAACAAACTAGGTCATCTCGGGACTAACATATAGTTCATAGGTCATGGGGTCATAATTTAGCAGTGGCCAACCTCGTGGGTTTTCTCCGAGTCCTCCGGTTTGATCCCACTGCTAAAGACCCCTACGCGCAAGCGAATTATTGAAATAAAATTAAACCATATGTTAGTCCCGAAATAACCTAGTTTGTGTCGAGTGGAAGTTAAACCCCCATTTCTATCTCTATCTCGCTTTAGTAGTGGGAGAAACCATAAGCCCCCCCCCCCCCACCCTCCACCCCCCACCCCCCTGTCTTCTTCGGTTTACAACTTTGAGATATCACTGATTATGTTTTTAACATTTGTTAACATTTGACAGTCGAAATCGAAATCGAAACCAAACTTCTTCCTTATTGACTCGAAACCAAATATGAACATTAGTCAATGATTAATCCGTTACACATCAAATATAACGTATATTATCACACACCCCAAATCACACAGAACCAAATCAGATCTTCGACCATAGTTTCGTATCATCAAATTATTCTAGTATATTACTTACGCAATTTCTCTTTTAGCTCGAATCCGTGATTTATCAAAGTACGTAATTTACTTCTCTTTCAGTTTGTAACCTATCCTATACGTCACGTGATAAGGCCTATGATACAATACAGGTTTTGTTATCTCCTTTTTAATGTTTGACATTAAACCTGTTTTTAAATCGGCACGTGATTTAATATCTCTTGAGTTGAATATGAATAAAGAACTTGACAAAATAGTAACGTATATAAAAAGAATGAAATAGAGTTAGTATATATAGTATATATAGTATATAGTGAAAAGTATATCTACCCACATAACGACACTAGTTAATGATGTAATATGCAGGGGCGCCAGAAAGGCGCGAGAGCCGGGGGGGGGGGTCTCCCCCCGACCTCTAGAAAATTTTGAAATATGTCAATTCCGAGAACGCTGTTTAGAGCGCCTCTAGCATTCCAAATTCCAACATAAAATCCTTTAAAATACATGATAATGAAAGAGACACAATTTCCGTATCATGAGCAATTCTATCATTTAAAAATGAATAGACTAGTAAATAGGTTGAAAACTTCCATCATTAGGGCATGGGTATACATGTATACCCCAGAAAATGGCAGGATACCATTTGTATACCCTGGTACCCGGGTTCCAGCGCCCCTGGCAATATGTAAAGTAACGTCTCTAGTCGGTTGTGTGATCACCTTTTAAATGATGACAATAAACCTATTTTTAAATCGACACCTGATTTAATATCTCTGAGTTGAATATGAATAAAGAAAAAAAAAACATGGCGACATAGTGACGTATAAAAATAAAATAAAACATAGTTATTATATAGTGAAAAGTATATCTACCCCCTTAACGGCACTATTTAATAAATCTCTATGCAAACAAATATTCCTAAAGATATAGAAACAAGCAAATGGTATGCCACTTTTCAAAAAAGTAGACAGATGAAATGTTGGGGTTTTTTTTTTGGTTGCTTTTTTAAACTATACTTTTATTCGGGATATCTGAATGGGATTGGGTAACGATTATGTACAATCGCTCTCCCTAAATAATATACATGATATACATACATAATATTAATACAGAGAATGTAGGGGTCTATATTCATAGTTAAACTGGCAAACACGCCCATACATATTGTAGGTTATAGTATACATACAAATGTTACGAATTATTCACCCATATCGTTGTTATGTGCTATCAGTAAATTACTTAATATCTACAATTATTGGTCTTTTAACAGTGTACTAAATGTCCACCGGTCTGACTTTTAACAGGGGGGTGGATGGCCGAATGGTTAGCACGTGCGTGCTGTATCACAAGGCCTGTCATTGAGGCAACTGGCGTGGTTTCGAATCTCCGGTTGTACGTGACAAGGAGTAGGGTCGCCTGTCCAGCCTCGTGGGTTTTCTCCGGGTCCTTCGGTTTCCTCCCACTGCTAAAGACCGTTACGCGCAAGCGAATTATTGAAATAAAATTAACCCATATGTTAGTCCCGAAATGACCTAGTTTGTGTCGAGAGGGCGTTAAACCCCATCTCTTTCTCTCTCCTCTCTCTCTCTCTCTCTGACCTTTAACCTAAAATTTGGACTGTACACCAACTCATTGAATTATACGACAGCCTATTGTAGACATTAGACAATGAGTGAATCATGCATGCTTACTAAAGAAAACCTAATTACGGAATACATGACAAATTTCTTCACTGACTTAATATTTATAAGTGATTGGTATCAAATTGGTTTTTTTTAATACACTTACTCGTCGCCCCCACCTCCTACTGTAGAATGTATTATTGGGCGATAAAGGTTTTTACATACACGGAAGCCCCGAAGATCCAAGATGGCAACCATAATATATTTTGAGAAATTGGTGCTTTTGAAAAATTGGAAAGCTAGGTCAATGGGTAGCATCTAGAAAAAAGATCCACTTTATCCGGAACTTCCAAGACAACTTGCTAAGCTGCCGGACTAAATAGTTTTAACAATCCAGACAACATTTGTTTAAAAAAATTTTTAAAAAAGCGTGGGGGGAGGGGGTCAGGTATCCCACTAAATTTCGATCCGACGGGTAAAGTGTGCAAAATAAAATGCCCGAAATCAATAGCAGGAAAACGCGTTTCAGAAAGTTCTCCCGACGATCCCGTGTCCGTTGACTCTTAACGATTGATTGGTTGATTGAAATTCGAGTCTGTCACCTAAGTTAGGGTTTTCTCCTACTATACTAAAGTGTAACAAAGTACTCTATAACTTTCATCAAATTGAACGATCGTTTAGGTGCTTAGAACTTTATGACCCCTGCTGGGTTTTTTAATAATATATGATATTGACTTTTCTACTCTGCATGGCGTATGCCCGTCTTCATTAGCCCATGTAGGAGCAGCACAGTAGGACGTTAAACCCCATTTCAATTCATGTTATACATAAGTATACAATTTCACACACCGTCCTCTTTATATTATGGGGATCACGTGGCTAAGTGGGTAAGACGCTGGCTCGCTAGCCTGGAGGTCAGGTGTTTGATCCCTGCGTTGGCCGAGAAAGGTCATCCAGATTTTCCGGCGTGGTTTCCCCTTGTCAGTGGTGCAGAACGGAGGGCCTGACAAGAACAGCTGTCTAGTCCTTCGGATGGGACGAAAAACCGAGGTCTCGTGTACACATTGGCGTGCACGTAAAAGATCCCTTGGCAGTTGGAATTCGATATAAGAGTAGGCCGTAGTGCCGCAGCCCGGGCAAATTTTCCCTCATAGCACACTAACATATGGTTTTAATTTTATTTCAATAATTCGCTTGCGCGTAGGGGTCTTTAGCAGTCAGGTACAACCGGGAATTCGAAACCACGCCAGTTGACTCAATGACAGGCCTTATGATACAGCGCGCACGTGCTTACCATTCGGCCATCCAATTCGATATAAGAGTAGGCCGTAGTGCCGCTGTCCGGGCAAAATTTCCCCCATAGCACACTGTATGGCGTATGCCTGTCTTCATTAGCCCAGGTTAGGGGCAGAACAGTGGGACGTTAAACCCCATTTCATTTCTTTATATTATTATTACTATCTGAACCGTAGTAAATTTCGTCGATTGTGGACAAACTACTGAATAATTGTTATTAAAAACGTCCCCATGTGTTTGAAATCACCTCCGGCTGAATAAAATCCATTGCACATTTAAATATCCCAACGAAAAAAAAAAGTTCTCTCTTGAAAAGTCAATGATTTGGCTTGTATTTTCGATTATGTCCATCACAACATTACACATGTCAAGTGATGAGCTAAACCATCGTAATATGTTGAAGGGGGTAAAGGTTAACAACTGAGAGTACAATCGTATGGATTCATTGCCCTGGGAATTTCAAAACGAAGCCGGGATTTTCGGAAATTAATTGGGTTACCGAGACGCACGATCATAAAATTCTGAACAGTTTTTGCACAACGGAAATAATATTCGAAGAGAAATAGAAAGACATGGAACTGTCTGCCGATAATTAAACCGATGTGCGGTACGATTTGTTGATAATAATTTGGGGTATTTATAACAAAAAAAATAACATTACCGGTATATACCTATTCAATGGCCTCGGCTATTAATTTTGCTGAGGCGAATGTAAAATACATCGGCATTTACGGATTTACCTCGGCTATAGCCGACTGCCGAGGTTAATTTACAGGACTGCTTACAGGCTCAATACCACTCTTATTGTAACTGAATAATATGTCCCAATCTTTATTCTGGTCAACAAATTGTACTATTTTAGAATATTTCAATTAATTGATGATACTAATTTCATCTTAAGACACCTTATTTGAAAATTTTGAAAAATTCAACATAATGGTTTGAAACGTCTAACGTAAACCTTTTCAAATGAAACTTCGATTTAAAAATATTTTCAAACCCTCTGGACAAGTAAAATAGGATGTAATGGATAATTTACGCAACAGGTAGGGCACTTAAACATCTAGTTCATAGATAGAGATATTATTTATTTTCTGGAGCTTTCAAGCCAGCAAGAGTGTTATTGTCCCTTTAAGTTCATCAGGAAATATTTAAGATATTCAAGGGTGAGATTCAGGACCCGTAAAACGAATGCCGTTCTTTTTGTTCTTCACCTGTGTTCAAAAGAAATAATCCCACAAATTCTCTAACCAAATAATTAACACAAGACGGAAACAAAATAACGGACTATGGGCGTATTTATGTTTGTAAACTCATTATTGGGTCCGAGAGCAATAGCTTATTCATATAACTGTCGTAACAGAGCCAAACACCGTTACGATAGACAAGCCTTGCTTCGGCCCCCTTATATGAAATGATATATCCCGTTATGTGACGTAATTAGCTTCCATTTTTGTATTTCTCGATGTCAAAGTTTGTGACGAGTTCAATTTTACAAGAGAGAACTTTTTTATTCGCCTGGATATTTAGTTGTACAATGGATTTTATTTAACCGGAGGTAATTTCAAACACACAGGTAAATTTATAATAAACAAAGTAGAGTAGTTTGTTCATAATCGATGAAATCCGTTTAAAATTTACGACGGTTAAGACTTATTCAACAAGGACGTTACTCAAATATATATTTTAGTCTTAGTATTCATTTTATTCGTGCAAACCAGTGAGGTGTTACGATAGAAATAAATGTTTATACAACCGTCTTCACGCAAGGTACCCACTTTCACGATTCACGCTAAGTTCTGTCCCTAAAACATTTATCGAGCCCAGTACGCCTATGATAACGTCGATGTGTTATGTAAATATAAATGACATTACCAACTAAAACATTGTTCAATAAAATTGAATAAATTATACTCTTGTATGTGTTAACTGACTTTGGAGATTTTTAAAGGCTCAATACCACTCTAGTTGTAACTGAATAATATGTCCTAATCTTTATTCTGGTCAACAAATTGTACTATTTTACAATATTCCAATTAATTGGTGATACAAATTTTATCTTAACACGCCTGATTCAAAAAATTAGAAAAATTCAACTAAATGATCTAAAAAGCCTAAAGTAAACCTTTTCAAATGTGACTTGGATTTAAAAATATTTTCGAACCCTCTGGACAAGTAAAATAGGATTTAATAGATAATTTACACAACAGGTAGGGCACTTAAACATCTAGTACTTAGAATAAGGCTATTATTTATTCTCTAGAGCTGTCAAGCCAGCAAGAGTGTTATTGTCCCTTTAAAGCCTCGTTTTTACTTTTCAAGTGTGAGCTGATGAAAGTATGTTTAATCGTTATGGCGATTCAGTGCACGTAAAATATCCCCTTGTAGATATAGGTGGATGAAGAGCACAGTAAAATTCCCCCACTCGCATAGCACGTGAAACCAAACAAACAAAATGAGTGTAAAGCTGCATTTCCGTACCGTAGACATAGCACACGGCAGGTTGTGTATCCTTTTATGCGGTTATTCAAGACGAAGGCCCCTCTTTTCAACATGGCACCGGCATTGTCAAGGTTCGTAAAAGAAGAAAAAAACTAATTTTAGCTTTTTCCCGTGCGGGCTACCCAAACTGTGTTTCCTTATGTGCGTTTACGGACACGGTTCCGCATGCGTTTCCGTACCGAACGCTACCTGGTCCGTTTCGAAAAACCGTACCGGACGCCGCATACAGAAACGTATCCACACCCGCACATAAGGAAACACTCTTACTAAAATTCTATGAAAGTGTTTTTTTCCGTATCCGCAACCGGACCGGAGCCGGACCGGATCCGTACTAAAGGAAATGCAGCTTTAGTTAGTCCCCAATGAGTCCGGGCGGAGTAGAACAGTAGGACGTTAAACCCTTTTCATTATAAAGTGCCGACAAGACAATTAACTTGTTTCCATTATTCAGTCGGCAATCAGTTGAAGGGATATTATTCAAGAGCTGAATCTGTCTATTGTAAATCTTTATGCCTTAAATGTTATATATAAATAATATAAGTAAAATTCAAGTATAAGAGAAAAAAACCTCTCATCGTTATCAAACGAATCGTCAGGCCATTTTAATGCGTTACGCATTGTTACGCAATGACAATCGAGTCTACACTGTTTTTCTAATGCTAGTAACTTGGCTCAGAATGGAGTGATTTGACTGAAATTTTAAACAAATTCCCATTACATTATCCATGTTTTTAACTATTATAGCGAGAACTGTCAGCTCTGTATCTAAATCTTATATAATGCCCCTTTAAATTTGACATTGGCTAAAAGCGTCTCGTAATAGTAAGTGCAGCGGGGTCCCACTACGTACACGCAAACAAGCCTCATTAGAGACTTTTGGCAATCGGAATTTTCCCATCCGTATCACGTATCCGTATGGTATATGTGATACGTTGCGTCAATGAAGTTTTAGAGTTTTGGCAGATTTTCGCGTGGCTGAGCTGGAGTAAGTTCTATTACAGCATCACCACCTGTACTGGTCAAATGCCTAGCCTACAATTTCCCGGAGGGAGTAATGTCGCTCGACAGCCGCACGGCTATTAAAACATTTTTAATGTCGAATCTTATTAAAATCTTCGACTTCGACTCGACGTCAATTTTTGGTTTCACTCATGTATCATCGCAGAAAGTTCATACCCCGTTACCATAGAATAAAATAATTTACAGATTTGCAAGGTCCCGCCTCCCTAAAATTAGCACGTAGATCAACCAGCATGCACACAGATGGTAAAAATATGAAAATTCCGAGAAAAACCCATCAAAAATAATGATTAAATTCAGCGTCTAAAAGTAGCAAAAAAGACGGTAAAAAGACGACGATGTTATACGGACCTTAATCGTATGAAAGCTTTTCGATACGAGCTGCCGTATGCGTGTGCCGTATCACGTATGAGAAATACACACACATTGGTGACGTCACACGCAAAATCCATACGGATACGCGATACGGACCAGGAAAGTACGCTTGCCAAAAGTCTCTATTAATTACACAGGTTTCACTCAAAATGAAAAACAAATACAAGAGAGCCCAAAGAAAAAAAAAAGTTTCCAAAAAGCAGCTTATCCAAATATAGCATGGATATTGATCCCATTTGATAAGAGGGTTCCTCAAAGAATTTCATTTCTATCATATTCACAAGCTGGAAACTAACGCCAATAACAAACAGCAAACTAGCTCGTTCGTTACTATCCTATAGAACAGTGATTCTATACACAGGCACACAGGTGTGCCGAAGATCTTCCTAAGTGTGGCGCGAAATTTTGAACGGCACATTAAGAAAATGCGAAAAACCATCTGATCGGCCTTGAGTGTCTACCGATAAGTTCATAGCTGTGTATTTCTTTATTTAGTTTGGGTCATTCTATGTGTCTATGACTTGTCTCTGTCTATCATGATTGTATGCCGTCTGACTTAACATGTTTTTATTTTGCAAAAGTCAAATATTTTTCATATATATTTAGACAGGTGTGCCGCAATTTTTTCATGTGTCCGAAGGTGTGCCGTTGGCAAAAAAAGGTTGTGAACCACTGCTATAGAAAGGCAGCTTGTAAGAATCTATTTTCAAAGACCTTGATGTGTTATAAACCATAAAAAACCCACTCCCGGTCTGTATTCCCCACAGTAGTGCCTGTATTATATTAATAAATCCATATCTTGTAAATAACGAACAACAAACCAACCACATGTTGACTTCACGTCGTTGCGTTAACAAACCCATTTTAATTCAACCGTCTCAAAATAAATATATTTTTTTCTTCAGGAAACTGTTTTGATGGTAGATCCATGTAAGATGTTGGCTGTTGTGATCCTTGCTCTTTGTTTACCATCTGTGGCAGTTCAGGATGCGTGTTCAATCGGATTATGCAAGTGCGCACATCGTGTTGCTCGCTGTTCTAATACAAACCTTACCTACATTCCAAAATTTCCCGATAACACCATAGCAGTCTACTTTAAATATAATTATTTACCCCGTGTTACTCCAACTACAGTTTTAAACATTAGCAACACAAGAATATCAACCGTAAATCTACACCATAATGAAATTGAGAATATTGACGAATTTGTGTTTCAAAATTTATCGCATGTTTACTTATTGGATTTAACAGATAATCTACTCACTTCAGATTCGTTACGGAATTTATTCTCTAGTTTTCAGAGAAATAGCAATCTATCCAAGATAAGTCTCAGAGGAAATCGCTTAGAATATATTCCACATAATGTTTTCGTTGACTTTAAATCCGCGGAAAAGATAACCTTGAATTTATCTCAGAATAGAATCAAGCTACTTAATATGACAGTGTTTAACGAAATAGAAAAATTGCAAATATTGGACGTTTCGAATAACAAAATATCCACCGTCATACCGGGTGTTAGCCACCATCTGCAACACCTCTCTATTTCTAATAATAGTTTGACTGTTTTACCAAACTTTTGTCTTCGTCGAAACTCCTTTCCAGAGTTAACAACATTGCAACTACAAAGCAACAAGATTGGTAATTTTGTTCCGAAATATTTTAATTGTTTGGAAAAGTTAAAACACCTCTCTATTTCTAATAACAGTTTGGCTGCTTTGCCAAACTTTTGTTATCGTCGGAACCTCTTTCCAGAGATAATGAAATTGCAACTACAACGCAACATAATTGGTACTTTCGTTCCAGAACATCTAAACTGCTTGGAAAAGCTTAAAATCTTGGATGTGAGTTCAAACTACATTGACTCATTAAAAACTGATTATTTTCATTCTTTCAAGTCTCTTAGCTCGTTGTCTATCTCAGAACAGGGTAGAACATTTTATATAGAGGAACGTGCGTTCAACAACAGCAAACTGCTAAGTCTAGACCTATCAAAGAACACATTGACTACTAACCGCCTGCATGAACATGCATTTTGTGGATTGGATCGGTTACTAAAACTAGATCTGTCTAAAAGTAATTTCTTTAAAATGGAGGAAAAACTAAATAAAACGCTAGCCCCTCTGACATCTCTTGAAGTATTGATGCTGTTGGATTGTAATTTACAGAACCTACCTACTGTCACCAGACATTATCATAATCTTACTTATTTAGATGTTGGCTGGAATCTGATTAAATCCTGGCCAACTGAGTTCTTTGAAAGGAACATTAAATTGACAGAATTAAATGCAGCCCATAATTTAATTCAGACTGTTACAAGTAAAATGCTGCCTGAAGTGTTTATGACAAGATTGAAAAAAATATCTTTAAATGATAATCCGCTCGTATGTAAGTGTGAATTGGTTTGGTTGATTCAGTGGATTCATAAGGAACCATCCAAGTTTTGGGATTATCCGGACGGCTATAGATGTCTGAATATAACGGAGAGAATTTGTTTGAATAACACCGGAGCGTTTATCTCTGTGACAACAGTAACATGTTTTTTTATCTGTGTTATTTTGATCGCTTCTGTTATCAACAAATATATCTGGCATATTAAATATCATATTTATATGTGGAGATACAGACCGAAACAGCTGCTGGATATTGCAGAGAAACACTTTGCTCATGACGCCTTTGTAGCTTACTGTGTACAAGATGGGGACTGGGTTTTACAGGATCTTCTACCTATCGTGGAAGAAGGCGAACACATTAAGTTGTGTATCCACGAAAGAGATTTTCTTGGTGGACAACTGGTCATTGATAATATTCTACAACACATGGAAAACAGTCGTAAAGTTCTTGTTGTTTTGTCCAATGATTTTGCTAGAAGTAAATGGTGTCAATTTGAAATGAGTTTAGCTCAGAAATTGGTTATAGATACGAGTATAGAGTCTATAGTAGTAGTATTACTAGAGGATATTGAAGCAGTTAATATGAGTAAACCACTGAACGCTCTATTGAAAACTACTACTTATATCAAATGGCAAGATAATGACAACAAAGATATATTTTGGCAAATGTTAAAAACATCGCTGAAACGTCAATATGAATTATAATAAGATTAAAGGTCATTGATCTGTTTACCGCAGTCGTTTCATGGTCCGTAGTTCAAACGATACAAGAACCCCACTCAACCCAATCTGAGACTGTATCCATTTCTGATGTTCGAATACAGAAATGGAATATCACTTGTTAACTGAATTTGTACACCACGAATGTTTTGGTTTGATATTATTACTAGAAGTTTAAGTTCGACCAATCTGACATCCTCCTGTAGACAATATCAATCTTTTGATGGGCCTCTTTTTAACCTGATTAAATCCAACCAGGTAGATAATCTACAGTTGATATTTTCATAGTATTTTCGGAATTAAACAGGCATTATGCAAGAGCTAAATCTGCTTATTTAGGCCTTTCTTTAGACCTGAAATGTTGTATAAATTATTAATTAAACATTAATTAACTTACCCAGGCCATAATCAACTCTCGATTCCATCGGATGGCTGCGATATAAGTAGATTTAAATACGTTTTGTGGTCGATGCGGTTACTGTAACAATGGATAATCGAGACTCTGCTTACGGTAGTAATTGCAATCGGGGCTATGCTATATTTGTATCGCCGATATCTAGGCTCGGTGTGAAGTAATTTGACTTCTTTTCATTGTCCTTGTTTTAACTATTATTGCGACAACTGTCAGATCTTTATCTAATCTTACCTAATGCAGCTATAAATGTTAACATTTCAATTTTAGAACATTTGGCGTGGATTATAATGTGAAAAATGTAAATGAAAATAAGATATTGTTCGAAAAGACAAAATGTATGTACGACATAGTGTGGCAAAGCTAGTTTTATTTTGTTAGTATTGTTTTATTTATAGTCTGTAGACGCCTAAATAGTCGAGACTAATAACAGCTATAATTAGATTTGGGTCACTGTAGTTATATATATAGTGAGGGACTGGATATTTGATAATATGTTACACTTATGAATATGGATCCAGCTCATCGATTATTTCTACGCCGTCACCCACGATACAAGGGTTAAAGCTAGTTTAGTCTCCCCACCCCACCCCAGCCCCACCCCCATTTGCATGGCGATCTTTGTTGCATTTTTGGTGTAGATTTGAACAAAAAGATTTGAATATGCATTTTCTGCCAGGTATTGGTGAATATTCATGATTTTGAGGCGGAAGGATTCAAGAGTTAAGAGGTTGGCCAGGTTGAAGTGTAGGGTGGAAAATTGCCTGTTGATTTATCTCTTCTTCTAGTTTGTGTATCTCAAGTTTTCATGATGAACACAACACGTGCTTTTGGGCAAGAGATTTCCACATGTTGCTCCATCAGTGGTAGAAAGCATTCTACCCTACGACAATTTGGGAAAAGTTAGACCGGTCTAAGAGACAAGAATTAACGTTAAAGTCAACGTGGAAATCACTGGTGATCTGTAGTCATATTATTAGTATTATTATCCCCATTTACTTAAATAGCTGAATTTGAATGAATAGCAAATCCTACGATATATTTAACGTAACTAACATGTTCTTTTGTATGTCAACTTTATCATAAATCACATTGTGCCCATCTGTTTAATAATGTTGAATTTATATTGTTGACAATGCATACTTTGTTTACTTAAGGCGCGTATAGTTTATAATTTTGCATGACCAGGGAATGAAAACTCAGATTCGTTGCCATCCTTTCGAGTCGGCCACGCAAACGTGTTAACCTGCACTAGTACCCTGGTTCAGTTTTTCTCACTTGGATATCCGTCTCTCGTGGGCATCATTGGTTTCCCCCGTGGATCATATTCCGTTCTACTCCACTATACCCCACAGGCGCCTGTAACGTGGATAATATTTCAAAAGTAACGTTAGGCCTAAGCTATATGATTATAAGTGTAGTGTCTAAAGTCTGTTACGACCATATGGTCTGAATCCGATTTCTAATTCAAGGCCAAATCACTCGCCTAAAACCGATTCTCTTTCAGTCCATATAATAATACCAATGTGAAAATAACCTGGGTTAATCCATATGATTTCAAATTATCTGCTATGACCTTGATTGTAGCTTGAGACTACGAACCAATCCAAAAAATAGTTTACAAACCAGTCTTACTAATGAAACGGCTTTCGTTTCGCTTTTGTTTTTTTAAGGGTAAATAAACCCAATCATGACCATTTACTGAATGATTTATGTAAATAATGTATATATTTCTAATTCATTTATATTTTATTGTATTATCAAAATCTGTAGTGTGTTTTACTCATTTCAAATATGTATAACGTGTATATGTTTCACTTTTGTTATAATTAATACTATTCGTTCTTTGTCTGAAATGTTTCTAAACTATTACCATTCTGTTATGTTTATAATTATTATAGATATACTTGGTAATATAATTTGGTGGCGTGTGATGGTGTTTTACCTAAATAAGTGGTTCGGTTCAATCGCTGGGGGTACTCTCTCTGATACTCGAGTATAAAGGATGAGTTTTTTGGGGGGGTTTTATTACAAAAACGAGGGGGGTTGGGATGGTCTAGGGTGTCACGCTTCGACCTCTAGCTGGCCGGTCACCTCTGGCTTGCGGTTGTGGTTTCGATCCCTGGTGTGAGCGTATGTGGCATGGAGATAGGGGCGCCTTCTCAACCTCGTGGGTTTACTCCAGTTTCCTCCCACAGGAAAGACCCCTGCGCGTGCGCTAAGATAATGAAAATAAAAAAAAGACAACTTGTCTGCGATATCACCTTCGGTGGAAGCGGACGTTAAACACTAACAACAACAACAACAACATTACAAAAACGCCAAATTCAGATATCATTCTCAATAAAACTCTTGAATCTACATATGTAAATATCTGTCTGGTTTGCGTTAATATATAATATAAATATTGTAATTTGATGTTAATAAATACGCATTTAGCATAATTTGGTCTTATATCATTTTGCTTGGGGACACTTGAGGAGAATCGGGCTACCTTCTGGCTTTTCCTAACCTCGTCTCTTGAAGGGGAGCATTTGCGCTTCCCTTAGTTTACCCGATGAGACTTATTTCCCTTCGCCAACCTCCTTTGCCATTAACGATTTATGGGATTGGTCGATGAAAATAGCATAATCATCGAGGACGGATAACTTGAATACGTGTCCCCCCCCCCTCATGGGTTAGTGGAATAGAACGGAATGAGACTACTAGGGATACCGAGGATGTATCCAGGGTCGAAGATGTTACACCCATAGTTCTTGATAAACACTTCCTGAAGGTTATATCTATTTCGTAAGGTCAACTTCAGCTTTTAAAGGGACAATAACACTCTTGCTGGCTTGACAGCTCCAGAAAATAAAACATAGCCTTGTTCTAAGTACTACATGTGTTAGTGTCTTACCTGTTGTGTAAATTATCCATTAAATCCTATTTTACTTGTCCAGAGGGTTCAAAAATATTTTTAAATCCAAGTCACATTTGAAAAGCTTTACGTCAGACTTTTCAAATCATTTAGTTGAATTTTTCCAATTTTTTAAATTAGGTAAAATTCGTATCATCAATTAATTGGAATAATGTAAAATAGTACAATTTGTTGACCAGAATAAAGATTGGGACATATTATTCAGTTACAACAGGAGTGGTATTGAGCCTTTAAACCCCTGAAGATCGCAATATTGGTGATTAAGCATACATCGTCATGGATCACTTAAAAGTGGTGGCTTTTATATAATTGTATTTATTGACCCTGAAAATACAGATTGCAACACCAAGATTGTGATCCTAATGAAGCTGGGATAATGGCAGATATAGGTTTTTACAGACACGGAAGCTCCGAAGATCCAAGATGGCAACCATAATATATTTGGTGCTTTCGAAAAATTGGAAAGCTAGGTCAATGGGTAGCATCTAGAAAAAAAAGAGCCACTTTATCCGGAACTTCCAGGGCAACTTGCTGACTGACTTAATAGTTTTAACAATCCAGACAACATTTGTCTTCTTTTAACCAAAAGTGATAAGGACCCCTTTTTCTTAGCCATGTTTGCTTAAACAAAGGGGAGCCACGGTGGCTAAGTGAGTAAGACGCTGACTCGCTAGCCTGGAGGTCGCGATTTTGACCCGGGTGTTGGCCGAGAAAGTTCAGCGTGATTTTCCGGCGTGATTTCCCCTTGTCAGTGGTGCAGGACAGAGGGCCTGTTGGTATCCTTCTAGAAACATCAACGCTGATTGGTTTATCAGAATGTCTGACGTCACATGTCAAAAGCCACTCGAATGACCCCTGACGCGACCTCCCAATACAACTGGTCAGATCTTCATGTATTAGAGGCCATCGAAAGTATAAACGAAATATAGATCTGTATTTTAATCTGATTGAGTTAGCAAGTGATTTACATTGTTGTGTATGTCTGCATATTGCAAGCCTTTCTGTTATATAAATTATTAATTAGACATTTATATATTTTAATTTAAAAGTGGATAATCGAGGCTTTACTTGTTGTCATAGCAATAATAGCAATGGTAACCGAGACTACACTATTCTGATCAACATTCATAACTTCGTAGGAATAATGTATTTTGACTGAAATTTTCAATTTTCAGTATATTTCCGTTTCATTATCTATTTTAAAATTATTGTACCGAGAACTGCTAGTTCTTTATCTAAATCTTACATACTGCACCTTTAAAATATTTTTTAATACTGTTGACCTTCTATTCCGGATATTCATATCAGTTATGTTGTAGTTGTGTAAGCGAAAGGGCTTAAAGTATATTATCGCTCGTAATTTGGCAATATATGGGACAACTAATACGACTAGACGTATTTGATTTGGGCAAAAGTAAGTATATTACATCTCGTAATATGGCAATATATGGGACAAATAATACGATTAGACGTATTTGATTTGGGCAAAAGTAAAATTGGTCATTTCATTGGATTTTATATGTTGAATTGAAACTTTTGTGGGATGAGAGTGAAAGAGAGAGAAATGGGGTTTAACGTTCACGCGACACAAAGTAGGTCATTACGGGACTAACATATCGTTCAATTTTATTTCAATAATTTGCTTTCGTGAAGGGGTCTTTAGCAGTGGGAGGAAACCGGGGGACCCAGGAAAAACCCACGAAGTTGGACCCTACTCCTTGTCACGGTCAAAAGGAGAATCGAAACCATGACACCTGACTCTATGACAGACCTTCCGAGCCAACGTGCACGCGCTAACCATTCGGCCACCTAAGCCCTCTTTTGTGAGGTGAAAATTTGTCTTTGAACATATCACTTCCATAGGCGTACGAGTCGGGGGGAGGAGGGGTAAGGGTGTCAGCTATCCCACTAAAGTTCGGTCCGACGGGTAAAGTGTGCAAAATAAAATGCCCGAAATCAATAGCAGGAAAACGCGTTTCAAAAACTTCTCCCGACGATCTCGTGTCCGTTGACTCTTAACGATTGATTAGTTGATTGGAATCCGAGTCTACCGCCTAAGTTAGGCTATATTAGATCACTTTGAAGTTGCTGTATTCAAGGGCTGGAATAGCAGGAAAACGCGTTTATAATCTTTCTTAAGGGGAGGAGGGGGGGCGCTGTACATGGTACCTTTCCCCTCTCGCAGACGACCGGTATCCGAAATCTTTTTGCGCTTTAAAGGTTCTGCCACCCACCCCCCTTAACATTGATCAAACCCGTACGCCTATGCAACACGGGACCATTTTATATATAAACTTATCTGATATTTATACATTTATCTTGGTAAGAGGAGTCCGGTGAAACATCCTTCATAAAAGGCTACTGGGCCCTGTTTCACAAAAACTTAAATCTCCTTAAAATCGCATTTCAGGTTCTGCCTCCCGCCCCCTTAACATTCATGGAGTCCGTACGCCTATAACAACGTCGATAGATAACACAAGTGTTGTGGAATGTCAATATAAATGACATTGTAAGCAAACTAAAACATGGTTCAATTGTAAATTATACTCTTCTATATGTTAAAGATGGGTTCCCAGAAAAGGATTTATCGGGTGGTTATTTCCAATAAAAGTATGGTAATTTTGGTATATATGGAAAGTAGAGATATCCAATCTTACTAGAAAAATACTGGATTCCCCGAAAAAAACTTATGGAGCGTATACAGGACAAAAATGTAAGGGTTCCCCTAATCAACAGCCAGACGATTAGGAATTCTGCACGCGTGATGTCAAAGGTCACAGGCGAAAATTGAGAGCTTGATGTACAACTTTAAGAAGAGTTAGACGTACAACACTTTCTGAGATAACTTTTTAATTGAGAGTCGATAAAAGTATGTTTAATGGTTATGGTGATTCAGTGCACGTAAAATATCCCCTTGTAGATATAGTTGAATGAAGAGTAACCGAGAACGCCAGAGTAAAATCCCCCACTCGCATTGCACGTGAAACCATAGAAACAAAATGAGTGTAAGTTAGCCTGCAATGAGCAGTAGGACGTCAAACCCCATTTCATTTCTTTATCTCTGAAATGAGCCAAGTATAACGAGACATTTAACCACGTTCCATTATTCAATTGGCAAACAGTTAAATTAGCCATTCGCTATAAGTAGACGGTATAATGAAAACGTCTCCTAATAGTACGTGCAGGAGGACCGCACACAGACAACCCCTCTAAGTCACACCAAACTAACTACCACAGGCTTCACTGAAAATGAAAAAAAAATAAACGACAGCCTCACAAATTTGATAAAGGGATCCTCTGATCTCTATCGTGTTCATAAGCTTGAAAAATCCTTTAAAAACTGAAGCATCTATCACGTGTACAGGGTTTCGGGTAAAAGGGGTGGGGTAACTCCGGAACAGAAGGTTGCAGACGACTGAATATTTAGAGCTATCCTCATCTCATGACTATAATTTGCACATCAGATTTGATCCAAACCTATTAAAGACTTCAATCTCTATCATGTTCACAAGTTTTTTGTAAAAGGGAGCGTCGTAGCTTTGGAAAGCTGAATAGCAATAAGGTTCGTCTTCTCGGGACCGAAATTCTTTACACCGAATTTGAAAAATCCGTTTACAAACTGTTGTCCAACGACCTGGATGGTGGAGATATGAAGGCCGTTAAACCCCATTTCATTTCATCTGTATCATCCGCCTGAAAATAAATATTTATTTCTTCAGGGAACTGTTTTGATGGTAGATCCATGTAAGATGTTGGCTGTTGTGATCATTGCTCTTTGTTTTCCATCTGTGGCAGTTCAGGATGCGTGTTCAACCGGACTATGCAAGTGCGCAGATCAGATTGCTCGCTGTTATAATACAAACCTTACCTACATTCCAAAATTTCCCAGTAACACTATAGCAGTCTACTTAAAGTATAATTATTTACCTTATATCAGCCCAGCTACAGTTTTAAACATAAGCAACACAAAAATATCAAGCATAACTCTACACCATAATGAAATTCGGTATATTGACGAAAATGTGTTTCAAAATCTATCGCAGGTTTACTTATTGGATTTAACAGATAATCTACTCACTTCAGATTCGTTGCGGAATTTATTCTCCAGTTTTCAGAGAAATAGCAAACTCTCCAAGATTTCCCTCAGTAGGAATCTTTTAGAAGTTATTCCACATGATACTTTTCTTGACTTTAAATCCACGGAAAGGATAACCTTGGATTTATCTCAGAATAGAATCAAACTAATTAATATGACAGTATTTAACGAAATAGAAAAATTGCAAAAATTAGATGTTTCGCATAACGATATCTCGAGCGTCATAACGGGCGTTAGCCACCATCTGCAACACCTCTCTATTTCTAATAACAATTTGGTTGCTTTACCAAACCTTTGTCTTAGCCAGAACTCCTTTCCAGATTTAACAAAATTGCTACTACAAAGCAACATGATTGGTAATTTCGTTCCGGAATATATAAACTGCTTGGAAAAGCTTGAAGTCCTGGATGTGAGTTTAAACGCCATTGACTCATTAAAAACAGATTATTTTCATTCATTCAAGTCTCTTAGTTCGTTGTCTATCGCAGGACAGAGTAGAACATTTTATATACACGAACGTGCGTTCAACAACAGCAAACTGCTAATTTTAGACCTAGCAAAGAACATTTTGACTACTAACCGCCTGGATGAACATGCATTTTATGGATTAGATCGGTTAGAAAAAATAAATTTGGCTGAAAATAATTTTTTTAAAATGGAGGATAAACTAAGTGAAACGATAGCTCCTCTGAAATCACTTAAACAGTTATTTTTGTTGGGTTGTAAGTTACAGAAAATACCTACTGCCATCCGATATTATCATAATCTTACTTATTTAGATGTTAGCTGGAATCTGATTAAATCCTGGCCAAATAATTTCTTTGAAAGAAACATTAAATTAAAAAACTTTAACGCAGGTCATAATTTAATTCAGACTGTTACAAGTAAAATGTTGCCTGAAGTGTTTATGACAAGATTGAAAATAATATCTTTAAATGATAATCCGCTCGTATGTAAGTGTGAATTGGTTTGGTTGATTCAGTGGATTCATAGGGAACCAAACAAGTTTTGGGATTATCCGGACGGCTATAGATGTCTGAATATAACAGAGAGAATTTGTTTGAATAACACCGGAGCGTTTATCTCTGTGACAACAGTAACATGTTTTTTTATCTGTGTTATTTTGATCGCTTCTGTTATCAACAAATATATCTGGCATATTAAATATCATATTTATATGTGGAGATACAGACCGAAACAGCTGCTGGATATTGCAGAGAAACACTTTGCTCATGACGCCTTTGTTGCTTACTGTATAGAAGATGGAGACTGGGTTTTACATGATCTTCTACCTATCGTGGAAGAAGGTGAAAACATTAAGTTGTGTATCCACGAAAGAGATTTTCTTGGTGGACAACTGATCATTGATAATATTGTACAACACATGGAAGACAGTCGGAAAGTTCTTGTTATTTTGTCCAATGATTTTGCTAGAAGTAAATGGTGTCAATTTGAAATGAGTTTAGCTCAGAAATTGGTTATAGATACGAGTATAGAGTCTATAGTAGTAGTATTACTAGAGGATATTGAAGCAGTTAATATGAGTAAACCACTGAACGCTCTATTGAAAACTACTACTTATATCAAATGGCAAGATAATGACAACAAAGATATATTTTGGCAAATGTTAAAAACATCGCTGAAACGTCAATATGAATTATAATAAGATTAAAGGACATTGATCTGTTTACCGCAGTCGTTTCATGGTCGGTAGTTCAAACGCTACAAGAACCCCACTCAACCCAATCTGAGACTGTATCCATTCCTCATGTTGGAATGTGAAATGGCATATCACTTGTTAACTGATTTTATACACTAAGAATGTCTTCGGTTTGATATTATTACTAGAAGTTTAAGTTCGACCAATCAAAATCATGAATATTTACCAAAACCTGGCAGAAGATGTTAATTCAAACCCTCTTCGCCCAGTCTAGACCAAACACTCAACAAAAATGGGCATACAAAAGGAGAGAAAAGAGACAGAGAGAGAATTGCTATAAATAGACGGTACCGAAATGGTGAAATTTGATGATGGTCTGCCTCCATCTGTGGTCCTATTATTAGGCTTTCTGAAAGACTATTGTTTTTACTAAAATTATTATTAGGCTTTCAGACTTTCGTCTGAAATCCTATTGTGATTACTAAAATTATTATTATTTCGACTTTGTCTGAAAGACTATTGTTTTTACTAAAATTATTATTAGGCTTTCAGACTTTGTCTGAAAGACTATTGTTTTTACTAAAATTATTATTTGTCTGAAAGCCTATTGTGATTACTAAAATTATTAGGGTTTCACACTGCGTAGCTTGTGTGAAACACTATTGTTTTTGTTAAAATTATTATTCTTATTATTATTATTCTTCTTTTGTTTTGAGTAGATCTCAGCAACTGATTGTCGGATCGTTACGATTTCTTCGGTTTTATCGGAAAAGTGGGTGTGACTTAGAGGATAAAGCTATTTTGAACGTTCTGCGACAATGCAAAATGTCCGAAATCACCGAAGCTATCGTTTTTAGAAATATTGCAGTAATTTGAACAATAATTATTGGATTTTAACTTTCGATGCATTTTGGCATAGCCGGAGACGGGGCACATAGCTACGCTACTTTTGATTTTTGATTTTCGGCAAATCTTCGCAGATATTAGGCGCTAAACTTAGAAAATTTAAATTTTTACAAAAAACTTTTTTATTTATGAATATTTTTTAGTCGTGTTTTACACAAATATAACGAGTCCTCTGACTTGGGCAAAAATGTGAAAATTTTTTGTCTCGGTAATTTTCCTTGGCCCCTATTGGCTAATTCAGTTTTTCAGTCCTAGATTAATTATTTATTGTTCGATTTGTATAAAACAAAGTTCATATGCTCCGTTGTCTCAATTGTCATTTTTTTTGTTACCAATAGTGTTATCTGTCGGCACCGGAAGTGGCGTAAATTGACAAAAAACTACAATTTTGACAGTTAGGTACCATTTTTCGAAAGCAAATATTATTTTTTTCAAATCTGGTATAACTGAAATTGTGCGCCCTTTAAAGGCGCACAAAATGTTGGAACCAGTTTTTTTAATTTCGATTCCGTTTTCGGGCTATTTCGATTAAAAGGTGAAAAAAGGTGTAAAATTAAGCTATTTACAACCCATCCAGCGTTTTCATATTTTAAAATATTACTTCGTAACTTTCATAAACTCGTAGCAATAATCTATACGGAGAGAATGTATGTGAAAATTAATTTGTAATATGCGCAGTTGCCGAGAAATGGGCAATTTTGCATGAGTCACTTTTTACGCTAGTTTGCCTGTAAAAGAGTCAATTATTATTCGATTTTCATAAAAGTGACACCATTTGATGTGTAATGTCAATTTTAACTAGGTCAAACCAATTTAACATTTTCAATATCACCGGAAATGACGTAATTTGGGCAAAAATTGTATTTATAGCCTTCGAAACCAGTAATTTATTTAAATGAGTCATATTTGTTATTTGTTTAAAATTTTGATATTTGATTCAAATGAACTAATACAATGAACCCTTACGATCATATAGATATCACAAAATGGTTTCTAACTTGTTCAGTTGCGGAGAAATAGGCAATTTTCAACAGGTCACTTTTTAAGGTTTTTTGTCAATAAAAGTGTCAATTATTATTCGAATTTCATGAAATTTTCACTGTGTGATACATAATGCCATTTACGATTTCATACAAGTAATTTAAGATTTTCATTATCACCGGAAGTAACGTCATTTTGGCAAAAACTGTATTTTTAGCCTTCAAAACAGATATTTTATTCAAATGAATCAGATTTGTAATGTTTTTAAAATTATGATATTTGATCCCAATCAACAAATTTTGGCAAAAACTGTATTTTTAGCCTTCAAAACAGATATTTTATTCAAATGAATCAGATTTGTAATGTTTTTAAAATTATGATATTTGATTCCAATCAACAAATAGAATGAACTCATTCAATCATACAGATACATAAAATTTTCACCATGTGATGATGCTATTTCTGATTTCATAAACCAATTTAACATTTTAATTATCACCGGAGGTAATGTAATTTTGACAGGATCACTGACATGTAGCAAATGAATTGATTGCTGGATTTGGTTGTTTCTGCGTCCATTTTATTTCATGTGTGCAATGCTTATGTGGAAACCTGTTTAACGGTTTCATTGGTACCGGAAGTGACATAAGTTCAAGGGTAACGTGGCACCGGTGAAACCCGTCATTACTGCTTCGCAGTTCTAGGTATTATTTATTATTATTTTATTTTTTTTGGTAGAGCCTATTTCCCAGTGCCTGTAATAGATACCGATATGGGACCTAATTTTCTATTGGGAAACCATGTGGTGGCTACTTGATAAACTATTTTTGAAACTTCTGCGCAGACCAAAAGTGGCCGAATTTTGTGCGGTGCATAAAAATTAAAAAACGGCCGTAGCTTCGTCTATTCTGTACCTATTTTCATACAAATAACATTTTCAGAAACCCTGAGTCTTTTCTCGGACGATAGCAGTTGAAAATTTCGAAATTTCGAAACTTCGTCGCTGACTTCTAGCCTTCGAATAATGAAAAATTTTGTTTAAAAGACAATTTTTGTTATTTTTCAAAATTTTCAAATTTGACCTACATTTTTGGATACCTGAAGACCATCCGATTCCAGAAATATAATTTTCATTCTGAGTTATCGCCCTTTATTTTTAGATTTTTTTCGAATTTTCTGCCCATTGCCCAACCCATATATTTTTGGGAAAGAATAAATCGATAGTTCTGAATGTCCTGGAACATAAAGCTATATAGTCAGACCGCTGCATAAAGCAATTTCAAAAACGATCCGTAAACCGGAAGTAGTCGAAATAATGATAGATATTTCGAAAAAAACCGCAAAAAATGGGTGTTTTGGGTAAAAAATCGATTTCTCCGTCCAGTATTAATGGATTAAACGAATTAAGCTTTCGTTGAGTGGCCCGAGGAATGGACTGTCGTATGATGCCCAATGTTTACGAATACTATGACCAAGCAGCAAAATATGACAAGCTGAAAATCAAGCATTTTCTGATTTGGGGCGTTTTTGGACGCCTGTATCTCGAAATCTTAACCGCAACTTTTTTTTTAACTTTCTCTATCGAGAGTCCATTCGATAGTCTTGTGAATTATGCCATCCAATAAGACTTTGAAATGTCTGGAATACGATAAAAAAAGGGACTAAAAATCGAAAAAAGTCGAAAAATCGTGAAATTTTGCAAAATGCTCTATTACTTTATTATTTAAACAAATTTTTACAAAAAGATTACAGATTCGGATAGCTGACCTAATTACGATTCTAACGATGTATAATATGTATTGAGTTATTGAAATTTAATTTTCGATATTTTGACATTTTTGCATTTTTGGCACCTTTGAACATAGGATTTCTCAGGGTCATTTTATCTGATCAGATAATGTAATATATCATTACAGAGCCCTGCCGCTATTTAATTGCCCAAACTGGTTATTAAAACTATTCCGACAATAATCTCCATACCGGAAGTATTCAAAAAATGAAAAAAAAAAGGTTAAAAAATTGTCGCTCTTGCGAAAAGCTGGATTTCCCGGTCAGATATTACCGGACCAAAAGAAGTAAAGTGTCTTTAGATAGCCCCATTAATGAACTATTATATGGCATCTCAATGGTACGATTTCGATGGTTAGAAAATAAATTGTGGTACGCCGAAAATCTAGTATTTTCCGATTTTGGAGCCTTTTTAGACGTCTTTTTCTCGAAAACGACAACTCTGATTTTTTGAAACTTTTTTAACGCAGAGTCCTATCGGTAGTCTGTGGCGTCAATCCAAAAGGAAAAGGTTTGAAATAATATAAGGGGTCCAAAAATGGCCTCGATCTTTGAAAACAGTTGAAAAATCGTTAAATTATTGAAAATGTTCTTTTATTTATCTTTTTACAAAAAACTACTGAATAGATGTTTCTGACACTTCTGTGACAGAAAGTTAAGTATCTAAACAAATTGTTAAAACTATCTCGACAATGATCCAAAAACTGGAAGTAGTCGAAAAAATATCCGATATTTTTGAGAAAAAAACGTAAAAAGTAAAAGAAGTGGGGATCTTGTGAAAAAGTGAATACTATGCTAGATTTCACCGAATCAAAACAACTAAAGTATCATTGTATATCCTGATCAATGGACGATTTTATGACATCTAAATGGTAAAAATTTGCTGGTTAGGCAATACATTATGGGACGCTGAAAATCTTCTATTTTCCTTTTTGGAGCCTATTCAGACGCTTTTATTTCGCAAACTACTCTTAATTCATTTCATAAACTTCTGTTACTTGGAGTCTTAGGTCGGTCTAGCCTCAATATATACTCATGTCCAAAAGAAAGTATACGCTGTGTATTTCATACTGCATCAACCAAAGTCGTTTTTCCATTCTATGCGGTATTTGGGTACAATTTCAATTTGTTTCACCTTTTATTTTTAAAAATCGCGATTTCTCAACCGGGTGTCACTGAATCAAAACAACTAAAGTATCGTTTGGTAGCTCAATTAATGGGCTAATGTATGATACACTTCCTGGCTGATTCCTGAAAGCCGGGTCAGTGCTGCTTGCAGGTCTAGTTATTATTATTTTTTTCCGCTGCAGCCTATTTCTCCATGATCGGAAACAGATATCGATCTGGAACTAAATTTTCTATTGGGAAACCATATGGTGGCTACTCCTTAAAACAATTTTGAAACTTCTGCGCAGACCGGAAGTGGCCGAATTTCGTGCGGTGCATACAAATTAAAAAACGGCCGTAGCTTCGTCAATTCTGTACCTATTTTCATACAATTGACATTTTCAGAAACCCTGAGTCGTTTCTCGGACGATAGCAGTTGAAAATTTCGAAATTTCGAAACTTCGTCGCTGACTTCTAGCGTTCGAAAAATGAAAAATTTTGTTTAAAACACAATTTTTGTTATTTTTCAAAATTTTCAAATTTGACCTACATTTTTGGATACCTGAAGACCATCCGATACCAGAAATATACGTTTAATTCCGAGTTATCGCCCTTTATTTTTCGATTTTTTTCGAATTTTCTGCCCAACCCTTATATTTTTTGGAAAGGATAAATCGATAGTTCTGAAATTCCTGGAACATAAAGCTATATAGCCAGACCGCTGCATAAAGCAATTTCAAAAACGATCCGGAAACCGGAAGTAGTCGAAATAATGATAGATATTTCGAAAAAAATGCAAAAAATGGGTGTTTTGGGGAAAAACTTGATTTCTCCGTCCAGTATCAATGGATTAAACGAATTAAACTTTCGTTGAGTGGCCCGAGGAATGGACTGTCGAATGATGCCCAATTTATACGGATACTGTTACCAAGCAGCAAAAATTCAACATAATGGTTTGAAACGTCTAACGTAAACCTTTTCAAATGAAACTTCGATTTAAAAATATTTTCAAACCCTCTGGACAAGTAAAATAGGATGTAATGGATAATTTACACAACAGGTAGGACACTTAAACATCTAGTACATAGATAGAGATATTATTTATTTTCTGGAGCTTTCAAGCCAGCAAGAGTGTTATTGTCCCTTTAAGTTCATCAGGAAATATTTAAGATATTCAAGGGTGAGATTCAGGACCCTTAAAACGAATGCCGTTCTTTTTGTTCTTCACCTGTGTTCAAAAGAAATAATCCCACCAATTCTCTAACCAAATAATTAACACAAGACGGAAACAAAATAACGGACTATGGGCGTATTTATGTTTGTAAACGCCTAAACTCATTATTGGGTCCGAGAGCAATAGCTTATTCATACAACTGTCGTAACAGAGCCAAACACCGTTACGATAGACAAGCCTTGCTTCGGCCCCCTTATATGAAATGATATATCCCGTTATGTGACGTAATTAGCTTCCATTTTTGTATTTCTCGATGTCAAAGTTTGTGACGAGTTCAATTTAACAAGAGAGAACTTTTTTATTAGCCTGGATATTTAGTTGTACAATGGTAGGATGACCCGTGCACTTTACAGAAAGTTGGTCTCGACACGGCTAAATGTGCACGCTTCAGTTGCGTGTCTCGAACTGATTTCTGACTACCCCGCACTCGCTTTGAGTCGATAAATAGCCATGGCACGTGCAATTCTCTACAAATATATCAACTATTACAGCCGTAAAAAATCTATTGTTGACGATTTTGAATAGCAGTAAAATTTAGCTTCTTGGTTATTACAGCATCTTTAGTAATTACGTTTGTTTTATTTTTTAAATTGCTTTATCATTAACTGTACCGTTAAGAGCGGCATCTTTTGGTTTAGTACAAATACTATCTCTGAATCACTTTCTTTAGCAGGAACATGATACTAGCAGTAGTTTCATTTTACTTTTACAAGTTTCTTAAAACAATTGTTGAGTTGTCTAAAGTGCTTATTTCTAAATTCAATTTCTTGTTCTAGCTTTCTGTTATGTTTCGTAAAAAAGTAGTCTTGATTATCCCGACCTGTCAATCAGACGTAGAATGGTCGATAGACTGGTTAAGCGAGACTAATTTCAAAACAAGGGCACGTAACCTATCTTTTACTCAAAAGTGTCTGGATGTTATGGACGCAACTTGGAACCAGTTTTCAGTCTATTATTTATAGATGATTAATGGTCATAGCTTATTAAGTACAACATGATCGTTTATTTAGTGACTATAATTGTGTGAAACTGATTCGAGGCTTGTCATATATATAAATATTGTGGCGTAATTGTCGAGATATTTGGAGATATTTATTTATGGTGGGTCACCCTAACAATGGATTTTATTTAACCGGAGGTAATTTCAAACACACAGGTAAATTTATAATAAACAAAGTAGAGTAGTTTGTTCATAATCGATGAAATCCGTTTAAAATTTATGACGGTTAAGACAGTAGCATACTTATTCAACAAGGACGTTACTCAAATATCTATTTTAGTCTTAGTATTCATTTTATTCGTGCAAACCAGTGAGGTGTTACGATAGAAAAAAATGTTTATACAACCGTCTTCACGCAAGGTACCCACTTTCACGATTCACGCTAAGTTCTGTCCCTAAAACATTTATCGAGCCCAGTACGCCTATGATAACGTCGATGTGTTATGTAAATATAAATGACATTACCAACTAAAACATTGTTCAATAAAATTGAATAAATTATACTCTTGTATGTGTTAACTGACTTTGGAGATTTTTAAAGGCTCAATACCACTCTAGTTGTAACTGAATAATATGTCCTAATCTTTATTCTGGTCAACAAATTGTACTATTTTACAATATTCCAATTAATTGGTGATACAAATTTTATCTTAACACGCCTGATTCAAAAAATTGGAAAAATTCAACTAAATGATCTAAAAAGCCTAACGTAAACCTTTTCAAATGTGACTTGGATTTAAAAATATTTTCGAACCCTCTGGACAAGTAAAATAGGATTTAATAGATAATTTACACAACAGGTAGGGCACTTAAACATCTAGTACTTAGAATAAGGCTATTATTTATTCTCTAGAGCTGTCAAGCCAGCAAGAGTGTTATTGTCCCTTTAAAGCCTCGTTTTTACTTTTCAAGTGTGAGCTGATGAAAGTATGTTTAATCGTTATGGCGATTCAGTGCACGTAAAATATCCCCTTGTAGATATAGGTGGATGAAGAGCACAGTAAAATTCCCCCACTCGCATAGCCCGTGAAACCAAACAAACAAAATGAGTGTAAAGCTGCATTTCCGTACCGTAGACATAGCACACGGCAGGTTGTGTATCCTTTTATGCGGTTATTCAAGACGAAGGCCCCTCTTTTCAACATGGCACCGGCATTGTCAAGGTTCGTAAAAGAAGAAAAAAACTAATTTTAGCTTTTTCCCGTGCGGGCTACCCAAACTGTGTTTCCTTATGTGCGTTTACGGACACGGTTCCGCATGCGTTTCCGTACCGAACGCTACCTGGTCCGTTTCGAAAAACCGTACCGGACGCCGCATACAGAAACGTATCCACACCCGCACATAAGGAAACACTCTTACTAAAATTCTATGAAAGTGTTTTTTTCCGTATCCGCAACCGGACCGGGGCCGGACCGGAGCCGTACTAAAGGAAATGCAGCTTTAGTTAGTCCCCAATGAGTCCGGGCGGAGTAGAACAGTAGGACGTTAAACCCTTTTCATTATAAAGTGCCGACAAGACAATTAACTTGTTTCCATTATTCAGTCGGCAATCAGTTGAAGGGATATTATTCAAGAGCTGAATCTGCCTATTGTAGATCTTTATGCCTTAAATGTTATATATAAATAATATAAGTAAAATTCAAGTATAAGAGAAAAAAAAACTCTCATCGTTATCAAACGAATCGTCAGGCCATTTAATGCGTTACGCATTGTTACGCAATGACAATCGAGTCTACACTGTTTTTCTAATGCCAGTAACTTGGCTCAGAATGGAGTGATTTGACTGAAATTTTAAACAAATTCCCATTACATTATCCATGTTTTTAACTATTATAGCGAGAACTGTCAGCTCTGTATCTAAATCTTATATAATGCCCCTTTAAATTTGACATTGGCTAAAAGCGTCTCGTAATAGTAAGTGCAGCGGGGTCCCACTACGTACACGCAAACAAGCCTCATTAGAGACTTTTGGCAATCGGAATTTTCCCATCCGTATCACGTATCCGTATGGTATATGTGATACGTTGCGTCAATGAAGTTTTAGAGTTTTGGCAGATTTTCGCGTGGCTGAGCTGGAGTAAGTTCTATTACAGCATCACCACCTGTACTGGTCAAATGCCTAGCCTACAATTTCCCGGAGGGTGTAATGTCGCTCGACAGCCGCACGGCTATTAAAACATTTTTAATGTCGAATCTTATTAAAATCTTCGACTTCGACTCGACGTCAATTTTTGGTTTCACTAATGTATCATCGCAGAAAGTTCATACCCCGTTACCATAGAATAAAATAATTTACAGATTTGCAAGGTCCCGCCTCCCTAAAATTAGCACGTAGATCAACCAGCATGCACACAGATGGTAAAAATATGAAAATTCCGAGAAAAACCCATCAAAAATAATGATTAAATTCCAGTCGTTATCACGGTTAAAATCACATCAAATATACACCTTCGTGTTCCAGGATACACATAGATTCATAAAAACGCTATGATACAACATTTCAGCGTCTAAAAGTAGCAAAAAAGACGGCAAAAAGACGACGATGTTATACGGACCTTAATCGTATGAAAGCTTTTCGATACGAGCTGCCGTATGCGTGTGCCGTATCACGTATGAGAAATACACACACATTGATGACGTCACACGCAAAATCCATACGGATACGCGATACGGACCAGGAAAGTACGCTTGCCAAAAGTCTCTATTAATTACACAGGTTTCACTCAAAATGAAAAACAAATACAAGAGAGCCCAAAGAAAAAAAAAGTTTCCAAAAAGCAGCTTATCCAAATATAGCATGGATATTGATCCCATTTGATAAGAGGGTTCCTCAAAGAATTTCATTTCTATCATATTCACAAGCTGGAAACTAACGCTAATAACAAACAGCAAACTAGCTCGTTCGTTACTATCCTATAGAACAGTGATTCTATACACAGGCACATTAATTAAATGCGAAAAACCATCTGATCGGCCTTGAATGTCTACCGATAAGTTCATAGCTGTGTATTTCTTTATTTAGTTTGGGTCATTCTATGTGTCTATGACTTGTCTCTGTCTATCATGATTGTATGCCGTCTGACTTAACATGTTTTTATTTTGCAAAAGTCAAATATTTTTCATATATATTTAGACAGGCGTGCCGCTATTTTTTCATGTGTCCGAAGGTGTGCCGTTGGCAAAAAAAGGTTGTGAACCACTGCTATAGAAAGACAGCTTGTAAGAATCTATTTTCAAAGACCTTGATGTGTTATAAACCATAAAAAACCCACTCCCGGTCTGTATTCCCCACAGTAGTGCCTGTATTATATTAATAATTCCATATCTTGTAAATAACGAACAACAAACCAACCACATGTTGACTTCACGTCGTTGCGTTAACAAACCCATTTTAATTCAACCGTCTCAAAATAAATATATTTTTTTCTTCAGGAAACTGTTTTGATGGTAGATCCATGTAAGATGTTGGCTGTTGTGATCCTTGCTCTTTGTTTACCATCTGTGGCAGTTCAGGATGCGTGTTCAATCGGATTATGCAAGTGCGCACATCGTGTTGCTCGCTGTTCTAATACAAACCTTACCTACATTCCAAAATTTCCCGATAACACCATAGCAGTCTACTTTAAATATAATTATTTACCCCGTGTTACTCCAACTACAGTTTTAAACATTAGCAACACAAGAATATCAACCGTAAATCTACACCATAATGAAATTGAGAATATTGACGAATTTGTGTTTCAAAATTTATCGCATGTTTACTTATTGGATTTAACAGATAATCTACTCACTTCAGATTCGTTACGGAATTTATTCTCTAGTTTTCAGAGAAATAGCAATCTATCCAAGATAAGTCTCAGAGGAAATCGCTTAGAATATATTCCACATAATGTTTTCGTTGACTTTAAATCCGCGGAAAAGATAACCTTGAATTTATCTCAGAATAGAATCAAGCTACTTAATATGACAGTGTTTAACGAAATAGAAAAATTGCAAATATTGGACGTTTCGAATAACAAAATATCCACCGTCATACCGGGTGTTAGCCACCATCTGCAACACCTCTCTATTTCTAATAATAGTTTGACTGTTTTACCAAACTTTTGTCTTCGTCGAAACTCCTTTCCAGAGTTAACAACATTGCAACTACAAAGCAACAAGATTGGTAATTTTGTTCCGAAATATTTTAATTGTTTGGAAAAGTTAAAACACCTCTCTATTTCTAATAACAGTTTGGCTGCTTTGCCAAACTTTTGTTATCGTCGGAACCTCTTTCCAGAGATAATGAAATTGCAACTACAACGCAACATAATTGGTACTTTCGTTCCAGAACATCTAAACTGCTTGGAAAAGCTTAAAATCTTGGATGTGAGTTCAAACTACATTGACTCATTAAAAACTGATTATTTTCATTCTTTCAAGTCTCTTAGCTCGTTGTCTATCTCAGAACAGGGTAGAACATTTTATATAGAGGAACGTGCGTTCAACAACAGCAAACTGCTAAGTCTAGACCTATCAAAGAACACATTGACTACTAACCGCCTGCATGAACATGCATTTTGTGGATTGGATCGGTTACTAAAACTAGATCTGTCTAAAAGTAATTTCTTTAAAATGGAGGAAAAACTAAATAAAACGCTAGCCCCTCTGACATCTCTTGAAGTATTGATGCTGTTGGATTGTAATTTACAGAACCTACCTACTGTCACCAGACATTATCATAATCTTACTTATTTAGATGTTGGCTGGAATCTGATTAAATCCTGGCCAACTGAGTTCTTTGAAAGGAACATTAAATTGACAGAATTAAATGCAGCCCATAATTTAATTCAGACTGTTACAAGTAAAATGCTGCCTGAAGTGTTTATGACAAGATTGAAAAAAATATCTTTAAATGATAATCCGCTCGTATGTAAGTGTGAATTGGTTTGGTTGATTCAGTGGATTCATAAGGAACCATCCAAGTTTTGGGATTATCCGGACGGCTATAGATGTCTGAATATAACGGAGAGAATTTGTTTGAATAACACCGGAGCGTTTATCTCTGTGACAACAGTAACATGTTTTTTTATCTGTGTTATTTTGATCGCTTCTGTTATCAACAAATATATCTGGCATATTAAATATCATATTTATATGTGGAGATACAGACCGAAACAGCTGCTGGATATTGCAGAGAAACACTTTGCTCATGACGCCTTTGTAGCTTACTGTGTACAAGATGGGGACTGGGTTTTACAGGATCTTCTACCTATCGTGGAAGAAGGCGAACACATTAAGTTGTGTATCCACGAAAGAGATTTTCTTGGTGGACAACTGGTCATTGATAATATTCTACAACACATGGAAAACAGTCGTAAAGTTCTTGTTGTTTTGTCCAATGATTTTGCTAGAAGTAAATGGTGTCAATTTGAAATGAGTTTAGCTCAGAAATTGGTTATAGATACGAGTATAGAGTCTATAGTAGTAGTATTACTAGAGGATATTGAAGCAGTTAATATGAGTAAACCACTGAACGCTCTATTGAAAACTACTACTTATATCAAATGGCAAGATAATGACAACAAAGATATATTTTGGCAAATGTTAAAAACATCGCTGAAACGTCAATATGAATTATAATAAGATTAAAGGTCATTGATCTGTTTACCGCAGTCGTTTCATGGTCCGTAGTTCAAACGATACAAGAACCCCACTCAACCCAATCTGAGACTGTATCCATTTCTGATGTTCGAATACAGAAATGGAATATCACTTGTTAACTGAATTTGTACACCACGAATGTTTTGGTTTGATATTATTACTAGAAGTTTAAGTTCGACCAATCTGACATCCTCCTGTAGACAATATCAATCTTTTGATGGGCCTCTTTTTAACCTGATTAAATCCAACCAGGTAGATAATCTACAGTTGATATTTTCATAGTATTTTCGGAATTAAACAGGCATTATGCAAGAGCTAAATCTGCTTATTTAGGCCTTTCTTTAGACCTGAAATGTTGTATAAATTATTAATTAAACATTAATTAACTTACCCAGGCCATAATCAACTCTCGATTCCATCGGATGGCTGCGATATAAGTAGATTTAAATACGTTTTGTGGTCGATGCGGTTACTGTAACAATGGATAATCGAGACTCTGCTTACGGTAGTAATTGCAATCGGGGCTATGCTATATTTGTATCGCCGATATCTAGGCTCGGTGTGAAGTAATTTGACTTCTTTTCATTGTCCTTGTTTTAACTATTATTGCGACAACTGTCAGATCTTTATCTAATCTTACCTAATGCAGCTATAAATGTTAACATTTCAATTTTAGAACATTTGGCGTGGATTATAATGTGAAAAATGTAAATGAAAATAAGATATTGTTCGAAAAGACAAAATGTATGTACGACATAGTGTGGCAAAGCTAGTTTTATTTTGTTAGTATTGTTTTATTTATAGTCTGTAGACGCCTAAATAGTCGAGACTAATAACAGCTATAATTAGATTTGGGTCACTGTAGTTATATATATAGTGAGGGACTGGATATTTGATAATATGTTACACTTATGAATATGGATCCAGCTCATCGATTATTTCTACGCCGTCACCCACGATACAAGGGTTAAAGCTAGTTTAGTCTCCCCACCCCACCCCAGCCCCACCCCCATTTGCATGGCGATCTTTGTTGCATTTTTGGTGTAGATTTGAACAAAAAGATTTGAATATGCATTTTCTGCCAGGTATTGGTGAATATTCATGATTTTGAGGCGGAAGGATTCAAGAGTTAAGAGGTTGGCCAGGTTGAAGTGTAGGGTGGAAAATTGCCTGTTGATTTATCTCTTCTTCTAGTTTGTGTATCTCAAGTTTTCATGATGAACACAACACGTGCTTTTGGGCAAGAGATTTCCACATGTTGCTCCATCAGTGGTAGAAAGCATTCTACCCTACGACAATTTGGGAAAAGTTAGACCGGTCTAAGAGACAAGAATTAACGTTAAAGTCAACGTGGAAATCACTGGTGATCTGTAGTCATATTATTAGTATTATTATCCCCATTTACTTAAATAGCTGAATTTGAATGAATAGCAAATCCTACGATATATTTAACGTAACTAACATGTTCTTTTGTATGTCAACTTTATCATAAATCACATTGTGCCCATCTGTTTAATAATGTTGAATTTATATTGTTGACAATGCATACTTTGTTTACTTAAGGCGCGTATAGTTTATAATTTTGCATGACCAGGGAATGAAAACTCAGATTCGTTGCCATCCTTTCGAGTCGGCCACGCAAACGTGTTAACCTGCACTAGTACCCTGGTTCAGTTTTTCTCACTGGGATATCCGTCTCTCGTGGGCATCATTGGTTTCCCCCGTGGATCATATTCCGTTCTACTCCACTATACCCCACAGGCGCCTGTAACGTGGATAATATTTCAAAAGTAACGTTAGGCCTAAGCTATATGATTATAAGTGTAGTGTCTAAAGTCTGTTACGACCATATGGTCTGAATCCGATTTCTAATTCAAGGCCAAATCACTCGCCTAAAACCGATTCTCTTTCAGTCCATATAATAATACCAATGTGAAAATAACCTGGGTTAATCCATATGATTTCAAATTATCTGCTATGACCTTGATTGTAGCTTGAGACTACGAACCAATCAAAAAAATAGTTTACAAACCAGTCTTACTAATGAAACGGCTTTCGTTTCGCTTTTGTTTTTTTAAGGGTAAATAAACCCAATCATGACCATTTACTGAATGATTTATGTAAATAATGTATATATTTCTAATTCATTTATATTTTATTGTATTATCAAAATCTGTAGTGTGTTTTACTCATTTCAAATATGTATAACGTGTATATGTTTCACTTTTGTTATAATTAATACTATTCGTTCTTTGTCTGAAATGTTTCTAAACTATTACCATTCTGTTATGTTTATAATTATTATAGATATACTTGGTAATATAATTTGGTGGCGTGTGATGGTGTTTTACCTAAATAAGTGGTTCGGTTCAATCGCTGGGGGTACTCTCTCTGATACTCGAGTATAAAGGATGAGTTTTTTGGGGGGTTTTTATTACAAAAACGAGGGGGGTTGGGATGGTCTAGGGTGTCACGCTTCGACCTCTAGCTGGCCGGTCACCTCTGGCTTGCGGTTGTGGTTTCGATCCCTGGTGTGAGCGTATGTGGCATGGAGATAGGGGCGCCTTCTCAACCTCGTGGGTTTACTCCAGTTTCCTCCCACAGGAAAGACCCCTGCGCGTGCGCTAAGATAATGAAAATAAAAAAAAGACAACTTGTCTGCGATATCACCTTCGGTGGAAGCGGACGTTAAACACTAACAACAACAACAACAACATTACAAAAACGCCAAATTCAGATATCATTCTCAATAAAACTCTTGAATCTACATATGTAAATATCTGTCTGGTCTGCGTTAATATATAATATAAATATTGTAATTTGATGTTAATAAATACGCATTTAGCATAATTTGGTCTTATATCATTTTGCTTGGGGACACTTGAGGAGAATCGGGCTACCTTCTGGCTTTTCCTAACCTCGTCTCTTGAAGGGGAGCATTTGCGCTTCCCTTAGTTTACCCGATGAGACTTATTTCCCTTCGCCAACCTCCTTTGCCATTAACGATTCATGGGATTGGTCGATGAAAATAGCATAATCATCGAGGACGGATAACTTGAATACGTGTCCCCCCCCCCTCATGGGTTAGTGGAATAGAACGGAATGAGACTACTAGGGATACCGAGGATGTATCCAGGGTCGAAGATGTTACACCCATAGTTCTTGATAAACACTTCCTGAAGGTTATATCTATTTCGTAAGGTCAACTTCAGCTTTTAAAGGGACAATAACACTCTTGCTGGCTTGACAGCTCCAGAAAATAAAACATAGCCTTGTTCTAAGTACTACATGTGTTAGTGTCTTACCTGTTGTGTAAATTATCCATTAAATCCTATTTTACTTGTCCAGAGGGTTCAAAAATATTTTTAAATCCAAGTCACATTTGAAAAGCTTTACGTCAGACTTTTCAAATCATTTAGTTGAATTTTTCCAATTTTTTAAATTAGGTAAAATTCGTATCATCAATTAATTGGAATAATGTAAAATAGTACAATTTGTTGACCAGAATAAAGATTGGGACATATTATTCAGTTACAACAGGAGTGGTATTGAGCCTTTAAACCCCTGAAGATCGCAATATTGGTGATTAAGCATACATCGTCATGGATCACTTAAAAGTGGTGGCTTTTATATAATTGTATTTATTGACCCTGAAAATACAGATTGCAACACCAAGATTGTGATCCTAATGAAGCTGGGATAATGGCAGATATAGGTTTTTACAGACACGGAAGCTCCGAAGATCCAAGATGGCAACCATAATATATTTGGTGCTTTCGAAAAATTGGAAAGCTAGGTCAATGGGTAGCATCTAGAAAAAAAAGAGCCACTTTATCCGGAACTTCCAGGGCAACTTGCTAAGCTGACTGACTTAATAGTTTTAACAATCCAGACAACATTTGTCTTTTTTTAACCAAAAGTGATAAGGACCCCTTTTTCTTAGCCATGTTTGCTTAAACAAAGGGGAGCCACGGTGGCTAAGTGAGTAAGACGCTGACTCGCTAGCCTGGAGGTCGCGATTTTGACCCGGGTGTTGGCCGAGAAAGTTCAGCGTGATTTTCCGGCGTGATTTCCCCTTGTCAGTGGTGCAGGACAGAGGGCCTGTTGGTATCCTTCTAGAAACATCAACGCTGATTGGTTTATCAGAATGTCTGACGTCACATGTCAAAAGCCACTCGAATGACCCCTGACGCGACCTCCCAATACAACTGGTCAGATCTTCATGTATTAGAGGCCATCGAAAGTATAAACGAAATATAGATCTGTATTTTAATCTGATTGAGTTAGCAAGTGATTTACATTGTTGTGTATGTCTGCATATTGCAAGCCTTTCTGTTATATAAATTATTAATTAGACATTTATATATTTTAATTTAAAAGTGGATAATCGAGGCTTTACTTGTTGTCATAGCAATAATAGCAATGGTAACCGAGACTACACTATTCTGATCAACATTCATAACTTCGTAGGAATAATGTATTTTGACTGAAATTTTCAATTTTCAGTATATTTCCGTTTCATTATCTATTTTAAAATTATTGTACCGAGAACTGCTAGTTCTTTATCTAAATCTTACATACTGCACCTTTAAAATATTTTTTAATACTGTTGACCTTCTATTCCGGATATTCATATCAGTTATGTTGTAGTTGTGTAAGCGAAAGGGCTTAAAGTATATTATCGCTCGTAATTTGGCAATATATGGGACAACTAATACGACTAGACGTATTTGATTTGGGCAAAAGTAAGTATATTACATCTCGTAATATGGCAATATATGGGACAAATAATACGATTAGACGTATTTGATTTGGGCAAAAGTAAAATTGGTCATTTCATTGGATTTTATATGTTGAATTGAAACTTTTGTGGGATGAGAGTGAAAGAGAGAGAAATGGGGTTTAACGTTCACGCGACACAAAGTAGGTCATTACGGGACTAACATATCGTTCAATTTTATTTCAATAATTTGCTTTCGTGAAGGGGTCTTTAGCAGTGGGAGGAAACCGGGGGACCCAGGAAAAACCCACGAAGTTGGACCCTACTCCTTGTCACGGTCAAAAGGAGAATCGAAACCATGACACCTGACTCTATGACAGACCTTCCGAGCCAACGTGCACGCGCTAACCATTCGGCCACCTAAGCCCTCTTTTGTGAGGTGAAAATTTGTCTTTGAACATATCACTTCCATAGGCGTACGAGTCGGGGGGAGGAGGGGTAAGGGTGTCAGCTATCCCACTAAAGTTCGGTCCGACGGGTAAAGTGTGCAAAATAAAATGCCCGAAATCAATAGCAGGAAAACGCGTTTCAAAAACTTCTCCCGACGATCTCGTGTCCGTTGACTCTTAACGATTGATTAGTTGATTGGAATCCGAGTCTACCGCCTAAGTTAGGCTATATTAGATCACTTTGAAGTTGCTGTATTCAAGGGCTGGAATAGCAGGAAAACGCGTTTATAATCTTTCTTAAGGGGAGGAGGGGGGCGCTGTACATGGTACCTTTCCCCTCTCGCAGACGACCGGTATCCGAAATCTTTTTGCGCTTTAAAGGTTCTGCCACCCACCCCCCTTAACATTGATCAAACCCGTACGCCTATGCAACACGGGACCATTTTATATATAAACTTATCTGATATTTATACATTTATCTTGGTAAGAGGAGTCCGGTGAAACATCCTTCATAAAAGGCTACTGGGCCCTGTTTCACAAAAACTTAAATCTCCTTAAAATCGCATTTCAGGTTCTGCCTCCCGCCCCCTTAACATTCATGGAGTCCGTACGCCTATAACAACGTCGATAGATAACACAAGTGTTGTGGAATGTCAATATAAATGACATTGTAAGCAAACTAAAACATGGTTCAATTGTAAATTATACTCTTCTATATGTTAAAGATGGGTTCCCAGAAAAGGATTTATCGGGTGGTTATTTCCAATAAAAGTATGGTAATTTTGGTATATATGGAAAGTAGAGATATCCAATCTTACTAGAAAAATACTGGATTCCCCGAAAAAAACTTATGGAGCGTATACAGGACAAAAATGTAAGGGTTCCCCTAATCAACAGCCAGACGATTAGGAATTTCTGCACGCGTGATGTCAAAGGTCACAGGCGAAAATTGAGAGCTTGATGTACAACTTTAAGAAGAGTTAGACGTACAACACTTTCTGAGATAACTTTTTAATTGAGAGTCGATAAAAGTATGTTTAATGGTTATGGTGATTCAGTGCACGTAAAATATCCCCTTGTAGATATAGTTGAATGAAGAGTAACCGAGAACGCCAGAGTAAAATCCCCCACTCGCATTGCACGTGAAACCATAGAAACAAAATGAGTGTAAGTTAGCCTGCAATGAGCAGTAGGACGTCAAACCCCATTTCATTTCTTTATCTCTGAAATGAGCCAAGTATAACGAGACATTTAACCACGTTCCATTATTCAATTGGCAAACAGTTAAATTAGCCATTCGCTATAAGTAGACGGTATAATGAAAACTTCTCCTAATAGTACGTGCAGGAGGACCGCACACAGACAACCCCTCTAAGTCACACCAAACTAACTACCACAGGCTTCACTGAAAATGAAAAAAAAATAAACGACAGCCTCACAAATTTGATAAAGGGATCCTCTGATCTCTATCGTGTTCATAAGCTTGAAAAATCCTTTAAAAACTGAAGCATCTATCACGTGTACAGGGTTTCGGGTAAAAGGGGTGGGGTAACTCCGGAACAGAAGGTTGCAGACGACTGAATATTTAGAGCTATCCTCATCTCATGACTATAATTTGCACATCAGATTTGATCCAAACCTATTAAAGACTTCAATCTCTATCATGTTCACAAGTTTTTTGTAAAAGGGAGCGTCGTAGCTTTGGAAAGCTGAATAGCAATAAGGTTCGTCTTCTCGGGACCGAAATTCTTTACACCGAATTTGAAAAATCCGTTTACAAACTGTTGTCCAACGACCTGGATGGTGGAGATATGAAGGCCGTTAAACCCCATTTCATTTCATCTGTATCATCCGCCTGAAAATAAATATTTATTTCTTCAGGGAACTGTTTTGATGGTAGATCCATGTAAGATGTTGGCTGTTGTGATCATTGCTCTTTGTTTTCCATCTGTGGCAGTTCAGGATGCGTGTTCAACCGGACTATGCAAGTGCGCAGATCAGATTGCTCGCTGTTATAATACAAACCTTACCTACATTCCAAAATTTCCCAGTAACACTATAGCAGTCTACTTAAAGTATAATTATTTACCTTATATCAGCCCAGCTACAGTTTTAAACATAAGCAACACAAAAATATCAAGCATAACTCTACACCATAATGAAATTCGGTATATTGACGAAAATGTGTTTCAAAATCTATCGCAGGTTTACTTATTGGATTTAACAGATAATCTACTCACTTCAGATTCGTTGCGGAATTTATTCTCTAGTTTTCAGAGAAATAGCAAACTCTCCAAGATTTCCCTCAGTAGGAATCTTTTAGAAGTTATTCCACATGATACTTTTCTTGACTTTAAATCCACGGAAAGGATAACCTTGGATTTATCTCAGAATAGAATCAAACTAATTAATATGACAGTATTTAACGAAATAGACAAATTGCAAAAATTAGATGTTTCGCATAACGATATCTCGAGCGTCATAACGGGCGTTAGCCACCATCTGCAACACCTCTCTATTTCTAATAACAATTTGGTTGCTTTACCAAACCTTTGTCTTAGCCAGAACTCCTTTCCAGATTTAACAAAATTGCTACTACAAAGCAACATGATTGGTAATTTCGTTCCGGAATATATAAACTGCTTGGAAAAGCTTGAAGTCCTGGATGTGAGTTTAAACGCCATTGACTCATTAAAAACAGATTATTTTCATTCATTCAAGTCTCTTAGTTCGTTGTCTATCGCAGGACAGAGTAGAACATTTTATATACACGAACGTGCGTTCAACAACAGCAAACTGCTAATTTTAGACCTAGCAAAGAACATTTTGACTACTAACCGCCTGGATGAACATGCATTTTATGGATTAGATCGGTTAGAAAAAATAAATTTGGCTGAAAATAATTTTTTTAAAATGGAGGATAAACTAAGTGAAACGATAGCTCCTCTGAAATCACTTAAACAGTTATTTTTGTTGGGTTGTAAGTTACAGAAAATACCTACTGCCATCCGATATTATCATAATCTTACTTATTTAGATGTTAGCTGGAATCTGATTAAATCCTGGCCAAATAATTTCTTTGAAAGAAACATTAAATTAAAAAACTTTAACGCAGGTCATAATTTAATTCAGACTGTTACAAGTAAAATGTTGCCTGAAGTGTTTATGACAAGATTGAAAATAATATCTTTAAATGATAATCCGCTCGTATGTAAGTGTGAATTGGTTTGGTTGATTCAGTGGATTCATAGGGAACCAAACAAGTTTTGGGATTATCCGGACGGCTATAGATGTCTGAATATAACAGAGAGAATTTGTTTGAATAACACCGGAGCGTTTATCTCTGTGACAACAGTAACATGTTTTTTTATCTGTGTTATTTTGATCGCTTCTGTTATCAACAAATATATCTGGCATATTAAATATCATATTTATATGTGGAGATACAGACCGAAACAGCTGCTGGATATTGCAGAGAAACACTTTGCTCATGACGCCTTTGTTGCTTACTGTATAGAAGATGGAGACTGGGTTTTACATGATCTTCTACCTATCGTGGAAGAAGGTGAAAACATTAAGTTGTGTATCCACGAAAGAGATTTTCTTGGTGGACAACTGATCATTGATAATATTGTACAACACATGGAAGACAGTCGGAAAGTTCTTGTTATTTTGTCCAATGATTTTGCTAGAAGTAAATGGTGTCAATTTGAAATGAGTTTAGCTCAGAAATTGGTTATAGATACGAGTATAGAGTCTATAGTAGTAGTATTACTAGAGGATATTGAAGCAGTTAATATGAGTAAACCACTGAACGCTCTATTGAAAACTACTACTTATATCAAATGGCAAGATAATGACAACAAAGATATATTTTGGCAAATGTTAAAAACATCGCTGAAACGTCAATATGAATTATAATAAGATTAAAGGACATTGATCTGTTTACCGCAGTCGTTTCATGGTCGGTAGTTCAAACGCTACAAGAACCCCACTCAACCCAATCTGAGACTGTATCCATTCCTCATGTTGGAATGTGAAATGGCATATCACTTGTTAACTGATTTTATACACTAAGAATGTCTTCGGTTTGATATTATTACTAGAAGTTTAAGTTCGACCAATCAAAATCATGAATATTTACCAAAACCTGGCAGAAGATGTTAATTCAAACCCTCTTCGCCCAGTCTAGACCAAACACTCAACAAAAATGGGCATACAAAAGGAGAGAAAAGAGACAGAGAGAGAATTGCTATAAATAGACGGTACCGAAATGGTGAAATTTGATGATGGTCTGCCTCCATCTGTGGTCCTATTATTAGGCTTTCTGAAAGACTATTGTTTTTACTAAAATTATTATTAGGCTTTCAGACTTTCGTCTGAAAGCCTATTGTGATTACTAAAATTATTATTATTTCGACTTTGTCTGAAAGACTATTGTTTTTACTAAAATTATTATTAGGCTTTCAGACTTTGTCTGAAAGACTATTGTTTTTACTAAAATTATTATTTGTCTGAAAGCCTATTGTGATTACTAAAATTATTAGGGTTTCACACTGCGTAGCTTGTGTGAAACACTATTGTTTTTGTTAAAATTATTATTCTTATTATTATTATTCTTCTTTTGTTTTGAGTAGATCTCAGCAACTGATTGTCGGATCGTTACGATTTCTTCGGTTTTATCGGAAAAGTGGGTGTGACTTAGAGGATAAAGCTATTTTGAACGTTCTGCGACAATGCGAAATGTCCGAAATCACCGAAGCTATCGTTTTTAGAAATATTGCAGTAATTTGAACAATAATTATTGGATTTTAACTTTCGATGCATTTTGGCATAGCCGGAGACGGGGCACATAGCTACGCTACTTTTGATTTTTGATTTTCGGCAAATCTTCGCAGATATTAGGCGCTAAACTTAGAAAATTTAAATTTTTACAAAAAACTTTTTTATTTATGAATATTTTTTAGTCGTGTTTTACACAAATATAACGAGTCCTCTGACTTGGCCAAAAATGTGAAAATTTTTTGTCTCGGTAATTTTCCTTGGCCCCTATTGGCTAATTCAGTTTTTCAGTCCTAGATTAATTATTTATTGTTCGATTTGTATAAAACAAAGTTCATATGCTCCGTTGTCTCAATTGTCATTTTTTTTGTTACCAATAGTGTTATCTGTCGGCACCGGAAGTGGCGTAAATTGACAAAAAACTACAATTTTGACAGTTAGGTACCATTTTTCGAAAGCAAATATTATTTTTTTCAAATCTGGTATAACTGAAATTGTGCGCCCTTTAAAGGCGCACAAAATGTTGGAAGCAGTTTTTTTAATTTCGATTCCGTTTTCGGGCTATTTCGATTAAAAGGTGAAAAAAGGTGTAAAATTAAGCTATTTACAACCCATCCAGCGTTTTCATATTTTAAAATATTACTTCGTAACTTTCATAAACTCGTAGCAATAATCTATACGGAGAGAATGTATGTGAAAATTAATTTGTAATATGCGCAGTTGCCGAGAAATGGGCAATTTTGCATGAGTCACTTTTTACGCTAGTTTGCCTGTAAAAGAGTCAATTATTATTCGATTTTCATAAAAGTGACACCATTTGATGTGTAATGTCAATTTTAACTAGGTCAAACCAATTTAACATTTTCAATATCACCGGAAATGACGTAATTTGGGCAAAAATTGTATTTATAGCCTTCGAAACCAGTAATTTATTTAAATGAGTCATATTTGTTATTTGTTTAAAATTTTGATATTTGATTCAAATCAACTAATACAATGAACCCTTACGATCATATAGATATCACAAAATGGTTTCTAACTTGTTCAGTTGCGGAGAAATAGGCAATTTTCAACAGGTCACTTTTTAAGGTTTTTTGTCAATAAAAGTGTCAATTATTATTCGAATTTCATGAAATTTTCACTGTGTGATACATAATGCCATTTACGATTTCATACAAGTAATTTAAGATTTTCATTATCACCGGAAGTAACGTCATTTTGGCAAAAACTATATTTTTAGCCTTCAAAACAGATATTTTATTCAAATGAATCAGATTTGTAATGTTTTTAAAATTATGATATTTGATCCCAATCAACAAATTTTGGCAAAAACTGTATTTTTAGCCTTCAAAACAGATATTTTATTCAAATGAATCAGATTTGTAATGTTTTTAAAATTATGATATTTGATTCCAATCAACAAATAGAATGAACTCATTCGATCATACAGATACATAAAATTTTCACCATGTGATGATGCTATTTCTGATTTCATAAACCAATTTAACATTTTAATTATCACCGGAGGTAATGTAATTTTGACAGGATCACTGACATGTAGCAAATGAATTGATTGCTGGATTTGGTTGTTTCTGCGTCCATTTTATTTCATGTGTGCAATGCTTATGTGGAAACCTGTTTAACGGTTTCATTGGTACCGGAAGTGACATAAGTTCAAGGGTAACGTGGCACCGGTGAAACCCGTCATTACTGCTTCGCAGTTCTAGGTATTATTTATTATTATTTTATTTTTTTTGGTAGAGCCTATTTCCCAGTGCCTGTAACAGATACCGATATGGGACCTAATTTTCTATTGGGAAACCATGTGCTGGCTACTTGATAAACTATTTTTGAAACTTCTGCGCAGACCAAAAGTGGCCGAATTTTGTGCGGTGCATAAAAATTAAAAAACGGCCGTAGCTTCGTCTATTCTGTACCTATTTTCATACAAATAACATTTTCAGAAACCCTGAGTCTTTTCTCGGACGATAGCAGTTGAAAATTTCGAAATTTCGAAACTTCGTCGCTGACTTCTAGCCTTCGAATAATGAAAAATTTTGTTTAAAAGACAATTTTTGTTATTTTTCAAAATTTTCAAATTTGACCTACATTTTTGGATACCTGAAGACCATCCGATTCCAGAAATATAATTTTCATTCTGAGTTATCGCCCTTTATTTTTAGATTTTTTTCGAATTTTCTGCCCATTGCCCAACCCATATATTTTTGGGAAAGAATAAATCGATAGTTCTGAATGTCCTGGAACATAAAGCTATATAGTCAGACCGCTGCATAAAGCAATTTCAAAAACGACCCGTAAACCGGAAGTAGTCGAAATAATGATAGATATTTCGAAAAAAAACGCAAAAAATGGGTGTTTTGGGTAAAAAATCGATTTCTCCGTCCAGTATTAATGGATTAAACGAATTAAGCTTTCGTTGAGTGGCCCGAGGAATGGACTGTCGTATGATGCCCAATGTTTACGAATACTATGACCAAGCAGCAAAATATGACAAGCTGAAAATCAAGCATTTTCTGATTTGGGGCGTTTTTGGACGCCTGTATCTCGAAATCTTAACCGCAACTTTTTTTTTAACTTTCTCTATCGAGAGTCCATTCGATAGTCTTGTGAATTATGCCATCCAATAAGACTTTGAAATGTCTGGAATACGATAAAAAAGGGACTGAAAATCGAAAAAAGTCGAAAAATCGTGAAATTTTGCAAAATGCTCTATTACTTTATTATTTAAACAAATTTTTACAAAAAGATTACAGATTCGGATAGCTGACCTAATTACGATTCTAACGATGTATAATATGTATTGAGTTATTGAAATTTAATTTTCGATATTTTGACATTTTTGCATTTTTGGCACCTTTGAACATAGGATTTCTCAGGGTCATTTTATCTGATCAGATAATGTAATATATCATTACAGAGCCCTGCCGCTATTTAATTGCCCAAACTGGTTATTAAAACTATTCCGACAATAATCTCCATACCGGAAGTATTCAAAAAATGAAAAAAAAAAGGTTAAAAAATTGTCGCTCTTGCGAAAAGCTGGATTTCCCGGTCAGATATTACCGGACCAAAAGAAGTAAAGTGTCTTTAGATAGCCCCATTAATGAACTATTATATGGCATCTCAATGGTACGATTTCGATGGTTAGAAAATAAATTGTGGTACGCCGAAAATCTAGTATTTTCCGATTTTGGAGCCTTTTTAGACGTCTTTTTCTCGAAAACGACAACTCTGATTTTTTGAAACTTTTTTAACGCAGAGTCCTATCGGTAGTCTGTGGCGTCAATCCAAAAGGAAAAGGTTTGAAATAATATAAGGGGTCCAAAAATGGCCTCGATCTTTGAAAAAAGTTGAAAAATCGTTAAATTATTGAAAATGTTCTTTTATTTATCTTTTTACAAAAAACTACTGAATAGATGTTTCTGACACTTCTGTGACAGAAAGTTAAGTATCTAAACAAATTGTTAAAACTATCTCGACAATGATCCAAAAACTGGAAGTAGTCGAAAAAATATCCGATATTTTTGAGAAAAAAACGTAAAAAGTAAAAGAAGTGGTGATCTTGTGAAAAAGTGATTACTATGCTAGATTTCACCGAATCAAAACAACTAAAGTATCATTGTATATCCTGATCAATGGACGATTTTATGACATCTAAATGGTAAAAATTTGCTGGTTAGGCAATACATTATGGGACGCTGAAAATCTTCTATTTTCCTTTTTGGAGCCTATTCAGACGCTTTTATTTCGCAAACTACTCTTAATTCATTTCATAAACTTCTGTTACTTGGAGTCTTAGGTCGGTCTAGCCTCAATATATACTCATGTCCAAAAGAAAGTATACGCTGTGTATTTCATACTGCATCAACCAAAGTCGTTATTCCATTCTATGCGGTATTTGGGTACAATTTCAATTTGTTTCACCTTTTATTTTTAAAAATCGCGATTTCTCAACCGGGTGTCACTGAATCAAAACAACTAAAGTATCGTTTGGTAGCTCAATTAATGGGCTAATGTATGATACACTTCCTGGCTGATTCCTGAAAGCCGGGTCAGTGCTGCTTGCAGGTCTAGTTATTATTATTTTTTTCCGCTGCAGCCTATTTCTCCATGATCGGAAACAGATATCGATCTGGAACTAAATTTTCTATTGGGAAACCATATGGTGGCTACTCCTTAAAACAATTTTGAAACTTCTGCGCAGACCGGAAGTGGCCGAATTTCGTGCGGTGCATACAAATTAAAAAACGGCCGTAGCTTCGTCAATTCTGTACCTATTTTCATACAATTGATATTTTCAGAAACCCTGAGTCGTTTCTCGGACGATAGCAGTTGAAAATTTCGAAATTTCGAAACTTCGTCGCTGACTTCTAGCGTTCGAAAAATGAAAAATTTTGTTTAAAACACAATTTTTGTTATTTTTCAAAATTTTCAAATTTGACCTACATTTTTGGATACCTGAAGACCATCCGATACCAGAAATATACGTTTAATTCCGAGTTATCGCCCTTTATTTTTCGATTTTTTTCGAATTTTCTGCCCAACCCTTATATTTTTTGGAAAGGATAAATCGATAGTTCTGAAATTCCTGGAACATAAAGCTATATAGCCAGACCGCTGCATAAAGCAATTTCAAAAACGATCCGGAAACCGGAAGTAGTCGAAATAATGATAGATATTTCGAAAAAAATGCAAAAAATGGGTGTTTTGGGGAAAAACTTGATTTCTCCGTCCAGTATCAATGGATTAAACGGATTAAACTTTCGTTGAGTGGCCCGAGGAATGGACTGTCGAATGATGCCCAATTTATACGGATACTGTTACCAAGCAGCAAAAATTCAACATAATGGTTTGAAACGTCTAACGTAAACCTTTTCAAATGAAACTTCGATTTAAAAATATTTTCAAACCCTCTGGACAAGTAAAATAGGATGTAATGGATAATTTACACAACAGGTAGGACACTTAAACATCTAGTACATAGATAGAGATATTATTTATTTTCTGGAGCTTTCAAGCCAGCAAGAGTGTTATTGTCCCTTTAAGTTCATCAGGAAATATTTAAGATATTCAAGGGTGAGATTCAGGACCCTTAAAACGAATGCCGTTCTTTTTGTTCTTCACCTGTGTTCAAAAGAAATAATCCCACCAATTCTCTAACCAAATAATTAACACAAGACGGAAACAAAATAACGGACTATGGGCGTATTTATGTTTGTAAACGCCTAAACTCATTATTGGGTCCGAGAGCAATAGCTTATTCATACAACTGTCGTAACAGAGCCAAACACCGTTACGATAGACAAGCCTTGCTTCGGCCCCCTTATATGAAATGATATATCCCGTTATGTGACGTAATTAGCTTCCATTTTTGTATTTCTCGATGTCAAAGTTTGTGACGAGTTCAATTTAACAAGAGAGAACTTTTTTATTAGCCTGGATATTTAGTTGTACAATGGTAGGATGACCCGTGCACTTTACAGAAAGTTGGTCTCGACACGGCTAAATGTGCACGCTTCAGTTGCGTGTCTCGAACTGATTTCTGACTACCCCGCACTCGCTTTGAGTCGATAAATAGCCATGGCACGTGCAATTCTCTACAAATATATCAACTATTACAGCCGTAAAAAATCTATTGTTGACGATTTTGAATAGCAGTAAAATTTAGCTTCTTGGTTATTACAGCATCTTTAGTAATTACGTTTGTTTTATTTTTTAAATTGCTTTATCATTAACTGTACCGTTAAGAGCGGCATCTTTTGGTTTAGTACAAATACTATCTCTGAATCACTTTCTTTAGCAGGAACATGATACTAGCAGTAGTTTCATTTTACTTTTACAAGTTTCTTAAAACAATTGTTGAGTTGTCTAAAGTGCTTATTTCTAAATTCAATTTCTTGTTCTAGCTTTCTGTTATGTTTCGTAAAAAAGTAGTCTTGATTATCCCGACCTGTCAATCAGACGTAGAATGGTCGATAGACTGGTTAAGCGAGACTAATTTCAAAACAAGGGCACGTAACCTATCTTTTACTCAAAAGTGTCTGGATGTTATGGACGCAACTTGGAACCAGTTTTCAGTCTATTATTTATAGATGATTAATGGTCATAGCTTATTAAGTACAACATGATCGTTTATTTAGTGACTATAATTGTGTGAAACTGATTCGAGGCTTGTCATATATATAAATATTGTGGCGTAATTGTCGAGATATTTGGAGATATTTATTTATGGTGGGTCACCCTAACAATGGATTTTATTTAACCGGAGGTAATTTCAAACACACAGGTAAATTTATAATAAACAAAGTAGAGTAGTTTGTTCATAATCGATGAAATCCGTTTAAAATTTATGACGGTTAAGACAGTAGCATACTTATTCAACAAGGACGTTACTCAAATATCTATTTTAGTCTTAGTATTCATTTTATTCGTGCAAACCAGTGAGGTGTTACGATAGAAATAAATGTTTATACAACCGTCTTCACGCAAGGTACCCACTTTCACGATTCACGCTAAGTTCTGTCCCTAAAACATTTATCGAGCCCAGTACGCCTATGATAACGTCGATGTGTTATGTAAATATAAATGACATTACCAACTAAAACATTGTTCAATAAAATTGAATAAATTATACGCTTGTATGTGTTAACTGACTTTGGAGATTTTTAAAGGCTCAATACCACTCTAGTTGTAACTGAATAATATGTCCTAATCTTTATTCTGGTCAACAAATTGTACTATTTTACAATATTCCAATTAATTGGTGATACAAATTTTATCTTAACACGCCTAATTCAAAAAATTGGAAAAATTCAACTAAATGATCTAAAGAGCCTAACGTAAACCTTTTCAAATGTGACTTGGATTTAAAAATATTTTCGAACCCTCTGGACAAGTAAAATAGGATTTAATAGATAATTTACACAACAGGTAGGGCACTTAAACACCTAGTACTTAGAATAAGGCTATTATTTATTCTCTAGAGCTGTCAAGCCAGCAAGAGTGTTATTGTCCCATTAAAGCCTCGTTTTTACTTTTCAAGTGTGAGCTGATGAAAGTATGTTTAATGGTTATGGCGATTCAGTGCACGTAAAATATCCCCTTGTAGATATAGGTGGATGAAGAGCACAGTAAAATTCTCCCACTCGCATAGCACGTGAAACCAAACAAACAAAATGAGTGTAAAGCTGCATTTCCGTACCGTAGACATAGCACACGACAGGTTGTGTATCCTTTTATGCGGTTATTCAAGACGAAGGCCCCTCTTTTCAACATGACACTGGCATTGTCAAGGTTCGTAAAAGAAGAAAAAAACTATTTTTAGCTTTTTCCCGTGCGGGTTACCCAAACTGTGTTTCCTTATGTCCGTTTACGGACACGGTTCCGCATGCGTTTCCGTACCGAACGCTACCTGGTCCGTTTCGAAAAACCGTACCGGACGCCGCATACAGAACCGTATCCACACCCGCACATAAGGAAACACTCTTACTAAAATTCTATGAAAGTGTTTTTTTCCGTATCCGCAACCGGACCGGAGCCGGACCGGATCCGTACTAAAGGAAATGCAGCTTTAGTTAGTCCCCAATGAGTCCGGGCGGAGTAGAACAGTAGGACGTTAAACCCTTTTCATTATAAAGTGCCGACAAGACAATTAACTTGTTTCCATTATTCAGTCGGCAATCAGTTGAAGGGATATTATTCAAGAGCTGAATCTGCCTATTGTAGATCTTTATGCCTTAAATGTTATATATAAATAATATAAGTAAAATTCAAGTATAAGAGAAAAAAACTCTCATAGTTATCAAACGAATCGTCAGGCCATTTTAACGCGTTACGCATTGTTACGCAATGACAATCGAGTCTACACTGTTTTTCTAATGCTAGTAACTTAGCTCAGAATGGAGTGATTTGACTGAAATTTTAAACAAATTCCTATTACATTATCCATGTTTTTAACTATTATAGCGAGAACTGTCAGCTGTGTATCTAAATCTTATATAATGCCCCTTTAAATTTGACATTGGCTAAAAGCGTCTCGTAATAGTAAGTGCAGCGGGGTCCCACTACGTACACGCAAACAAGCCTCATTAGAGACTTTTGGCAATCGGAATTTTCCCATCCGTATCACGTATCCGTATGGTATACGTGATACGTTGCGTCAATGAAGTTTTAGAGTTTTGGCAGATTTTCGCGTGGCTGAGCTGGGGTAAGTTCTATTACAGCATCACCACCTGTACTGGTCAAATGCCTAGCCTACAATTTCCCGGAGGGAGTAATGTCGCTCGACAGCCGCACGGCTATTAAAACATTTTTAATGTCGAATCTTATTAAAATCTTCGACTTCGACTCGACGTCAATTTTTGGTTTCACTCATGTATCATCGCAGCAAGTTCATACCCCGTTACCATAGAATAAAATAATTTACAGATTTGCAAGGTCCCGCCTCCCTAAAATTAGCACGTAGATCAACCAGCATGCACACAGATGGTAAAAATATGAAAATTCCGAGAAAAACCCATCAAAAATAATGATTAAATTCCAGTCGTTATCACGGTTAAAATCACATCAAATATACACCTTCGTGTTCCAGGATACACATAGATTCATAAAAACGCTATGATACAACATTTCAGCGTCTAAAAGTAGCAAAAAAGACGGTAAAAAGACGACGATGTTATACGGACCTTAATCGTATGAAAGCTTTTCGATACGAGCTGCCGTATGCGTGTGCCGTATCACGTATGAGAAATACACACACATTGATGACGTCACACGCAAAATCCATACGGATACGCGATACGGACCAGGAAAGTACGCTTGCCAAAAGTCTCTATTAATTACACAGGTTTCACTCAAAATGAAAAACAAATACAAGAGAGCCCAAAGAAAAAAAAAAGTTTCCAAAAAGCAGCTTATCCAAATATAGCATGGATATTGATCCCATTTGATAAGAGGGTTCCTCAAAGAATTTCATTTCTATCATATTCACAAGCTGGAAACTAACGCCAATAACAAACAGCAAACTAGCTCGTTCGTTACTATCCTATAGAACAGTGATTCTATACACAAGCACACAGGTGTGCCGAAGATCTTCCTAAGTGTGGCGCGAAATTTTGAACGGCACATTAAGAAAATGCGAAAAACCATCTGATCGGCCTTGAATGTCTACCGATAAGTTCATAGCTGTGTATTTCTTTATTTAGTTTGGGTCATTCTATGTGTCTATGACTTGTCTCTGTCTATCATGATTGTATGCCGTCTGACTTAACATGTTTTTATTTTGCAAAAGTCAAATATTTTTCATATATATTTAGACAGGTGTGCCGCAATTTTTTCATGTGTCCGAAGGTGTGCCGTTGGCAAAAAAAGGTTGTGAACCACTGCTATAGAAAGGCAGCTTGTAAGAATCTATTTTCAAAGACCTTGATGTGTTATAAACCATAAAAAACCCACTCCCGGTCTGTATTCCCCACAGTAGTGCCTGTATTATATTAATAAATCCATATCTTGTAAATAACGAACAACAAACCAACCACATGTTGACTTCACGTCGTTGCGTTAACAAACCCATTTTAATTCAACCGTCTCAAAATAAATATATTTTTTTCTTCAGGAAACTGTTTTGATGGTAGATCCATGTAAGATGTTGGCTGTTGTGATCCTGGCTCTTTGTTTACCATCTGTGGCAGTTCAGGATGCGTGTTCAATCGGATTATGCAAGTGCGCACATCGTGTTGCTCGCTGTTCTAATACAAACCTTACCTACATTCCAAAATTTCCCGATAACACCATAGCAGTCTACTTTAAATATAATTATTTACCCCGTGTTACTCCAACTACAGTTTTAAACATTAGCAACACAAGAATATCAACCGTAAATCTACACCATAATGAAATTAAGAATATTGACGAATTTGTGTTTCAAAATTTATCGCATGTTTACTTATTGGATTTAACAGATAATCTACTCACTTCAGATTCGTTACGGAATTTATTCTCTAGTTTTCAGAGAAATAGCAATCTATCCAAGATAAGTCTCAGAGGAAATCGCTTAGAATATATTCCACATAATGTTTTCGTTGACTTTAAATCCGCGGAAAAGATAACCTTGAATTTATCTCAGAATAGAATCAAGCTACTTAATATGACAGTGTTTAACGAAATAGAAAAATTGCAAATATTGGACGTTTCGAATAACAAAATATCCACCGCCATACCGGGTGTTAGCCACCATCTGCAACACCTCTCTATTTCTAATAATAGTTTGACTGTTTTACCAAACTTTTGTCTTCGTCGAAACTCCTTTCCAGAGTTAACAACATTGCAACTACAAAGCAACAAGATTGGTAATTTTGTTCCGAAATATTTTAATTGTTTGGAAAAGTTAAAACACCTCTCTATTTCTAATAACAGTTTGGCTGCTTTGCCAAACTTTTGTTATCGTCGGAACCTCTTTCCAGAGATAATGAAATTGCAACTACAACGCAACATAATTGGTACTTTCGTTCCAGAACATCTAAACTGCTTGGAAAAGCTTAAAATCTTGGATGTGAGTTCAAACTACATTGACTCATTAAAAACTGATTATTTTCATTCTTTCAAGTCTCTTAGCTCGTTGTCTATCTCAGAACAGGGTAGAACATTTTATATAGAGGAACGTGCGTTCAACAACAGCAAACTGCTAAGTCTAGACCTATCAAAGAACACATTGACTACTAACCGCCTGCATGAACATGCATTTTGTGGATTGGATCGGTTACTAAAACTAGATCTGTCTAAAAGTAATTTCTTTAAAATGGAGGAAAAACTAAATAAAACGCTAGCCCCTCTGACATCTCTTGAAGTATTGATGCTGTTGGATTGTAATTTACAGAACCTACCTACTGTTACCAGACATTATCATAATCTTACTTATTTAGATGTTGGCTGGAATCTGATTAAATCCTGGCCAACTGAGTTCTTTGAAAGGAACATTAAATTGACAGAATTAAATGCAGCCCATAATTTAATTCAGACTGTTACAAGTAAAATGCTGCCTGAAGTGTTTATGACAAGATTGAAAAAAATATCTTTAAATGATAATCCGCTCGTATGTAAGTGTGAATTGGTTTGGTTGATTCAGTGGATTCATAAGGAACCATCCAAGTTTTGGGATTATCCGGACGGCTATAGATATCTGAATATAACGGAGAGAATTTGTTTGAATAACACCGGAGCGTTTATCTCTGTGACAACAGTAACATGTTTTTTTATCTGTGTTATTTTGATCGCTTCTGTTATCAACAAATATATCTGGCATATTAAATATCATATTTATATGTGGAGATACAGACCGAAACAGCTGCTGGATATTGCAGAGAAACACTTTGCTCATGACGCCTTTGTAGCTTACTGTGTACAAGATGGGGACTGGGTTTTACAGGATCTTCTACCTATCGTGGAAGAAGGCGAACACATTAAATTGTGTATCCACGAAAGAGATTTTCTTGGTGGACAACTGGTCATTGATAATATTCTACAACACATGGAAAACAGTCGTAAAGTTCTTGTTGTTTTGTCCAATGATTTTGCTAGAAGTAAATGGTGTCAATTTGAAATGAGTTTAGCTCAGAAATTGGTTATAGATACGAGTATAGAGTCTATAGTAGTAGTATTATTAGAGGATATAGAAGCAGTTAATATGAGTAAATCACTGAACGCTCTATTGAAAACTACTACTTATATCAAATGGCAAGATAATGACAACAAAGATATATTTTGGCAAATGGTAAAAACATCGCTGAAACGTCAATATGAATTATAATAAGATTAAAGTACATGAATCTGTTTACCGCAGTCGTTTCATGGTCCGTAGTTCAAACGCTACAAGAACCCCACCCAACCCAATCTGAGACTGTATCCATTCCTCATGTTGGAATGTGAAATGGAATATCACTTGTTAACTGAATTTGTACACCACGAATGTTTTGGTTTGATATTATTACTAGAAGTTTAAGTTCGACCAATCTGACATCCTCCTGTAGACAATATCAATCTTTTGATGGGCCTCTTTTTAACCTGATTAAATCCAACCAGGTAGATAATCTACAGTTGATATTTTCATAGTATTTTCGGAATTAAACAGGCATTATGCAAGAGCTAAATCTGCTTATTTAGGCCTTTCTTTAGACCTGAAATGTTGTATAAATTATTAATTAAACATTAATTAACTTACCCAAGCCATAATCAACTCTCGATTCCATCGGATGGCTGCGATATAAGTAGATTTAAATACGTTTTGTGGTCGATGCGGTTACTGTAACAATGGATAATCGAGACTCTGCTTACGGTAGTAATTGCAATCGGGGCTATGCTATATTTGTATCGCCGATATCTAGGCTCGGTGTGAAGTAATTTGACTTCTTTTCATTGTCCTTGTTTTAACTATTATTGCGACAACTGTCAGATCTTTATCTAATCTTACCTAATGCAGCTATAAATGTTAACATTTCAATTTTAGAACATTTGGCGTGGATTATAATGTGAAAAATGTAAATGAAAATAAGATATTGTTCGAAAAGACAAAATGTATGTACGACATAGTGTGGCAAAGCTAGTTTTATTTTGTTAGTATTGTTTTATTTATAGTCTGTAGACGCCTAAATAGTCGAGACTAATAACAGCTATAATTAGATTTGGGTCACTGTATTTATATATATAGTGAGGGACTGGATATTTGATAATATGTTACACTTATGAATATGGATCCAGCTCATCGATTATTTCTACGCCGTCACCCACGATACAAGGGTTAAAGCTAGTTTAGTCTCCCCACCCCACCCCAGCCCCACCCCCATTTGCATGGCGATCTTTGTTGCATTTTTGGTGTAGATTTGAACAAAAAGATTTGAATATGCATTTTCTGCCAGGTATTGGTGAATATTCATGATTTTGAGGCGGAAGGATTCAAGAGTTAAGAGGTTGGCCAGGTTGAAGTGTAGGGTGGAAAATTGCCTGTTGATTTATCTCTTCTTCTAGTTTGTGTATCTCAAGTTTTCATGATGAACACAACACGTGCTTTTGGGCAAGAGATTTCCACATGTTGCTCCATCAGTGGTAGAAAGCATTCTACCCTACGACAATTTGGGAAAAGTTAGACCGGTCTAAGAGACAAGAATTAACGTTAAAGTCAACGTGGAAATCACTGGTGATCTGTAGTCATATTATTAGTATTATTATCCCCATTTACTTAAATAGCTGAATTTGAATGAATAGCAAATCCTACGATATATTTAACGTAACTAACATGTTCTTTTGTATGTCAACTTTATCATAAATCACATTGTGCCCATCTGTTTAATAATGTTGAATTTATATTGTTGACAATGCATACTTTGTTTACTTAAGGCGCGTATAGTTTATAATTTTGCATGACCAGGGAATGAAAACTCAGATTCGTTGCCATCCTTTCGAGTCGGCCACGCAAACGTGTTAACCTGCACTAGTACCCTGGTTCAGTTTTTCTCACTGGGATATCCGTCTCTCGTGGGCATCATAGGTTTCCCCCGTGGATCATATTCCGTTCTACTCCACTATACCCCACAGGCGCCTGTAACGTGGATAATATTTCAAAAGTAACGTTAGGCCTAAGCTATATGATTATAAGTGTAGTGTCTAAAGTCTGTTACGACCATATGGTCTGAATCCGATTTCTAATTCAAGGCCAAATCACTCGCCTAAAACCGATTCTCTTTCAGTCCATATAATAATACCAATGTGAAAATAACCTGGGTTAATCCATATGATTTCAAATTATCTGCTATGACCTTGATTGTAGCTTGAGACTACGAACCAATCAAAAAAATAGTTTACAAACCAGTCTTACTAATGAAACGGCTTTCGTTTCGCTTTTGTTTTTTTAAGGGTAAATAAACCCAATCATGACCATTTACTGAATGATTTATGTAAATAATGTATATATTTCTAATTCATTTATATTTTATTGTATTATCAAAATCTGTAGTGTGTTTTACTCATTTCAAATATGTATAACGTGTATATGTTTCACTTTTGTTATAATTAATACTATTCGTTCTTTGTCTGAAATGTTTCTAAACTATTACCATTCTGTTATGTTTATAATTATTATAGATATACTTGGTAATATAATTTGGTGGCGTGTGATGGTGTTTTACCTAAATAAGTGGTTCGGTTCAATCGCTGGGGGTACTCTCTCTGATACTCGAGTATAAAGGATGAGTTTTTTGGGGGGTTTTTATTACAAAAACGAGGGGGGTTGGGATGGTCTAGGGTGTCACGCTTCGACCTCTAGCTGGCCGGTCACCTCTGGCTTGCGGTTGTGGTTTCGATCCCTGGTGTGAGCGTATGTGGCATGGAGATAGGGGCGCCTTCTCAACCTCGTGGGTTTACTCCAGTTTCCTCCCACAGGAAAGACCCCTGCGCGTGCGCTAAGATAATGAAAATAACAAAAAGACAACTTGTCTGCGATATCACCTTCGGTGGAAGCGGACGTTAAACACTAACAACAACAACAACAACATTACAAAAACGCCAAATTCAGATATCATTCTCAATAAAACTCTTGAATCTACATATGTAAATATCTGTCTGGTCTGCGTTAATATATAATATAAATATTGTAATTTGATGTTAATAAATACGCATTTAGCATAATTTGGTCTTATATCATTTTGCTTGGGGACACTTGAGGAGAATCGGGCTACCTTCTGGCTTTTCCTAACCTCATCTCTTGAAGGGGAGCATTTGCGCTTCCCTTAGTTTACCCGATGAGACTTATTTCCCTTCGCCAACCTCCTTTGCCATTAACGATTTATGGGATTGGTCGATGAAAATAGCATAATCATCGAGGACGGATAACTTGAATACGTGTCCCCCCCCCCCTCATGGGTTAGTGGAATAGAACGGAATGAGACTACTAGGGATACCGAGGATGTATCCAGGGTCGAAGATGTTACACCCATAGTTCTTGATAAACACTTCCTGAAGGTTATATCTATTTCGTAAGGTCAACTTCAGCTTTTAAAGGGACAATAACACTCTTGCTGGCTTGACAGCTCCAGAAAATAAAACATAGCCTTGTTCTAAGTACTACATGTGTTAGTGTCTTACCTGTTGTGTAAATTATCCATTAAATCCTATTTTACTTGTCCAGAGGGTTCAAAAATATTTTTAAATCCAAGTCACATTTGAAAAGCTTTACGTCAGACTTTTCAAATCATTTAGTTGAATTTTTCCAATTTTTTAAATTAGGTGTGTTAAGATGAAATTTGTATCATCAATTAATTGGAATAATGTAAAATAGTACAATTTGTTGACCAGAATAAAGATTGGGACATATTATTCAGTTACAACAGGAGTGGTATTGAGCCTTTAAACCCCTGAAGATCGCAATATTGGTGATTAAGCATACATCGTCATGGATCACTTAAAAGTGGTGGCTTTTATATAATTGTATTTATTGACCCTGAAAATACAGATTGCAACACCAAGATTGTGATCCTAATGAAGCTGGGATAATGGCAGATATAGGTTTTTACAGACACGGAAGCTCCGAAGATCCAAGATGGCAACCATAATATATTTGGTGCTTTCGAAAAATTGGAAAGCTAGGTCAATGGGTAGCATCTAGAAAAAAAAGAGCCACTTTATCCGGAACTTCCAGGGCAACTTGCTAAGCTGACTGACTTAATAGTTTTAACAATCCAGACAACATTTGTCTTTTTTTAACCAAAAGTGATAAGGACCCCTTTTTCTTAGCCATGTTTGCTTAAACAAAGGGGAGCCACGGTGGCTAAGTGAGTAAGACGCTGACTCGCTAGCCTGGAGGTCGCGATTTTGACCCGGGTGTTGGCCGAGAAAGTTCAGCGTGATTTTCCGGCGTGATTTCCCCTTTTCAGTGGTGCAGGACAGAGGGCCTGTTGGTATCCTTCTAGAAACATCAACGCTGATTGGTTTATCAGAATGTCTGACGTCACATGTCAAAAGCCACTCGAATGACCCCTGACGCGACCTCCCAATACAACTGGTCAGATCTTCATGTATTAGAGGCCATCGAAAGTATAAACGAAATATAGATCTGTATTTTAATCTGATTGAGTTAGCAAGTGATTTACATTGTTGTGTATGTCTGCATATTGCAAGCCTTTCTGTTATATAAATTATTAATTAGACATTTATATATTTTAATTTAAAAGTGGATAATCGAGGCTTTACTTGTTGTCATAGCAATAATAGCAATGGTAACCGAGACTACACTATTCTGATCAACATTCATAACTTCGTAGGAATAATGTATTTTGACTGAAATTTTCAATTTTCAGTATATTTCCGTTTCATTATCTATTTTAAAATTATTGTACCGAGAACTGCTAGTTCTTTATCTAAATCTTACATACTGCACCTTTAAAATATTTTTTAATACTGTTGACCTTCTATTCCGGATATTCATATCAGTTATGTTGTAGTTGTGTAAGCGAAAGGGCTTAAAGTATATTATCGCTCGTAATTTGGCAATATATGGGACAACTAATACGACTAGACGTATTTGATTTGGGCAAAAGTAAGTATATTACATCTCGTAATATGGCAATATATGGGACAAATAATACGATTAGACGTATTTGATTTGGGCAAAAGTAAAATTGGTCATTTCATTGGATTTTATATGTTGAATTGAAACTTTTGTGGGATGAGAGTGAAAGAGAGAGAAATGGGGTTTAACGTTCACGCGACACAAAGTAGGTCATTACGGGACTAACATATCGTTCAATTTTATTTCAATAATTTGCTTTCGTGAAGGGGTCTTTAGCAGTGGGAGGAAACCGGGGGACCCAGGAAAAACCCACGAAGTTGGACCCTACTCCTTGTCACGGTCAAAAGGAGAATCGAAACCATGACACCTGACTCTATGACAGACCTTCCGAGCCAACGTGCACGCGCTAACCATTCGGCCACCTAAGCCCTCTTTTGTGAGGTGAAAATTTGTCTTTGAACATATCACTTCCATAGGCGTACGAGTCGGGGGGAGGAGGGGTAAGGGTGTCAGCTATCCCACTAAAGTTCGGTCCGACGGGTAAAGTGTGCAAAATAAAATGCCCGAAATCAATAGCAGGAAAACGCGTTTCAAAAACTTCTCCCGACGATCTCGTGTCCGTTGACTCTTAACGATTGATTAGTTGATTGGAATCCGAGTCTACCGCCTAAGTTAGGCTATATTAGATCACTTTGAAGTTGCTGTATTCAAGGGCTGGAATAGCAGGAAAACGCGTTTATAATCTTTCTTAAGGGGAGGAGGGGGGGCGCTGTACATGGTACCTTTCCCCTCTCGCAGACGACCGGTATCCGAAATCTTTTTGCGCTTTAAAGGTTCTGCCACCCACCCCCCTTAACATTGATCAAACCCGTACGCCTATGCAACACGGGACCATTTTATATATAAACTTATCTGATATTTATACATTTATCTTGGTAAGAGGAGTCCGGTGAAACATCCTTCATAAAAGGCTACTGGGCCCTGTTTCACAAAAACTTAAATCTCCTTAAAATCGCATTTCAGGTTCTGCCTCCCGCCCCCTTAACATTCATGGAGTCCGTACGCCTATAACAACGTCGATAGATAACACAAGTGTTGTGGAATGTCAATATAAATGACATTGTAAGCAAACTAAAACATGGTTCAATTGTAAATTATACTCTTCTATATGTTAAAGATGGGTTCCCAGAAAAGGATTTATCGGGTGGTTATTTCCAATAAAAGTATGGTAATTTTGGTATATATGGAAAGTAGAGATATCCAATCTTACTAGAAAAATACTGGATTCCCCGAAAAAAACTTATGGAGCGTATACAGGACAAAAATGTAAGGGTTCCCCTAATCAACAGCCAGACGATTAGGAATTTCTGCACGCGTGATGTCAAAGGTCACAGGCGAAAATTGAGAGCTTGATGTACAACTTTAAGAAGAGTTAGACGTACAACACTTTCTGAGATAACTTTTTAATTGAGAGTCGATAAAAGTATGTTTAATGGTTATGGTGATTCAGTGCACGTAAAATATCCCCTTGTAGATATAGTTGAATGAAGAGTAACCGAGAACGCCAGAGTAAAATCCCCCACTCGCATTGCACGTGAAACCATAGAAACAAAATGAGTGTAAGTTAGCCTGCAATGAGCAGTAGGACGTCAAACCCCATTTCATTTCTTTATCTCTGAAATGAGCCAAGTATAACGAGACATTTAACCACGTTCCATTATTCAATTGGCAAACAGTTAAATTAGCCATTCGCTATAAGTAGACGGTATAATGAAAACTTCTCCTAATAGTACGTGCAGGAGGACCGCACACAGACAACCCCTCTAAGTCACACCAAACTAACTACCACAGGCTTCACTGAAAATGAAAAAAAAAATAAACGACAGCCTCACAAATTTGATAAAGGGATCCTCTGATCTCTATCGTGTTCATAAGCTTGAAAAATCCTTTAAAAACTGAAGCATCTATCACGTGTACAGGGTTTCGGGTAAAAGGGGTGGGGTAACTCCGGAACAGAAGGTTGCAGACGACTGAATATTTAGAGCTATCCTCATCTCATGACTATAATTTGCACATCAGATTTGATCCAAACCTATTAAAGACTTCAATCTCTATCATGTTCACAAGTTTTTTGTAAAAGGGAGCGTCGTAGCTTTGGAAAGCTGAATAGCAATAAGGTTTTACACCGAATTTGAAAAATCCGTTTACAAACTGTTGTCCAACGACCTGGATGGTGGAGATATGAAGGCCGTTAAACCCCATTTCATTTCATCTGTATCATCCGCCTGAAAATAAATATTTATTTCTTCAGGGAACTGTTTTGATGGTAGATCCATGTAAGATGTTGGCTGTTGTGATCATTGCTCTTTGTTTTCCATCTGTGGCAGTTCAGGATGCGTGTTCAACCGGACTATGCAAGTGCGCAGATCAGATTGCTCGCTGTTATAATACAAACCTTACCTACATTCCAAAATTTCCCAGTAACACTATAGCAGTCTACTTAAAGTATAATTATTTACCTTATATCAGCCCAGCTACAGTTTTAAACATAAGCAACACAAAAATATCAAGCATAACTCTACACCATAATGAAATTCGGTATATTGACGAAAATGTGTTTCAAAATCTATCGCAGGTTTACTTATTGGATTTAACAGATAATCTACTCACTTCAGATTCGTTGCGGAATTTATTCTCTAGTTTTCAGAGAAATAGCAAACTCTCCAAGATTTCCCTCAGTAGGAATCTTTTAGAAGTTATTCCACATGATACTTTTCTTGACTTTAAATCCACGGAAAGGATAACCTTGGATTTATCTCAGAATAGAATCAAACTAATTAATATGACAGTATTTAACGAAATAGAAAAATTGCAAAAATTAGATGTTTCGCATAACGATATCTCGAGCGTCATAACGGGCGTTAGCCACCATCTGCAACACCTCTCTATTTCTAATAACAATTTGGTTGCTTTACCAAACCTTTGTCTTAGCCAGAACTCCTTTCCAGATTTAACAAAATTGCTACTACAAAGCAACATGATTGGTAATTTCGTTCCGGAATATATAAACTGCTTGGAAAAGCTTGAAGTCCTGGATGTGAGTTTAAACGCCATTGACTCATTAAAAACAGATTATTTTCATTCATTCAAGTCTCTTAGTTCGTTGTCTATCGCAGGACAGAGTAGAACATTTTATATACACGAACGTGCGTTCAACAACAGCAAACTGCTAATTTTAGACCTAGCAAAGAACATTTTGACTACTAACCGCCTGGATGAACATGCATTTTATGGATTAGATCGGTTAGAAAAAATAAATTTGGCTGAAAATAATTTTTTTAAAATGGAGGATAAACTAAGTGAAACGATAGCTCCTCTGAAATCACTTAAACAGTTATTTTTGTTGGGTTGTAAGTTACAGAAAATACCTACTGCCATCCGATATTATCATAATCTTACTTATTTAGATGTTAGCTGGAATCTGATTAAATCCTGGCCAAATAATTTCTTTGAAAGAAACATTAAATTAAAAAACTTTAACGCAGGTCATAATTTAATTCAGACTGTTACAAGTAAAATGTTGCCTGAAGTGTTTATGACAAGATTGAAAATAATATCTTTAAATGATAATCCGCTCGTATGTAAGTGTGAATTGGTTTGGTTGATTCAGTGGATTCATAGGGAACCAAACAAGTTTTGGGATTATCCGGACGGCTATAGATGTCTGAATATAACAGAGAGAATTTGTTTGAATAACACCGGAGCGTTTATCTCTGTGACAACAGTAACATGTTTTTTTATCTGTGTTATTTTGATCGCTTCTGTTATCAACAAATATATCTGGCATATTAAATATCATATTTATATGTGGAGATACAGACCGAAACAGCTGCTGGATATTGCAGAGAAACACTTTGCTCATGACGCCTTTGTTGCTTACTGTATAGAAGATGGAGACTGGGTTTTACATGATCTTCTACCTATCGTGGAAGAAGGTGAAAACATTAAGTTGTGTATCCACGAAAGAGATTTTCTTGGTGGACAACTGATCATTGATAATATTGTACAACACATGGAAGACAGTCGGAAAGTTCTTGTTATTTTGTCCAATGATTTTGCTAGAAGTAAATGGTGTCAATTTGAAATGAGTTTAGCTCAGAAATTGGTTATAGATACGAGTATAGAGTCTATAGTAGTAGTATTACTAGAGGATATTGAAGCAGTTAATATGAGTAAACCACTGAACGCTCTATTGAAAACTACTACTTATATCAAATGGCAAGATAATGACAACAAAGATATATTTTGGCAAATGTTAAAAACATCGCTGAAACGTCAATATGAATTATAATAAGATTAAAGGACATTGATCTGTTTACCGCAGTCGTTTCATGGTCGGTAGTTCAAACGCTACAAGAACCCCACTCAACCCAATCTGAGACTGTATCCATTCCTCATGTTGGAATGTGAAATGGCATATCACTTGTTAACTGATTTTATACACTAAGAATGTCTTCGGTTTGATATTATTACTAGAAGTTTAAGTTCGACCAATCAAAATCATGAATATTTACCAAAACCTGGCAGAAGATGTTAATTCAAACCCTCTTCGCCCAGTCTAGACCAAACACTCAACAAAAATGGGCATACAAAAGGAGAGAAAAGAGACAGAGAGAGAATTGCTATAAATAGACGGTACCGAAATGGTGAAATTTGATGATGGTCTGCCTCCATCTGTGGTCCTATTATTAGGCTTTCTGAAAGACTATTGTTTTTACTAAAATTATTATTAGGCTTTCAGACTTTCGTCTGAAAGCCTATTGTGATTACTAAAATTATTATTATTTCGACTTTGTCTGAAAGACTATTGTTTTTACTAAAATTATTATTAGTCTTTCAGACTTTGTCTGAAAGCCTATTGTTTTTACTAAAATTATTATTTGTCTGAAAGCCTATTGTGATTACTAAAATTATTAGGGTTTCACACTGCGTAGCTTGTGTGAAACACTATTGTTTTTGTTAAAATTATTATTCTTATTATTATTATTCTTCTTTTGTTTTGAGTAGATCTCAGCAACTGATTGTCGGATCGTTACGATTTCTTCGGTTTTATCGGAAAAGTGGGTGTGACTTAGAGGATAAAGCTATTTTGAACGTTCTGCGACAATGCGAAATGTCCGAAATCACCGAAGCTATCGTTTTTAGAAATATTGCAGTAATTTGAACAATAATTATTGGATTTTAACTTTCGATGCATTTTGGCATAGCCGGAGACGGGGCACATAGCTACGCTACTTTTGATTTTTGATTTTCGGCAAATCTTCGCAGATATTAGGCGCTAAACTTAGAAAATTTAAATTTTTACAAAAAACTTTTTTATTTATGAATATTTTTTAGTCGTGTTTTACACAAATATAACGAGTCCTCTGACTTGGGCAAAAATGTGAAAATTTTTTGTCTCGGTAATTTTCCTTGGCCCCTATTGGCTAATTCAGTTTTTCAGTCCTAGATTAATTATTTATTGTTCGATTTGTATAAAACAAAGTTCATATGCTCCGTTGTCTCAATTGTCATTTTTTTTGTTACCAATAGTGTTATCTGTCGGCACCGGAAGTGGCGTAAATTGACAAAAAACTACAATTTTGACAGTTAGGTACCATTTTTCGAAAGCAAATATTATTTTTTTCAAATCTGGTATAACTGAAATTGTGCGCCCTTTAAAGGCGCACAAAATGTTGGAACCAGTTTTTTTAATTTCGATTCCGTTTTCGGGCTATTTCGATTAAAAGGTGAAAAAAGGTGTAAAATTAAGCTATTTACAACCCATCCAGCGTTTTCATATTTTAAAATATTACTTCGTAACTTTCATAAACTCGTAGCAATAATCTATACGGAGAGAATGTATGTGAAAATTAATTTGTAATATGCGCAGTTGCCGAGAAATGGGCAATTTTGCATGAGTCACTTTTTACGCTAGTTTGCCTGTAAAAGAGTCAATTATTATTCGATTTTCATAAAAGTGACACCATTTGATGTGTAATGTCAATTTTAACTAGGTCAAACCAATTTAACATTTTCAATATCACCGGAAATGACGTAATTTGGGCAAAAATTGTATTTATAGCCTTCGAAACCAGTAATTTATTTAAATGAGTCATATTTGTTATTTGTTTAAAATTTTGATATTTGATTCAAATCAACTAATACAATGAACCCTTACGATCATATAGATATCACAAAATGGTTTCTAACTTGTTCAGTTGCGGAGAAATAGGCAATTTTCAACAGGTCACTTTTTAAGGTTTTTTGTCAATAAAAGTGTCAATTATTATTCGAATTTCATGAAATTTTCACTGTGTGATACATAATGCCATTTACGATTTCATACAAGTAATTTAAGATTTTCATTATCACCGGAAGTAACGTCATTTTGGCAAAAACTGTATTTTTAGCCTTCAAAACAGATATTTTATTCAAATGAATCAGATTTGTAATGTTTTTAAAATTATGATATTTGATCCCAATCAACAAATTTTGGCAAAAACTGTATTTTTAGCCTTCAAAACAGATATTTTATTCAAATGAATCAGATTTGTAATGTTTTTAAAATTATGATATTTGATTCCAATCAACAAATAGAATGAACTCATTCGATCATACAGATACATAAAATTTTCACCATGTGATGATGCTATTTCTGATTTCATAAACCAATTTAACATTTTAATTATCACCGGAGGTAATGTAATTTTGACAGGATCACTGACATGTAGCAAATGAATTGATTGCTGGATTTGGTTGTTTCTGCGTCCATTTTATTTCATGTGTGCAATGCTTATGTGGAAACCTGTTTAACGGTTTCATTGGTACCGGAAGTGACATAAGTTCAAGGGTAACGTGGCACCGGTGAAACCCGTCATTACTGCTTCGCAGTTCTAGGTATTATTTATTATTATTTTATTTTTTTTGGTAGAGCCTATTTCCCAGTGCCTGTAACAGATACCGATATGGGACCTAATTTTCTATTGGGAAACCATGTGGTGGCTACTTGATAAACTATTTTTGAAACTTCTGCGCAGACCAAAAGTGGCCGAATTTTGTGCGGTGCATAAAAATTAAAAAACGGCCGTAGCTTCGTCTATTCTGTACCTATTTTCATACAAATAACATTTTCAGAAACCCTGAGTCTTTTCTCGGACGATAGCAGTTGAAAATTTCGAAATTTCGAAACTTCGTCGCTGACTTCTAGCCTTCGAATAATGAAAAATTTTGTTTAAAAGACAATTTTTGTTATTTTTCAAAATTTTCAAATTTGACCTACATTTTTGGATACCTGAAGACCATCCGATTCCAGAAATATAATTTTCATTCTGAGTTATCGCCCTTTATTTTTAGATTTTTTTCGAATTTTCTGCCCATTGCCCAACCCATATATTTTTGGGAAAGAATAAATCGATAGTTCTGAATGTCCTGGAACATAAAGCTATATAGTCAGACCGCTGCATAAAGCAATTTCAAAAACGATCCGTAAACCGGAAGTAGTCGAAATAATGATAGATATTTCGAAAAAAAACGCAAAAAATGGGTGTTTTGGGTAAAAAATCGATTTCTCCGTCCAGTATTAATGGATTAAACGAATTAAGCTTTCGTTGAGTGGCCCGAGGAATGGACTGTCGTATGATGCCCAATGTTTACGAATACTATGACCAAGCAGCAAAATATGACAAGCTGAAAATCAAGCATTTTCTGATTTGGGGCGTTTTTGGACGCCTGTATCTCGAAATCTTAACCGCAACTTTTTTTTTAACTTTCTCTATCGAGAGTCCATTCGATAGTCTTGTGAATTATGCCATCCAATAAGACTTTGAAATGTCTGGAATACGATAAAAAAGGGACTGAAAATCGAAAAAAGTCGAAAAATCGTGAAATTTTGCAAAATGCTCTATTACTTTATTATTTAAACAAATTTTTACAAAAAGATTACAGATTCGGATAGCTGACCTAATTACGATTCTAACGATGTATAATATGTATTGAGTTATTGAAATTTAATTTTCGATATTTTGACATTTTTGCATTTTTGGCACCTTTGAACATAGGATTTCTCAGGGTCATTTTATCTGATCAGATAATGTAATATATCATTACAGAGCCCTGCCGCTATTTAATTGCCCAAACTGGTTATTAAAACTATTCCGACAATAATCTCCATACCGGAAGTATTCAAAAAATGAAAAAAAAAAGGTTAAAAAATTGTCGCTCTTGCGAAAAGCTGGATTTCCCGGTCAGATATTACCGGACCAAAAGAAGTAAAGTGTCTTTAGATAGCCCCATTAATGAACTATTATATGGCATCTCAATGGTACGATTTCGATGGTTAGAAAATAAATTGTGGTACGCCGAAAATCTAGTATTTTCCGATTTTGGAGCCTTTTTAGACGTCTTTTTCTCGAAAACGACAACTCTGATTTTTTGAAACTTTTTTAACGCAGAGTCCTATCGGTAGTCTGTGGCGTCAATCCAAAAGGAAAAGGTTTGAAATAATATAAGGGGTCCAAAAATGGCCTCGATCTTTGAAAAAAGTTGAAAAATCGTTAAATTATTGAAAATGTTCTTTTATTTATCTTTTTACAAAAAACTACTGAATAGATGTTTCTGACACTTCTGTGACAGAAAGTTAAGTATCTAAACAAATTGTTAAAACTATCTCGACAATGATCCAAAAACTGGAAGTAGTCGAAAAAATATCCGATATTTTTGAGAAAAAAACGTAAAAAGTAAAAGAAGTGGTGATCTTGTGAAAAAGTGATTACTATGCTAGATTTCACCGAATCAAAACAACTAAAGTATCATTGTATATCCTGATCAATGGACGATTTTATGACATCTAAATGGTAAAAATTTGCTGGTTAGGCAATACATTATGGGACGCTGAAAATCTTCTATTTTCCTTTTTGGAGCCTATTCAGACGCTTTTATTTCGCAAACTACTCTTAATTCATTTCATAAACTTCTGTTACTTGGAGTCTTAGGTCGGTCTAGCCTCAATATATACTCATGTCCAAAAGAAAGTATACGCTGTGTATTTCATACTGCATCAACCAAAGTCGTTTTTCCATTCTATGCGGTATTTGGGTACAATTTCAATTTGTTTCACCTTTTATTTTTAAAAATCGCGATTTCTCAACCGGGTGTCACTGAATCAAAACAACTAAAGTATCGTTTGGTAGCTCAATTAATGGGCTAATGTATGATACACTTCCTGGCTGATTCCTGAAAGCCGGGTCAGTGCTGCTTGCAGGTCTAGTTATTATTATTTTTTTCCGCTGCAGCCTATTTCTCCATGATCGGAAACAGATATCGATCTGGAACTAAATTTTCTATTGGGAAACCATATGGTGGCTACTCCTTAAAACAATTTTGAAACTTCTGCGCAGACCGGAAGTGGCCGAATTTCGTGCGGTGCATACAAATTAAAAAACGGCCGTAGCTTCGTCAATTCTGTACCTATTTTCATACAATTGACATTTTCAGAAACCCTGAGTCGTTTCTCGGACGATAGCAGTTGAAAATTTCGAAATTTCGAAACTTCGTCGCTGACTTCTAGCGTTCGAAAAATGAAAAATTTTGTTTAAAACACAATTTTTGTTATTTTTCAAAATTTTCAAATTTGACCTACATTTTTGGATACCTGAAGACCATCCGATACCAGAAATATACGTTTAATTCCGAGTTATCGCCCTTTATTTTTCGATTTTTTTCGAATTTTCTGCCCAACCCTTATATTTTTTGGAAAGGATAAATCGATAGTTCTGAAATTCCTGGAACATAAAGCTATATAGCCAGACCGCTGCATAAAGCAATTTCAAAAACGATCCGGAAACCGGAAGTAGTCGAAATAATGATAGATATTTCGAAAAAAATGCAAAAAATGGGTGTTTTGGGGAAAAACTTGATTTCTCCGTCCAGTATCAATGGATTAAACGAATTAAACTTTCGTTGAGTGGCCCGAGGAATGGACTGTCGAATGATGCCCAATTTATACGGATACTGTTACCAAGCAGCAAAAATTCAACATAATGGTTTGAAACGTCTAACGTAAACCTTTTCAAATGAAACTTCGATTTAAAAATATTTTCAAACCCTCTGGACAAGTAAAATAGGATGTAATGGATAATTTACACAACAGGTAGGACACTTAAACATCTAGTACATAGATAGAGATATTATTTATTTTCTGGAGCTTTCAAGCCAGCAAGAGTGTTATTGTCCCTTTAAGTTCATCAGGAAATATTTAAGATATTCAAGGGTGAGATTCAGGACCCTTAAAACGAATGCCGTTCTTTTTGTTCTTCACCTGTGTTCAAAAGAAATAATCCCACCAATTCTCTAACCAAATAATTAACACAAGACGGAAACAAAATAACGGACTATGGGCGTATTTATGTTTGTAAACGCCTAAACTCATTATTGGGTCCGAGAGCAATAGCTTATTCATACAACTGTCGTAACAGAGCCAAACACCGTTACGATAGACAAGCCTTGCTTCGGCCCCCTTATATGAAATGATATATCCCGTTATGTGACGTAATTAGCTTCCATTTTTGTATTTCTCGATGTCAAAGTTTGTGACGAGTTCAATTTAACAAGAGAGAACTTTTTTATTAGCCTGGATATTTAGTTGTACAATGGTAGGATGACCCGTGCACTTTACAGAAAGTTGGTCTCGACACGGCTAAATGTGCACGCTTCAGTTGCGTGTCTCGAACTGATTTCTGACTACCCCGCACTCGCTTTGAGTCGATAAATAGCCATGGCACGTGCAATTCTCTACAAATATATCAACTATTACAGCCGTAAAAAATCTATTGTTGACGATTTTGAATAGCAGTAAAATTTAGCTTCTTGGTTATTACAGCATCTTTAGTAATTACGTTTGTTTTATTTTTTAAATTGCTTTATCATTAACTGTACCGTTAAGAGCGGCATCTTTTGGTTTAGTACAAATACTATCTCTGAATCACTTTCTTTAGCAGGAACATGATACTAGCAGTAGTTTCATTTTACTTTTACAAGTTTCTTAAAACAATTGTTGAGTTGTCTAAAGTGCTTATTTCTAAATTCAATTTCTTGTTCTAGCTTTCTGTTATGTTTCGTAAAAAAGTAGTCTTGATTATCCCGACCTGTCAATCAGACGTAGAATGGTCGATAGACTGGTTAAGCGAGACTAATTTCAAAACAAGGGCACGTAACCTATCTTTTACTCAAAAGTGTCTGGATGTTATGGACGCAACTTGGAACCAGTTTTCAGTCTATTATTTATAGATGATTAATGGTCATAGCTTATTAAGTACAACATGATCGTTTATTTAGTGACTATAATTGTGTGAAACTGATTCGAGGCTTGTCATATATATAAATATTGTGGCGTAATTGTCGAGATATTTGGAGATATTTATTTATGGTGGGTCACCCTAACAATGGATTTTATTTAACCGGAGGTAATTTCAAACACACAGGTAAATTTATAATAAACAAAGTAGAGTAGTTTGTTCATAATCGATGAAATCCGTTTAAAATTTATGACGGTTAAGACAGTAGCATACTTATTCAACAAGGACGTTACTCAAATATCTATTTTAGTCTTAGTATTCATTTTATTCGTGCAAACCAGTGAGGTGTTACGATAGAAATAAATGTTTATACAACCGTCTTCACGCAAGGTACCCACTTTCACGATTCACGCTAAGTTCTGTCCCTAAAACATTTATCGAGCCCAGTACGCCTATGATAACGTCGATGTGTTATGTAAATATAAATGACATTACCAACTAAAACATTGTTCAATAAAATTGAATAAATTATACTCTTGTATGTGTTAACTGACTTTGGAGATTTTTAAAGGCTCAATACCACTCTAGTTGTAACTGAATAATATGTCCTAATCTTTATTCTGGTCAACAAATTGTACTATTTTACAATATTCCAATTAATTGGTGATACAAATTTTATCTTAACACGCCTAATTCAAAAAATTGGAAAAATTCAACTAAATGATCTAAAAAGCCTAACGTAAACCTTTTCAAATGTGACTTGGATTTAAAAATATTTTCGAACCCTCTGGACAAGTAAAATAGGATTTAATAGATAATTTACACAACAGGTAGGGCACTTAAACATCTAGTACTTAGAATAAGGCTATTATTTATTCTCTAGAGCTGTCAAGCCAGCAAGAGTGTTATTGTCCCTTTAAAGCCTCGTTTTTACTTTTCAAGTGTGAGCTGATGAAAGTATGTTTAATGGTTATGGCGATTCAGTGCACGTAAAATATCCCCTTGTAGATATAGGTGGATGAAGAGCACAGTAAAATTCCCCCACTCGCATAGCACGTGAAACCAAACAAACAAAATGAGTGTAAAGCTGCATTTCCGTACCGTAGACATAGCACACGGCAGGTTGTGTATCCTTTTATGCGGTTATTCAAGACGAAGGCCCCTCTTTTCAACATGGCACTGGCATTGTCAAGGTTCGTAAAAGAAGAAAAAAACTATTTTTAGCTTTTTCCCGTGCGGGTTACCCAAACTGTGTTTCCTTATGTGCGTTTACGGACACGGTTCCGCATGCGTTTCCGTACCGAACGCTACCTGGTCCGTTTCGAAAAACCGTACCGGACGCCGCATACAGAACCGTATCCACACCCGCACATAAGGAAACACTCTTACTAAAATTCTATGAAAGTGTTTTTTTCCGTATCCGCAACCGGACCGGATCCGTACTAAAGGAAATGCAGCTTTAGTTAGTCCCCAATGAGTCCGGGCGGAGTAGAACAGTAGGACGTTAAACCCTTTTCATTATAAAGTGCCGACAAAACAATTAACTTGTTTCCATTATTCAGTCGGCAATCAGTTGAAGGGATATTATTCAAGAGCTGAATCTGCCTATTGTAGATCTTTATGCCTTAAATGTTATATATAAATAATATAAGTAAAATTCAAGTATAAGAGAAAAAAACCTCTCATCGTTATCAAACGAATCGTCAGGCCATTTTAATGCGTTACGCATTGTTACGCAATGACAATCGAGTCTACACTGTTTTTCTAATGCCAGTAACTTGGCTCAGAATGGAGTGATTTGACTGAAATTTTAAACAAATTCCCATTACATTATCCATGTTTTTAACTACACTGAAAAAAAACTTGTGTTGAAACAACACAAACTTGTGTTAAATTCAACGAAAGTTAGGTGTCTCTATTTAACAACACAAACTTGTGTTAAAACAACACAAAACTTGTGTTAAATGTTGAAACAACACAAAACTTGTGTTAAAATGTATCAAACAACACAAAACTTGTGTTGAAACTTGTGTGAAATCTACAGAATACTTGTGTTGGAACTTGTGTTGAAATTTCTGAAACTTGTGTTGAAATTTCTGAAACTTGTGTTAAAATTTCTGAAACTTGTGTTGAAATTTCTGAAACTTGTGTGGTTTCATACAAACTTGTGTATAACCATCATCAAAAACTTGTGTTGTATTTTTCCCCAATTTATATCCAGCATAGCAACCTTTCTATGCAGGACCCCTCTCTTTGCTCTGTTAGACCTGTAAAGTTTGATAAAAGAAGGAAACAAAAAAAAATTTTGTAAGATTATTATTTATTCATAAAATCATAGGAAAAAGTAAATTAATACATCAAAACTAAATAGATATTTGAAATGTTAACCGAAAAACAGAGACTTCAATTCTAATACAAATTATATTGTGTTATATATAATGACCCCTCCCCCCCCCCACTTTACCCATCACAAAATATAAAATAGCTATTTAAATTGTTTTTTGCCCCACACACTTTACCCATCACAAAATATAAAATAGCTATTTAAATTGTTCTTTACCCCAAAACAAGAACTGAGAATATAAAGATATATATCTAAATTTAATAACATCCGAACTAAGCACTAATAAGATTAATTATGCACTAAATTGAAACAATTTCAAAAACTGAAAAATGCTACAAAATCACACTACAAGTGATTTGTGAGGCATCTAGAAATAACTAGCATACACAGAAAACTAACAAAAGAAAATTGCTCTATTTTGCAGGAGTAATAAAATGATGTAGAGCCTTTTCCTCATTAAAAAACCCCAAACAAAATGAATATTTTATAAATAAAAGAAGCAAAGCATCAAGATTACAGGATTGAAATAAAAAAATATCATATGTACAAAAGATTTATATACAATCACAAGTCATAAGCCACAGTGGTTCAGTGAGCATAAGGCGTTGGCCGAGAAATTTCAACTGGATTTTCCGGCATAGTTCCCACTTTTCAGTGTTGGATATGGCAAGGGATAATTGGGTACAAGCCCAGAATCAAAAGAGAGAGAGACAGAGAGAAATGGGGTTTAACGTCTACTCGACACAAACTAGGTCATTTTGGGACTAACATATGGTTTAATTTTATTTCAATAATTCGCTAGCGCGTAGGGGTCTTTAGCAGTGGGAGGAAACCGGAGGTCCCGGAGAAAACCCACAAGATTGGACAGGCGACCCTACTCCTTGTCTACAACCGGGGATTCGAAACCATGCCAGTTGACTCAATGACAGGAGGCCGTATGATACAGCATGCACGTGCTAACCATTCGGCCATCCACCCCACCCCCCAGAATCGAAACCAACCCAACTGCGTACACTTTGAAGAACCCTTGAAAATTGAATTATTTGAATCAATGACAGACCTGATCAAATGTGTGCGTGTTAACCATTCGGCCCCCCTGGGTACCCTTTAAAGAACCCTTGACAGTTGAAATATTTGATATAAGGGTAGGGTAGAATCACTCTAAGAACACAGAAAAGCAGGATATTAAAACGTATTTCATTTCATAAGCAAGGGAAAGTCACCTTAATGTAGGTCAAGGTTTTTTGTAATTCTGGGTGTATTTGATCTACATTTGGTTTCTAGTAATGCCTATTAAATACTTTATGATTTCCGACCAAATTCTAAGTGATTTATATGTCAGTTTACTTGCTATATTATACATACATATTTGAAGAGAATTAAAATCTAATTGTGTTTTGGAAGAAAATTTAACATTAATAACAAAAAATAAATATTTAAAAATTGGGTCAAATGCATTCTTTCCCAGAAGTATAAAATAAATTGATGCTTGGGTTCTCTCGTTGTTATCATACATCAAATACTCTTTCAAGGGTGTTCCAGCCTAAAAAATAAAAAGTAGGCAATAAGAATACAATGTTTAAATAAACAATTTATTTTGCCACATCGAGACTGAGTCTCTATTTGGTTTCAACTTTGCATAACGCTTATTGTGTCTTGTCCACTTAAAGACCCAGGCAGATTATTATGCTCAAATCAAATGGGTTAAAAGTCAGAAAAATGAAATGAAATGGGGTTTAACGTCCTACTGTTCTGCTCCTATACTGGGCTAATAATGACGGGCATATGCCACACAGTGCACTATGAGGGAATTTTTGCCCGGGCAGCGGCACTATCATCTATTCTTATATCGAATTCCAACTGCCAGGGGATCTTTTACGTGCATTCCAATATTCGTCTCATCGGAAGGACTAGACAGCTGTCTTTGTCAGGCCAAGTCAGAAAAAAGTCTTGAGATTTGGGACTGAAGTCTCATAATAGGTCAACTATTCACCCGGTTCATGCATGTATTGTCTGCAAATCCAGATTCCCTACTACATCATTGGCAGCACCTATTTACTTGGCAATGTCTAATTATTTTTGGACCCATTCTTATTTTATTTCCATTGACAACAAATTGGATATTACCCTTTAAAATCTATTGAAATCTATTTGAAAAGTAAAATATTGTCCATCATTATTTTAGTATTATTTACTGTAAAAATACACATAGGCCCTATCATAACTTGAAGGAAATCAATGGATGTGATTGGCAAAAATCAAGCATGCCAAGTACTTGAAATAGCTGAGTCCTAGGCATTGCCCCAAGAAGAATAACTAGATTACCAAGCAAGTGTATAAAACTACTTCCTGATTAAAAATACAAATATGTATGTTACTTACATTTTTCCTGATTATCAAGCTCTGTGAGAAAAGTTTCCACAATATGAATAGCCATTTCCAACTGTTTTTATCTTTCTGATGTAGTTAACTGGAAAAAAACATACTATGTATTAGATGACTTAAATTGACTCAACAGTTAAAAGATGAAAGTTTTAATTTACAGTCTATATTTTACACAAATTTCTGGAGAGAATTAAAATATAATTGTGTTTGAGAGGGATATTTAACATTAAAAACAAAAATAAAATGCAACTGATAACTTATTAGCTTTTACAATCACTATATTCGTTTTCAAAATTATAAGGAGATCAATGGCTAAGAGGGTACGACGCTGGCTCACTAGCCTGGAGGTCGGGTGTTCGATCCCTGAATTGGCTGAGAAAGTTCATCCAGATTTTCCGACGTGTCTTCCCCTTGTCAGTGATACAGGACGGAGGACCTGACAAGGACAGCTGTCTAGTCGTTTGGATGGGATAAAAAAAACGAGGTCCTGTGTACACATTGGCGTGCATGTAAAAGATCCCTTGGCAGTTGGAATTCGATATAAGAGTAGGCTGTAGCGCCACTGCCCGGGCAAAATTTCCCTCATAGCACACTGTATGGTGTATGCCCGTCTTCATTAGCCCAGTTTATGAGCAAAACAGTAGGATGTTAAACCCCATTTCATTTCATTTTCAAAATTATAAAATAATTTGATGGCTTAATATTCAAGTATTATGACCAGGTAGAATTAGAGCATAGTTAATTTGAGGCCAGAGCCATTATAGATTAGCCAGAATCCTAATTAAAATAAACTCTGTAATTATATTAGAGAGACATTGTTTCATAAATTATTATCTATTGTAAAGTTATTCCAGTAAGGTATTAAGGATTATATTGTAACTAAAAACAAAGCTAAGGTATAAAAGTCCTAAAAATTGTATATATTAGAAAAAGGCGAGTTAACCACAGGCAGGCATCAGGACATACTGAAGGGCAGGTCTCTGATATAGTGACAAGTTATTTCTTAGATGCTGTTCCTTATTAAGTTACCTATCCTGTGGGTCAGTATTATATGTATATATTATCTTTGTTAGATATTGTTACAGAATATAAGATTATACTAAGAGAAGTGAGTTATTGAATTATTGTATGTTCAATCGTACACCTCCAACTAGATTGAACATACAACCCATCGTCGAAGGTTGGACTATAAGTAGGTCCATAAACCCTGGATGATAGTATGTGGTTGAGTTGGCAATAAATATACTTTCTACAGTTCACAATTTTTAAATAAATAACTTATTTTTCCACACGTTGAGTCTCTATTTTGTTTCAACTTTGCATAATACTTATTGTGTCTTTTCAAGTTACAGACCCAGGTAGATTATTATGCCTCAATGGGTCAGAAGTCAGAACAAAAGTCTTGAAAAAAAGACAAAATGAAAAAATAATCATTTAATTTACCAATTATCTCCACTAAGGCAGTGGTGAATACAGTATTGCAAACAGTATTACAATATGATATTAATTATATTTTACAAATTCATGCATTTGAACGCTTTATAATAATGATTATGAAAGGGTGTAACATTGCATCCATCTTATAGTTTTGAAGTCATATAGGTCTTTAGCAGTGGGAGGAAACCGTAGGACCTGGAGAAAACCCACGAGGTTGAACAGGCAACCCTACTCCTTGTCACGTACAACCGAGGATGACAGGCCGTATGATACAGCACGCACATGCTAACCATTCGGCCATCCAACCTCCCCCCCCCCACCAAGTGTATAGAACCAGTTCCTGATTCAAAAAGCAAATATGCATGGTACTTACATTGCCTTTGTCTGATAAGCAACCTCTGTAAGAAAACACTTCCACAATATCAATAGCCCTTTCCAGCTGTCTTGATCTTCCGAGGTGGCTAACTGAAAAAAAATATGCAATGTATTACATTAGTTGGCTTAAATTGACTAGACAGTTTTGATTAAGTCAAAAAATGTTAATTTAACTACATTTGTTTTGTTTCATGTGTTGGTTTGCTTTGCCACAGATGAGACAGTCATATCTAACTAAGATTCTGTCTGTGCTCATACATGTACGTGTACAGTTTTACTATACTAAACTGAATTTTAGATTTCAAAATAGCATAACAGCAATCTTTTCTATAAGAATTGAATAGTTACCCACCAAGAAAAAGCTGCTCTATCATCATTTTTTCCAGCCATTTCTTCTTCCATTTTTTTACTTTTATAATTTCTTTTGTTACATGATCTTTTCCTGGGTGATTTGCATATACATCCAATATTGAAACTGAAAAAATAAATACATGATATGTAATTTACCATTTAAGCTACCATACCATATATACAAACTGTGTGATTTGAAATTGAAACTAATGTATCTATATGTATCAAAAATTTTAATCCCAAGGAACTACCTAAGCCGTAAAAAATCTATTTTTATAATCCTTGTTTGTCACATGGTTTCAATGTCGCAGTAATTAGAAGACGACCATGGTGACTGAGTGAGTTAGGTGCTGGAATACTAGCATGGAGGCCACAGGTTACCTCTTGGGGTTGACCGAGAAAGCTCATCTTGATTTTTCAGAGTGGTTTCCCCTGAGATCCAATGTACACGTTGGCGTACACATAAAAGTTCTCTTGGCAGTTTGAATTCGCTATGAGAGTAGGCCATAGTGTCGCTGCCCGGACAAACATTTTCTCTTAGCACACTGCATTAGACCAGTCGGAGCTGAACAGTAGGACGTTGTCTTTAAACCCCATTTCATTTCAGGTAATCTAGTATTTTTCTAGTAAGATTGAAGTCTCTCTACTTTCTTTATATGTAAATATCATATTTGAAATAAGCCATACTTTTATTCAATATGGGGTGGGGCTGGGGGGAATGGTCTAGTAGTTAATGCATTCACATGAAATCACAGGGTCTGTCATTGTGTTAAGTGGCATGGTTTCGATTTCAAGGAGTAGAGTCGCCTGTCCAATCTCTTGAGTTTTTCTCTGGGCCATTCGGTTTCCTCCGTTTGCTAAATACCCATACCAGCAAACGAATTTTTCATATCAAATTTAACCTTACCTGTCCATACCAGCAAACGAATTTTTCATATCAAATTTAACCTTACCTGTCCTTTATTGCACTTTCGTACCTCTACCAGTTCCCGTGGTCATAGGCACTTAAAATTTTCAGAGGATGTTAAGGGGGGCTAGCAATGACCACACACCAAATTTCAGCCAAATCGATAAATAACTTTTTATTTTACCGACCTTTTAATTTCTAACGAGAGAGAACTTCGATCCGTTTGACGCCATTTGCTTTGTTTACTAATTAGACTTGAATAACAAGACACTAAGACGGAAACCGACTCGAATAACAAGACACTTAGACGGAAACCGACACACTGCACTAGCTGCCTAACACTGCAGTTCATAAAAATTAATATAATTTTCGTATACTTTAATTTTTGCGCGAAGCCACCATTTTCTATAAAATACTATTTGGTGTTGATCAGTGGATTGGCCTTTAGGTGTAAATATTGCCGTGACCTTGATTTTGACCTTGAGGCCAAACGTCCCATCCATCTCGGGCCCTTTGCGTTTATGCTTGCCGTGGCCTTATTTCTAACTGTATTATCAAAGTTAATGTTCGAGGTGAAAGCAGAGACGACGTCCTTCAGAAAAGATAATTGGGTCAAAGTCGTAGGTCAAGGTCATCTTACAGAAAACTAAACTCGGACTTTTCAAAGTCAGTTTTGGGACATTTGACCTTGACTTAAGGCCTTGACCTCGTAACCATTTTCGAAGGCTATCACCTTGGCTTGAACCATCGACGTTTACTTTGGTCCTGTCGCACACTGTTCGGTCAGAAAAGGGTCAAACGCAAAGGGCCCGTGTCCGAAAGGAAGTCAATGGGCGTGGTCAATGTGAAAGGTTGTGGTGACCTCCACTAGTCACCTTTAATCATCCGTGACCTTGACTTTGACCTTGAGTCCAAACTTCCCATCCATCTCGGGCCCTTTTCGTTTATGCTTGCCGTGACCCTATTTCTTACTGTATTATCAAAGTTAATGCTTGAGGTGAAAGCAGAGACAACGTCCTTCAGAAAAGTTAAAAAGGTCAAAGTCGTAGGTCAAGGTCATGTTACAGAAAACTAAACTCAAACTTTTCAAAGTCAGTTTTGGGACATTTGACCTTGACTTACAACCTTGACCCCGTAACCATTTTCGAAGGCTATCAACTTGGCTTGAATCATGGGCGTTTACCTTGGTCCTGTCGCACACTGCTCGGTCAGAAAACGGTCAAACGCAGAGGGGCCCATGCCCGAAAGGAAGTCAATGGGCGTGGTCAATGTGAAAGTTCGTGGTGACCTCCACTAGTCACCTTTAACCATCCGTGTCCTCGACTTCGACCTTGAGTCCAAACTTCCCATCCATCTCGGGCCCTTTTCGTTTATGCTTGCCGTTACCCTATTTCTTACTGTATTATCAAAGTTAATGCTTGAGGTGAAAGCAGAGACAACGTCCTTCAGAAAAGATAAATGGGTCAAAGTCGTAGGTCAAGGTCATGTTACAGAAAACTGAACTCAAACTTTTCAAAGTCAGTTTTGGGACATTTGACCTTGACTTACGACCTTGATCTCATAACCATTTTCAAAGCCCATAATCTTGGCTTGAACCATCGACGTTTACCCTGGCCCTGTCGCACACTGCTCGGTCAGAAAACGGTCAAACGCAGAGGGGCCCGTGTCCGAAAGGAAGTCAAAGGGCGTGGTCAATGTGAAAGTTCCTGGTGACCTCCACTAGTCACCTTTAACCATCCGTGACCTTGACTTCGACCTAGAGTCCAAACTTCCCATCAATCTCGGGGCCTTTTCGTTTATGCTTGCCGTGACCCTATTTCTTACTGTATTATCAAAGTTAATGCTTGAGGTGAAAGCAAAGACAACGTCCCTCAGAAAAGATAATTGGGTCAAAGTCGTAGGTCAAGGTCATGTTATAGAAAACTGAACTCAAACTTTTCAAGGTCAGTTTTGGGACATTTGACCTTGACTTACGAGCTTGACCCGTAACCATTTTCAAAGCCCATCATCTTGGCTTGAACCATCGACGTTTACCCTGGCCCTGTCCCAAAAATGACTTTGAAAAGTTTGAGTTTAGTTTTCTGTAACATGACCTTGACCTACGACTTTGACCCAATTATCTTTTCTGAATGACGCCGTCTCTGCTTTCACCTCGAACATTAACTTTGATAATACAGTAAGAAATAAGGTCACGGCACGCATAAACGCAAAGGGCCCGAGATGGATGGGAAGTTCGGACACTAGGTCAGGGTCAAGGTCACGGATGGTTAACGGTGACTAGTGGAGGTCACCACGACCTTTCACATTGACCACGCCCATTGACTTCCTTTCGGACACGGGCCCCTCTCCGTTTGACCCTTTTCTGACCGAGCAGTGTGTGACAGAACCAAGGTAAACGTCCATGATTCAAGCCAAGGTGATAGCCTTCGAAAACGGTTACGGGGTCAAGGTCGTAAGTCAAGGTCAAATGTCCAAAAAATGACTTTGAAAAGTTTGAGTTTAGTTTTCTGTAACATGACCTTGACCTACGACTTTGACCCAATTATCTTTTCTGAAGGACGTCGTCTCTGCTTTCACCTCGAACATTAACTTTGAAAATACAGTAAGAAATAAGGCCACGGCAATCATAAACGCAAAGGCCCTGATATGGATGGGAAGTTAAGACTCAAGGTCAAAATCAAGGTCACGGCAATATTCACACCTAAAGGCCAATCCACTGATCAACACCAAATAGTATTTTATAGAACATGGTGGCTTCGCGCAAAAATTAAAGTATACGAAAATTATATTAATTTTTATGAACTGCAGAGATAGGCAGCTAGTGCAGTGTGTCGGTTTCCGTCTTAGTGTCTTGTTATTCGAGTCTAAATAGTAAACAAAGCAAATGGCGTCAAACAGATGAAGTTCTCTCTCGTTAGAAATTAAAAGGTCGGTAAAATAAAAATGTTATTGATCGATTCGGCCGAAATTTGGTGTGTGGTCATTGCTAGTCCCCCTTAACATCCTCTAATAATTTCAAGTTCCTACGACCACGGGAACTGGTAGAGGTACGAAAGTGCAATAGCGCCCCTTTTTCCCGAAACGACCTAGCTTCTGTAGGCTAAGTAGAATGGAACAGTGTGCAGGGAAAGGGTGGAAACGGAAGAAAGCTAATTGTCGTCGTAGTTGATTACCGGTATGCATATAGGCATAGCTTGGACTACTTGATTCTTCAAATACAAGTACACGTAAGGCCTTGTTTATGTCATTTTTCTCTCTCTGTTGCATGTAAGTGTCATATAAATACTTTACTTGGGATTGTATGTTCACATACACTAATCATTGTAGGACATTGGTAAAAAAAAAAATAGAAAATATAAAAATTAAATGAAATTGTTACCAGTTTTTCTTCAAATTCCAATTCAATGCCAAAATGGAGTCCTTGAACTGTAAATTCTCAATACGGTAATTGCTGTAACTGTAAGGTGGAATGAGTCATATCATCACTGACTGGAAAAAATAATGAAACTATAGAGAAACTTCCACAGACTGATTCTAGTTCCATTATTTATTATTTATTAACTGTGACTGAATCAGGAAAATAGGGGCCTAATAATATTCCACAGAGTGACAGAGTCAGAGGTTGAACGGAGGGTTTGGGGAAAATATCTGCTTATTTGATTTAAGGTTGTTTTTTTAAACATAAATTAGATTACAATTCAACTAACACAAAAGTGTAAAAAGATTTTTTCTAGTCTGTGCCCGCGTTTATGTCTACTCTTGGCAAAATCTTTATAATATAAAAAATCATGAAACAAGAATCAAAATGGCCGCCAATCCAATCCAACCTCCCAAGATATAATTTCAAAAGATTCTTACCTGCTGGTTCAAGTCGAGCCGTTTCTGGTTTAATCATAATGTGATTCTGTAATGTACGTATTTGAACAACATCGTAGCGCCGAACAACTAATGTTAATTAAGCACGATTTCAGAAAAATTGAACAGATTTGATAATAACATGCCGAAATTTTTTCCCTGTCCCCGCCCGCCATTTTAAACATGAACTTCCGGGTTAAATTGTTGGAGTTTTTTTAAGGAAATGAAATACTAGTATTATACACAAAAACAATATCGATGCTAAATTACATACATAGAGGATATTTGTCGTTTTAGAGTGAATAACATATTTTATTTCATCGAGAAGCAAGAAAACTTATATTTTCACGAATGCGTAATGTTCTATTTATTTTATGATTTTACAATCATTTTAGGTAAAAACAACTAGCCAGTGGAATAACACTTTTATTTCACTGATAAAACGCGGTATTCCACTACTGATCATAAAATAAATGGTATTATTTTTTTTATATATAAATATTCACAAACCTGCGGTCTTTTATTCTCTGTGACCATTAGCTTACATTTGTCAAACATATCACTGCTCAAAAATCATTTCAGCACGCTGTTAAATGGTAAATGAATTGTGTGAAATCAATTCATTTAATGTCCGGTTGCAAAGAGATGATATCGCAGACAAACTGTAGCCTATAGTACGTTGATTTTATCAACCAATCACATTAAATAATAGTTTTACTTATTTTCTTGTCAATGCATTTGGAGTCAATTGTTAAAATCACACCGGGCATGAGCGCTCAATAGGCCTTTGATCTACAAGTTTATTGGGCCCATAAAAAATCAACAACTTTATTTTAACTACAGACATCTTAACACCAATTAGCATTCAAGTCTGTCTGGCCATCATGTCTGAGTAAAAAATACTTTTCTTATACTTGTGGACGCCCGGATTAAGACTTTGTATGGAGTTCAAATTAAAAAAAAAAATATTTGTTGACGGTACACATTACTTGTGTTAATTATATGAAAAAACCCACAAGATTTGTGTTAATGCATTAAAAAGAACACAAGTTTGTGTTAATGCAATGCAAAACAACACAAGTTTTGTGTAGAATAATTTTCACACAAGTACTTGTGTTGAGATCCAACACAAGTTTTTTTTCAGTGTATTATAGCGAGAACTGTCAGCTCTGTATCTAAATCTTATATAATGCCCCTTTAAATTTGACATTGGCTAAAAGCGTCTCGTAATAGTAAGTGCAGCGGGGTCCCACTACGTACACGCAAACAAGCCTCATTAGAGACTTTTGGCAATCGGAATTTTCCCATCCGTATCACGTATCCGTATGGTATATGTGATACGTTGCGTCAATGAAGTTTTAGAGTTTTGGCAGATTTTCGCGTGGCTGAGCTGGAGTAAGTTCTATTACAGCATCACCACCTGTACTGGTCAAATGCCTAGCCTACAATTTCCCGGAGGGAGTAATGTCGCTCGACAGCCGCACGGCTATTAAAACATTTTTAATGTCGAATCTTATTAAAATCTTCGACTTCGACTCGACGTCAATTTTTGGTTTCACTCATGTATCATCGCAGAAAGTTCATACCCCGTTACCATAGAATAAAATAATTCACAGATTTGCAAGGTCCCGCCTCCCTAAAATTAGCACGTAGATCAAACAGCATGCACACAGATGGTAAAAATATGAAAATTCCGAGAAAACCCCATCAAAAATAATGATTAAATTCCAGTCGTTATCACGGTTAAAATCACATCAAATATACACCTTCGTGTTCCAGGATACACATAGATTCATAAAAACGCTATGATACAACATTTCAGCGTCTAAAAGTAGCAAAAAAAGACAGTAAAAAGACGACGATGTTATACGGACCTTAATCGTATGAAAGCTTTTCGATACGAGCTGCCGTAAGCGTGTGCCGTATCACGTATGAGAAATACACACACATTGATGACGTCACACGCAAAATCCATACGGATACGCGATACGGACCAGGAAAGTACGCTTGCCAAAAGTCTCTATTAATTACACAGAGAGCCCAAAGAAAAAAAAAGTTTCCAAAAAGCAGCTTATCCAAATATAGCATGGATATTGATCCCATTTGATAAGAGGGTTCCTCAAAGAATTTCATTTCTATCATATTCACAAGCTGGAAACTAACGCCAATAACAAACAGCAAACTAGCTCGTTCGTTACTATCCTATAGAACAGTGATTCTATACACAGGCACACAGGTGTGCCGAAGATCTTCCTAAGTGTGCCGCGAAATTTTGAACGGCACATTAATTAAATGCGAAAAACCATCTGATCGGCCTTGAATGTCTACCGATAAGTTCATAGCTGTGTATTTCTTTATTTAGTTTGAGTCATTCTATGTGTCTATGACTTGTCTCTGTCTATCATGATTGTATGCCGTCTGACTTAACATGTTTTTATTTTGCAAAAGTCAAATATTTTTCATATATATTTAGACAGGTGTGCCGCAATTTTTTCATGTGTCCGAAGGTGTGCCGTTGGCAAAAAAAGGTTGTGAACCACTGCTATAGAAAGGCAGCTTGTAAGAATCTATTTTCAAAGACTTTGATGTGTTATAAACCATAAAAAACCCACTCCCGGTCTGTATTCCCCACAAAAGTGCCTGTATTATATTAATAATTCCATATCTTGTAAATAACGAACAACAAACCAACCACATGTTGACTTCACGTCGTTGCGTTAACAAACCCATTTTAATTCAACCGTCTCAAAATAAATATATTTTTTTCTTCAGGAAACTGTTTTGATGGTAGATCCATGTAAGATGTTGGCTGTTGTGATCCTTGCTCTTTGTTTACCATCTGTGGCAGTTCAGGATGCGTGTTCAATCGGATTATGCAAGTGCGCACATCGTGTTGCTCGCTGTTCTAATACAAACCTTACCTACATTCCAAAATTTCCCGATAACACCATAGCAGTCTACTTTAAATATAATTATTTACCCCGTGTTACTCCAACTACAGTTTTAAACATTAGCAACACAAGAATATCAACCGTAAATCTACACCATAATGAAATTGAGAATATTGACGAATTTGTGTTTCAAAATTTATCGCATGTTTACTTATTGGATTTAACAGATAATCTACTCACTTCAGATTCGTTACGGAATTTATTCTCTAGTTTTCAGAGAAATAGCAATCTATCCAAGATAAGTCTCAGAGGAAATCGCTTAGAATATATTCCACATAATGTTTTCGTTGACTTTAAATCCGCGGAAAATATAACCTTGAATTTATCTCAGAATAGAATCAAGCTACTTAATATGACAGTGTTTAACGAAATAGAAAAATTGCAAATATTGGACGTTTCGAATAACAAAATATCCACCGTCATACCGGGTGTTAGCCACCATCTGCAACACCTCTCTATTTCTAATAATAGTTTGACTGTTTTACCAAACTTTTGTCTTCGTCGAAACTCCTTTCCAGAGTTAACAACATTGCAACTACAAAGCAACAAGATTGGTAATTTTGTTCCGAAATATTTTAATTGTTTGGAAAAGTTAAAACACCTCTCTATTTCTAATAACAGTTTGGCTGCTTTGCCAAACTTTTGTTATCGTCGGAACCTCTTTCCAGAGATAATGAAATTGCAACTACAACGCAACATAATTGGTACTTTCGTTCCAGAACATCTAAACTGCTTGGAAAAGCTTCAAATCTTGGATGTGAGTTCAAACTACATTGACTCATTAAAAACTGATTATTTTCATTCTTTCAAGTCTCTTAGCTCGTTGTCTATCTCAGAACAGGGTAGAACATTTTATATAGAGGAACGTGCGTTCAACAACAGCAAACTGCTAAGTCTAGACCTATCAAAGAACACATTGACTACTAACCGCCTGCATGAACATGCATTTTGTGGATTGGATCGGTTACTAAAACTAGATCTGTCTAAAAGTAATTTCTTTAAAATGGAGGAAAAACTAAATAAAACGCTAGCCCCTCTGACATCTCTTGAAGTATTGATGCTGTTGGATTGTAATTTACAGAACCTACCTACTGTCACCAGACATTATCATAATCTTACTTATTTAGATGTTGGCTGGAATCTGATTAAATCCTGGCCAACTGAGTTCTTTGAAAGGAACATTAAATTGACAGAATTAAATGCAGCCCATAATTTAATTCAGACTGTTACAAGTAAAATGCTGCCTGAAGTGTTTATGACAAGATTGAAAAAAATATCTTTAAATGATAATCCGCTCGTATGTAAGTGTGAATTGGTTTGGTTGATTCAGTGGATTCATAAGGAACCATCCAAGTTTTGGGATTATCCGGACGGCTATAGATGTCTGAATATAACGGAGAGAATTTGTTTGAATAACACCGAAGCGTTTATCTCTGTGACAACAGTAACATGTTTTTTTATCTGTGTTATTTTGATCGCTTCTGTTATCAACAAATATATCTGGCATATTAAATATCATATTTATATGTGGAGATACAGACCGAAACAGCTGCTGGATATTGCAGAGAAACACTTTACTCATGACGCCTTTGTAGCTTACTGTGTACAAGATGGGGACTGGGTTTTACAGGATCTTCTACCTATCGTGGAAGAAGGCGAACACATTAAGTTGTGTATCCACGAAAGAGATTTTCTTGGTGGACAACTGGTCATTGATAATATTCTACAACACATGGAAAACAGTCGTAAAGTTCTTGTTGTTTTGTCCAATGATTTTGCTAGAAGTAAATGGTGTCAATTTGAAATGAGTTTAGCTCAGAAATTGGTTATAGATAGGAGTATAGAGTCTATAGTAGTAGTATTATTAGAGGATATAGAAGCAGTTAATATGAGTAAACCACTGAACGCTCTATTGAAAACTACTACTTATATCAAATGGCAAGATAATGACAACAAAGATATATTTTGGCAAATGGTAAAAACATCGCTGAAACGTCAATATGAATTATAATAAGATTAAAGGTCATTGATCTGTTTACCGCAGTCGTTTCATGGTCGGTAGTTCAAACGCTACAAGAACTCCGCCCCACCCAATCTGAGACTGTATCCATTTCTGATGTTCGAATACAGAAATGGAATATCACTTGTTAACTGAATTTGTACACCACGAATGTTTTGGTTTGATATTATTACTAGAAGTTTAAGTTCGACCAATCTGACATCCTCCTGTAGACAATATCAATCTTTTGATGGGCCTCTTTTTAACCTGATTAAATCCAACCAGGTAGATAATCTACAGTTGATATTTTCATAGTATTTTCGGAATTAAACAGGCATTATGCAAGAGCTAAATCTGCTTATTTAGGCCTTTCTTTAGACCTGAAATGTTGTATAAATTATTAATTAAACATTAATTAACTTACCCAGGCCATAATCAACTCTCGATTCCATCGGTTGGCTGCGATATAAGTAGATTTAAATACGTTTTGTGGTCGATGCGGTTACTGTAACAATGGATAATCGAGACTCTGCTTACGGTAGTAATTGCAATCGGGGCTATGCTATATTTGTATCGCCGATATCTAGGCTCGGTGTGAAGTAATTTGACTTCTTTTCATTGTCCTTGTTTTAACTATTATTGCGACAACTGTCAGATCTTTATCTAATCTTACCTAATGCAGCTATAAATGTTAACATTTCAATTTTAGAACATTTGGCGTGGATTATAATGTGAAAAATGTAAATGAAAATAAGATATTGTTCGAAAAGACAAAATGTATGTACGACATAGTGTGGCAAAGCTAGTTTTATTTTGTTAGTATTGTTTTATTTATAGTCTGTAGACGCCTAAATAGTCGAGACTAATAACAGCTATAATTAGATTTGGGTCACTGTAGTTATATATATAGTGAGGGACTGGATATTTGATAATATGTTACACTTATGAATATGGATCCAGCTCATCGATTATTTCTACGCCGTCACCCACGATACAAGGGTTAAAGCTAGTTTAGTCTCCCCACCCCACCCCAGCCCCACCCCCATTTGCATGGCGATCTTTGTTGCATTTTTGGTGTAGATTTGAACAAAAAGATTTGAATATGCATTTTCTGCCAGGTATTGGTGAATATTCATGATTTTGAGGCGGAAGGATTCAAGAGTTAAGAGGTTGGCCAGGTTGAAGTGTAGGGTGGAAAATTGCCTGTTGATTTATCTCTTCTTCTAGTTTGTGTATCTCAAGTTTTCATGATGAACACAACACGTGCTTTTGGGCAAGAGATTTCCACATGTTGCTCCATCAGTGGTAGAAAGCATTCTACCCTACGACAATTTGGGAAAAGTTAGACCGGTCTAAGAGACAAGAATTAACGTTAAAGTCAACGTGGAAATCACTGGTGATCTGTAGTCATATTATTAGTATTATTATCCCCATTTACTTAAATAGCTGAATTTGAATGAATAGCAAATCCTACGATATATTTAACGTAACTAACATGTTCTTTTGTATGTCAACTTTATCATAAATCACATTGTGCCCATCTGTTTAATAATGTTGAATTTATATTGTTGACAATGCATACTTTGTTTACTTAAGGCGCGTATAGTTTATAATTTTGCATGACCAGGGAATGAAAACTCAGATTCGTTGCCATCCTTTCGAGTCGGCCACGCAAACGTGTTAACCTGCACTAGTACCCTGGTTCAGTTTTTCTCACTGGGATATCCGTCTCTCGTGGGCATCATTGGTTTCCCCCGTGGATCATATTCCGTTCTACTCCACTATACCCCACAGGCGCCTGTAACGTGGATAATATTTCAAAAGTAACGTTAGGCCTAAGCTATATGATTATAAGTGTAGTGTCTTAAGTCTGTTACGACCATATGGTCTGAATCCGATTTCTAATTCAAGGCCAAATCACTCGCCTAAAACCGATTCTCTTTCAGTCCATATAATAATACCAATGTGAAAATAACCTGGGTTAATCCATATGATTTCAAATTATCTGCTATGACCTTGATTGTAGCTTGAGACTACGAACCAATCAAAAAAATAGTTTACAAACCAGTCTTACTAATGAAACGGCTTTCGTTTCGCTTTTGTTTTTTTAAGGGTAAATAAACCCAATCATGACCATTTACTGAATGATTTATGTAAATAATGTATATATTTCTAATTCATTTATATTTTATTGTATTATCAAAATCTGTAGTGTGTTTTACTCATTTCAAATATGTATAACGTGTATATGTTTCACTTTTGTTATAATTAATACTATTCGTTCTTTGTCTGAAATGTTTCTAAACTATTACCATTCTGTTATGTTTATAATTATTATAGATATACTTGGTAATATAATTTGGTGGCGTGTGATGGTGTTTTACCTAAATAAGTGGTTCGGTTCAATCGCTGGGGGTACTCTCTCTGATACTCGAGTATAAAGGATGAGTTTTTTGGGGGGTTTTTATTACAAAAACGAGGGGGGTTGGGATGGTCTAGGGTGTCACGCTTCGACCTCTAGCTGGCCGGTCACCTCTGGCTTGCGGTTGTGGTTTCGATCCCTGGTGTGAGCGTATGTGGCATGGAGATAGGGGCGCCTTCTCAACCTCGTGGGTTTACTCCAGTTTCCTCCCACAGGAAAGACCCCTGCGCGTGCGCTAAGATAATGAAAATAAAAAAAAGACAACTTGTCTGCGATATCACCTTCGGTGGAAGCGGACGTTAAACACTAACAACAACAACAACAACATTACAAAAACGCCAAATTCAGATATCATTCTCAATAAAACTCTTGAATCTACATATGTAAATATCTGTCTGGTCTGCGTTAATATATAATATAAATATTGTAATTTGATGTTAATAAATACGCATTTAGCATAATTTGGTCTTATATCATTTTGCTTGGGGACACTTGAGGAGAATCGGGCTACCTTCTGGCTTTTCCTAACCTCGTCTCTTGAAGGGGAGCATTTGCGCTTCCCTTAGTTTACCCGATGAGACTTATTTCCCTTCGCCAACCTCCTTTGCCATTAACGATTTATGGGATTGGTCGATGAAAATAGCATAATCATCGAGGACGGATAACTTGAATACGTGTCCCCCCCCCCCTCATGGGTTAGTGGAATAGAACGGAATGAGACTACTAGGGATACCGAGGATGTATCCAGGGTCGAAGATGTTACACCCATAGTTCTTGATAAACACTTCCTGAAGGTTATATCTATTTCGTAAGGTCAACTTCAGCTTTTAAAGGGACAATAACACTCTTGCTGGCTTGACAGCTCCAGAAAATAAAACATAGCCTTGTTCTAAGTACTACATGTGTTAGTGTCTTACCTGTTGTGTAAATTATCCATTAAATCCTATTTTACTTGTCCAGAGGGTTCAAAAATATTTTTAAATCCAAGTCACATTTGAAAAGCTTTACGTCAGACTTTTCAAATCATTTAGTTGAATTTTTCCAATTTTTTAAATTAGGTAAAATTCGTATCATCAATTAATTGGAATAATGTAAAATAGTACAATTTGTTGACCAGAATAAAGATTGGGACATATTATTCAGTTACAACAGGAGTGGTATTGAGCCTTTAAACCCCTGAAGATCGCAATATTGGTGATTAAGCATACATCGTCATGGATCACTTAAAAGTGGTGGCTTTTATATAATTGTATTTATTGACCCTGAAAATACAGATTGCAACACCAAGATTGTGATCCTAATGAAGCTGGGATAATGGCAGATATAGGTTTTTACAGACACGGAAGCTCCGAAGATCCAAGATGGCAACCATAATATATTTGGTGCTTTCGAAAAATTGGAAAGCTAGGTCAATGGGTAGCATCTAGAAAAAAAAGAGCCACTTTATCCGGAACTTCCAGGGCAACTTGCTAAGCTGACTGACTTAATAGTTTTAACAATCCAGACAACATTTGTCTTTTTTTAACCAAAAGTGATAAGGACCCCTTTTTCTTAGCCATGTTTGCTTAAACAAAGGGGAGCCACGGTGGCTAAGTGAGTAAGACGCTGACTCGCTAGCCTGGAGGTCGCGATTTTGACCCGGGTGTTGGCCGAGAAAGTTCAGCGTGATTTTCCGGCGTGATTTCCCCTTGTCAGTGGTGCAGGACAGAGGGCCTGTTGGTATCCTTCTAGAAACATCAACGCTGATTGGTTTATCAGAATGTCTGACGTCACATGTCAAAAGCCACTCGAATGACCCCTGACGCGACCTCCCAATACAACTGGTCAGATCTTCATGTATTAGAGGCCATCGAAAGTATAAACGAAATATAGATCTGTATTTTAATCTGATTGAGTTAGCAAGTGATTTACATTGTTGTGTATGTCTGCATATTGCAAGCCTTTCTGTTATATAAATTATTAATTAGACATTTATATATTTTAATTTAAAAGTGGATAATCGAGGCTTTACTTGTTGTCATAGCAATGATAGCAATGGTAACCGAGACTACACTATTCTGATCAACATTCATAACTTCGTAGGAATAATGTATTTTGACTGAAATTTTCAATTTTCAGTATATTTCCGTTTCATTATCTATTTTAAAATTATTGTACCGAGAACTGCTAGTTCTTTATCTAAATCTTACATACTGCACCTTTAAAATATTTTTTAATACTGTTGACCTTCTATTCCGGATATTCATATCAGTTATCTTGTAGTTGTGTAAGCGAAAGGGCTTAAAGTATATTATCGCTCGTAATTTGGCAATATATGGGACAACTAATACGACTAGACGTATTTGATTTGGGCAAAAGTAAGTATATTACATCTCGTAATATGGCAATATATGGGACAAATAATACGATTAGACGTATTTGATTTGGGCAAAAGTAAAATTGGTCATTTCATTGGATTTTATATGTTGAATTGAAACTTTTGTGGGATGAGAGTGAAAGAGAGAGAAATGGGGTTTAACGTTCACGCGACACAAAGTAGGTCATTATGGGACTAACATATCGTTCAATTTTATTTCAATAATTTGCTTTCGTGAAGGGGTCTTTAGCAGTGGGAGGAAACCGGGGACCCTACTCCTTGTCACGGTCAAACGGAGAATCGAAACCATGACACCTGACTCTATGACAGACCTTCCGAGCCAACGTGCACGCGCTAACCATTCGGCCACCTAAGCCCTCTTTTGTGAGGTGAAAATTTGTCTTTGAACATATCACTTCCATAGGCGTACGAGTCGGGGGGAGGAGGGGTAAGGGTGTCAGCTATCCCACTAAAGTTCGGTCTGACGGGTAAAGTGTGCAAAATAAAATGCCCGAAATCAATAGCAGGAAAACGCGTTTCAAAAACTTCTCCCGACGATCTCGTGTCCGTTGACTCTTAACGATTGATTAGTTGATTGGAATCCGAGTCTACCACCTAAGTTAGGCTATATTAGATCACTTTGAAGTTGATGTATTCATGTATTCAAGGGCTGGAATAGCAGGAAAACGCGTTTATAATCTTTCTTAAGGGGAGGGGGGGGGGGCGCTGTACATGGTACCTTTCCCCTCTCGCAGACGACCGGTATCCGAAATCTTTTTGCGCTTTAAAGGTTCTGCCACCCACCCCCTTAACATTGATCAAACCCGTACGCCTATGCAACACGGGACCATTTTATATATAAACTTATCTGATATTTATACATTTATCTTGGTAAGAGGAGTCCGGTGAAACATCCTTCATAAAAGGCTACTGGGCCCTGTTTCACAAAAACTTAAATCTCCTTAAAATCGCATTTCAGGTTCTGCCTCCGGCCCCCTTAACATTCATGGAGTCCGTACGCCTATAACAACGTCGATAGATAACACAAGTGTTGTGGAATGTCAATATAAATGACATTGTAAGCAAACTAAAACATGGTTCAATTGTAATTTATACTCTTCTATATGTTAAAGATGGGTTCCCAGAAAAGGATTTATCGGGTGGTTATTTCCAATAAAAGTATGGTAATTTTGGTATATATGGAAAGTAGAGATATCCAATCTTACTAGAAAAATACTGGATTCCCAGAAAAAAACTTATGGAGCGTATACAGGACAAAAATGTAAGGGTTCCCCTAATCAACAGCCAGACGATTAGGAATTTCTGCACGCGTGATGTCAAAGGTCACACGCGAAAATTGAGCGCTTGATGTACAACTTTAAGAAGAGTTAGACGTACAACACTTTCTGAGATAAAAATGACGGAAAAATACGCGGGTAGTGGATAATCCGAGAATTTAATTAGGATTCGATATTTGTAATAAATAGTAAGCGATTAAAGACAACATCGTCTTATGTATGCAATGAATTCTCCTCTGACTTCCAAGAGAGGTAAGTCACGTGACGTAAACGTGACCTAGTTTGATCGAATTTTTATAGCAGGACATTCCTTCGCAATTACCTTGTTTGAGAAGGATTTGAAGCAAATTTATGACAAATTAATTAGTTTGAATATGTTTTTAGTCCATCTATACCATTAAATCACCCAGTTGGTACGCGGTAACCCATCTTTAACTGACAGGGACTAACTTTGGAGAGATTTTTAAAGCCTGGTTTTAACTTTTCAATTGAGAGTCGATAAAAGTATGTTTAATGGTTATGGTGATTCAGTGCACGTAAAATATCCCCTTGTAGATATAGTTGAATGAAGAGTAACCGAGAACGCCAGAGTAAAATCCCCCACTCGCATTGCACGTGAAACCATAGAAACAAAATGAGTGTAAGTTAGCCTGCAATGAGCAGTAGGACGTCAAACCCCATTTCATTTCTTTATCTCTGAAATGAGCCAAGTATAACGAGACCTTTACCCACGTTCCATTATTCAATTGGCAAACAGTTAAATTAGCCATTCGCTATAAGTAGACGGTATAATGAAAACTTCTCCTAATAGTACGTGCAGGAGGACCGCACACAGACAACCCCTCTAAGTCACACCAAACTAACTACCACAGGCTTCACTGAAAATGAAAAACAAATAAACGACAGCCTCGCAAATTTGATAAAGGGATCCTCTGATCTCTATCGTGTTCATAAATCCACGGAAAGGATAACCTTGGATTTATCTCAGAATAGAATCAAACTAATTAATATGACAGTATTTAACGAAATAGAAAAATTGCAAAAATTAGATGTTTCGCATAACGATATCTCGAGCGTCATAACGGGCGTTAGCCACCATCTGCAACACCTCTCTATTTCTAATAACAATTTGGTTGCTTTACCAAACCTTTGTCTTAGCCAGAACTCCTTTCCAGATTTAACAAAATTGCTACTACAAAGCAACATGATTGGTAATTTCGTTCCGGAATATATAAACTGCTTGGAAAAGCTTGAAGTCCTGGATGTGAGTTTAAACGCCATTGACTCATTAAAAACAGATTATTTTCATTCATTCAAGTCTCTTAGTTCGTTGTCTATCGCAGGACAGAGTAGAACATTTTATATACACGAACGTGCGTTCAACAACAGCAAACTGCTAATTTTAGACCTAGCAAAGAACATTTTGACTACTAACCGCCTGGATGAACATGCATTTTATGGATTAGATCGGCTGAAAATAATTTTTTTAAAATGGAGGATAAACTAAGTGAAACGATAGCTCCTCTGAAATCACTTAAACAGTTATTTTTGTTGGGTTGTAAGTTACAGAAAATACCTACTGCCATCCGATATTATCATAATCTTACTTATTTAGATGTTAGCTGGAATCTGATTAAATCCTGGCCAAATAATTTCTTTGAAAGAAACATTAAATTAAAAAACTTTAACGCAGGTCATAATTTAATTCAGACTGTTACAAGTAAAATGTTGCCTGAAGTGTTTATGACAAGATTGAAAATAATATCTTTAAATGATAATCCGCTCGTATGTAAGTGTGAATTGGTTTGGTTGATTCAGTGGATTCATAGGGAACCAAACAAGTTTTGGGATTATCCGGACGGCTATAGATGTCTGAATATAACAGAGAGAATTTGTTTGAATAACACCGGAGCGTTTATCTCTGTGACAACAGTAACATGTTTTTTTATCTGTGTTATTTTGATCGCTTCTGTTATCAACAAATATATCTGGCATATTAAATATCATATTTATATGTGGAGATACAGACCGAAACAGCTGCTGGATATTGCAGAGAAACACTTTGCTCATGACGCCTTTGTTGCTTACTGTATAGAAGATGGAGACTGGGTTTTACATGATCTTCTACCTATCGTGGAAGAAGGTGAAAACATTAAGTTGTGTATCCACGAAAGAGATTTTCTTGGTGGACAACTGATCATTGATAATATTGTACAACACATGGAAGACAGTCGGAAAGTTCTTGTTATTTTGTCCAATGATTTTGCTAGAAGTAAATGGTGTCAATTTGAAATGAGTTTAGCTCAGAAATTGGTTATAGATACGAGTATAGAGTCTATAGTAGTAGTATTACTAGAGGATATTGAAGCAGTTAATATGAGTAAACCACTGAACGCTCTATTGAAAACTACTACTTATATCAAATGGCAAGATAATGACAACAAAGATATATTTTGGCAAATGTTAAAAACATCGCTGAAACGTCAATATGAATTATAATAAGATTAAAGGACATTGATCTGTTTACCGCAGTCGTTTCATGGTCGGTAGTTCAAACGCTACAAGAACCCCACTCAACCCAATCTGAGACTGTATCCATTCCTCATGTTGGAATGTGAAATGGCATATCACTTGTTAACTGATTTTATACACTAAGAATGTCTTCGGTTTGATATTATTACTAGAAGTTTAAGTTCGACCAATCAAAATCATGAATATTTACCAAAACCTGGCAGAAGATGTTAATTCAAACCCTCTTCGCCCAGTCTAGACCAAACACTCAACAAAAATGGGCATACAAAAGGAGAGAAAAGAGACAGAGAGAGAATTGCTATAAATAGACGGTACCGAAATGGTGAAATTTGATGATGGTCTGCCTCCATCTGTGGTCCTATTATTAGGCTTTCTGAAAGACTATTGTTTTTACTAAAATTATTATTAGGCTTTCAGACTTTCGTCTGAAAGCCTATTGTGATTACTAAAATTATTATTATTTCGACTTTGTCTGAAAGACTATTGTTTTTACTAAAATTATTATTAGGCTTTCAGACTTTGTCTGAAAGACTATTGTTTTTACTAAAATTATTATTTGTCTGAAAGCCTATTGTGATTACTAAAATTATTAGGGTTTCACACTGCGTAGCTTGTGTGAAACACTATTGTTTTTGTTAAAATTATTAGGGTTTCACACTGCGAAGCTTGTGTGAAACACTATTGTTTTTGTTAAAATTATTAGGGTTTCACACTGCGAAGCTTGTGTGAAACACTATTGTTTTTGTTAAAATTATTATTCTTATTAGGGTTTCACACTGCGTAGCTTGTGTGAAACACTATTGTTTTTGTTAAAATTATTATTCTTATTATTATTATTCTTCTTTTGTTTTGAGTAGATCTCAGCAACTGATTGTCGGATCGTTACGATTTCTTCGGTTTTATCGGAAAAGTGGGTGTGACTTAGAGGATAAAGCTATTTTGAACGTTCTGCGACAATGCGAAATGTCCGAAATCACCGAAGCTATCGTTTTTAGAAATATTGCAGTAATTTTAACAATAATCATTGGATTTTAACTTTCGATGCATTTTGGCATAGCCGGAGACGGGGCACATAGCTACGCTACTTTTGATTTTTGATTTTCGGCAAATCTTCGCAGATATTAGGCGCTAAATTTAGAAAATTTAAATTTTTACAAAAAACTTTTTTATTTATGAATATTTTTTAGTCGTGTTTTACACAAATATAACGAGTCCTCTGACTTGGGCGAAAATGTGAAAATTTTTTGTCTCGGTAATTTTCCTTGGTCCCCATTGGCTAATTCAGTTTTTCAGTCCTAGATTAATTATTTATTGTTCGATTTGTATAAAACAAAGTTCATATGCCCTGTTGTCTGAATTGTCATTTTTTTTGTTACCAATAGTGTTATCTGTCGGCACCGGAAGTGGCGTAAATTGACAAAAAACTACAATTTTGACAGTTAGGTACCATTTTTCGAAAGCAAATATTATTTTTTTCAAATCTGGTATAACTGAAATTGTGCGCCCTTTAAAGGCGCACAAAATGTTGGGACAAAAATGTGAAAAATTTTTGTCTCGGTAATTTTCCTTGGTCCCCATTGGCTAATTCAGTTTTTCAGTCCTAGATTAATTATTTATTGTTCGATTTGTATAAAACAAAGTTCATATGCCCCGTTGTCTCAATTGTCATTTTTTTTGTTACCAATAGTGTTATCTGTCGGCACCGGAAGTGGCGTAAATTGACAAAAAACTACAATTTTGACAGTTAGGTACCATTTTTCGAAAGCAAATATTATTTTTTTCAAATCTGGTATAACTGAAATTGTGCGCCCTTTAAAGGCGCACAAAATGTTGGGACCATTTTTTTTAATTTCGATTCCGTTTTCGGGCTATTTCGATTAAAAGGTGAAAAAAGGTGTGAAATTAAGCTATTTACAACCCATCCAGCGTTTTCATATTTTAAAATATTACTTCGTAACTTTCATAAACTCGTAGCAATAATCTATACGGAGAGAATGTATGTGAAAATTAATTTGTAATATGCGCAGTTGCCGAGAAATGGGCAATTTTGCATGAGTCACTTTTTACGCTAGTTTGCCTGTAAAAGAGTCAATTATTATTCGATTTTCATAAAAGTGACACCATTTGATGTGTAATGTCAATTTTAACTAGATCAAACCAATTTAACATTTTCAATATCACCGGAAATGACGTAATTTGGGCAAAAATTGTATTTATAGCCTTCGAAACCAGTAATTTATTCAAATGAGTCATATTTGTTTTTTGTTTAAAATTTTGATATTTGATTCAAATCAACTAATACAATGAACCCTTACGATCATATAGATATCACAAAATGGTTTCTAACTTGTTCAGTTGCGGAGAAATAGGCAATTTTCAACAGGTCACTTTTTAAGGTTTTTTGTCAATAAAAGTGTCAATTATTATTCGATTTTCATGAAATTTTCACTGTGTGATACATAATGCCATTCACGATTTCATACAAGTAATTTAAGATTTTCATTATCACCGGAAGTAACGTCATTTTGACAAAAACTGTATTTTTAGCCTTCAAAACAGATATTTTATTCAAATGAATCAGATTTGTAATGTTTTTAAAATTATGATATTTGATTCCAATCAACAAATAGAATGAACTCATTCGATCATACAGATACCTCAAAATGGTTTCTAACTTGTAAGGTTGCAGAGAAATAGGCGATTTTCTACAAGTCATTTTTCAAGGTTTTTGGTCTATAAAGGTGGCAATTATTATAGGATTTACATAAAATTTTCACCATGTGATGATGCTATTTCTGATTTCATAAACCAATTTAACATTTTCATTATCACCGGAAGTAATGTAATTTTGACAGGATCACTGACATGTAGCAAATGAATTGATTGCTGGATTTGGTTGTTTCTGCGTCCATTTTATTTCATGTGTGCAATGATTATGTGGAAACCTGTTTAACGGTTTCATTGGTACCGGAAGTGACATAAGTTCAAGGGTAACGTGGCACCGGTGAAACCCGTCATTACTGCTTCGCAGTTCTAGTTAGGGTTTCACACTGCGAAGCTTGTGTGAAACACTATTGTTTTTGTTAAAATTATTATTAGGGTTTCACACTGCGAAGCTTGTGTGAAACACTATTGTTTTTGTTAAAATTATTATTCTTATTAGGGTTTCACACTGCGTAGCTTGTGTGAAACACTATTGTTTTTGTTAAAATTATTATTCTTATTATTATTATTCTTCTTTTGTTTTGAGTAGATCTCAGCAACTGATTGTCGGATCGTTACGATTTCTTCGGTTTTATCGGAAAAGTGGGTGTGACTTAGAGGATAAAGCTATTTTGAACGTTCTGCGACAATGCGAAATGTCCGAAATCACCGAAGCTATCGTTTTTAGAAATATTGCAGTAATTTTAACAATAATCATTGGATTTTAACTTTCGATGCATTTTGGCATAGCCGGAGACGGGGCACATAGCTACGCTACTTTTGATTTTTGATTTTCGGCAAATCTTCGCAGATATTAGGCGCTAAATTTAGAAAATTTAAATTTTTACAAAAAACTTTTTTATTTATGAATATTTTTTAATCGTGTTTTACACAAATATAACGAGTCCTCTGACTTGGGCAAAAATGTGAAAATTTTTTGTCTCGGTAATTTTCCTTGGCCCCCATTGGCTAATTCAGTTTTTCAGTCCTAGATTAATTATTTATTGTTCGATTTGTATAAAACAAAGTTCATATGCCCCGTTGTCTCAATTGTCATTTTTTTTGTTACCAATAGTGTTATCTGTCGGCACCGGAAGTGGCGTAAATTGACAAAAAACTACAATTTTGACAGTTAGGTACCATTTTTCGAAAGCAAATATTATTTTTTTCAAATCTGGTATAACTGAAATTGTGCGCCCTTTAAAGGCGCACAAAATGTTGGGACCATTTTTTTAAATTTCGATTCCGTTTTCGGGCTATTTCGATTAAAAGGTGAAAAAAGGTGTAAAATTAAGCTATTTACAACCCATTCAGCGTTTTCATATTTTAAAATATTACTTCGTAACTTTCATAAACTCGTAGCAATAATCTATACGGAGAGAATGTATGTGAAAATTAATTTGTAATATGCGCAGTTGCCGAGAAATGGGCAATTTTGCATGAGTCACTTTTTACGCTAGTTTGCCTGTAAAAGAGTCAATTATTATTCGATTTTCATAAAAGTGACACCATTTGATGTGTAATGTCAATTTTAACTAGGTCAAACCAATTTAACATTTTCAATATCACCGGAAATGACGTAATTTGGGCAAAAATTGTATTTATAGCCTTCGAAACCAGTAATTTATTCAAATGAGTCATATTTGTTATTTGTTTAAAATTTTGATATTTGATTCAAATCAACTAATACAATGAACCCTTACGATCATATAGATATCACAAAATGGTTTCTAACTTGTTCAGTTGCGGAGAAATAGGCAATTTTCAACAGGTCACTTTTTAAGGTTTTTTTGTCAAAAAAAGTGTCAATTATTATTCGATTTTCATGAAATTTTCACTGTGTGATACATAATGCCATTTACGATATCATACAAGTAATTTAAGATTTTCATTATCACCGGAAGTAACGTCATTTTGGCAAAAACTGTATTTTTAGCCTTCAAAACAGATATTTTATTCAAATGAATCAGATTTGTAATGTTTTTAAAATTATGATATTTGATTCCAATCAACAAATAGAATGAACTCATTCGATCATACAGATACCTCAAAATGGTTTCTAACTTGTACGGTTGCAGAGAAATAGGCGATTTTCTACAAGTCATTTTTCAAGGTTTTTGGTCTATAAAGGTGGCAATTATTATAGGATTTACATAAAATTTTCAACATGTGATGATGCTATTTCTGATTTCATAAACCAATTTAACATTTTCATTATCACCGGAAGTAATGTAATTTTGACAGGATCACTGACATGTAGCAAATGAATTGATTGCTGGATTTGGTTGTTTCTGCGTCCATTTTATTTCATGTGTGCAATGCTTATGTGGAAACCTGTTTAACGGTTTCATTGGTACCGGAAGTGACATAAGTTCAAGGGTAACGTGGCACCGGTGAAACCCGTCATTACTGCTTCGCAGTTCTAGTTATTATTATTATTCTTCTTTTGTTTTGAGTAGATCTCAGCAACTACTTGTCGCATCGTTACGATTTCTTCGGTTTTACTGGGAAAGTGGGTGTGACTTAGAGGATAAAGCTATTTTGAACGTTCTGCGACAATGCGAAATGTCCGAAATCACCGAAGTTATCGTTTTTACAAATATTGCGGTAATTTTAACAATAATCATGGGATTTTAACTTTCGATACATTTTGGCATAGCTGGAGACAGGGCACATAGCTGCGCTACTTTTGATTTTTGATTTTCGGCAAATCTTCGCAGATATTAGGCGCTAAATTTAGAAAATTTAAATTTTTACAAAAAACTTTTTTATTTATGAATATTTTTTAGTCGTGTTTTACACAAATATAACGAGCCCTCTGACTTGGGCAAAAATGTGAAAATTTTTTGTCTCGGTAATTTTCCTTGGCCCCCATTGGCTAATTCAGTTTTTCAGTCCTAGATTAATTATTTATTGTTCGATTTGTATAAAACAAAGTTCATATGCTCCGTTGTCTCAATTGTCATTTTTTTTGTTACCAATAGTGTTATCTGTCGGCACCGGAAGTGGCGTAAATTGACAAAAAACTACAATTTTGACAGTTAGGTACCATTTTTCGAAAGCAAATATTATTGTTTTCAAATCTGGTATAACTGAAATTGTGCGCCCTTTAAAGGCGCACAAAATGTTGGGACCAGTTTTTTTAATTTCGATTCCGTTTTCGGGCTATTTCGATTAAAAGGTGAAAAAAGGTGTAAAATTAAGCTATTTACAACCCATCCAGCGTTTTCATATTTTAAAATATTACTTCGTAACTTTCATAAACTCGTAGCAATAATCTATACGGAGAGAATGTATGTGAAAATTAATTTGTAATATGCGCAGTTGCCGAGAAATGGGCAATTTTGCATGAGTCACTTTTTACGCTAGTTTGCCTGTAAAAGAGTCAATTATTATTCGATTTTCATAAAAGTGACACCATTTGATGTGTAATGTCAATTTTAACTAGGTCAAACCAAATTAACCCTTTCAATATCACCGGAAATGACGTAATTTGGGCAAAAATTGTATTTATAGCCTTCGAAACCAGTAATTTATTCAAATGAGTCATATTTGTTATTTGTTTAAAATTTTGATATTTGATTCAAATCAACTAATACAATGACCCCTTACGATCATATAGATATCACAAAATGGTTTCTAACTTGTTCAGTTGCGGAGAAATAAGCAATTTTCAACAGGTCACTTTTTAAGGTTTTTTGTCAATAAAAGTCTCAATTATTATTCGATTTTCATGAAATTTTCACTGTGTGATACATAATGCCATTTACGATTTCATACAAGTAATTTAAGATTTTCATTATCACCGGAAGTAACGTCATTTTGGCAAAAACTGTATTTTTAGCCTTCAAAACAGATATTTTATTCAAATGAATCAGATTTGTAATGTTTTTAAAATTATGATATTTGATTCCAATCAACAAATAGAATGAACTCCTTCGATCATACAGATACCTCAAAATGGTTTCTAACTTGTACGGTTGCAGAGAAATAGGCGATTTTCTACAAGTCATTTTTCAAGGTTTTTGGTCTATAAAGGTGGCAATTATTATAGGATTTACATAAAATTTTCACCATGTGATCATGCTATTTCTGATTTCATAAACCAATTTAACATTTTCATTATCACCGGAAGTAATGTAATTTTGACAGGATCACTGACATGTAGCAAATGAATTGATTGCTGGATTTGGTTGTTTCTGCGTCCATTTTATTTCATGTGTGCAATGCTTATGTGGAAACCTGTTTAACGGTTTCATTGGTACCGGAAGTGACATAAGTTCAAGGGTAACGTGGCACTGGTGAAACCCGTCATTACTGCTTCGCAGTTCTAGTTCTTATTATTATTATTAGGGTTTCACACTGCGAAGCTTGTGTGAAACACTATTGTTTTTGTTAAAATTATTATTCTTATTAGGGTTTCACACTGCGTAGCTTGTGTGAAACACTATTGTTTTTGTTAAAATTATTATTCTTATTATTATTATTCTTCTTTTGTTTTGAGTAGATCTCAGCAACTGATTGTCGGATCGTTACGATTTCTTCGGTTTTAGCGGAAAAGTGGGTGTGACTTAGAGGATAAAGCTATTTTGAACGTTCTGCGACAATGCGAAATGTCCGAAATCACCGAAGCTATCGTTTTTAGAAATATTGCAGTAATTTTAACAATAATCATTGGATTTTAACTTTCGATGCATTTTGGCATAGCCGGAGACGGGGCACATAGCTACGCTACTTTTGATTTTTGATTTTCGGCAAATCTTCGCAGATATTAGGCGCTAAATTTAGAAAATTTAAATTTTTACAAAAACTTTTTTATTTATGAATATTTTTTAGTCGTGTTTTACACAAATATAACGAGTCCTCTGACTTGGGCAAAAATGTGAAAATTTTTTGTCTCGGTAATTTTCCTTGGCCCCCATTGGCTAATTCAGTTTTTCAGTCCTAGATTAATTATTTATTGTTCGATTTGTATAAAACAAAGTTCATATGCTCCGTTGTCTCAATTGTCATTTTTTTGGTTACCAATAGTGTTATCTGTCGGCACCGGAAGTGGCGTAAATTGACAAAAAACTACAATTTTGACAGTTAGGTACCATTTTTCGAAAGCAAATATTATTTTTTTCAAATCTGGTATAACTGAAATTGTGCGCCCTTTAAAGGCGCACAAAATGTTGGGACCAGTTTTTTTAATTTCGATTCCGTTTTCGGGCTATTTCGATTAAAAGGTGAAAAAAGGTGTAAAATTAAGCTATTTACAACCCATCCAGCGTTTTCATATTTTAAAATATTACTTCATAACTTTCATAAACTCGTAGCAATAATCTATACGAAGAGAATGTATTTGAAAATTAATTTGTAATATGCGCAGTTGCCGAGAAATGGGCAATTATGCATGAGTCACTTTTTACGCTAGTTTGCCTGTAAAAGAGTCAATTATTATTCGATTTTCATAAAAGTGACACCATTTGATGTGTAATGTCAATTTTAACTAGGTCAAACCAATTTAACATTTTCAATATCACCGGAAATGACGTAATTTGGGCAAAAATTGTATTTATAGCCTTCGAAACCAGTAATTTATTCAAATGAGTCATATTTGTTATTTGTTTAAAATTTTGATATTTGATTCAAATCAACTAATACAATGAACCCTTACGATCATATAGATATCACAAAATGGTTTCTAACTTGTTCAGTTGCGGAGAAATAGGCAATTTTCAACAGGTCACTTTTTAAGGTTTTTTGTCAATAAAAGTGTCAATTATTATTCGATTTTCATGAAATTTTCACTGTGTGATACATAATGCCATTTACGATTTCATACAAGTAATTTAAGATTTTCATTATCACCGGAAGTAACGTCATTTTGGCAAAAACTGTATTTTTAGCCTTCAAAACAGATATTTTATTCGAATGAATCAGATTTGTAATGTTTTTAAAATTATGATATTTGATTCCAATCAACAAATAGAATGAACTCATTCGATCATACAGATACCTCAAAATGGTTTCTAACTTGTACGGTTGCAGAGAAATAGGCGATTTTCTACAAGTCATTTTTCAAGGTTTTTGGTCTATAAAGGTGGCAATTATTATAGGATTTACATAAAATTTTCACCATGTGATCATGCTATTTCTGATTTCATAAACCAATTTAACATTTTCATTATCACCGGAAGTAATGTAATTTTGACAGGATCACTGACATGTAGCAAATGAATTGATTGCTGGATTTGGTTGTTTCTGCGTCCATTTTATTTCATGTGTGCAATGCTTATGTGGAAACCTGTTTAACGGTTTCATTGGTACCGGAAGTGACATAAGTTCAAGGGTAACGTGGCACCGGTGAAACCCGTCATTACTGCTTCGCAGTTCTAGTTATTATTATTATTCTTCTTTTGTTTTGAGTAGATCTCAGCAACTACTTGTCGCATCGTTACGATTTCTTCGGTTTTACTGGGAAAGTGGGTGTGACTTAGAGGATAAAGCTATTTTGAACGTTCTGCGACAATGCGAAATGTCCGAAATCACCGAAGTTATCGTTTTTACAAATATTGCGGTAATTTTAACAATAATCATGGGATTTTAACTTTCGATACATTTTGGCATAGCTGGAGACAGGGCACATAGCTGCGCTACTTTCGATTTTTGATTTTCAGCAAAAATTCGAAGATATTAGGCGCCAAATTTCGGAAATTTAAAATTTTACAAAAAACTTTTTTATTGATGAATATTTTTTACTCGTGTTGTGCACAGAATTAAAGAGTCATCTGACTTGCGCAAAAATGTTAAAATTTTTTGTCTCAGTAATTTTCCTTGGCCTCCATTGGCTAATTCAGTTTTTCAGTCCTAGCTTAATTTTTTATTGTTCGATTTGTATAAAACAAAGTTCATATGCTTCGTTGTCTCAATTGTCATTTTTTTTATTACCAAAAGTGTTATCTGTCGGCACCGGAAGTGGCATAATTTTACCAAAAACTACAATTTTGACAGTTAGGTACCATTTTTTGAAAACAAATATTATTTTTTTGAAAAATTATATGACTCAAAGAGTGTGTCCTTTAAAGGCGCAAAAAATGTCGGAAGCAGTTTTTTTAATTTCTTTTTCATTTTCTAGCAAATTAGATTAAGAGGTGAAAAAAGGCGTAAAATTGACCTATTTACAACTCATTCAGGCTTTTCAGATTTTAAAATATTTTTACGTAACTTTTATAAACTTGTAGCTATAATCCATACGAAGAGAATGTATGTGAAAATTAGTTTGTAATATAAGCAGTTGCCGAGAAATGGGCAATTTTGCATGAGTCACTTTTCACGTAATTTTGGCTGTAAAAGAATCAATTATTATTCGATTTTCAATTTTCTTTCGCCATTGGATGCCTAATGCCATAGTGGACTATGTCAAACCATTTTACCCCTTGCGCTGCCACCGGAAATGACGTCATTTGCTCAAAACTTAAATTTTAGCCTTCAAAAAACAATATTTTATTCAAATGATTCGTATTTGTTATTTTTTTCAAATTATGATATTTGATTCTATTGATCAAATAGATTGAACCCATACGATCATACAGATACCACAAAATGGTTTCTAACTTGTACGGTTGCAGAGAAATGGGCGATTTTCCTTAAGTCACTTTTCAAGGTTTTTGGTCTATAAAAGTGTCAGTTATTATTCGATTTTCATAAAATTTTCACCATATGATATCTTGTGTCATTTATGATTTCATAGAACTAATTTAACATTTTCATTATCACCGGAAGTAACGTCATTTTGGCAAAAACTGTATTTTTAGCCTTCAAAACAGATATTTTTTTCAAATGAGTCTTATTTGTATTGTTTTTAAAATTATGATATTTGATTCCAATCAGCAAATAGATTGAACCCATACGATCATACAGATACCAGAAAATGGTTTCTAACTTGTACGGTTGCAGAGAAATAGGCGATTTTCTACAAGTCACTTTTCAAGGTTTTTGGTCTATAAAAGTGGCAATTGTTATTCGATTTACATACAATTTTCACCATGTGATGCCCTATGTTATTTCTGATTTCATAAAAGTAATTGAACATTTTCATTATCACCGGAAGTACAGTACACTTACATGTAACAAATGTATAAAATGAATTGATATTGCTGGATTTTGTTGATTCGGCGTCCATTTTATTTGATGTGTGCAATGCTTATGTGGAAACCTGTTTAATGGTTTCATTGGTACGGGAAGTAACATGTTTAGGGTAAAGTGGCACCGGTGAAACCCGTCATTACTGCATCGCAGTTCTAGTTCTTATTATTATTATTATTCTTCTTTTGTTTTGAGTAGATCTCAGCAACTACTTGTCGCATCGTTACGATTTCTTCGGTTTTACTGGGAAAGTGGGTGTGACTTAGAGGATAAAGCTATTTTGAACGTTCTGCGACAATGCGAAATGTCCGAAATCACCGAAGTTATCGTTTTTACAAATATTGCAGTAATTTTAACAATAATCATTGGATTTTAACTTTCGATGCATTTTGGCATAGCCGGAGACGGGGCACATAGCTACGCTACTTTTGATTTTTGATTTTCGGCAAATCTTCGCAGATATTAGGCGCTAAATTTAGAAAATTTAAATTTTTACAAAAAACTTTTTTATTTATGAATATTTTTTAATCGTGTTTTACACAAATATAACGAGTCCTCTGACTTGGGCAAAAATGTGAAAATTTTTTGTCTCGGTAATTTTCCTTGGCCCCCATTGGCTAATTCAGTTTTTCAGTCCTAGATTAATTATTTATTGTTCGATTTGTATAAAACAAAGTTCATATGCCCCGTTGTCTCAATTGTCATTTTTTTTGTTACCAATAGTGTTATCTGTCGGCACCGGAAGTGGCGTAAATTGACAAAAAACTACAATTTTGACAGTTAGGTACCATTTTTCGAAAGCAAATATTATTTTTTTCAAATCTGGTATAACTGAAATTGTGCGCCCTTTAAAGGCGCACAAAATGTTGGGACCATTTTTTTTAATTTCGATTCCGTTTTCGGGCTATTTCGATTAAAAGGTGAAAAAAGGTGTAAAATTAAGCTATTTACAACCCATCCAGCGTTTTCATATTTTAAAATATTACTTCGTAACTTTCATAAACTCGTAGCAATAATCTATACGGAGAGAATGTATGTGAAAATTAATTTGTAATATGCGCAGTTGCCGAGAAATGGGCAATTTTGCATGAGTCACTTTTTACGCTAGTTTGCCTGTAAAAGAGTCAATTATTATTCGATTTTCATAAAAGTGACACCATTTGATGTGTAATGTCAATTTTAACTAGGTCAAACCAATTTAACATTTTCAATATCACCGGAAATGACGTAATTTGGGCAAAAATTGTATTTATAGCCTTCGAAACCAGTAATTTATTCAAATGAGTCATATTTGTTATTTGTTTAAAATTTTGATATTTGATTCAAATCAACTAATACAATGAACCCTTACGATCATATAGATATCACAAAATGGTTTCTAACTTGTTCAGTTGCGGAGAAATAGGCAATTTTCAACAGGTCACTTTTTAAGGTTTTTTTGTCAATAAAAGTGTCAATTATTATTCGATTTTCATGAAATTTTCACTGTGTGATACATAATGCCATTTACGATATCATACAAGTAATTTAAGATTTTCATTATCACCGGAAGTAACGTCATTTTGGCAAAAACTGTATTTTTAGCCTTCAAAACAGATATTTTATTCAAATGAATCAGATTTGTAATGTTTTTAAAATTATGATATTTGATTCCAATCAACAAATAGAATGAACTCATTCGATCATACAGATACCTCAAAATGGTTTCTAACTTGTACGGTTGCAGAGAAATAGGCGATTTTCTACAAGTCATTTTTCAAGGTTTTTGGTCTATAAAGGTGGCAATTATTATAGGATTTACATAAAATTTTCAACATGTGATGATGCTATTTCTGATTTCATAAACCAATTTAACATTTTCATTATCACCGGAAGTAATGTAATTTTGACAGGATCACTGACATGTAGCAAATGAATTGATTGCTGGATTTGGTTGTTTCTGCGTCCATTTTATTTCATGTGTGCAATGCTTATGTGGAAACCTGTTTAACGGTTTCATTGGTACCGGAAGTGACATAAGTTCAAGGGTAACGTGGCACCGGTGAAACCCGTCATTACTGCTTCGCAGTTCTAGTTCTTATTATTATTATTATTCTTCTTTTGTTTTGAGTAGATCTCAGCAACTACTTGTCGCATCGTTACGATTTCTTCGGTTTTACTGGGAAAGTGGGTGTGACTTAGAGGATAAAGCTATTTTGAACGTTCTGCGACAATGCGAAATGTCCGAAATCACCGAAGTTATCGTTTTTACAAATATTGCGGTAATTTTAACAATAATCATGGGATTTTAACTTTCGATACATTTTGGCATAGCTGGAGACAGGGCACATAGCTGCGCTACTTTCGATTTTTGATTTTCAGCAAAAATTCGAAGATATTAGGCGCCAAATTTCGGAAATTTAAAATTTTACAAAAAACTTTTTTATTTATGAATATTTTTTAGTCGTGTTTTTCACAAATATAACGAGTCCTCTGACTTGGGCAAAAATGTGAAATATTTTTGTCTTGGTAATTTTCCTTGGCCCCCATTGGCTAATTCAGTTTTTCAGTCCTAGATTAATTATTTATTGTTCGATTTGTATAAAACAAAGTTCATATGCTCCGTTGTCTCAATTGTCATTTTTTTTGTTACCAATAGTGTTATCTGTCGGCACCGGAAGTGGCGTAAATTGACAAAAAACTACAATTTTGACAGTTAGGTACCATTTTTCGAAAGCAAATATTATTTTTTTCAAATCTGGTATAACTGAAATTGTGCGCCCTTTAAAGGCGCACAAAATGTTGGGACCAGTTTTTTTAATTTCGATTCCGTTTTCGGGCTATTTCGATTAAAAGGTGAAAAAAGGTGTAAAATTAAGCTATTTACAACCCATCCAGCGTTTTCATATTTTAAAATATTACTTCGTAACTTTCGTAAACTCGTAGCAATAATCTATACGGAGAGAATGTATGTGAAAATTAATTTGTAATATGCGCAGTTGCCGAGAAATGGGCAATTTTGCATGAGTCACTTTTTACGCTAGTTTGCCTGTAAAAGAGTCAATTATTATTCGATTTTCATAAAAGTGACACCATTTGATGTGTAATGTCAATTTTAACTAGGTCAAACCAATTTAACATTTTCAATATCACCGGAAATGACGTAATTTGGGCAAAAATTGTATTTATAGCCTTCGAAACCAGTAATTTATTCAAATGAGTCATATTTGTTATTTGTTTAAAATTTTGATATTTGATTCAAATCAACTAATACAATGAACCCTTACGATCATATAGATATCACAAAATGGTTTCTAACTTGTTCAGTTGCGGAGAAATAGGCAATTTTCAACAGGTCACTTTTTAAGGTTTTTTTGTCAAAAAAAGTGTCAATTATTATTCGATTTTCATGAAATTTTCACTGTGTGATACATAATGCCATTTACGATATCATACAAGTAATTTAAGATTTTCATTATCACCGGAAGTAACGTCATTTTGGCAAAAACTGTATTTTTAGCCTTCAAAACAGATATTTTATTCAAATGAATCAGATTTGTAATGTTTTTAAAATTATGATATTTGATTCCAATCAACAAATAGAATGAACTCATTCGATCATACAGATACCTCAAAATGGTTTCTAACTTGTACGGTTGCAGAGAAATAGGCGATTTTCTACAAGTCATTTTTCAAGGTTTTTGGTCGATAAAGGTGGCAATTATTATAGGATTTACATAAAATTTTCAACATGTGATCATGCTATTTCTGATTTCATAAACCAATTTAACATTTTCATTATCACCGGAAGTAATGTAATTTTGACAGGATCACTGACATGTAGCAAATGAATTGATTGCTGGATTTGGTTGTTTCTGCGTCCATTTTATTTCATGTGTGCAATGCTTATGTGGAAACCTGTTTAACGGTTTCATTGGTACCGGAAGTGACATAAGTTCAAGGGTAACGTGGCACCGGTGAAACCCGTCATTACTGCTTCGCAGTTCTAGTTCTTATTATTATTATTATTCTTCTTTTGTTTTGAGTAGATCTCAGCAACTACTTGTCGCATCGTTACGATTTCTTCGGTTTTACTGGGAAAGTGGGTGTGACTTAGAGGATAAAGCTATTTTGAACGTTCTGCGACAATGCGAAATGTCCGAAATTACCGAAGTTATCGTTTTTACAAATATTGCGGTAATTTTAACAATAATCATGGGATTTTAACTTTCGATACATTTTGGCATAGCTGGAGACAGGGCACATAGCTGCGCTACTTTCGATTTTTGATTTTCAGCAAAAATTCGAAGATATTAGGCGCCAAATTTCGGAAATTTAAAATTTTACAAAAAACTTTTTTATTGATGAATATTTTTTACTCGTGTTGTGCACAGAATTAAAGAGTCATCTGACTTGCGCAAAAATGTTAAAATTTTTTGTCTCAGTAATTTTCCTTGGCCTCCATTGGCTAATTCAGTTTTTCAGTCCTAGCTTAATTTTTTATTGTTCGATTTGTATAAAACAAAGTTCATATGCTTCGTTGTCTCAATTGTCATTTTTTTTATTACCAAAAGTGTTATCTGTCGGCACCGGAAGTGGCATAATTTTACCAAAAACTACAATTTTGACAGTTAGGTACCATTTTTTGAAAACAAATATTATTTTTTTGAAAAATTATATGACTCAAAGAGTGTGTCCTTTAAAGGCGCAAAAAATGTCGGAAGCAGTTTTTTTAATTTCTTTTTCATTTTCTAGCAAATTGGATTAAGAGGTGAAAAAAGGCGTAAAATTGACCTATTTACAACTCATTCAGGCTTTTCAGATTTTAAAATATTTTTACGTAACTTTTATAAACTTGTAGCTATAATCCATACGAAGAGAATGTATGTGAAAATTAGTTTGTAATATAAGCAGTTGCCGAGAAATAGGCAATTTTGCATGAGTCACTTTTCACGTAATTTTGGCTGTAAAAGAATCAATTATTATTCGATTTTCAATTTTCTTTCGCCATTGGATGCCTAATGCCATAGTGGACTATGTCAAACCATTTTACCCCTTGCGCTGCCACCGGAAATGACGTCATTTGCTCAAAACTTAAATTTTAGCCTTCAAAAAACAATATTTTATTCAAATGATTCGTATTTGTTATTTTTTTCAAATTATGATATTTGATTCTATTGATCAAATAGATTGAACCCATACGATCATACAGATACCACAAAATGGTTTCTAACTTGTACGGTTGCAGAGAAATGGGCGATTTTCCTTAAGTCACTTTTCAAGGTTTTTGGTCTATAAAAGTGTCAGTTATTATTCGATTTTCATAAAATTTTCACCATATGATATCTTGTGTCATTTATGATTTCATAGAACTAATTTAACATTTTCATTATCACCGGAAGTAACGTCATTTTGGCAAAAACTGTATTTTTAGCCTTCAAAACAGATATTTTTTTCAAATGAGTCTTATTTGTATTGTTTTTAAAATTATGATATTTGATTCCAATCAGCAAATAGATTGAACCCATACGATCATACAGATACCAGAAAATGGTTTCTAACTTGTACGGTTGCAGAGAAATAGGCGATTTTCTACAAGTCACTTTTCAAGGTTTTTGGTCTATAAAAGTGGCAATTGTTATTCGATTTACATACAATTTTCACCATGTGATGCCCTATGTCATTTCTGATTTCATAAAAGTAATTGAACATTTTCATTATCACCGGAAGTACAGTACACTTACATGTAACAAATGTATAAAATGAATTGATATTGCTGGATTTTGTTGATTCGGCGTCCATTTTATTTGATGTGTGCAATGCTTATGTGGAAACCTGTTTAATGGTTTCATTGGTACGGGAAGTAACATGTTTAGGGTAAAGTGGCACCGGTGAAACCCGTCATTACTGCATCGCAGTTCTAGTTATTCTTATTATTATTATTCTTCTTTTGTTTTGAGTAGATCTCAGCAACTGATTGTCGGATCGTTACGATTTCTTCGGTTTTATCGGAAAAGTGGGTGTGACTTAGAGGATAAAGCTATTTTGAACGTTCTGCGACAATGCGAAATGTCCGAAATCACCGAAGCTATCGTTTTTAGAAATATTGCAGTAATTTGAACAATAATTATTGGATTTTAACTTTCGATGCATTTTGGCATAGCCGGAGACGGGGCACATAGCTACGCTACTTTTGATTTTTGATTTTCGGCAAATCTTCGCAGATATTAGGCGCTAAACTTAGAAAATTTAAATTTTTACAAAAAACTTTTTTATTTATGAATATTTTTTAGTCGTGTTTTACACAAATATAACGAGTCCTCTGACTTGGGCAAAAATGTGAAAATTTTTTGTCTCGGTAATTTTCCTTGGCCCCCATTGGCTAATTCAGTTTTTCAGTCCTAGATTAATTATTTATTGTTCGATTTGTATAAAACAAAGTTCATATGCTCCGTTGTCTCAATTGTCATTTTTTTTGTTACCAATAGTGTTATCTGTCGGCACCGGAAGTGGCGTAAATTGACAAAAAACTACAATTTTGACAGTTAGGTACCATTTTTCGAAAGCAAATATTATTTTTTTCAAATCTGGTATAACTGAAATTGTGCGCCCTTTAAAGGCGCACAAAATGTTGGAACCAGTTTTTTTAATTTCGATTCCGTTTTCGGGCTATTTCGATTAAAAGGTGAAAAAAGGTGTAAAATTAAGCTATTTACAACCCATCCAGCGTTTTCATATTTTAAAATATTACTTCGTAACTTTCATAAACTCGTAGCAATAATCTATACGGAGAGAATGTATGTGAAAATTAATTTGTAATATGCGCAGTTGCCGAGAAATGGGCAATTTTGCATGAGTCACTTTTTACGCTAGTTTGCCTGTAAAAGAGTCAATTATTATTCGATTTTCATAAAAGTGACACCATTTGATGTGTAATGTCAATTTTAACTAGGTCAAACCAATTTAACATTTTCAATATCACCGGAAATGACGTAATTTGGGCAAAAATTGTATTTATAGCCTTCGAAACCAGTAATTTATTTAAATGAGTCATATTTGTTATTTGTTTAAAATTTTGATATTTGATTCAAATCAACTAATACAATGAACCCTTACGATCATATAGATATCACAAAATGGTTTCTAACTTGTTCAGTTGCGGAGAAATAGGCAATTTTCAACAGGTCACTTTTTAAGGTTTTTTGTCAATAAAAGTGTCAATTATTATTCGATTTTCATGAAATTTTCACTGTGTGATACATAATGCCATTTACGATTTCATACAAGTAATTTAAGATTTTCATTATCACCGGAAGTAACGTCATTTTGGCAAAAACTGTATTTTTAGCCTTCAAAACAGATATTTTATTCAAATGAATCAGATTTGTAATGTTTTTAAAATTATGATATTTGATCCCAATCAACAAATTTTGGCAAAAACTGTATTTTTAGCCTTCAAAACAGATATTTTATTCAAATGAATCAGATTTGTAATGTTTTTAAAATTATGATATTTGATTCCAATCAACAAATAGAATGAACTCATTCGATCATACAGATACATAAAATTTTCACCATGTGATGATGCTATTTCTGATTTCATAAACCAATTTAACATTTTAATTATCACCGGAGGTAATGTAATTTTGACAGGATCACTGACATGTAGCAAATGAATTGATTGCTGGATTTGGTTGTTTCTGCGTCCATTTTATTTCATGTGTGCAATGCTTATGTGGAAACCTGTTTAACGGTTTCATTGGTACCGGAAGTGACATAAGTTCAAGGGTAACGTGGCACCGGTGAAACCCGTCATTACTGCTTCGCAGTTCTAGGTATTATTTATTATTATTTTATTTTTTTGGGTAGAGCCTATTTCCCAGTGCCTGTAACAGATACCGATATGGGACCTAATTTTCTATTGGGAAACCATGTGGTGGCTACTTGATAAACTATTTTTGAAACTTCTGCGCAGACCAAAAGTGGCCGAATTTTGTGCGGTGCATAAAAATTAAAAAACGGCCGTAGCTTCGTCTATTCTGTACCTATTTTCATACAAATAACATTTTCAGAAACCCTGAGTCTTTTCTCGGACGATAGCAGTTGAAAATTTCGAAATTTCGAAACTTCGTCGCTGACTTCTAGCCTTCGAATAATGAAAAATTTTGTTTAAAAGACAATTTTTGTTATTTTTCAAAATTTTCAAATTTGACCTACATTTTTGGATACCTGAAGACCATCCGATTCCAGAAATATAATTTTCATTCTGAGTTATCGCCCTTTATTTTTAGATTTTTTTCGAATTTTCTGCCCATTGCCCAACCCATATATTTTTGGGAAAGAATAAATCGATAGTTCTGAATGTCCTGGAACATAAAGCTATATAGTCAGACCGCTGCATAAAGCAATTTCAAAAACGATCCGTAAACCGGAAGTAGTCGAAATAATGATAGATATTTCGAAAAAAAACGCAAAAAATGGGTTTTTTGGGTAAAAAATCGATTTCTCCGTCCAGTATTAATGGATTAAACGAATTAAGCTTTCGTTGAGTGGCCCGAGGAATGGACTGTCGTATGATGCCCAATGTTTACGAATACTATGACCAAGCAGCAAAATATGACAAGCTGAAAATCAAGCATTTTCTGATTTGGGGCGTTTTTGGACGCCTGTATCTCGAAATCTTAACCGCAACTTTTTTTTTAACTTTCTCTATCGAGAGTCCATTCGATAGTCTTGTGAATTATGCCATCCAATAAGACTTTGAAATGTCTGGAATACGATAAAAAAGGGACTGAAAATCGAAAAAAGTCGAAAAATCGTGAAATTTTGCAAAATGCTCTATTACTTTATTATTTAAACAAATGTTTACAAAAAGATTACAGATTCGGATAGCTGACCTAATTACGATTCTAACGATGTATAATATGTATTGAGTTATTGAAATTTAATTTTCGATATTTTGACATTTTTGCATTTTTGGCACCTTTGAACATAGGATTTCTCAGGGTCATTTTATCTGATCAGATAATGTAATATATCATTACAGAGCCCTGCCGCTATTTAATTGCCCAAACTGGTTATTAAAACTATTCCGACAATAATCTCCATACCGGAAGTATTCAAAAAATGAAAAAAAAAGGTTAAAAAATTGTCGCTCTTGCGAAAAGCTGGATTTCCCGGTCAGATATTACCGGACCAAAAGAAGTAAAGTGTCTTTAGATAGCCCCATTAATGAACTATTATATGGCATCTCAATGGTACGATTTCGATGGTTAGAAAATAAATTGTGGTACGCCGAAAATCTAGTATTTTCCGATTTTGGAGCCTTTTTAGACGTCTTTTTCTCGAAAACGACAACTCTGATTTTTTGAAACTTTTTTAACGCAGAGTCCTATCGGTAGTCTGTGGCGTCAATCCAAAAGGAAAAGGTTTGAAATAATATAAGGGGTCCAAAAATGGCCTCGATCTTTGAAAAAAGTTGAAAAATCGTTAAATTATTGAAAATGTTCTTTTATTTATCTTTTTACAAAAAAATACTGAATAGATGTTTCTGACACTTCTGTGACAGAAAGTTAAGTATCTAAACAAATTGTTAAAACTATCTCGACAATGATCCAAAAACTGGAAGTAGTCGAAAAAATATCCGATATTTTTGAGAAAAAAACGTAAAAAGTAAAAGAAGTGGTGATCTTGTGAAAAAGTGATTACTATGCTAGATTTCACCGAATCAAAACAACTAAAGTATCATTGTATATCCTGATCAATGGACGATTTTATGACATCTAAATGGTAAAAATTTGCTGGTTAGGCAATACATTATGGGACGCTGAAAATCTTCTATTTTCCTTTTTGGAGCCTATTCAGACGCTTTTATTTCGCAAACTACTCTTAATTCATTTCATAAACTTCTGTTACTTGGAGTCTTAGGTCGGTCTAGCCTCAATATATACTCATGTCCAAAAGAAAGTATACGCTGTGTATTTCATACTGCATCAACCAAAGTCGTTTTTCCATTCTATGCGGTATTTGGGTACAATTTCAATTTGTTTCACCTTTTATTTTTAAAAATCGCGATTTCTCAACCGGGTGTCACTGAATCAAAACAACTAAAGTATCGTTTGGTAGCTCAATTAATGGGCTAATGTATGATACACTTCCTGGCTGATTCCTGAAAGCCGGGTCAGTGCTGCTTGCAGGTCTAGTTATTATTATTTTTTTCCGCTGCAGCCTATTTCTCCATGATCGGAAACAGATATCGATCTGGAACTAAATTTTCTATTGGGAAACCATATGGTGGCTACTCCTTAAAACAATTTTGAAACTTCTGCGCAGACCGGAAGTGGCCGAATTTCGTGCGGTGCATACAAATTAAAAAACGGCCGTAGCTTCGTCAATTCTGTACCTATTTTCATACAATTGACATTTTCAGAAACCCTGAGTCGTTTCTCTGACGATAGCAGTTGAAAATTTCGAAATTTCGAAACTTCGTCGCTGACTTCTAGCGTTCGAAAAATGAAAAATTTTGTTTAAAACACAATTTTTGTTATTTTTCAAAATTTTCAAATTTGACCTACATTTTTGGATACCTGAAGACCATCCGATACCAGAAATATACGTTTAATTCCGAGTTATCGCCCTTTATTTTTCGATTTTTTTCGAATTTTCTGCCCAACCCTTATATTTTTTGGAAAGGATAAATCGATAGTTCTGAAATTCCTGGAACATAAAGCTATATAGCCAGACCGCTGCATAAAGCAATTTCAAAAACGATCCGGAAACCGGAAGTAGTCGAAATAATGATAGATATTTCGAAAAAAATGCAAAAAATGGGTGTTTTGGGGAAAAACTTGATTTCTCCGTCCAGTATCAATGGATTAAACGAATTAAACTTTCGTTGAGTGGCCCGAGGAATGGACTGTCGAATGATGCCCAATTTATACGGATACTGTTACCAAGCAGCAAAAATTCAACATAATGGTTTGAAACGTCTAACGTAAACCTTTTCAAATGAAACTTCGATTTAAAAATATTTTCAAACCCTCTGGACAAGTAAAATAGGATGTAATGGATAATTTACACAACAGGTAGGACACTTAAACATCTAGTACATAGATAGAGATATTATTTATTTTCTGGAGCTTTCAAGCCAGCAAGAGTGTTATTGTCCCTTTAAGTTCATCAGGAAATATTTAAGATATTCAAGGGTGAGATTCAGGACCCTTAAAACGAATGCCGTTCTTTTTGTTCTTCACCTGTGTTCAAAAGAAATAATCCCACCAATTCTCTAACCAAATAATTAACACAAGACGGAAACAAAATAACGGACTATGGGCGTATTTATGTTTGTAAACGCCTAAACTCATTATTGGGTCCGAGAGCAATAGCTTATTCATACAACTGTCGTAACAGAGCCAAACACCGTTACGATAGACAAGCCTTGCTTCGGCCCCCTTATATGAAATGATATATCCCGTTATGTGACGTAATTAGCTTCCATTTTTGTATTTCTCGATGTCAAAGTTTGTGACGAGTTCAATTTTACAAGAGAGAACTTTTTTATTAGCCTGGATATTTAGTTGTACAATGGTAGGATGACCCGTGCACTTTACAGAAAGTTGGTCTCGACACGGCTAAATGTGCACGCTTCAGTTGCGTGTCTCGAACTGATTTCTGACTACCCCGCACTCGCTTTGAGTCGATAAATAGCCATGGCACGTGCAATTCTCTACAAATATATCAACTATTACAGCCGTAAAAAATCTATTGTTGACGATTTTGAATAGCAGTAAAATTTAGCTTCTTGGTTATTACAGCATCTTTAGTAATTACGTTTGTTTTATTTTTTAAATTGCTTTATCATTAACTGTACCGTTAAGAGCGGCATCTTTTGGTTTAGTACAAATACTATCTCTGAATCACTTTCTTTAGCAGGAACATGATACTAGCAGTAGTTTCATTTTACTTTTACAAGTTTCTTAAAACAATTGTTGAGTTGTCTAAAGTGCTTATTTCTAAATTCAATTTCTTGTTCTAGCTTTCTGTTATGTTTCGTAAAAAAGTAGTCTTGATTATCCCGACCTGTCAATCAGACGTAGAATGGTCGATAGACTGGTTAAGTGAGACTAATTTCAAAACAAGGGCACGTAACCTATCTTTTACTCAAAAGTGTCTGGATGTTATGGACGCAACTTGGAACCAGTTTTCAGTCTATTATTTATAGATGATTAATGGTCATAGCTTATTAAGTACAACATGATCGTTTATTTAGTGACTATAATTGTGTGAAACTGATTCGAGGCTTGTCATATATATATTGTGGCGTAATTGTCGAGATATTTGGAGATATTTATTTATGGTGGGTCACCCTAACAATGGATTTTATTTAACCGGAGGTAATTTCAAACACACAGGTAAATTTATAATAAACAAAGTAGAGTAGTTTGTTCATAATCGATGAAATCCGTTTAAAATTTATGACGGTTAAGACAGTAGCATACTTATTCAACAAGGACGTTACTCAAATATCTATTTTAGTCTTAGTATTCATTTTATTCGTGCAAACCAGTGAGGTGTTACGATAGAAATAAATGTTTATACAACCGTCTTCACGCAAGGTACCCACTTTCACGATTCACGCTAAGTTCTGTCCCTAAAACATTTATCGAGCCCAGTACGCCTATGATAACGTCGATGTGTTATGTAAATATAAATGACATTACCAACTAAAACATTGTTCAATAAAATTGAATAAATTATACTCTTGTATGTGTTAACTGACTTTGGAGATTTTTAAAGGCTCAATACCACTCTAGTTGTAACTGAATAATATGTCCTAATCTTTATTCTGGTCAACAAATTGTACTATTTTACAATATTCCAATTAATTGGTGATACAAATTTTATCTTAACACGCCTAATTCAAAAAATTGGAAAAATTCAACTAAATGATCTAAAAAGCCTAACGTAAACCTTTTCAAATGTGACTTGGATTTAAAAATATTTTCGAACCCTCTGGACAAGTAAAATAGGATTTAATAGATAATTTACACAACAGGTAGGGCACTTAAACATCTAGTACTTAGAATAAGGCTATTATTTATTCTCTAGAGCTGTCAAGCCAGCAAGAGTGTTATTGTCCTTTTAAAGCCTCGTTTTTACTTTTCAAGTGTGAGCTGATGAAAGTATGTTTAATGGTTATGGCGATTCAGTGCACGTAAAATATCCCCTTGTAGATATAGGTGGATGAAGAGCACAGTAAAATTCCCCCACTCGCATAGCACGTGAAACCAAACAAACAAAATGAGTGTAAAGCTGCATTTCCGTACCGTAGACATAGCACACGGCAGGTTGTGTATCCTTTTATGCGGTTATTCAAGACGAAGGCCCCTCTTTTCAACATGGCACTGGCATTGTCAAGGTTCGTAAAAGAAGAAAAAAACTATTTTTAGCTTTTTCCCGTGCGGGTTACCCAAACTGTGTTTCCTTATGTGCGTTTACGGACACGGTTCCGCATGCGTTTCCGTACCGAACGCTACCTGGTCCGTTTCGAAAAACCGTACCGGACGCCGCATACAGAACCGTATCCACACCCGCACATAAGGAAACACTCTTACTAAAATTCTATGAAAGTGTTTTTTTCCGTATCCGCAACCGGACCGGATCCGTACTAAAGGAAATGCAGCTTTAGTTAGTCCCCAATGAGTCCGGGCGGAGTAGAACAGTAGGACGTTAAACCCTTTTCATTATAAAGTGCCGACAAAACAATTAACTTGTTTCCATTATTCAGTCGGCAATCAGTTGAAGGGATATTATTCAAGAGCTGAATCTGCCTATTGTAGATCTTTATGCCTTAAATGTTATATATAAATAATATAAGTAAAATTCAAGTATAAGAGAAAAAAACCTCTCATCGTTATCAAACGAATCGTCAGGCCATTTTAATGCGTTACGCATTGTTACGCAATGACAATCGAGTCTACACTGTTTTTCTAATGCCAGTAACTTGGCTCAGAATGGAGTGATTTGACTGAAATTTTAAACAAATTCCCATTACATTATCCATGTTTTTAACTACACTGAAAAAAAACTTGTGTTGAAACAACACAAACTTGTGTTAAATTCAACGAAAGTTAGGTGTCTCTATTTAACAACACAAACTTGTGTTAAAACAACACAAAACTTGTGTTAAATGTTGAAACAACACAAAACTTGTGTTAAAATGTATCAAACAACACAAAACTTGTGTTGAAACTTGTGTGAAATCTACAGAATACTTGTGTTGGAACTTGTGTTGAAATTTCTGAAACTTGTGTTGAAATTTCTGAAACTTGTGTTAAAATTTCTGAAACTTGTGTTGAAATTTCTGAAACTTGTGTGGTTTCATACAAACTTGTGTATAACCATCATCAAAAACTTGTGTTGTATTTTTCCCCAATTTATATCCAGCATAGCAACCTTTCTATGCAGGACCCCTCTCTTTGCTCTGTTAGACCTGTAAAGTTTGATAAAAGAAGGAAACAAAAAAAAATTTTGTAAGATTATTATTTATTCATAAAATCATAGGAAAAAGTAAATTAATACATCAAAACTAAATAGATATTTGAAATGTTAACCGAAAAACAGAGACTTCAATTCTAATACAAATTATATTGTGTTATATATAATGACCCCTCCCCCCCCCCACACTTTACCCATCACAAAATATAAAATAGCTATTTAAATTGTTTTTTGCCCCACACACTTTACCCATCACAAAATATAAAATAGCTATTTAAATTGTTCTTTACCCCAAAACAAGAACTGAGAATATAAAGATATATATCTAAATTTAATAACATCCGAACTAAGCACTAATAAGATTAATTATGCACTAAATTGAAACAATTTCAAAAACTGAAAAATGCTACAAAATCACACTACAAGTGATTTGTGAGGCATCTAGAAATAACTAGCATACACAGAAAACTAACAAAAGAAAATTGCTCTATTTTGCAGGAGTAATAAAATGATGTAGAGCCTTTTCCTCATTAAAAAAACCCAAACAAAATGAATATTTTATAAATAAAAGAAGCAAAGCATCAAGATTACAGGATTGAAATAAAAAAATATCATATGTACAAAAGATTTATATACAATCACAAGTCATAAGCCACAGTGGTTCAGTGAGCATAAGGCGTTGGCCGAGAAATTTCAACTGGATTTTCCGGCATAGTTCCCACTTTTCAGTGTTGGATATGGCAAGGGATAATTGGGTACAAGCCCAGAATCAAAAGAGAGAGAGACAGAGAGAAATGGGGTTTAACGTCTACTCGACACAAACTAGGTCATTTTGGGACTAACATATGGTTTAATTTTATTTCAATAATTCGCTAGCGCGTAGGGGTCTTTAGCAGTGGGAGGAAACCGGAGGTCCCGGAGAAAACCCACAAGATTGGACAGGCGACCCTACTCCTTGTCTACAACCGGGGATTCGAAACCATGCCAGTTGACTCAATGACAGGAGGCCGTATGATACAGCATGCACGTGCTAACCATTCGGCCATCCACCCCACCCCCCAGAATCGAAACCAACCCAACTGCGTACACTTTGAAGAACCCTTGAAAATTGAATTATTTGAATCAATGACAGACCTTCTGATCAAATGTGTGCGTGTTAACCATTCGGCCCCCCTGGGTACCCTTTAAAGAACCCTTGACAGTTGAAATATTTGATATAAGGGTAGGGTAGAATCACTCTAAGAACACAGAAAAGCAGGATATTAAAACGTATTTCATTTCATAAGCAAGGGAAAGTCACCTTAATGTAGGTCAAGGTTTTTTGTAATTCTGGGTGTATTTGATCTACATTTGGTTTCTAGTCATGCCTATTAAATACTTTATGATTTCCGACCAAATTCTAAGTGATTTATATGTCAGTTTACTTGCTATATTATACATACATATTTGAAGAGAATTAAAATCTAATTGTGTTTTGGAAGAAAATTTAACATTAATAACAAAAAATAAATATTTAAAAATTGGGTCAAATGCATTCTTTCCCAGAAGTATAAAATAAATTGATGCTTGGGTTCTCTCGTTGTTATCATACATCAAATACTCTTTCAAGGGTGTTCCAGCCTAAAAAATAAAAAGTAGGCAATAAGAATACAATGTTTAAATAAACAATTTATTTTGCCACATCGAGACTGAGTCTCTATTTGGTTTCAACTTTGCATAACGCTTATTGTGTCTTGTCCACTTAAAGACCCAGGCAGATTATTATGCTCAAATCAAATGGGTTAAAAGTCAGAAAAATGAAATGAAATGGGGTTTAACGTCCTACTGTTCTGCTCCTATACTGGGCTAATAATGACGGGCATATGCCACACAGTGCACTATGAGGGAATTTTTGCCCGGGCAGCGGCACTATCATCTATTCTTATATCGAATTCCAACTGCCAGGGGATCTTTTACGTGCATTCCAATATTCGTCTCATCGGAAGGACTAGACAGCTGTCTTTGTCAGGCCAAGTCAGAAAAAAGTCTTGAGATTTGGGACTGAAGTCTCATAATAGGTCAACTATTCACCCGGTTCATGCATGTATTGTCTGCAAATCCAGATTCCCTACTACATCATTGGCAGCACCTATTTACTTGGCAATGTCTAATTATTTTTGGACCCATTCTTATTTTATTTCCATTGACAACAAATTGGATATTACCCTTTAAAATCTATTGAAATCTATTTGAAAAGTAAAATATTGTCCATCATTATTTTAGTGCTATTTACTGTAAAAATACACATAGGCCCTATCATAACTTGAAGGAAATCAATGGATGTGATTGGCAAAAATCAAGCATGCCAAGTACTTGAAATAGCTGAGTCCTAGGCATTGCCCCAAGAAGAATAACTAGATTACCAAGCAAGTGTATAAAACTACTTCCTGATTAAAAATACAAATATGTATGTTACTTACATTTTTCCTGATTATCAAGCTCTGTGAGAAAAGTTTCCACAATATGAATAGCCATTTCCAACTGTTTTTATCTTTCTGATGTAGTTAACTGGAAAAAAACATACTATGTATTAGATGACTTAAGTTGACTCAACAGTTAAAAGATGAAAGTTTTAATTTACAGTCTATATTTTACACAAATTTCTGGAGAGAATTAAAATATAATTGTGTTTGAGAGGGATATTTAACATTAAAAACAAAAATAAAATGCAACTGATAACTTATTAGCTTTTACAATCACTATATTCGTTTTCAAAATTATAAGGAGATCAATGGCTAAGAGGGTACGACGCTGGCTCACTAGCCTGGAGGTCGGGTGTTCGATCCCTGAATTGGCTGAGAAAGTTCATCCAGATTTTCCGACGTGTCTTCCCCTTGTCAGTGATACAGGACGGAGGACCTGACAAGGACAGCTGTCTAGTCGTTTGGATGGGATAAAAAAAACGAGGTCCTGTGTACACATTGGCGTGCATGTAAAAGATCCCTTGGCAGTTGGAATTCGATATAAGAGTAGGCTGTAGCGCCACTGCCCGGGCAAAATTTCCCTCATAGCACACTGTATGGTGTATGCCCGTCTTCATTAGCCCAGTTTATGAGCAAAACAGTAGGATGTTAAACCCCATTTCATTTCATTTTCAAAATTATAAAATAATTTGATGGCTTAATATTCAAGTATTATGACCAGGTAGAATTAGAGCATAGTTAATTTGAGGCCAGAGCCATTATAGATTAGCCAGAATCCTAATTAAAATAAACTCTGTAATTATATTAGAGAGACATTGTTTCATAAATTATTATCTATTGTAAAGTTATTCCAGTAAGGTATTAAGGATTATATTGTAACTAAAAACAAAGCTAAGGTATAAAAGTCCTAAAAATTGTATATATTAGAAAAAGGCGAGTTAACCACAGGCAGGCATCAGGACATACTGAAGGGCAGGTCTCTGATATAGTGACAAGTTATTTCTTAGATGCTGTTCCTTATTAAGTTACCTATCCTGTGGGTCAGTATTATATGTATATATTATCTTTGTTAGATATTGTTACAGAATATAAGATTATACTAAGAGAAGTGAGTTATTGAATTATTGTATGTTCAATCGTACACCTCCAACTAGATTGAACATACAACCCATCGTCGAAGGTTGGACTATAAGTAGGTCCATAAACCCTGGATGATAGTATGTGGTTGAGTTGGCAATAAATATACTTTCTACAGTTCACAATTTTTAAATAAATAACTTATTTTTCCACACGTTGAGTCTCTATTTTGTTTCAACTTTGCATAATACTTATTGTGTCTTTTCAAGTTACAGACCCAGGTAGATTATTATGCCTCAATGGGTCAGAAGTCAGAACAAAAGTCTTGAAAAAAAGACAAAATGAAAAAATAATCATTTAATTTACCAATTATCTCCACTAAGGCAGTGGTGAATACAGTATTGCAAACAGTATTACAATATGATATTAATTATATTTTACAAATTCATGCATTTGAACGCTTTATAATAATGATTATGAAAGGGTGTAACATTGCATCCATCTTATAGTTTTGAAGTCATATAGGTCTTTAGCAGTGGGAGGAAACCGTAGGACCTGGAGAAAACCCACGAGGTTGAACAGGCAACCCTACTCCTTGTCACGTACAACCGAGGATGACAGGCCGTATGATACAGCACGCACATGCTAACCATTCGGCCATCCAACCTCCCCCCCCCCCCACCAAGTGTATAGAACCAGTTCCTGATTCAAAAAGCAAATATGCATGGTACTTACATTGCCTTTGTCTGATAAGCAACCTCTGTAAGAAAACACTTCCACAATATCAATAGCCCTTTCCAGCTGTCTTGATCTTCCGAGGTGGCTAACTGAAAAAAAATATGCAATGTATTACATTAGTTGGCTTAAATTGACTAGACAGTTTTGATTAAGTCAAAAAATGTTAATTTAACTACATTTGTTTTGTTTCATGTGTTGGTTTGCTTTGCCACAGATGAGACAGTCATATCTAACTAAGATTCTGTCTGTGCTCATACATGTACGTGTACAGTTTTACTATACTAAACTGAATTTTAGATTTCAAAATAGCATAACAGCAATCTTTTCTATAAGAATTGAATAGTTACCCACCAAGAAAAAGCTGCTCTATCATCATTTTTTCCAGCCATTTCTTCTTCCATTTTTTTACTTTTATAATTTCTTTTGTTACATGATCTTTTCCTGGGTGATTTGCATATACATCCAATATTGAAACTGAAAAAATAAATACATGATATGTAATTTACCATTTAAGCTACCATACCATATATACAAACTGTGTGATTTGAAATTGAAACTAATGTATCTATATGTATCAAAAATTTTAATCCCAAGGAACTACCTAAGCCGTAAAAAATCTATTTTTATAATCCTTGTTTGTCACATGGTTTCAATGTCGCAGTAATTAGAAAACGACCATGGTGACTGAGTGAGTTAGGTGCTGGAATACTAGCATGGAGGCCACAGGTTACCTCTTGGGGTTGACCGAGAAAGCTCATCTTGATTTTTCAGAGTGGTTTCCCCTGAGATCCAATGTACACGTTGGCGTACACATAAAAGTTCTCTTGGCAGTTTGAATTCGCTATGAGAGTAGGCCATAGTGTCGCTGCCCGGACAAACATTTTCTCTTAGCACACTGCATTAGACCAGTCGGAGCTGAACAGTAGGACGTTGTCTTTAAACCCCATTTCATTTCAGGTAATCTAGTATTTTTCTAGTAAGATTGAAGTCTCTCTACTTTCTTTATATGTAAATATCATATTTGAAATAAGCCATACTTTTATTCAATATGGGGTGGGGCTGGGGGGAATGGTCTAGTAGTTAATGCATTCACATGAAATCACAGGGTCTGTCATTGTGTTAAGTGGCATGGTTTCGATTTCAAGGAGTAGAGTCGCCTGTCCAATCTCTTGAGTTTTTCTCTGGGCCATTCGGTTTCCTCCGTTTGCTAAATACCCATACCAGCAAACGAATTTTTCATATCAAATTTAACCTTACCTGTCCATACCAGCAAACGAATTTTTCATATCAAATTTAACCTTACCTGTCCTTTATTGCACTTTCGTACCTCTACCAGTTCCCGTGGTCATAGGCACTTAAAATTTTCAGAGGATGTTAAGGGGGGCTAGCAATGACCACACACCAAATTTCAGCCAAATCGATAAATAACTTTTTATTTTACCGACCTTTTAATTTCTAACGAGAGAGAACTTCGATCCGTTTGACGCCATTTGCTTTGTTTACTAATTAGACTTGAATAACAAGACACTAAGACGGAAACCGACTCGAATAACAAGACACTTAGACGGAAACCGACACACTGCACTAGCTGCCTAACACTGCAGTTCATAAAAATTAATATAATTTTCGTATACTTTAATTTTTGCGCGAAGCCACCATTTTCTATAAAATACTATTTGGTGTTGATCAGTGGATTGGCCTTTAGGTGTAAATATTGCCGTGACCTTGATTTTGACCTTGAGGCCAAACGTCCCATCCATCTCGGGCCCTTTGCGTTTATGCTTGCCGTGGCCTTATTTCTAACTGTATTATCAAAGTTAATGTTCGAGGTGAAAGCAGAGACGACGTCCTTCAGAAAAGATAATTGGGTCAAAGTCGTAGGTCAAGGTCATCTTACAGAAAACTAAACTCGGACTTTTCAAAGTCAGTTTTGGGACATTTGACCTTGACTTAAGGCCTTGACCTCGTAACCATTTTCGAAGGCTATCACCTTGGCTTGAACCATCGACGTTTACTTTGGTCCTGTCGCACACTGTTCGGTCAGAAAAGGGTCAAACGCAAAGGGCCCGTGTCCGAAAGGAAGTCAATGGGCGTGGTCAATGTGAAAGGTTGTGGTGACCTCCACTAGTCACCTTTAATCATCCGTGACCTTGACTTTGACCTTGAGTCCAAACTTCCCATCCATCTCGGGCCCTTTTCGTTTATGCTTGCCGTGACCCTATTTCTTACTGTATTATCAAAGTTAATGCTTGAGGTGAAAGCAGAGACAACGTCCTTCAGAAAAGTTAAAAAGGTCAAAGTCGTAGGTCAAGGTCATGTTACAGAAAACTAAACTCAAACTTTTCAAAGTCAGTTTTGGGACATTTGACCTTGACTTACAACCTTGACCCCGTAACCATTTTCGAAGGCTATCAACTTGGCTTGAATCATGGGCGTTTACCTTGGTCCTGTCGCACACTGCTCGGTCAGAAAACGGTCAAACGCAGAGGGGCCCATGCCCGAAAGGAAGTCAATGGGCGTGGTCAATGTGAAAGTTCGTGGTGACCTCCACTAGTCACCTTTAACCATCCGTGTCCTCGACTTCGACCTTGAGTCCAAACTTCCCATCCATCTCGGGCCCTTTTCGTTTATGCTTGCCGTGACCCTATTTCTTACTGTATTATCAAAGTTAATGCTTGAGGTGAAAGCAGAGACAACGTCCTTCAGAAAAGATAAATGGGTCAAAGTCGTAGGTCAAGGTCATGTTACAGAAAACTGAACTCAAACTTTTCAAAGTCAGTTTTGGGACATTTGACCTTGACTTACGACCTTGATCTCATAACCATTTTCAAAGCCCATAATCTTGGCTTGAACCATCGACGTTTACCCTGGCCCTGTCGCACACTGCTCGGTCAGAAAACGGTCAAACGCAGAGGGGCCCGTGTCCGAAAGGAAGTCAAAGGGCGTGGTCAATGTGAAAGTTCCTGGTGACCTCCACTAGTCACCTTTAACCATCCGTGACCTTGACTTCGACCTTGAGTCCAAACTTCCCATCAATCTCGGGGCCTTTTCGTTTATGCTTGCCGTGACCCTATTTCTTACTGTATTATCAAAGTTAATGCTTGAGGTGAAAGCAAAGACAACGTCCCTCAGAAAAGATAATTGGGTCAAAGTCGTAGGTCAAGGTCATGTTATAGAAAACTGAACTCAAACTTTTCAAGGTCAGTTTTGGGACATTTGACCTTGACTTACGAGCTTGACCCGTAACCATTTTCAAAGCCCATCATCTTGGCTTGAACCATCGACGTTTACCCTGGCCCTGTCCCAAAAATGACTTTGAAAAGTTTGAGTTTAGTTTTCTGTAACATGACCTTGACCTACGACTTTGACCCAATTATCTTTTCTGAATGACGCCGTCTCTGCTTTCACCTCGAACATTAACTTTGATAATACAGTAAGAAATAAGGTCACGGCACGCATAAACGCAAAGGGCCCGAGATGGATGGGAAGTTCGGACACTAGGTCAGGGTCAAGGTCACGGATGGTTAACGGTGACTAGTGGAGGTCACCACGACCTTTCACATTGACCACGCCCATTGACTTCCTTTCGGACACGGGCCCCTCTCCGTTTGACCCTTTTCTGACCGAGCAGTGTGTGACAGAACCAAGGTAAACGTCCATGATTCAAGCCAAGGTGATAGCCTTCGAAAACGGTTACGGGGTCAAGGTCGTAAGTCAAGGTCAAATGTCCAAAAAATGACTTTGAAAAGTTTGAGTTTAGTTTTCTGTAACATGACCTTGACCTACGACTTTGACCCAATTATCTTTTCTGAAGGACGTCGTCTCTGCTTTCACCTCGAACATTAACTTTGAAAATACAGTAAGAAATAAGGCCACGGCAATCATAAACGCAAAGGCCCTGATATGGATGGGAAGTTAAGACTCAAGGTCAAAATCAAGGTCACGGCAATATTCACACCTAAAGGCCAATCCACTGATCAACACCAAATAGTATTTTATAGAACATGGTGGCTTCGCGCAAAAATTAAAGTATACGAAAATTATATTAATTTTTATGAACTGCAGAGATAGGCAGCTAGTGCAGTGTGTCGGTTTCCGTCTTAGTGTCTTGTTATTCGAGTCTAAATAGTAAACAAAGCAAATGGCGTCAAACAGATGAAGTTCTCTCTCGTTAGAAATTAAAAGGTCGGTAAAATAAAAATGTTATTGATCGATTCGGCCGAAATTTGGTGTGTGGTCATTGCTAGTCCCCCTTAACATCCTCTAATAATTTCAAGTTCCTACGACCACGGGAACTGGTAGAGGTACGAAAGTGCAATAGCGCCCCTTTTTCCCGAAACGACCTAGCTTCTGTAGGCTAAGTAGAATGGAACAGTGTGCAGGGAAAGGGTGGAAACGGAAGAAAGCTAATTGTCGTCGTAGTTGATTACCGGTATGCATATAGGCATAGCTTGGACTACTTGATTCTTCAAATACAAGTACACGTAAGGCCTTGTTTATGTCATTTTTCTCTCTCTGTTGCATGTAAGTGTCATATAAATACTTTACTTGGGATTGTATGTTCACATACACTAATCATTGTAGGACATTGGTAAAAAAAAAAATAGAAAATATAAAAATTAAATGAAATTGTTACCAGTTTTTCTTCAAATTCCAATTCAATGCCAAAATGGAGTCCTTGAACTGTAAATTCTCAATACGGTAATTGCTGTAACTGTAAGGTGGAATGAGTCATATCATCACTGACTGGAAAAAATAATGAAACTATAGAGAAACTTCCACAGACTGATTCTAGTTCCATTATTTATTATTTATTAACTGTGACTGAATCAGGAAAATAGGGGCCTAATAATATTCCACAGAGTGACAGAGTCAGAGGTTGAACGGAGGGTTTGGGGAAAATATCTGCTTATTTGATTTAAGGTTGTTTTTTTAAACATAAATTAGATTACAATTCAACTAACACAAAAGTGTAAAAAGATTTTTTCTAGTCTGTGCCCGCGTTTATGTCTACTCTTGGCAAAATCTTTATAATATAAAAAATCATGAAACAAGAATCAAAATGGCCGCCAATCCAATCCAACCTCCCAAGATATAATTTCAAAACAGATTCTTACCTGCTGGTTCAAGTCGAGCCGTTTCTGGTTTAATCATAATGTGATTCTGTAATGTACGTATTTGAACAACATCGTAGCGCCGAACAACTAATGTTAATTAAGCACGATTTCAGAAAAATTGAACAGATTTGATAATAACATGCCGAAATTTTTTCCCTGTCCCCGCCCGCCATTTTAAACATGAACTTCCGGGTTAAATTGTTGGAGTTTTTTTAAGGAAACGAAATACTAGTATTATACACAAAAACAATATCGATGCTAAATTACATACATAGAGGATATTTGTCGTTTTAGAGTGAATAACATATTTTATTTCATCGAGAAGCAAGAAAACTTATATTTTCACGAATGCGTAATGTTCTATTTATTTTATGATTTTACAATCATTTTAGGTAAAAACAACTAGCCAGTGGAATAACACTTTTATTTCACTGATAAAACGCGGTATTCCACTACTGATCATAAAATAAATGGTATTATTTTTTTTATATATAAATATTCACAAACCTGCGGTCTTTTATTCTCTGTGACCATTAGCTTACATTTGTCAAACATATCACTGCTCAAAAATCATTTCAGCACGCTGTTAAATGGTAAATGAATTGTGTGAAATCAATTCATTTAATGTCCGGTTGCAAAGAGATGATATCGCAGACAAACTATAGCCTATAGTACGTTGATTTTATCAACCAATCACATTAAATAATAGTTTTACTTATTTTCTTGTCAATGCATTTGGAGTCAATTGTTAAAATCACACCGGGCATGAGCGCTCAATAGGCCTTTGATCTACAAGTTTATTGGGCCCATAAAAAATCAACAACTTTATTTTAACTACAGACATCTTAACACCAATTAGCATTCAAGTCTGTCTGGCCATCATGTCTGAGTAAAAAATACTTTTCTTATACTTGTGGACGCCCGGATTAAGACTTTGTATGGAGTTCAAATTAAAAAAAAAAATATTTGTTGACGGTACACATTACTTGTGTTAATTATATGAAAAAACCCACAAGATTTGTGTTAATGCATTAAAAAGAACACAAGTTTGTGTTAATGCAATGCAAAACAACACAAGTTTTGTGTAGAATAATTTTCACACAAGTACTTGTGTTGAGATCCAACACAAGTTTTTTTTCAGTGTATTATAGCGAGAACTGTCAGCTCTGTATCTAAATCTTATATAATGCCCCTTTAAATTTGACATTGGCTAAAAGCGTCTCGTAATAGTAAGTGCAGCGGGGTCCCACTACGTACACGCAAACAAGCCTCATTAGAGACTTTTGGCAATCGGAATTTTCCCATCCGTATCACGTATCCGTATGGTATATGTGATACGTTGCGTCAATGAAGTTTTAGAGTTTTGGCAGATTTTCGCGTGGCTGAGCTGGAGTAAGTTCTATTACAGCATCACCACCTGTACTGGTCAAATGCCTAGCCTACAATTTCCCGGAGGGAGTAATGTCGCTCGACAGCCGCACGGCTATTAAAACATTTTTAATGTCGAATCTTATTAAAATCTTCGACTTCGACTCGACGTCAATTTTTGGTTTCACTCATGTATCATCGCAGAAAGTTCATACCCCGTTACCATAGAATAAAATAATTCACAGATTTGCAAGGTCCCGCCTCCCTAAAATTAGCACGTAGATCAAACAGCATGCACACAGATGGTAAAAATATGAAAATTCCGAGAAAACCCCATCAAAAATAATGATTAAATTCCAGTCGTTATCACGGTTAAAATCACATCAAATATACACCTTCGTGTTCCAGGATACACATAGATTCATAAAAACGCTATGATACAACATTTCAGCGTCTAAAAGTAGCAAAAAAAGACAGTAAAAAGACGACGATGTTATACGGACCTTAATCGTATGAAAGCTTTTCGATACGAGCTGCCGTAAGCGTGTGCCGTATCACGTATGAGAAATACACACACATTGATGACGTCACACGCAAAATCCATACGGATACGCGATACGGACCAGGAAAGTACGCTTGCCAAAAGTCTCTATTAATTACACAGAGAGCCCAAAGAAAAAAAAAGTTTCCAAAAAGCAGCTTATCCAAATATAGCATGGATATTGATCCCATTTGATAAGAGGGTTCCTCAAAGAATTTCATTTCTATCATATTCACAAGCTGGAAACTAACGCTAATAACAAACAGCAAACTAGCTCGTTCGTTACTATCCTATAGAACAGAGATTCTATACACAGGCACACAGGTGTGCCGAAGATCTTCCTAAGTGTGCCGCGAAATTTTGAACGGCACATTAATTAAATGCGAAAAACCATCTGATCGGCCTTGAATGTCTACCGATAAGTTCATAGCTGTGTATTTCTTTATTTAGTTTGAGTCATTCTATGTGTCTATGACCAGTCTCTGTCTATCATGATTGTATGCCGTCTGACTTAACATGTTTTTATTTTGCAAAAGTCAAATATTTTTCATATATATTTAGACAGGTGTGCCGCTATTTTTTCATGTGTCCGAAGGTGTGATGTTGGCAAAAAAAGGTTGTGAACCACTGCTATAGAAAGGCAGCTTGTAAGAATCTATTTTCAAAGACTTTGATGTGTTATAAACCATAAAAAACCCACTCCCGGTCTGTATTCCCCACAGTAGTGCCTGTATTATATTAATAAATCCATATCTTGTAAATAACGAACAACAAACCAACCACATGTTGACTTCACGTCGTTGCGTTAACAAACCCATTTTAATTCAACCGTCTCAAAATAAATATATTTTTTTCTTCAGGAAACTGTTTTGATGGTAGATCCATGTAAGATGTTGGCTGTTGTGATCCTGGCTCTTTGTTTACCATCTGTGGCAGTTCAGGATGCGTGTTCAATCGGATTATGCAAGTGCGCACATCGTGTTGCTCGCTGTTATAATACAAACCTTACCTACATTCCAAAATTTCCCGATAACACCATAGCAGTCTACTTTAAATATAATTATTTACCCCGTGTTACTCCAACTACAGTTTTAAACATTAGCAACACAAGAATATCAACCGTAAATCTACACCATAATGAAATTGAGAATATTGACGAATTTGTGTTTCAAAATTTATCGCATGTTTACTTATTGGATTTAGCAGATAATCTACTCACTTCAGATTCGTTACGGAATTTATTCTCTAGTTTTCAGAGAAATAGCAATCTATCCAAGATAAGTCTCAGAGGAAATCGCTTAGAATATATTCCACATAATGTTTTCGTTGACTTTAAATCCGCGGAAAAGATAACCTTGAATTTATCTCAGAATAGAATCAAGCTACTTAATATGACAGTGTTTAACGAAATAGAAAAATTGCAAATATTGGACGTTTCGAATAACAAAATATCCACCGTCATACCGGGTGTTAGCCACCATCTGCAACACCTCTCTATTTCTAATAATAGTTTGACTGTTTTACCAAACTTTTGTCTTCGTCGAAACTCCTTTCCAGAGTTAACAACATTGCAACTACAAAGCAACAAGATTGGTAATTTTGTTCCGAAATATTTTAATTGTTTGGAAAAGTTAAAACACCTCTCTATTTCTAATAACAGTTTGGCTGCTTTGCCAAACTTTTGTTATCGTCGAAACCTCTTTCCAGAGATAATGAAATTGCAACTACAACGCAACATAATTGGTACTTTCGTTCCAGAACATCTAAACTGCTTGGAAAAGCTTAAAATCTTGGATGTGAGTTTAAACTACATTGACTCATTAAAAACTGATTATTTTCATTCTTTCAAGTCTCTTAGCTCGTTGTCTATCTCAGAACAGGGTAGAACATTTTATATAGAGGAACGTGCGTTCAACAACAGCAAACTGCTAAGTCTAGACCTATCAAAGAACACATTGACTACTAACCGCCTGCATGAACATGCATTTTGTGGATTGGATCGGTTACTAAAACTAGATCTGTCTAAAAGTAATTTCTTTAAAATGGAGGAAAAACTAAATAAAACGCTAGCCCCTCTGACATCTCTTGAAGTATTGATGCTGTTGGATTGTAATTTACAGAACCTACCTACTGTCACCAGACATTATCATAATCTTACTTATTTAGAAGTTGGCTGGAATCTGATTAAATCCTGGCCAACTGAGTTCTTTGAAAGGAACATTAAATTGACAGAATTAAATGCAGCCCATAATTTAATTCAGACTGTTACAAGTAAAATGCTGCCTGAAGTGTTTATGACAAGATTGAAAAAAATATCTTTAAATGATAATCCGCTCGTATGTAAGTGTGAATTGGTTTGGTTGATTCAGTGGATTCATAGGGAACCATACAAGTTTTGGGGTTATCCTGACGGCTATCGATGTCTGAATATAACAGAGAGAATTTGTTTGAATAACACCGGAGCGTTTATCTCTGTGACAACAGTAACATGTTTTTTTATCTGTGTTATTTTGATCGCTTCTGTTATCAACAAATATATCTGGCATATTAAATATCATATTTATATGTGGAGATACAGACCTAAACAGCTGTTGGATATTGCAGAGAAACACTTTGCTCATGACGCCTTTGTTGCTTACTGTATAGAAGATGGAGACTGGGTTTTACATGATCTTCTACCTATCGTGGAAGAAGGTGAAAACATTAAGTTGTGTATCCACGAAAGAGATTTTCTTGGTGGACAACTGATCATTGATAATATTGTACAACACATGGAAGATAGTCGGAAAGTTCTTGTTATTTTGTCCAATGATTTTGCTAGAAGTAAATGGTGTCAATTTGAAATGAGTTTAGCTCAGAAATTGGTTATAGATACGAGTATAGAGTCTATAGTAGTAGTATTACTAGAGGATATTGAAGCAGTTAATATGAGTAAACCACTGAACGCTCTATTGAAAACTACTACTTATATCAAATGGCAAGATAATGACAACAAAGATATATTTTGGCAAATGTTAAAAACATCGCTGAAACGTCAATATGAATTATAATAAGATTAAAGTACATGAATCTGTTTACCGCAGTCGTTTCATGGTCGGTAGTTCAAACGCTACAAGAACCCCACCCAACCCAATCTGAGACTGTATCCATTCCTCATGTTGGAATGTGAAATGGAATATCACTTGTTAACTGATTTTATACACTAAGAATGTCTTCGGTTTGATATTATTACTATAAGTTTAAGTTCGATCAATCAAAATCATGAATATTTACCAAAACCTGGCAGAAGATGTTAATTCAAACCCTCTTCGCCCAGTCTAGACCAAACACTCAACAAAAATGGGCATGCAAAAGGAGAGAAACGAGACAGAGAGAGAATTGCTATAAATAGACGGTACCGAAATGGTGAAATTTGATGATGGTCTGCCTCCATCTGTGGTCCTATTATTGATATTATTATCCCCCTTTACTTAATTAGCTGAATTTGTATGAATAGCATACTATTATAATTTATATGCATATCCTACGACATATTTAACGTAACTAACATGTACTTTTGTATGTCAACTTTATCAATAAATTACATTATGTTGAATTTATTTTGTTGACAATGCATATATGAAAACTCAAATTCATTGCCATCCTGTCGAGTCAGCCAGGCACACGTGTTATCCCGCACTATAGTACCCTGGTTCAGTTGTTCACACTGGGATATCCGTCTCTCGTGGGCTTCATTGGTTTCCTCCGTGGAACATATTCCGTTTTACTCCACTATACCCCACGGGTGCCTGTAACGTGGACAATATTTCAAAAATAACATTGGGCTTAAGCTATATGACTAAGATGTAATGTCTAAAGTCTGTTACGACCATGTGGTCTGAATCCGATTTCTAATTCAAGGGCAGGTAACTCGTCTGAATACCCTGGGTTTTCAAATTATCTACTCTGGCCTTGATTGTTGCTTGAGTCTACGAACCAATCAAAAACAGTTTAAAAACCAGTCTTGCTAATGAAACGGCCTTCGTTTCGCGTTCGTTTTTATAAGGTTAGATAATCCCATTAATGGCCATTTACTGAATGATTTATGTGAATAATGTTTATGTTTTTAATTCATTTATTTCTAATTTATATAAGTTCTTCATCTGTGAATATACTCTCAAAGCATGTTAAGTGCCCATGACTATTTATCATATCACAACCTGCATAGGTATTTGCATTTCAATATCCCTTACATTTTTTGAAGAGTATATTTATTGTAAGATCAAAAAATGTAGTATGCTTCGATGAATTTAAATATGTATAAAATGTGTATGTTTTACTTTTGTTATAATTATTACTATTCGTTCTTTGTCTGAAACGTTCATAAGCTATTACCATTCTGTTATGTTTATTATTATTGTACATATACTTAGTAATTTAGTATAGAGTAGAAGAGGGATGGTATGGACTAGTAGTGTAGAGTGCCGCGCGTAGACCTCTAGCTGGCCGGTCACCTCTGGCTTGAGGAAGTGGTTTACATTCCAAGTGTGAGCGTATGTGACTTGGAGATAGGGGCGCCTTCTCAACCTCGTTGGTTTACTCCGGTTTCCTCCCACAGAAAAGCCCCCATCTTATAAGATAATAAAGCGGTAGTTCGGTTTAATCGATGAAGGTATTCTCCTCGGTGATACTCAAGTGTAAAGGATGAATTATGTTATTACGAAACCGCCAAATCAAGATACCATTCTCAATAAAACTCTTGAATCTACATATGTAAATATCTGTAATATCTGTCTGGTCTTCATTTATATATAATATAAATATTGTAATTTGGTGTTAATATATAATATAAGTATTGTAACTTGATGTTAATAATTATGCATTTAGCATAATTTGGTCTTCTGTCATTTTTGCTTGGGGATACTGGAGGAGAATTAGGCTACCTTCTGGCTAATTCCTAACCTTGTCTCTTGAAGGGGAGCATTTGCGTTGCCCTTAGTTTACACGATGAGAGTTACTTCCCTTCGCCAACCTCCTTTGCAATTAACGATTTATGGAATTGGTCGATAAAAAATAGCATAATCATCAAGGGCGGATAACTTGAATACGTGTCTCCCCCCATGGGTTAGTGGAATACAACGGAATGAGACTACTGGGGGTACTGAGGATGTATCCAGGGTCGAAGATGTTACACCCATAATTCTTGATAAATACTCCTTGAAGGTTATATCTATTTCGTATGGCCAACTACAAGTTTGGTCAAAGGTCACAAGATGTAAACAGGTCTAGCGCTAATCCAAACCCTAACCCTGGACCTAGCTCTAATGCCTACCTTAACTCTAACCTACAATCACGTGCCTTCGTCTTATTTGCATCCCTGCGACCTTGACGAAATCTTGAATTGGTCTTAAGAATTAGGTCTAGCACTCTTTGAGCGCTCATCCTTTAGATGCTTGCATCTGGTGAACATACACAGCCTTTGATTTAGACACTTGCCTAAAGGTATTGCCTTTAGCTATTACACAGAACCGAACAAATCACAGATCGACTTGAGCTGGTACAGCTGGCTTCTTTCTCAAAGAGTTTTTCCAGCCCATCTAAACCTGCCTGTAGTTGTGCTTTAATACATAACAAAAAACTTGATAGTTTTATACAGTTTTGTTCCGTTTATTCAAAGAGAGCGAGAGAGATGGGGTTTAACGTTCACTCGACACAAACTAGGTCATTTCGGGACTAACATATGGTTTTAATTTTATTTCAATAATTCGCTTGCGCGTAGGGGTCTTTAGCAGTCAGGTACAACCGGGAATTCGAAACCACGCCAGTTGACTCAATGACAGGCCTTATGATACAGCGCGCACGTGCTTACCATTCGGCCATCCAATTCGATATAAGAGTAGGCCGTAGTGCCGCTGTCCGGGCAAAATTTCCCTCATAGCACACTGTATGGCGTATGCCCGGCTTCATTAGCCCAGTTCGGAGCAGGACAGTAGGACGTTAAACCCCATTTCATTTCATTTCTGTTTTTGTTGATATAATATCAGAATCAGTGATGAAAGGTACACGTTCAAAATCGTCGCGTAAAAATGTTCCCGTTTTCTAATTTACTATTAGTGATCTCAATGGTAAAGATAGCAACTATAAACGTCAATGGTCTCAGAAGTTTTTCGAAATATCAAAATTTTGTTGCGAACTGGCGTATTTGTGTACAAGAGACACATTGGGATTACGTGTTTATTGATACTTATAAACATTTTGGGATGGCGACGTTTTTTATTCGATTTCGAATAACGGCTTTAAAGGACGTGCAATATTTATTTCTAAACATTTTGTACCAAAATGTCAGTTTGTTTCCAGTGATGATGGCGGTCGTCTCGCCAGATAAATGAAAATGGCGTAGTATTTGATTTATTGTGTGTTTATTCACCAAACAATCAACAGGACAGGAAATCGTTTTATGACAAAGTTTTAACCATGATATTATCATCTGAAAATGTTTTAGTGTGTGAAGACTTCAATGATGTGATGGAACTGCATCTTGGCCGGTCTAGTAACATGTCTGCTTTCAATCTGACAAACAAATTGCTGTCAACTTTTACTTGTGATAATAATCTGTTTGATATTTGGAGGAGGAAGAATCCCGAGAAACAAGTATTTACCAGACGCCAGTTTGTTCAAGGTGACCTCAAACAATCGCGGATTGAGTTTGTATTTCTGAGTAAGTGTTTATTATCTTATTGTACATAATACATTTACATCTCACACTGGACAAGGGCAGCTGTCTAGTCGTTCGGATGGGACGAAAAACCGAGGTCCCGTGTACATATTAGCGTGTACGTAAAAGATCCCTTGGCAGTTGGAATTCGATATAAGAGTAGGCCGTAGCGCCGCTGCCCGGGCAAAATTGTCCTCATAGCACACTACATGGCGTATGCCCGTCTTCATTAGTCCAGTTTAGGAGCATAACAGTAGGACGTTAAACCCCATTTCATTTCATTTCATATCTCACACTGGTCTAAGTGATCATAGCTATGTAACTGTGATTTTAAATATTGATGGTTGTGATAAGGGACCGGGTCCTTGGGTTTTTCAATAATCTTTACCTACAAGACTTGGAGTACTGCCAATTAATTAGAAAAACAGTTACTGATTTTCAGCAATGTCCTTTAGCAGTGGGAGGAAACCGACGGACCCGGAGAAAACCCATGAGGTTGGACAGGCGACTCTACTACTTGTCACGTACAACCGGGGAATCGAAACTTAAGGGATAGAGTACGCAACCATCGATGGGGTTTGTAACGTTGAAAATGGGCCTTTGTCTGTAAATAGACACATATTTAACCCTGCACAACACCAACAAAGAAAATGAAAGTCAATGACATGACAAAAAAGCATTCTGTACACAGATATCCATCTACTTCATTCCTCGAGAATAGATCTCTGTCCTAAATGGCCGCCATATCCAAAAATTAGTATATTGTTTTGTAATGCGGTTATACTCCGTTTTACTTCTGTCATACACACAAAGACTAAATAAACTTCTTTCAATTCAACAAAGTTCCCGAAGTATACTTCGTGTTTTCGACTAAAATCGTCGATTTAGTACTTAAAATGTCGGTCAACTAGCTTAGTGTCTGTTCTCGGGCGAAGCTAACTGTAGACAGACAGCTTAAGTTTAGTATGGACAAAAAGAAAACTAATGGAAAACCATTTGATTAAAAAAATACGTTCCTCGATTTAACAGTCAATAAAACTAAATAAAAAATATGTCCAGTTAAAAAAAATCAATACAGTATAATTATTTAGTTATATAAATAAAAAATATGTCCAGTTTAAAAAAATCAGTATGTTAGATAAAGTATACACTTTTAAATATTGTTACCTTATAGTTGCTCTATATTTTGAGTAGTATATAACAGAAAATAAAGTCATTATTATTATCATACAAAAATTTAACATAAAAATAATTAAGCGATGTTAGTTTTCATGATGTTTGAAAGCAATCAATTAAATCAACCTCACACTTTGGTCACCCTTCTTGCCTGAAAATAAAAACAGAAGATGTTAGTTGAGTTTAAAAAGAAACATACGTTTAGATATTTAATGTAAATATTGCGACAATACTATATACCGGAAAACACCGAAAACAACCGGAAAACTAACGGAAAACACCATGTTATAAACACTAAATACCGGAAAATGCCCTAAATAGGTAACCCGGAGCCTGGTCCTCAGTGTGCCTATGTTAGGGTTAGGGTTAGTTTCCGGTTTATAGTATAGCCCTTCTCCGGGTTACCTATTTTGGGCGTTTTCCGGTATTTAGTGTGTTTTTCGGTATTTAGTGTTTTTTCCGGTATTTAGTGTTTTTCCGGTGCTTTCCAGTATTCAGTATAACATGGTGTTTTCCGGTGTTTTCGTGTATAATGTAGCCCTAGATTTTGTTATATCTAAGTAACAATACGCCTTTGACATTTGTGGCTAAAATATCAACAAAGAGTGAGAGAGAGAGGGGGGTGGGGTAACCGTCCACTCGACACACACTAGGTCACTGCGGGACCATCATATGGTTCAATTTTCATTTGAATAATTCATTCGCGCGTAGGAGTCTTTAGCAGTTGGGAGGAAATCAGAGGACCTCTTGCCTTATAGCGAGCAGATTAATGAAATTACAAATGGACATATGTTTGTAAATACAGAACCGAATTGAACCATGCACTGATATTTCTATTAGCGGTTCATCGTTCACTCGTTCACATTATTTTAGTTTACAAATTACTGCTATTGCTTAAAATGGACTAAGGGGGATGGGGGGGGGGGGTGACAGCGCCAATATAACAATAGTCTAACCACGCCAATATTCTAACTTTATTTATGAAGAAACACCGCCCCAATTCTGCACCGACAGGGCTAATGAAGACATGCAGTGTGTTATGAAGTCAGTTTTACCAGCCTTCGTTTAGTCTACTTTACGATGTATACACGGGTAAATATTTTTTTTCGTCCGATCCCAAAGACTAGACACCCAATCTAATTAAAATACAGATCTATATTTCGTTTCGTTTTTTTTTATCCTTTCGATCGCCTCTACTACATGGAGATCTGACCAGTTGTTATGGGGGTCGCGTCAGGGGTCATACGAGCGGCTTTTGACCTATGGCGTCAGACATTGATTAATCAATCGGCGTTGACATGTCTAGTGGTTTTCCCACAATTCCGTGCAGAGCACGCCAAGAACTCGCAGTAACAGAGAGTTTCATCGGCTAATTCCTCACATCAACTAGAACGTCTGTTATATAACAACTCATCCAGAACCTAGTGTAGTGTAAAACAAAATTTTCAACTATAAAAAACGAAACGAAATAGGATCTGTGTTTTAATCAGAATGGGATTGAACCGCGTATCTTCTGGCGTGGCTAACTCCTATTATTTGAAAGCAAAGGGCCTAGCTAAAGTCTAGAAAGAATCAGCTCACCAAGTTTCTTTTTTGTCGACGGGTAAATAAACTGATAATCTGATTAAACCACAGATCCTATTTCGTTTCGTTTTTTATAGTACAAAATTTCGTTTTACTTGTTATCATTGACGTGTTCTGAATGGTGTGGGGAATTAGCCAATGAATCGGTCTGTTACGGCGAGCTTTAGGTGTGTTTTGCACGGAACTGTGGGCAATCCACTAGTAACATCAATGCTGATTCGTTAATCAAATGTCTGACATCATAGGGTCAAAAGCCGCTCGTATGACCTCTGACGCCACATATCGCTACAACCGGTCAGATCTTCATGTAGTGTAGGCCATCAAAAGTATAAAAAAAACGAAACGAAATATAGATCTGTATTCTAATCAGATTGATAAACTGACCCCTCATTGTTGCTTTGGTTGTTGTACATCATCTCCACATTTTCCTGATCAAGTCTCATGAATCTAGACACGTCACCTAAGATGTAAAACAAAAAGTTCAAATAATTAACAGCTTAACAATACTGATCAACAGAGGTACAGAGGGGTACCCAGAGATAACTCTGCGCCCCCTCCGAAAAACACAACCACATTATTTACACAGTAACCCATACTTTTTGAATGTAAGCTGTGTTTGTATGGACATTTGTATCATACACCTTGTATCCGTCTACTGTTCCAATAGAAAAAATAAGGTTTATTTCAATTCAGAATGGATGACTAAATGAATCGGGGTTTAACATCCTACTTTTCTGCGCCGTATTAATTTGTTTGCGTTTATTACGTGTGTCAATTGCTAAATGCGACCCTGTCAAAATATGCCAAATCAAAAGATGCCAAATATAGTCAACCCAGTCAAAATATGCCAAATATAGTCAACCCAGTCAAAATATGCCGAATATAGTCAAAATCCAGTCAAAATTATATATAAATCAAAATATGTCAAAAGTGCCAATTTAATTTTATCTCTAAATTTGCAATATTTCCTAAACAATGGTGAAGAGAATGTACATCCACTTACTTCTGCGTCGCCTCAAGAAGCACGCGACGGCAACGCCAAACAGAACGAGGAGGAACACCACAACACTTACAATGGCAGGAAGCATACGAAACAAATGGCTGTTAGGTCGAGCTGTTCCTACATCTGACGAATCTGAAAAAAATAAACCTCTTAATTCTAGACAATCATATATTTTAACCTTTTCAAGCATTTGGTAGTAGTAGTAGTAGTAGTAGTAGTAACTCACCTGGACAATCTACTCTGATGTCCTTCTGTTTAACTTTTGCGTCTTTAAGGATGAGTTGACAGGTGTACGGTACATTTAAATCATTTCTATGTGCCTTCATCAAATTCAACTCAATCTTTTCTCCGTAAATTCCTGGATGATCTATAACATAAATTTAAACATACTAAATATAGCCTGCCTATCTGCCTGTCTCTTGCCCCCTCCCCCATCCCCCCAACTCTTTCCGCTGTCAACCTAACCCTCTCTCTATAAGATGCTGACACAAGCTGCTCTAGCCCTGTCTAGTCTATATGTTTGTACCCCCCCCCCTCTCTCTCTCGACCTACCTTGTTTGATGACCGTTCTTTTGAAAGTGACTCTTCCTTGAAAAACAGAATATGTTGTGAAGTTGTTATGTTTCTCGATCCATTGGCCAATTACTACATCCTGTGAAAAAAAAACCCGAAATATTGAAAATTTTGTGCTTTTTGAACTTTCGTCCATATCTCTATTGAAGGCATGCTTACAAAATGTGTCCTCATGGATACAATAAACTAATAATTTTATTGGCCTAGTTTCGACTTGGGGATTCTGCAAAATATTCAGCGACTTTCAGTAAACGTGGAAATAAAAGAAATCGCAGCGTTTTCCCCCTGGTGAAATCGCAGTAAATTGAACGGTCACATTACATTTGCATTAACGCGACTATTTCGCGGACCTTGGACTTTTACCTCTGTTTTAATCAGAATTAACCTTGACGACGAGTCTGCTTGATATTCCCATAGTAACGAGATATCTTCACCTTCCTTGCCATTCACACAGCCATTATCACTAGGAGATGTCCAGATGAACTGTTCACCTGTTGAAAACATGAAAAAATGACAAGAAATGATGGTAGTTAGGATCTGAGTAAAACTATAATTTGTGCATAATAATTTGTGGTTTGATTTCCCTGGGAAGACGGGTGAAAGGAAAGTTTCCTTGCCAACTAACACAGCCTGTATCACATGACTTTGGCATTAGAAGTATTGCATCGTCATGGTTTATATCTCATCTGACTGATCGTGTGCAATCTGTTCATGATATATCAGTTCTACATGAAGGTGTACCACAAGGATCGGTTCTTGACCCCGTATTATTCAGTTTGTACACCAGAGAACTTGGTAAAATCCTCTCTGATAACGATCCATCTCATCACTTCTACGCTGAAGATACGCAGTTCCATCGTCATTTTGAACCCAGTAACTACGCTATAGCACTAACTAATATTGAAAACATGCATGCCTACTCATATGCTAAAATTCAACACCTCAAAAACCGAAACCATGCTAGTTGGAAATAACAGTAAAATGGCGAATGTTCAGCATTCATCCATCCGTATTGGAGAATCACAGATTGATTTATCGAAAAAAGTGAAAAATCTCGGCGTCCACCTGGATTCAAATTTATCAATGCAACAACATATCACTAACATTAATCGCATGTGTCACTTTCACCTCCGTAACATAGGATCCATAAGAAATCTGATCTCAAGAGACACTGCTCGCCACATTGTGCGATCCCTTGTGCTCTCAAGATTAGGTTATTGTAACAGTCTGTTGGGTAATTTGCCCAAAGAACAAATCAACAGACTGCAACGGACTATGAACACGACAGCGAGAACCTGCACATATAAATCCAGTACTTAGAGAACTTCACTGGCTCATAGTGGAGGCCCGTGTGAAATTTAAAATCCCCTTACTCACATATCAGTGTTTTCACCAAATCACACCAAGTTATCAATCGGAACTTGTTTAAAAATATCATCCTAGCTGAACACTACGATCGGCTAACCAAAACTTAGTTTGTGGCCAAAAAGTCAAATTAAGATTATCTGGACAGCGATCTTTCCAGTATAACTCAGCAACATTTTGGAATAAACTACCATCAGAAATTAAAGATGCAACAACCGTATTACAATTCAAGAGTTTATTAAAACACACCTGTTTAAAGAATACTATGAGAAATAAAACTGTTATAGCACATAAACCATAATCATTAGACTTTTTGTAGCGCTATGAGCATATACTTAGTGTATGTGGAGTTTATCGCGTTAAACTAACGTGACCAAGACGTTTATCTTCCCAGAGCCTACGATCAGATCATTTAAGTTACGGTCACCAAAACAAACAATTATGTATTTGTTATAATTGTTAACTTATGTTTATTAAATTTACTCAAACCATAAATGTAATTAAATATAATTTAAATTATTGGGCGTTTAAACTACCAAATATATCAAACACTGTAACTATTTTTAATAACTGTATTGCCAAACTCATCATGATATGATTATAATGATTTTAATGTCACTCTGACTTAACCTAACGTTTTTATATCATTAGAATAACAAAAAAATGTAATTAAATATAATTTAAATTATTGGGCGTTTAAACTACCAAATATATCAAACACTGTAACTATTTTTAATAACTGTATTGCCAAACTCATCATGATATGATTATAATGATTTTAATGTCACTCTGACTTAACCTAACGTTTTTATATCATTAGAATAACAAAAAACTAACTCCAAGTAGACTTATATTCCTATAAAAACTTTAAAGTAACTTTTTTTCACCTGTCTATACAGTTCATTAGTTAACGATATATATTTCACCCATGATATGTCTCTCTTGTCTGCCATATCACCTTAGGTGGAAGTGGACGTAAAACTCTAGAAACGAACGAACGAATGATATGTCTCATTTGTACATTAGGTATTTGCTTGAAAACGACTTGTGAAATCTTGCAGTATAATAAACCAAGAGATTGTATCCATAATAAGTGTTCCAGTATTATATCACTATATTATAGTAGAGAAAAGCAGGGTTTGAATTCCCTGGGAATACAGGATGCAAGTAGGGTTTGATTTCTTTGGGACGGAATAAAAGTAGGGCTTTAAGATGGTTATTTAGGAGATTACCAACTTGTGTGAATTATTTACTTTCGTATATATGGATATAGAAAGGGAAAATCTCGCCGAATAATTCAAAGAACCCTTAGATCGAACCCGGAACCTCCTGGTTCACTAGCTGGGCCGCCATAGCGTATGTAATAGATCTCACAAATCCAGAGAATAGCAATGCCAAGGTCGCTAGTTTTTCAATTAAAACACTCCCAATGGTTCTTTTCAAGCCGTGGTCTCCCTTAGCAATGAATCACGTCTAGCCGTTCTGATGGGAGTAAAAAAAGAGGTCCCATTTACACATTAACATAAACATAATCCTTGACAGCTGGAATTCGAAATAAGAGTAAGTCGTGGTCTGTCTTCTTTGGCCCGGTCTACGTAGAAAAGTAGGACGTTAAACCCCATTTCATTTCATATTATCTCGATATACACCCACACTATTTCATTCCCAGAGAATTAAAATAATATGCATGTGTTAATAACTTAATGGGAGAGAGAGTGAGAGAGAAATGGGGTTTAACGTCCACTCGACACAAACTAGGTCATTTCGGGACTAACCAACGGTTCAAATTTATTTCAATAATTCGCTTGCGCGTAGGGGTCTTTAGCAGTGGGAGGACCCGGAGAAAACCAACGAGGTTGGACAGGCGACCCTACTCCTACTCCATTCGGCCATCCATGTAGCACCATAAATCTTTTGTCTGACGTGGAGAGCGTCTATGGGAAACCGGTCGCCACATCCTACGTATGACCCATGCATCTTTTCTTACTACATATTTCTGTAGCCTTGTGATCGTCTAGGATTTGTCTCTAGCTGTCTTTACTTCTGCTTCACGTTGTGTATTTACTTCCTCCAGTTTCTTAAGATGTTTGTCTTACCAGGAATAATAATGCATAGTTCGCTTCTACATTTTATATAGCATATAACTGAATACAGGTATACAAGCATAGCACAAATTACAATACTATATAGCTAAAACCACTTCTCCACCCTATCCAGCCTCTCGGCTGTCTAGGAACTCAGATGTACCCTCGATCTCTGGAATCTAATGCAAGTCTGACTTACAGGGTTCCCCGGTTTCTTTTAAAGGTAAGTGAATATCATGCACGATAACGCGTGATCATGGCCCTGAACTTGTGTAATTAACAAAATGATTGGTTACTTTAAATCAAATAGAATAATTCCACTCACGTGTAATTCTGGTGGTAAATGAGTGACATATGTTTTCGATAAATAGCTCTTTTTTATGTGTCACCTGTCAATTACAGACTAAGTTGATTTAAGTATTTTAAGTACATATCACATATTATGCGAATATGTTATTTCTCGAGCAAAAATTCTACTAAAAGTATTACATCCAACCCCGCTAATAACTTAATGGGGCATTAGGTGAGATTAAATAAATGTAAGTCATTTAATAAATATAGTTAGGTTACGGTAATGATGATTGACTGACTACAAAAGAAAATCTTTACAAAGTGCTTATTTTTATATTAAAGATACATTAAGTAAGATTAGATAAAGAGCTGGCAGTTCTCGCTATAATAGTTTAAATATAGATAATGAAAACAGAATATGCTGAAAATTTACTCTGAACCGATTCAATTTAGGCTAGCCTCGATCGTCATTACTATCTTTTGTATGATAACCAAGTCTCGATTATCCATTTTTACGTCAAATGATCCATCACAAAACGTATTCAAATCCAGTAAATATCGCAGGCTAATGACGGCATCGAGGGTTGATTATTGTCTTGATCAGTTAAGTAATGTCTAATTAATATTTTAGATAGCATCTAGGGTCTAGAGAAAGACCCCCAATAGGCAGATTTAGCTCTTGCATAATGCATGTTTAATATGTAAAATATTACACACACTAAATTCATTTCACGGAAATTATAAATAATATCCATGTATTAATAATTCAATATGTAAAATATTTGTTACCTACCATTGGTCATTATTGCACGAACTAACAGTAAAATCAGAATCGTCGCCATTCTTTTTTTTTAGTAAATCAGGTTGATGATGCACTCGTTTTTGACTTCTTTATCTATAAGTATAAATATTTTAAAATGTATTATGTAAGAATATATATTTTAAACTTCAAAGTAGGCCGATTGAGAACTAAATATGGAGCTATTTTGCAGACACCCCGATCATTGGAGGAGGTCCATAAAGTAGGTTATACTGGAGATAAATAATGAAATTTGTTACTAAAAATAGATACACCTTGGCGTTAGAATTAACTATTTCTATTTTATAGAGAATAGGCAAAGGCTTGGTGAGGAGGTCGTTATATATTTGAATTAACGATTTCCATTTTATGGAGAATAGGCAGAGGCTAGATGAGAAGGTATATTTATTACCGCGTTGTATACAGATCATATGTGGGTTGTCAATTACACGTGATTAAATCTTTAATATAACACAGCGAGTACTTGTTTAAACAAATTTTTTGTATAGTTGAAAATTCAATATCATATATTATCAAAACCAGTTCAATAAGTTCAATGCATCTAAATAATCGTTCGTATTTTATAATATAGTAAATTTGATGAAGTTACGGAACCCTTTGTCACATACATGCACTAACCTACATACGATTGTTACGAATTATCGACCCATATCGTTGTTAAGTGCCGTCTGTAAATTACTTGAAAAAGAAGTTTATAAACATATCCAAAATTATTGTCATTGTAACAATCTACTAAATTCCCGCCAGTTTGGCGTTAGACCTCAATATTTCCGACTGAACACCAACCTTACTGCTTTATTTCGGGGAGTTCCCCAGGGTTCTGTATTGTGTCCGTTCTGGTTTCTTGTATATATAAACTATAATTGTTATAAAATTAATTATAACAATCCACTACACTTTTATACAGATAAGTTAACAGAGCTCTACACGATAACATATAATTACAAACTACGTAACGATGGTGATATCCCTGTTCCTTTTTGTAAATTCATATTATATAAAAAAAAAAAACAATTATCCTCAAACTGTAAAAAAAAATTGGAACAACTTAATTACTCGCATCTGTTAAAACAATTCCTGCTATAAACCAATCCAAATTATACTGTACTAACACTGACACTTTAGCGCCCAGTTTGTTTGTTCAAAACGGAAACAGGAAAGAACATGTCATGCATACCAGAATGCGTTTCTCAGATTCCCATAAAGTTAAATGGATTAATAGACCTAAGTGTAATTGGATATCCAACCGAAACCGCCAATCATTTCCTTACATAATGGGGGTGGGGGCTGCTTTTGTCTAGCGTAAAGGCGAAAATATACCTAATTATGTTCTAAAATCATCTTCTATGTTATTCAAATAACAAGGGACGAGGCAATGTAAAACAAAATGCTCCATTTTAGACCACGTCCGGCTCCAACATGTCAAAAGTAGCGGGATTGACAAGAAAAGTGTTTCCTAGTGGTTTGGAAGGGGTCAAAAACCTCGGACCACCGTTTGCTCATTGACAGTTTGAATTTGCCGAAGAGTAGGCGGGATAGCCGCTGAGAGGGCAAAACTATCCAGGGGCTATGCATTGACGCGCTTTACGTCGTGGCTTTAGAATTGATGTGCCCTATTCAGTTCTTGTGCCCCCTTTCCAAAACAATATCTCAGGATTTCAATTATTTTCTCATATAGTGTCAGACATACATATTTCAGATATGCTAATACGTGATATGCTAAAATCGTTGGCCATGACACAAATATGCCAACACACCGCTACCTGTACCCAAATCAACTATAGAGATAGGCCTATTCAATATTGAAACTGAAATTCTTCCTTATTAGTAGCTCTATTTACACGGGCATATCAACTTATTCATCAGTTATCATTAAAGACAGATAGCTGTATTTCTGGCGAGTATCAACCTGTTTTAAGGCACCGAATATCTATTGTTTTATGAACAATATAATAGTTGTTTATATGGCCAACAGAAAGTAGTATACATGTATATGATATTTTTATTTATACGAGTGATCTAACGTATAAACCTTAACTATTACAGCAGATGACACAACACGCGCATGCTTATGGTATCTACATTTAGAATAATAGGTTAAAATCTACAGCATATTGTAGACATTAGAAAATGGCGAGTGAATCACATTGGCTTACTAAACAAAACCCGTCTAATTACGAATTACATGGCATTGAATAATAGCCCTCGGTGTAATTGTGGATATCCAACTGAAACCGCCAGCCATTTCCTTTTACAATGTAAACAATCCATTATTAAGTCTACTTGGAAAAGTCTTTGAAAGACTAATTTACAAAGATATACACATTTGTTTTATTAACTAATCATCTATTCAGGCGGTTACAATCGGGTTTTAGAATAAACGACTGTACCACTTATCAATTAATTGACATGTATGTTTATATTTCTTCAGCTCTCGATAACGGTAAAGAAATAAAAACCATCTTTTGTGATATTAACAAAGCATTCGACCGTGTGTGGCATAAGGGTTTGATTCACAAACTGAGTCGTATCGGTATCCGAGGTAAAGGGTTACCTCATATTAGATTATTTGTCGACTAGAAAACAATCAGTAGTTCTTAAAGGCGAAAGTTCTAATTTAAATAATATAGCCACGGGTGTTCCCCAGGAATCGTTTTTGGGTCCACTTTCCTTATTTATATCAATTATGTTACTGAAAATATCAATTCTAATATATAGAGAATCTCCTACCAGTCTTTTTTGATATCAAACAATATCAACACAAGTTGATAAAGTAACAAAAAACGAGGCTCTGCCGAGTATTTTTTTACTTTATCAACGAGTGTTTCCATCAAGGTCAATTGAATAACAATAGTTCATTTTTAATAAAAAAAAATACTTTTAATAAGAAATGAACTATTCTTTGAAAATAAAAAAAGTAGTTCCTTTTCAACTGATCAATCAAATTCATATAAAACGATATCTCCTAAGGAGATTATGAAATATATCACACAAGCGATATCTACTGTAGAATGTATTATTGGGTGATAAACGTTTATTTGCAGACGATACGTCGTTGTATCTAACACCTGAAAACCTAGGCGAATGTGAAAATGTATTAAATTAAGTTTAAAATTTGATTAAAAACTAGTCGACTAAATGGAAAGTAATATTTAACCCCCGGAAACAGTTTCAATGACATTCTCTAGAAAACAATTCCAAACCTCTTTTGAATTAAATTTTAACAACATAAATATTCAGGAGTCGATATACCACAGACATCTTGGTCTTATTTTACAAAGTAATTGTCAGTGGGACAACCATATTGAATATGTAATATCTAAAGTTAAACGCTCTATTGACTGTCTCCGTGGCTTAAAATATCGTATTTCTCGTAAGTCTCTACAAATTATTTACAATGCATTCATCTCACACTTATTTGACTATGCTGACGTCGTTTGGGACATGTGTAACAAATTTGAGTCCTTAAAATTAGAAAATTTCCATTTAGATGCACTGAGAACAATAACAGGTCTTGTTCGCGGCACTTCCCATATCGTACTCTACTATGAATCTGGATATAACCCACTATCAACAAGACGTATAAGGCACAAGATCATTCTAATGTATAAAATGGTCAATAAAATGGCTTCTCCCTTTTTAAGCCTTCTGTACCACCTACAATTTCTGATGTAAATCCTTACCCTGTTCGAAATAACAATGAATTGGAACATATTGCTGCTAACACTAATTATTATAAAAACTCCTTCTTACCTTCAACTGTTGAACTTTGGAACAGCCTTTCTCGTCACATTCAAAACTATTCAAAATTTCAAAATTAAATTAAGTGCGAATGACCATAAAATACCCGAATATTATAACTATGGTGAACGTAAATTTCAGATTATCCATTCTAGACTTCGTAACTGTAAAAGTGCTCTAAATTTCCATCGATTTTTAATGCATATTTCTGATAATCCGACATGCAGATGTGGTCATATCCAAGAAAAGAGCGATCACTATTTTCTGCAAAGCCCCAATTATGCCACTCAGCATATCACAACATTAAATACCCTTCCACTTAAATCCAAACACTCAAAAGCTTTTCTTTATGGGGATCCCAACGAAAGTATCTCGTACAACGAAGTTATTTTAAACTAACTAAACGCTTTGAATAAATAAGAATTACCAGGTGATGGTGATTGATGATTAATGTTAATGAAATTTATAATTTACATGGAGAGGAATTTATATAAGCTTCGGCTTGTTTTCTAATCCATTACATCAGTGTTGTAAATAATCTTTATGTACTTGAATAAAAGTAATGTTTAAACCAAAGTAATTGTATCCATTGTCCCTTTTCCTCTGATTAATGCGCATACACCCTATTTTGGAGCAATTTGTCTAATCATCTAACCGAAATGTTCATTCATATATAACAGATATTGACACACTATTTTTTTTACATCGGGAACAAATTATAAAACAGTTACATAAACTGCATTAAGATAACCTTTCCGCCCTTCTTTCCCGTCAGCGGCTGAACTAGGATGATCCCATTAGCCGGTCTCTGCCCCTCTCGTCACCTCCCCGCTCGTCTTTCGTCTGCGTCTCTTTAATTACACCATACACAGGGTCTTATATACCCTCGTATAGATAACTGTGCAAATTCTATTTAATCAAGAACATTGTCACTATATGTGGAAATTATTAAGTCCATAATTAAATACATGTACATATAGTGGATTTTAATCCAGTGGCACCAAACGAAATGTGCAAAAGACTTAATCACTTATCCATGATATTAAGTCACGCATGGTGAAAATATCTTTTAGAACTTAGTAGTTCTCATCGAAGTCATTCATCTAACCACGTAGTCTTTGGAAAATTTGAAAAGTGGAGAAACTCATTGCAGGAGATGATGGACTTTCGCGAGGTGCCATAGTCTAAGTCAGTACTAATGGAAAATTATCCATCGTCCAATCTAATTGCTGTAACCATTGGAAGTAAGTTAGAAACCGCCAACCCAGTAGTCATAGATACAGATCCACGATAAGCCGAAACCGTTGAACCAGAAACTCAACGTCCACGCCGTAAAGAAGCCGTGTCGGCAAGGTTTAGGTTTTGGGGCATTTGTGTGGAACTTTTCACCACAAGAGTTTCACAAGATATTGGGTATCTGAAAAGAAATACATTCCACAAGATTATCGACTTAAAATAATATTCATAGAGTGTTTTGGGTCTGTGGTGTTTTGTTTTTCACCACAGGAGTTCCACAAGAAATTGGACATCAGACCCAAAACACTATATAAAAATCTTGTGGAATGTGGTACCACACAGGCATATAGAGGGTCTGAGTAGAAATTTTTGAAAAAAATATTTTTTCTGTTCAGTTTCTTGTGGAACTCTTGTGGTGAAAAACGCCACAGACCCAAAACACTATATGAAAATTATTCTAAGTCGAAAATTTTGTGGAATGTGGTAGCACATAGGCATATTGGGGGTCTGAGAAGAAATTTTTGAAAGTAAAAAATTGGTTTTTTTCTAAGTCCAATATATTGTGAAACTCTTGTGAAGAAAAACACCACAGAATAATATTTTGTAGAATATGTTTTCCCCACATCTTACAAGATGATAGGACAAATTATTATTGTTCCAGCAAAATAAAAAGAAAATGTTTCATAAATTTTTCAAGGTCCACTTTTCCAAACGCCCCCAAACCTTGCCATGTCTATTCGGCAGATATCAAACGAAAAGGATGGATAACTCAATTAACCCAAGATAACGACAATATTTCATAATCCGTTTTAAGCATTGTCATTGTATTTTTGAAACAAGTTATGGGTCTCCGAGAATCGTTGACAATGGGTGCTGCTTATCCGTTTTATGTTATTTTCAATGTTTGTGTTCATTTATAATTATAATGTGTTCTATTTCCCATTGTACAAGAACTCAATTACCAAAGACACATATTGCGATAACTCTTTTTTTAAATTTTCATTTCTCAGGGCTATCCGAGGGGGGTGTAAGGGGACTAATCAAACCAAGACTATAATTATGTCCCTTTGAAAGCTCTCCAACACTTGAAACCATAATTTGGTATTGAATATTGTTGTTAGTTCCGCTTTGCACCAGTTCAATTTCATCTTGCATCAGTATCAGGGAATAATTCCATTAAATCTATTAAAACAAAAGAACTGTTGTCTTCTATGAAATCGTAAAGACACCACTCAAAATACCAATTCTCCGCAAAGGTGCTACACATACCTCAGGACCAGAGAGTGTTAAATATTCCAGTTTGAGTATATCAGGTAAGGGTAGAAATACGTTGTCATGCTTTAGCTTTAGCTTAGTTATAAACAAAACTGCGTTGTACTTAAATACTGTATTAACATCGGTATAATGCCGCACCTTATCACCTATGATTGTTAAGGATTTTAAAGTGTGTGATATGGTTAACTTTGTAACAATAGCAGCTGAATAATACATGTATGTTGTGGTTAATGGCCCGAAATGAGGACGGGAAATATTTCACTACGTCATATTCCTCTATAGACCGTATGCAAGACTGTAGCTTCCTCTGGTAAGTTTATTAGGAAACACTTGTCTACGATACCACCCTTGGTGGAAGTGGACGTAAAACTCCAGGAACGAACGAACGGGTGCAAGACAGAGATTTTACAGAGAATTTTTTGGGGGTTTTTTAACACATATTTTGGCATTTAAAATTAGTATTAACAGGTTAAATGTTTTGTGATTGTTTAACTAGAATTTGGTTAATAGTGTCGTAATTTGGAATTTAACCTAATAACATTCACAAAGTATTAACGCGGTTTTTTTTTTGTTTTGTCTATACGTGTATATTACCCCAAATCTTAATGGAATGCCCCGATATTTACGGGAGAGATTATTATTTGTGATGTAATGTAGTACCCCAAATATTAATGGGATGGCCCGATATTTACGGGAGAGATTTTATTTATATTTTGATGTACCCCAGATATTAATGGGATGCCCCGAAGGTTTGGGAGAGATTTTATTTATATTAATTCCTCAAGAGCGATTGAGTGGTTTTATATGCCCGCGCTTAAATTAGAAGCGAATGTGATGTTTTGTTTTGTGTAATGTTCGAAAATTATAGAGATAAACCGTTATTAATTTTGATAAGTTCTTTCAAAATATCTTATTGAAGATTGGTGAAATGTGTTTAGATCATTCATTATTCTTTATCTCGAGATAAAACAATATGACATCCTAATTTCAATTCTATCCATGTAAATAATAATGTAAATATCGTTAGATAGCTAATTTAAGTATGTTCCACTTGCTAATTTGATATGATATGATAAACAAATGATCAAACTTTGGTGACAGTTATAATACTCCTCATAGCACATATCATAACACACCGTTCCGGCCAGGCGATATGGAAAAGATAAGACTACCGGAAAACACTGACCCTTGCCATTACGGGAAACTTATACGAGGAAGAAGACGACGGAATAAAAGAAAAAAAAATGAAATTGTATCTCCCTACAGTTGACCACAACGACGATGTACGGAAGAAGAAAGTGGATATAATTTCTACATTGCGCGTGCGACCATTACAATAATTTATATTATATATTCGCGTGTGTTACCATAAGAATAATTTATATATATGTGATTTAAGTGATTCGCGTGTGTGCAAATTAGAATAGTTTGCGTTATATACTATTCAAAAAAAGTAGGGGATATTTGATTTTTAAGTGTTATTAAAGTCACCTAATGAAACTGACGAAGAAACAAATGACAAAATGAAATGAAGTTCACATTCATCGATTTATTCCAAATGATCGTTAGACTAAGTAAGGCACAGACTGACCATTATAAGGGTAAAATGATACCCGGGGTCAAACAGCAAAGTTACCACAGCATCACAACCAAGTCAGTAACGGGTAAATCCTCCTCTGTTTGCCAAACAAGCATTGATCCGACGTGGCATACTCCTAATGAGACGTCTAAGGTCATTTTGGTCCAGATTGTCCCATTCCTGTTGCAACGCAGCAGCAAGTTCTTGGACATTGGCAGGACGTTGTTGACGTTGACGTAACCTCTGTCCAAGCATGTCCCAGACATGCTCGATGGGGGAGAGGTCGGGACTCAGTGCTGGCCAAGGTAATGTGGTGATGTTCTGTTGTTGGAGGTAACCTGTAACGATCCTGGCCCTGTGACATCTTGCGTTGTCATCCTGGAAGATGAAACGGCGGCCATGACGTCGTGCGAACGGCACAACATGGACTGCCAAGATGTTGTCCCGGTAGTACTGGCCTGTAACACGCCCTGCAACAACATGTAAAGCCGTTCTTCCAGCAACAGTGATGCCTCCCCACACCATAACAGAACCACCCCCAAATCGATCATGTCTGATGACGTTAACGTCTTGGAAGCGCTCGTTTCGACGACGCCACACCCTCCTACGTCTGTCCAAAAAATCAACAGTGAACCTTGACTCATCTGAAAACATCACATTGCTCCAGCGTCGATTATCCCAGTGTTGACGATCCCTACACCAACGACGTCTTGCCTGAATGTGATGATCTCTCAAACAAGGGATCACGCGAGGACGTCGGGCGCGAAGGTGACCCCTATGCAGTCGATTCCGAATCGTCTGGCCACTCACTCTCACACCAGTGTCTGTTTGAAGACGAGCGCTGATGTGATTTGCTGTGATGACACGATTTCTCAAGGCCAAGGTACGGATAAATCGATCCTGGGCTTGAGTTGTCGCCCTTGGTCGACCTGAGCGTGGTCTGTCCTGTACAGATTGTGTATCACGGTATCTGGACCATAGCCTGCTTATGACAGACTGAGAAACATTCATCGTCCGCGCCACAAACGCCTGTGTTGTGCCGATCTGTAGCATGCCAAGAGCACGTAACCTTTCATTTTGGGTAAGCCGACGCATATCAAAATTTGTTTTCTGGTCACTAAAACAATTAAACTGATGTTTCCACCCTGGAATTCAATGCCACAATGACTGTAACATTCAAAGTCAGAGTCGTGCAAATCTTGGGTTGGACCCCCATGATGATCCCAAGCATCACCTGCATTCCATGCGGTAGCTATTGGTGCGTTTGGGCGTCACATGTTACTGGAAATGTTTCTTCTGTTAGGTTCTATAGTGACTTTTTTCGTAGTCATTTGCATATTTTAGTATTATGCCCCCAAAATCAAATATCCCCTACTTTTTTTTAATAGTTTCCAAGAACTCGCGTGTGTAAACAGTAAAATTATCTACGACATAATTATGTGATTTCAATGTCTCGCGTGTATGAACACTTCATATATGTATGATCTTGTCAACCAGTATCTTATTACTTTTCAACCAGTGTTTTTATTTGTTTGCCATTTACATTTTTTTTTTGTTTATATAACTTTTAATCAGTGTATTGTTATTTTTCGTATTTATATTTAATTGTGTAATGGTCTTAAAAAGTTATTTCATATAATCCATTACTTTTTTCAAAAAAAAAGGGAAGGTATGTTACATAATCAAGGATTATCTGATGTTATAGACGCTTCCTGCCAACTTGACACCTGTCCGCTATCGACATCCGGGGGTTGGATGGCTGAATGGTTAGCGTGCGCGCGCTGTATCATAAATTCTGTCATTGAGTCGACTGGCGTGGTTTCGAATCCCCGGTTGTACGTGACAAGGAGTAGGGTCGCCTGTCCAACCTCGTGGGTTTTCTCCGGTTTCCTCCCACTGCTAAAGACCCCTATGCGCAAGCGAATTATTGAAATAAAATTAAACCATATGTTAATTATTGAAATAAAATTGAACCATGTGTTAGTCCTGAAATGACCTAGTTTGTGTCGAGTGGACGTTAAACCCCATTTCTCTCTCTCTCTCTCTATCGACATCCCTGGAGTTCTTAGTAGCATCTTTGCTGGCATGTTTTATTTAAACATTCTTTGTCTGATTAGCATGTATCGAATGTTAAACCTGATATGATACATGATACATTAGCCAGATGCCTAATAAGATCCTTTGTTTGGAAGGGGTTATAAACCCAGATAACAAACGAATCAACAGTCAGGTCCGGCCAGGACACAAATCGGAGGCTAGGCGAGGGCGTCTAGAAATTAACATCAGGCCACGCAGGACTGGGTTTAAGACCGGACAACGGCCATGTAATGTAAGTTAGTTGGGAGTTGGAACAGTCGTGCCTAGCCACGCTAGGACATGGCTCCCTCAACACAAGTTAATTACGGAGTCTAAGTTTTGTACATAATATATTAGAAGTAGAATAAAAGTATTATAAGATGTTAAACTAGTTTTGTAATCAAGAACCTGATTAAAGAACCAATACTGTCACATATTTCATCCACAGCAAAACGTATTAGCCTGCGATATTTAGTGATTTGGAATACGTTTTGTTGTGGATGAAATAATCGTAAAAACGGATAATCGAGACTTTGATTATGATCGTAACAACGGTAGTAATGGCGATCAAGCCTAGCTTAAAATTGAATCGGTAATATCTAGGCTCAGGGCGAAGTGATTTGACTGAAATGTTCAGCTTATTCTCTTATCATTATCTTTATTTTAGCGGGAACCGTCAGCTCTTTATCTAATCTATTTTCCGGCGTGGTTTCCCCTTGTCAGTGATGCAGAACGGAGGGCCTGACAAGGACAGCTGCCTAGTCGTTCGGATGGGACGAAAAACCGAGGTCCCGTGTACACATTGGCGTGCACGTAAAAGATCCCTTGGCAGTTGGAATTCGATATAAGAGTAGGCCGTAGCGCCGCTGCCCGGGCAAAATGTCCCTCATAGCACACTGTATGGCGTATGCCCGTCTTCAATTAGCCCAGGTTAGGTGCAGAAGAGTAGGACGTTAAACCCCATTTCATTTCATTTCATTATCTTTATTTTGACGATTTTAGCGGGAACCGTCAGCTCTTTATCTAATCCTACCTAATGCCCCTTTAAGAGCGTCGTTCTATATAATTACATTTTTATTGTCCACATACGGTTTACGTACTAAAAGTATATTTTACAAGGAAATTAGTTAAAGACGATGATTGTCATTTTGACTTCATTGCTAACTACAAACAATGGCTATTGAAAAAGGTGAGTGTCCAAACGGAATATCTGTTGAATTCTGTTCAGTATTTTCCATCATTCAGTATCCTCGGCCGTCAATATAATAATTTATTTTATGATCAGTTGTGGAATACCGCGTTTTATCAGTGAAATAAGAGTGTTATTCCACTTGCTAAAGTAGTCCATGTTGTTTTTACCTAAAATGATTGTCGTGAATAACATATTTTATTTCATCGAGAAGCAAGAAAACGTTTAAATATAAGTTTTCTTGCTTCTCGATGAAATAAAATATGTTATTCACTCTAAAACGACAAATATCCTCTATATACTCTTCAAAAAAAGTAGGGGATATTGAAATGCAAATATCTATGTTAGGGTGACCCATGTACTCACAGAAATACAGTCCACAATGAAATATTATACATTATACATCCTCTATATACTCTTCAAAAAAAGTAGGGGATATTGAAATGCAAATATCTATGTTAGGGTGACCCATGTACTCACAGAAATACAGTCCACAATGAAATATTATACATATATATTGTTCCCTCGTGATTTAGCTCAAATGTAATCAAAGTCTAAGAAATGCAAATGATGATCAGTGGCAATGAATTCAAAATCCCTCAAATTATGACGATCAGCAGATTTAAGCAAATATTGTTGATGTACAGTTCGAGGGAAATGAGGTTTAACGTCCACTCGACACAAACCAGGTCATTTCGGGACTAACATATGGTTCAGTTTTATTTTAAAAAATTCGCTTTAGGTCTAGATCCATACTGGGGGGCTGGATAATCGAATGGTTAGCGCGTGAGCGTTGTATCATAAGATCGGTCATTGAGTTAACTGGTGTGGTTTAGATTCCCCGGTTGTACGCTAAAAAGGAGTAGGGTCGCCTGTCCAGCCTTGTGGGGTTTCTCCGGGTCCTCCGGTATCCTCCCATGCTAAAGACCACTACGCGCAAACGATTTACTGAAATAAAATTGAACCATATTTTAGTCCCGGAATGACCTAGTTTATGTCGAGTGAATGAAAAACCCCATTTCTCTCTCACTCTCTTATTCAACCTAAGGTCTATTAAATGACGTGTTATATAAAATCAGGTTTATTGTTAATCATCAAAAGGGGGAAGAACAAAACATATTTGTTGTGACCTAGATGCTAAGTGGTGCAGATAGAGTTCAATGGGTTACAAGCGCCCACTTATGAGAGTTATACAATGGGATGATACTATAATAGTAATTCCGTTTTATTTTCTATACGTTATTATGACGTTATAATTCAACTTTTTTCGCGTGTCGATATGATTCATTATAAAGGAGATAATACAACAGTTAGATAATAGTCATCGCATTAGACTGGTAGATAAAGTGTCGATCAAGTAAAAAAAAACACGAATAGCTTACATATTACGGGAAATAATTTACTTATCTTGATCATTTGCGAGAGTAGGATTCGAGCTAGAAGACAGGGTAAGTTAATAGTTAGAATGGTCTGATGAGGAGAATTTATGGTCGAAGATTTGATTCGGTTCTGTTGGATGTTGGGCGTGGCACATCTTTTAACCATGATTTGACTGCTTTACTCAGTCATATTATAGGTTACCTGCCTTTATTTCTATGCGTCATCATGTTTATTGCTTTATTTGGGGATTCTAAAACTGAGACATATCACATGTCTTTGTAAAACAGGTGTTACTATATCACAGAAGGGTAAATCACATATTTTGATAAATCTCGGGAGTTGAATTCGAGCTATAAGACAAAGCAAGGTAAGTGATACAATAGAATTATCTGAAGATAAGAAACTACTTGGTGTTTGGGGAGAGAGAGAGAAATGGTGTTGAACGTCCACTCGACACAAACTAGGTCATTTCAGGACTAACATATGGTTTAATTTTATTTCAACATTTCGCAGTGGGAGGAAACCGGAGGACTCGGAGTAAACCCACGAGGTTGGACAGGCGACCCTGCTCCTTGTCACGTACAACCGGGGAATCGAAACCACGCCAGTTGACTCAATGACAGACTTTATGATACAGCGAGCACACGCTAACCATTCAGCCATTCGGCCATCCACCCCCCCCCCCCCTTGATGTTTGGGACATCTTTTAGTACACTTGAGGTTAATATATAAGATATGCATGATGAAGCCATTTACAGAGATTAAATAATGCTAACATTGAGAAATAAGATATAGGCAATTGTGCAAGTCAACGTGCTTTAGAATATTGAATGGTAGGCATCCAGGAGATGATGGCACACAGGCCCAATATTTAAATCGTTAATGGGGTCCCACGGGGCCTGCGAGGGTTGGTGAGTGGGTGTTTAGTCTGATGATCCAGGAGATTTGTTTGACATTGGTTGTGCAATATGGTTATGAAGTAATGGAGACCAGAATTTGTTCGGAGTTTTGTAAATCGCATTGAAACCCCGTGATTTTTTCCACTAAACTATAAACCCACACCCACATACGCTTTCAATTAGACCCTACATTATATTTACTACAGGTAGCTGTAAACCTCTAGTTCAGGTATTTAAGGCCAAATTACAAACATTTAAACTGAACTCCTATCTATAATTGTTTGTTTTGCAAGCAAATATTTATATAAGACAAAAACTAATTAATGAAAACCAAACTTACGCAGTTACGAGGTGTTTATTTATTTCTCAAAAGGTTAAGATTTAAAATATTTATTCTTATAGAATACGAGTGTATAAGAAAAATGGCGGTTAATTTCCGTGTCTTGCTGTTAGTTTGTGCAGTAATGATCAATGGTAAGTAACAAATATTTGACATATTTTTAGATTTTATGGATATTAATTATAATTCCCGGGGAATGAAATAAATATATCCATTATTAACACATAAATATTATTTTTAATACCCCGATGAATTTGGTCTTTCCAGGAAAGTCAAATCCTACTTTTCCCCCATCTTCTCGGGGAAATCTCCTCTACTTTCATGGCTTAGGCCACCTGACACTCCTGGTTGATGTTTATCCACAAATTACAGTTTTACTCAGATTTTATCCATCATTTCATGTCATTTTTCATGTTTTTAACAGGTGAAGAATTCATCTGGACATCTCCTATAGAGGATGGTTTGCTGCAGGTCAAGGAAGGAGAAGATATATCGTTACTATGGGAATATCAAGCAGACTCGTCGCCAAGCATGGTTCTAATTAAAACAGAGGTAAATCTCTTAAGGCCCATTTTATGCTTGGTTCCCACTGTCCAGCGATGCGTTACGATAGGATTGCCCCTATTGAGTCCATGATCAGCTACGTGCAGATGCGTTCGGACGTGTTTCGATACGGTCAACACGGTTGCTGCGACAGACCTCAGTATATGGTAAGACCTGATAATACACGATTGAACCACGATTTCCATCGTACCATGGGGGTTGGATGGCCGAATGGTTAGCACGTGCGCGCTGCGCTGTATCATACGGTCTGTCATTGAGTCAACTGGCGGGGTTTCGATTCCCCGGTTGTACGTAACAAGGAGTAGGGTCGCCTGTCCAACCTCGTGCGTTTTCTTCGGGTCCTCCGGTTTCCTTCCACTGCTAAAGACCCCTACGCGCAAGCGAATTATTGAAATAAAATTGAACCATGTGTTTGTCCCGAAATGACCTAGTTTGTGTCGAGTGGACGTTAAACCCCATTTCTCTCCCATCGTACCACGAATCGAGATGGTGGCAACTTGGCATTAATGTCGGTTTAATGCAAATGTAATGTGACCGTTTCCATGTAACCGATGAAAACGCTTTCAATGTACTGCGATTTCGCCAGATGGAAAACGTTGCCATTTCTTGTATTTCTATGTTTACTTAAAGTCACTGAATGTTTCGGGGAACTCCACGTAAATGACGTCATAAATGAGGATTTCGCTTTAGACCGTGGAAGCCGACTTGTTTTCGTTCAATCGCCGCCATTTTGAAATAACATCTCACAGCCTGTCTTAGTAGAAGTTGAACATAAACATCTGATTGGGCAACTATTAGTCAAGCAGCTTACAAAGATTGAATTATTATCTTGAATACAAAATTTTAGAAGACTAGAATTAGTAGATATATGATCGGGATCCTCAAAAAAGCAACTCTTAAAGACACATTATGGGAGATTCGATAACGAGTTGGCAGTTCTCACTATAAAAGTTAAAAGCTAGATAATGTAAAGGCAAGTTGCTGAAAATTTCATTTAAATTGATCCACTATGAACCGAGAACTAAGCGGTTGAAATTTCCGGCTAGCCTTGATCATCATTACTAAAGTCAGTACGATAAACAGCATAGTCTTGATTATCCATTTAATCGTTAAATCGTGAAGGAAAGTTATGCAGTAAATCGGCTCATAATCCAGTAAAGATCACAGGCTGGCGATGCCATCTAGAGTTCATTATGGTCTGGATAGGTTAATTAATGTCTAATTAATAATTTAGATACCATTTCAGGCCTAAAGAAATACCTGCAATAGACATATTTAGCTCTTGCATAATGTATGTTTAAGTTACGCTTTTGGGGACAACACCAGGGTCGTTATAAGTTTTGTAACACATCACGATTACATCAACGACGCCGTGTCAAAATGATCCTTAGGATCCGCAATGACAATATAAATTCTTCTTAGTAAGCCTGGGGAATTGACCTATTTCTGAATAGGTGAAAGGTCATATTGGTCGGCCACGCCAAAACTACCTTAAACGTAAACCTCAGAACAAGCACGAAATGAGTGTCAAACAGTGCCTTGGGACACCTTAAAATCTCCGAGTACCAAGCCAAATATACCTTAAATGCAATTCTCGGTGCATACCTTCAGTACAGGCACAAAAAAGGTATCAAAGTGTTACTTGTGATCCTTTGGGGCCATATGAATCCCCCTGAGTAGTCTATGTTAGGGATTAACCCTCTTCTGAGTAGGTCAAAGGGTACCATTGACCGGCAGCGCCCAATACACTTTAAATGCATATCTCAGTACATACCTTCAGTACACGCATAAAATAGGTATCAAAATGTCCCTTGGGGTCCCCTGGGAAAAATGTGGGGACTGACCCCATACTGAATAGGTCAAATGTCACCATTGGTCTGCCCCACCCATTGGACCTTTAAAGCACTTTTTTTTATTTCTGTAGTTTTGTAATCGGAGTTCAGCTTTAAGGATTCAATAAATTTCAAATATTTTTCGTTTTGTAGGATGTAGTAATCGGCATCTGGGCTGAGAAGCAAAATAATTTCACACCAACAACTTATTTTCAAGGGAGAGTCATGTTCAACAGAATTGATATCAAGCAAGGTAGGTCTATATCTGCCGTTGTCCGCATCTCCGAGGGAGAGAGAGAGAGAGAGGAAGAGGGGAGAAAGAGAGAGATTTTGTTTTCTATATTTAGTTTGGTATAATATCTATATTATAGATTACTCAGGATTATACGGAGAAAGGGTCGAGTTGAAATTGATGAACGCCCGTAGAAATGATTTAAATGTACTGTACACCTGTCAAATCATCCTTAAAAACTCGATTATTCAGCAGAAGGACATCAGGGTAGATTGCCCAGGTGAGTTACTATTACTACTACTACTACTACTACTAATGGGGGTCGCGGTGGCTAAGTAGGTAAGACGCTGGCTCGCTAGCCTGGAGGTCGGGTGTTCGATACCTGGATTGGCTGAGAAAGTTCATCCGGATTTTCCGGCGTGGTTTCCCTTTGTCAGCGATGCAGTACGAAGGGCCAGGTTACGAAAAACCGAGGCCCTGTGCATTCCATGGCGTGCACGTAAAAGATCCCTTGACAGTTGGAATTCGATATCCGGGCCAAATTCCCGACATAGCACACTGTATGGCGTATGTCCGTCTTCATTAGCCCAGTTTAGGAGCAGAACAGTAGGACGTTAAACCCCATTTCATTCTATTTCCTTGGACTTTGATTTTTATGACGTAACATTTCCAAGATGGCAGGAATGACGTCATACTGAGTTCCTGGTCCATAGTAGGTGGAGTACTGTTGTTTAATACTTCTGTTATCGTCACAGCTTACAACTAGTAGGCCAACTACGTACCCAAACATTACGTTGTAACGGAAATAGCATATTTTAGTTTGCAGAGACCTAAAAAGTAATATATGTACATGCTTGTGCCAAGAGCTATACTGAACACCGAAAAATTCCGCTCCATACAATTCTTATGTGGGACCTACCTTGATCCATGACCTCCCTATAGAGGGACCCACTATATTTATGCATGACCTTAGAGTGCACACAATTCGTGGGGGCATCGATTGACAGGGGGCGGTTGCAAGGTGGTAATTTTCCTAGAACCATTTCTCAGGCCCCACGTTCACAAAGCATTCTCAGACTTCAGTTAAGAATTTACTCAACTTTCAATTACTGTTTATGAGAAATATCTTTGATCCAGAAACACAAACCTTTGCACATAGTTTCTTATTGATGTATTTTATACATTGAAACAACAAAAGTTTTATAAAGAGCTATATTTTAGTTAAAATAAGACGAACAATTTTGAGTAAAATCTTAACTTTCATCTGACAACGCTTTGTGAACTCGGGGCCTGGACTCCAGTGGGGTTGATGGGTCCCAAAAGGTGTTCAGTTGTGTTCAATGGGCTGACCCAGGGATCCACTGGTGCCAAGAACCCAGTGGGGGCTCACATCAGGTCCCGGCAAACCCTACTGGGGACAATACAAGCGGGGGCTTGGAAGCTTGAAGCCCGGAAAACCTGTGGGAAGCCTAATTTTTCAGTATTTCGGGAGTTTTCGGTAATTAGTGTTCTTTTTTCGGTATTAAGGTTTTTTTCTAATTTTTTCGGTGAGTGTTCGGTAATATTCGATAATTTTCGGTGTTTTTCGAAGATTTTTCCTTATATACTACAGTCGTGTAACAATGATAAAATTTCCTTTTTACTAAATGATTTAGTATGTGAAATAGTCAAACGTGCGGCATAAACCCCGGATAATATAACTCCATGTATATATAGTCGTCTAAAAGAACAATTTTAGAATTTAATTTGACCGAAGAAAAAGTTAATATTTGGGACTCATTAAGTCGCATCGATGTCATCCTTATCAGTGGGGGGGGGGGGGGTGGATGGCTGAATGGTTAGCGTGCGCGCGCTGTATCATAAAGTCTGTCATTGAGTCGACTGGCGTGGTTTCGAATCCCCGGTTGTACGTGGCAAGGAGTAGGGTCGCCTGTCCAACCTCGTGGGTTTTCCTCCCACTGCTAAAGACCCCTACGCGCATGCGAATTATGTAAATAAAATTAAACCATATGCTAGTCCCGAAATGACCTAGTTTGTGTCGAGTGGACGTTAAACCCCATTTCTCTCTCTCTCTCTCCTTATCAGTGATTGTAGCGGCCTAGCGAAAATTCACTGCGGATCAGTGTGGCATACCTTTAGTCGCCTCGACTTACAGACCGGGAGAGATCATTACGTATACTTAGAAAGAAGAGCGTAGCTTCGCCACAAATTATATTATATTTAGCTTATATTTAATGTCATTAGCTGTGTGTTTAGTTCCTTGTGTTATAGAAATATATAAACATAGTTTAACAACACAGTGTTAATTGGTCATTTGAGGTTTTAGTTGTCGGAGGAAATGGGAGGAAACACACGAGGTTGGCCAGTCGATCCTACTCCTTGTCACGTACAAACAGGGAAGCGAAACTAAGTCACTTGACTCAATGCCAGACCTTGCGATCTTACACGTACTCGTTAAACGATTCTGTCATCAAACATCCCTAACTATAGAGAAGACATTAAATTGGCACGTTTCACTCGTTTGACTGTACATTTTCCAATTGACTAGATATGCTCAATCTATTTATAATATAGATCTATATTTAGTTTCATTTTTTATACTTTCGATGGCCTACACTACATGTAGATCTAACAAGTTTTATTTTATGATCAGTAGTGGAATACCGCGTTTTATCAGTGAAATAAAAGTGTTATTCCACTGGCTAGCAGTAGTCCATGTTGTTTTTGCCTAAAATGATTGTAAAATCATAAAATAAATAGAACATTTGTCGTTTTGTCCTGAATAACATATTTTATTTCATCTCTAAGCAAGAAAACGTTTATATTTTCTATCATGCTACGCATTCGTGAAAATATAAGTTTTCTTGCATCTCGATGAAATAAAATGTTATTCACTCTAAAACGACAAATATCCTCTATATAGTGGGAATTCACGTTCTATGACGTCAGGTACCAAGCAAGCGACATTTGACCCGATTACGTCAGTCATTCGATTAACCAATTAGCGACCGCCATGTATTTTTTATCTACTTTTGCTTTGTTTGCATTTCTATTGCCGCTAATGTCTACCCACAGTTCCACGCAAAAAAGGTCAAACGCTCGATTCGACAGACCATTTGATTGGCTGACCCCTCATTTCAAGCAGAACACGAGTTAAATAACAACGCTTCCAGATCCATGTGTAGTAAAGACAAGTAAAATCGAAATTTTGAACTATAAAAACGAAACGAAATTGGATCCGTGTTTTAATCAGATTGAGATATGCTTGAAATAGTCAAAATATATAGTTTTCTAGAATGAACAAATGTTTATTTTTTTTTTCTCAGATTCGTCATATGATAGACCTGTGTATGAAACAGTCCGACTCAACGGCTGTATACCTGCCTCCATTGTATTTGGTGTGTTGATCATTGTTCTTTGTGTTTCTGTCGTCGTGTGTATCTTCCTGAGAAAACCTAGAAGTAAGTGGGCATACATGCTCTTTGGAAATATTGCAAATTGGAACTTTTGATATAATAGTGTTGTAATTCAGCTTCCACGATGTTTTAATTTTCATGATTTAAAATCCGTCTAATAATGATTACAGTCTTCAATAGATAAATACAGAAATAATCTCTTCATAAATATAACTTACTCGATCTAATAGATAAATACATTCAGAAATATCGGGGGGTTGGATGGCTGAATGGTTACCGTGTGCACGCTGTATCATATCAGGGGGTTGGATGGCTGAATGGTTACCGTGTGCACGCTGTATCATAAAGTCTGTCATTGAGTAAACTGGCGTGCTTTTGAATCCCCGGTTGTACGTGACAAGGAGTAGGGTGGCCAACCTCGTGGGTTTTTTCTCCGGGTCCTCCGGTTTCCTCCCACTGCTAAAGACCCTTACGCGCAAGCGAATTATTGAAATAAAATTAAATCATATGTTAGACCCGAAATGACCTAGTTACTCGATCTAATAGATAAATACATTCAGAAATATCGGGGGGTTGGATGGCTGAATGGTTACCGTGTGCACGCTGTATCATATCAGGGGGTTGGATGGCTGAATGGTTACCGTGTGCACGCTGTATCATAAAGTCTGTCATTGAGTAAACTGGCGTGCTTTTGAATCCCCGGTTGTACGTGACAAGGAGTAGGGTGGCCAACCTCGTGGGTTTTTTCTCCGGGTCCTCCGGTTTCCTCCCACTGCTAAAGACCCTTACGCGCAAGCGAATTATTGAAATAAAATTAAATCATATGTTAGACCCGAAATGACCTAGTTTGTGTCGAGTTGACGTTAAACTCCATTTCTCTCTCTCTCTTTCAGAAATATCCCCTTATAAAATGTTAAATAATCAATCTGAGTACATATTAGCATGGTTACTTTAATAAAGTAATATCTATTTTAATATCTACACGTATGTTTCTGTTTAAACTCATTTTACATTTTCTTTTCTAAACTCAATTAACATTTTCTTTTCTAATCTCAATTAACATTTTCTGTTTTTCAGGTAAGAAGGGTGGCCAAGGTTGATTTAATTGGTTGCTTTCAAATATCATGACGAAGCCTATATTACATCGCCTAATTTTGTGTAATAATAATGTCATAGTGTGCAACAAACATATATTAATTAATTAAGTCGGTACAGAATGGCGGGACGTTAAACACCATTTACTGTATATTGTATTATCTCTCTAGTTAGGTTAATATATGGAAAATACCCCTTCAACCCCCCAAATATTGCTACAAAAGGTTTCTCAACTGAAATGGTGTATTTACCCCGTCTCAAAATTTTAGCTCAAAATACCGAGTCGTTTCGACATGAACATCAAAACTGCTTATCCGGGCACGTAACCCTTTTAAGATTTCGGGTCAATTTTTTCGTTTTCGATGGGTGACCTGATAATCGATTCCCGTTCCTTTTGAGGTTTATACAGTGAATGACCCATGTGCTATACTTGATAACGAAAGGTAAATTTCACCTACACATTATTCTTATAAAATAAAAGTCTGGTTTTATCCAGACACTGCATAATACAGCTTGGGACACCGGTCTCCATTTCCAGATGAAGACTGACGGATTTAAGTTGTTTGAAAACGTATCACACATATTGAGTTAGTTGCTCGGCCCTAATGTAGAGGATTTTAAGGGATTTTAATACAAAATTAGGCAGTTTTATTCTCCAAAATATTATCGGGATTGACCCTTTATGATTGGTAAAATGTGTTCAAATCATGTATTATCATTTATCTCGAGTAAAAAACAAAATGACAAAATCCTATGTTAATTTTTCTCAATATATGTACGTTTTGGTTTTTTTAAAATATATGCTATTTTCTTTCTTAAAATTATATTTTGATTGTATGATTTTAAAATATATGCTATTTTCTTTCTTAAAATTATATTTTGATTGTATGATTTTCCTTTTTGTAATGTTTAGAAATGACGTTTATATCGTGTGTATTGTTATGCTGAGCGCCATGGAAAACGCATCACTTAGTTTTTCGTATAACAAAATGATCCTGTAAACATATCTTATTTATTTTGCTTCTTATTGTGAACAATATTCAAATGGGAACACATCAATAACAACACATTTGTACACTTATGGATGTTTAATCTGTAATCAACGGTACAAAGTCAGAGGGGTCAAAACCAAAAGTACGACACAGATGTCAGTAGCGCGTGAGTCCTCCACGGGCTCTTACGCACGCTGTGCAGCGACGTCGCATGGAATTTACCAATGTTTGAAAGAAGGCCTGGGGCAAATTGTTCCATTCTTGGACAAGAGCAGCTTCTAAAGCAGCAATGGTGTACATCTGTGGTCTCCGATACAGACGGCGTCGAATCTCATTCCAGACATGTTCTATCGGTGCCATGTCCGGAGACATGGCTGGCCAGTCCAAGACATTGATGTTGTTAGCAGCCAGGTAGTCCATACTAAACCGGGCGGTATGCGGACGTGCATTATCCTGTGCTGAAGTTGTGGGTGCGCTCGAAACATCGGAACAACAACTGGTTGCAAGACATCATCACGGTAGGCTACAGCATTAACGCGACCCCTGCAAATGTGTAGGGCGGTCCGGTGATGAAATGTGAAGCCTCCCCACACCATTACACTTATCCCCACCCCATCGATTCGTTTCGAAGACGCAGCAGTCTGCAAGACGTTCCCCAAAACGTCTCCACACACATTGACGGCCACCAGCGTGATAAAGATGAAAGCGACTCTCATCACTGAAGAGTACACTTTGCCAGTCTACTCTTATCCATGTCTGGTGTCCTTGAGCCCATATCAAACGCCGCTGACGGTGATGATCCCTGAGGATAGCTCCAACATAAGGTCGTCCTACTTCTCTTAGACGACGTCTTACGGTGTTGGCACTTATTGGTCCTTGTCTTCCGACGACTGCTGCACCTGTTCGAGTCGCTGGGCGGAATCTGACACGCAGATGAGTGACCCGGGTGTAGCGGTCTTGAGCCTGGGTTGTAACGCGTTGTGGGCCAGGACGTTGACGGTCACGTGTTGATCCAGTAACTCGAACACGTTCCACCAACCTTACAATAGTGGACTGATGACAATTGAAGTGTTTGGCAATAGCACGTGTAGACATGCCAGCCTTGGACATTCCCATGGCTTCATTCCGTTGATTTTCAGTAAGTCTCGGCATCTCTAGCTCGATTCCTTCACACGTCCAACAACAAATTACGACAGATTGACGTTTCACAGTTCATGTACTGTACATTAAGTTGAAAACGTGCTTTTAAAGGGCTCACACACAATGCTGCACGTGAATATTGGGTTTTTCATGTGCATCTCGTGCATTCTATTTTTTGTGCACACGGGCCGATATTTTTTGCGTTTGGGAGCATTGTGTGAAAAAATAGTTCATAGTATTGCATAAAATTATACATACAAAACCACCTGGTAATAAAATATTTTGGAAAAAAAGTGATGCGTTTTCCATGGCGCTCAGTATATTATCATTTACAATATGTGAAGCCAGTATTCAACCTCTGAGAATTGTATTAGTTTGTTGTTTAATTAGTAAATAACTTGTGGGTAGGATAGGAATGTGACAAAGTACTCAGCTGGTTTTTGATAATATATGATATTGACTTTTCAACTCTGTATAAACTTCTGTGATCTAATTAAACATGTAATTAATCCCATATGTCATTTACAAACTACATATGATCTGTATACAAGCTTCACATGACTTCAAAGGAATATGCACTGGTCAGTAATCATACCATGACGTGATAAAGAGACAATATCATGTAGGATCATGAGTCTTATCTATTCTCCGGTGCTATATAATCAGGAGTTTACTGACGATAGACGACTAGAGACGACTGGAGAGGAGGAGAGACGCATAGACCGGCGTGTGGACTCAACCGAGTTCAGCCGCTGCCTTGGCAGAGGGGCAGAATGGTGATCCCGTAAAAGATCCCTTGGCAGTTGGAATTCGATATAAGTAGGCCGTGGCGCCGCTGCCCGGGCAAAATTTCCCTCATAGCACACTGTATGGCGTATGCCCGTCTTCATTAGCACTAGTTTAGAAGTAGAACAGTAGGATGTTAAACCCCATTTCTTATCATTTCGCTTTTTGATACATGTGGTAAGTCAGCAGACCGCAACAATCAACCGATGTCAATGAAACTTACAGATTATGATAACAATAATATTTTATGTGACACGGCCGCAGACCACAATTATAACCCGATTTCAATGAAACGTGCCTATGATGACCTAATTTGTGTCGAGTGGACGTTAAACCCCACTTCTCTATTGCTCTCTGACTTCAAAATATCACACATAACCCCAACTATACCCACGTTTGATAAGTATCGAGTTCATTAAACACGCAAAATACCACTTTATGATTACCAATTTAGTCAGTCCCGAAATGACCTAGTTTGTGTTGAGGGGACCTTAAACCCGATCACTCTCTCTCTTCTCTCTCCCTCCCTCTCTCTCTCTCTCTAATATCAAATCATCTGTCACTGCACTTCCATATATAAGACATACATAACGGCTGCGTCCCCAATTCTTGCTTACAAAACAAATCACAATCTACCCACCACCCTCAACAACGGTATAATATTCATTGTGGCATTGAATTCCAGGGTGGAAACATCAGTTTAATTGTTTTAGTGACCAGAAAACAAATTTTGATATGCGTCGGCTTACCCAAAATGAAAGGTTACGTGCCCTTGGCATGCTACAGATCGGCACAACACAGGCGGTTGTGGCGCGGACGATGAATGTTTCTCAGTCAGTCATAAGCAGGCTATGGTCCAGATACCGTGATACACAATCTGTACAGGACAAACCACGCTCAGGTCGACCAAGGGCGACAACTCAAGCCCAGGATCGATTTATCCGTACCTTGGCCTTGAGAAATCGTGTCATCACAGCAAATCAGATCAGCGCTCGTCTTCAAACAGACACTGGTGTGAGAGTGAGTGGCCAGACGATTCGGAATCGACTGCATAGGGGTCACCTTCGCGCCCGACGTCCTCGCGTGATCCCTTGTTTGAGAGATCATCACATTCAGGCAAGACGTCGTTGGTGTAGGGATCGTCAACAATGGGATAATCGACGCTGGAGCAATGTGATGTTTTCAGATGAGTCAAGGTTCACTGTTGATTTTTTGGACAGACGTAGGAGGGTGTGGCGTCGTCGAAACGAGCGCTTCCAAGACGTTAACGTCATCAGACATGATCGATTTGGGGGTGGTTCTGTTATGGTGTGGGGAGGCATCACTGTTGCTGGAAGAACGGCTTTACATGTTGTTGCAGGGCGTGTTACGGGCCAGTACTACCGGGACAACATCTTGGCAGTCCATGTTGTGCCGTTCGCACGACGTCATGGCCGCCGTTTCATCTTCCAGGATGACAACGCAAGATGTCACAGGGCCAGGATCGTTACAGGTTACCTCCAACAACAGAACATCACCACATTACCTTGGCCAGCACTGAGTCCCGACCTCTCCCCCATCGAGCATGTCTGGGACATGCTTGGACAGAGGTTACGTCAACGTCAACAACGTCCTGCCAATGTCCAAGAACTTGCTGCTGCGTTGCAACAGGAATGGGACAATCTGGACCAAAATGACCTTAGACGTCTCATTAGGAGTATGCCACGTCGGATCAATGCTTGTTTGGCAAACAGAGGAGGATTTACCCGTTACTGACTTGGTTGTGATGCTGTGGTAACTTTGCTGTTTGACCCCGGGTATCATTTTACCCTTATAATGGTCAGTCTGTGCCTTACTTAGTCTAACGATCATTTGGAATAAATCGATGAATGTGAACTTCATTTCGTTTTGTCATTTGTTTCTTCGTCAGTTTCATTAGGTGACTTTAATAACACTTAAAAATCAAATATCCCCTACTTTTTTTGAATAGTATATATAACCCATGATTGTGATAATAATTCATAATTAAAACTCAATATTATCAAAAATCTTCGACATTGAAAACACGAATTATTTGTCAATTCAAATCAACATTGGTCTTGTGATCTTACAGGGAAAAGATGGGCTTCTGATATCCAATATTCAAGAACAAATAAACATTTTACAATTGGTACACGAATTGTGTACCATATTGTCATATCAAATGGTGACGTAATATTCTTATCTGAGATCAGATAATTCTTATCTGATGATGAACAGAGATCAAGGATTGTTCCTCCCCAGAGCGTATGATACTCTTATTACATAATCATAGGCTAAGCATAACAATTTTCATTTAATCAATATTTAATAATTAAAGTAGCTAAGTCTCTAACTCAATATCATCCAAAGTCTTCGACATTGAAAACACGAATTATTTGTCAATTCAAATCAACATTGGTCTTGTGATCTTACCCGGAAAAGATGGGCTTCTGATATCCAATATTTAAGACAAAATAAACATTTTATTATTGGTACACGAATCGTGTAGCATAATGCGTTTCAGCGCCTTTTGTAACAAGGGTAGGGTGACCCACCATAAATAAATATCTCCATATATCTCGACAATTACGCCACAATATTTATATATATGCCAAGCCTCAAATCAGTTTCACACAATTATAGTCACTGAATAAACGATCATGTTGTACTTAATAAGCTATGACCATTAATCATGTATAAATAATAGACTGAAAACTGGTTCCAAGCGTCGTCCATAACATCCAGACACTTTTGAGTAAAAGATAGGTTACGTGCCCTTGTTTTGAAATTAGTCTCGCTTAACCAGTCTATCGACCATTCTACATCTGATTGACAGGTCGGGATAATCAAGACTACTTTTTTTACGAAACATAACAGAAAGCTAGAACAAGAAATTGAATTTAGAAATAAGCACGTTAGGTAGCTCAACAATCGTTTTAAGAAGCTTGTAAAAGTAAAATGAAACTACTGCTAGTATCATGTTCCTGTCTAACCCGAGTGATTCAGAGATATTATTTGTACTAAACCAAAAGATGCCGCTCTTAACGGTACAGTTAATGATAAAGCGATTTAAAAAATGAAACGAACGTAATTTCTAAATCTGATGTAATAACTAAGAAGCTTAAGTTTACTGCTATTCAAAATCGTCAACAATAAATTTTTTACAGCTGTAATAGTTGATAGATTTGTAGAGAATTGCACGTGCCATGGCTATTTATAGTATCATACTGTCAGAAAGTTGGTCTCGGCACGGCGAATGTGCACGCTTCAGTGGTAGTCTCGAACTATCAGCGGTGGACTGTATTTCTGTGAGTACATGGGTCACCCTAACAAGGGACACAAAGAACGCGACTAGACATATTCCACAAGTCATGTCAAATGGTGACGCTATATTCTTATCTGGAGAACATGCGCAATAAATACCATCGGTGTAGACTGGAATAACCAGACGCTAAAGATTGCCATTCAATTGAGACTTCTGGCGTATTTCGCCAAACATAACTGATTTGAAATTACAGTAAAAACAGAAACAATTGAATGTAAATCGGTTTATATACATTCGTATTACATTATTATATGCGTTGCGACCCATTTGTATCAATTTCCAGGTCCCAAATATTAGCGATTTAGCTCCTTTAAATAAAGATTTTAACCTGTTGCGAGTGATTTAGTATAACCACTAATTTGATACAGACGTTATGACGTAATGTTGAAAGAGACTATAGTGAGTCTGCACGTGTGGTGGTCAGTTAGGGACAGTAGAGTTCTGGGTCTCATGAGAGTAGGTCGTCTGTCATTATGCTACGTTGATATGCTTACCTATGGTTTTGTATATTTAGTTATTTCCTATAATACAAGTAGTATTATCCTGATCCTGACTTAGTTATATATATATTGGGTCTATAATTATGAAGTATGAAATGGGGCCAGTCTGTCATGCCAAGCAACCAGCAGCACGCATTATATATGAATGCAACATGGTGTCAGAAGTAAACAGGTTTACCTTAAAGTTGTGTTAGGACATTAAATTCGTTCATCAACTGAGAAGAGGATCGTAGCACAGTTGTGTTGGGACATTAAATTCGTTCATCAACTATGTTCATAAAGCTGACAAAATACAATGGCGAAATTGAGACAACCAGAAAAGTTCCAGTTTGACAAGTCCAATGAATGGCCAGTTTGGAAGCAGTCATTTTGTCGTTATCGCAAAGGATGCAAATTACACGAAGAAGACGGAGATATTCAGGTCAGTGCTCTTATCTTCTGTATGGGTGAAACTGCTGAGAAAATTTTTAATATGTTCACATTCGACGAGGATGAAGACAAGGAAAATTATGATAAAGTGTTAAAGAAATTTGACAATTATTTTGTGCCGAAGAGAAACGTCATATTTGACAGAAGTGTTTTTAATACAATGACCCAAGAAGACGATGAAAGCGTAGAATTATTTATCAGGAGATTATATGAAGCCAGTGAACATTGTGATTTTGATGACGTTGACAGGAGAATTTTGGATAGACTTGTCGTTGGATTAAAGGATAAATCAGAGTCATTAAAACTACAAATTGAATCAAATACTTTAACTTTGGATAGAGCTATAGAAATCGCGCGAAATACAGAACTGGTGAAAACGCAAAATAAATTTGAAACGGAAGATTCTAGACTAGACATTAATTCGATGAGTTGACAAGGTCACAGAAATCGAGACAGTTTCAAACGCTATAGCCCTCAGAACGCGTCGTCACCATGGGTACCGCGTAAATACTTGTCTCCGCAAAAGACATCAAATCCACAACATCTCTTTAATAAAGGATACAATAATAAACAATGTTTATATAAATTTAACAGTAATCGTGTACAATATGAACATCAAAGGAATCGGTATAGACATAACAACTGTTCATCGTGTAATCGACGTCATAGTTATAATAATTGCCCAGCTTCACGTGAACATTGTAGAAAGTGTGGAAACTTAGGACATTTTGCTGTCAGATGTCATTCAAAAAGAATAAGTGAAGTTAATTGTTCTCATAATAAGCGGTATTATAATCAAGATAGAGAATTCGGACAAATGTGTCAAGAATTTGAAAATGCCTCAATTCAGAATGTATCTTTAGAACAGAAAGTAGTGCCTTCGAATAATTCGTGTCAAAATTCGTCCTCATTTCTTGGAAGTGTTTATAGTGACGTAAACAAATATAATGATAAATCAGAACCACCGTGGCATGTGAGTTTGCCAATTTTTGGAAAGCTTATTGACCATAAAATTGATTCAGGTGCGGATACCACAGTATTTTGTGAAGAAACATATAGTCAATCAAATCCGAAACCGAAATTAAAACCGTGTGATATTGTTTTAAGTAGTCCAGGAGGAAAATTAATGTGTTTAGGATGCTTTAGCGTAGAAACTTTGTATAAAAATCAGTGGTGTTTACGTAATTAAAGGACAAAGTTCTCATAATTTATTAGGTCGTGCAACTGCTGTTAAAATGGGATTAATAAAACGAATCGAAACGGTGAATGATGAAGTTTTTGGACCAGTAGGATTATTAAATTGTCAACCCGTTCATATTACGTTAAAGGACGATGCTGTTCCTTATGCTGTTTACACGGCAAGACGAGTCGCGATACCGTTACAAGAGAAAATAAACGACGAAATCAAGAGATTAGTTGAGAATGACATTATCGAATCTGTAACAGAACCATCAGATTGGTGTGCGCCCATAACACCTATTTTGAAACCTTCGGGTCAAGTGCGACTGTGCGTCGATTTAAGACAGTTAAATAAAGCTGTTAAACGTGAAAGATACGTCTTACCAACGTTTGAAGACATTTTACATAAGTTAGCAAATGCGCGTTACATAAGTCGGTTAGACGCTTCAGGTGGATTTAACCAGGTACCTCTCGACGAGGAGAGTCGGAAATTGACAACGTTTATAACATCATCGGGACGATATAGGTTTAAGAGACTACCGTTTGGTATTTCAAGCGCTCCTGAAATTTTTATGCGTATAATGCATCAGATTTTAGTGAATTTACAAGGAACCGCCACTTACATGGATGATATTTATATTTTTGGATCAAACCTCGAGGAACATGATAGAAATCTTCAAGCTGTGTTAATAAGGTTAAACGAAAGTGGTTTAAAACTCAATAGAGAAAAGTGTATATTTCGGAAAACGGAGATTGATTTTCTGGGACATAAAATTACGCCGAGTGGGGTAATTCCCCATCCTAATAAAGTATCTGCTATCAATAACATTGAAGTGCCGAAAAACGTTCCAGAATTGCGCCGTATTATCGGTATGATCAACTATTTAGGATGTTATATACCAAACCTTTCGAGTGTTATGCAACCGTTAAACGAGTTATTACACAAAGATGTTGCTTGGAGATGGGATAAAGCCCAAGACTTAGCTTTCAATAAAATTAAGGATATTTTAACTTCGAAACCTGTGCTAGCTGTATTTGACATTCATAAACCAACAATGGTTAGTGGGGACGCAAGTTCCTATGGATTAGGAGGCTGTATCATGCAAGAGCATGATGTTATTTGGAAACCCGTAGCATTTTGCTCACGAACTTTGACTGACGCAGAAAAACGTTACGCCCAAATCGAAAAGGAGTGCTTATCGCTAGTGTGGGCATGTGCAAAATTTGACAAATACCTTTGGGGATTAAATTCTTATCGACTAGTTACGGATCATAAACCTTTAATTCGTCTAATAAATAGGAAAGATATTGACCAAATTCCTATTCGCTGTCAAAGAATGATAATGCGCCTTATGCGTTACAATCCAATCGCCGAATACTCACCGGGAAAAACAATGCTTATCAGCGATACATTGTCAAAAAGTCCACAACGGGAAAATTTCATAAATGAACTTGAAAGTGACGTAAATATGTACATGAGCCCAATTGTGAGTTCATGGCCAGCTTCTGATAAACAGTTAAATAATATTCGTCAAGCTACTTTAAACGATGAAACGTCACAAGATGTTTTACGTTTTGTACGCGATGGTTGGCCACAATATAAACGCGATGTTAATCCGAGATTATATGATTATTATTCTGTTCGCGAGAGACTTACAGAAGTTAACGGATTATTAGTATACTGTAGTAGAATTGTCATTCCTGTGTCTATGCGTGAAGAGATGATAGAGCGAATTCATGCAGGACATCTAGGCATCAACAAGTGTCGAGAACGAGTAAATATGAGCATTTGGTGGCCTAGAATTGTTAAAGATATTGATCATCGTGTTCAATCGTGTGAATTTTGTCAAAGTCAAAGACCGAATCAACATAAAGAACCTTTATTACCAACACCACTACCAGATCGTCCTTGGAAACATTTAGGTGCAGATTTATTGACTTTCAAGGGCAAGGAATATATGGTAATTGTGGATTATTTTTCGCGATACATTGAAATTGTTTATTTAAGTACTACCACAAGCCGAAATGTTATTTTTAAATTTAAAGATAGTTTCGCGAGATTCGGAATACCAGAGTTACTAACTACTGACAACGGACCTCAGTTTGCGTCTAGGGAATTTTCTAAATTTTGTTGTGACTTTGGAATTAATCATGTCACAACAAGCCCTTACTTTGCGTCCGCGAATGGTGAAGCAGAGAGAACTGTACAAACCGCGAAAAAGATATTAAATCAACCTGATCTATCATTGGCTTTAATGACCTACAGAACAACCCCGTTACAAGTTACAGGTGTGAGTCCTATTCAATTACTGATGGGACGACAAATTCGTACAACTCTACCAACTTTACCAAGCACTTTAAAACCGAAATGGCCTAATTTTAAAAATGTGAGGAGAAGAGATGACAATAGAAAGTTTCAAACGCGTAGAAAATTTAATAGACATCACAACACACGCGAATTAGAAGAACTGAAACCGGGTGATAAAGTTATTTCCAAACTCGATGGAGAAAAGTCGGGTGCACCCAGTTTTGTTATTAATCGAGAGCGCCAAGCCGATAAATAATATGAATGAGGCACCTGTCTTCAAGACTCGAGAACTTCAATTAGTACTAAAACGGGACCATCCACACACTATCATCAAACAAAGAGTAGAGAGCCCAAAAGCAACCAGCCAAGACAAAGTCTTGGTCCAGTCGCACCAAGGGACCTGTTTATGCCTGGTGGAAGAGAGCTGTGTCGTGATTTTAATAGCAACATATGTTCCGTACCCGTACCACAATATTTTCCCCAACGAACTGCTTGGATCATCAGTGCAAAACTGAGTTGTCTCCCCTCTTCTATCTCATCAATCCAACTACGTAACAGTGCAATACACGCACACGGTACCACTTATTGATTTTCAGTTTAACTACCCGTTATTCAATATTTGTGCCATTCCATGTCAAGTGGGCAAAATTCTAAGAAAGTTGTCGAGTGAACCCCCTCAAATGCTATGAAAAATATTCATTCACTTATTTATTAATGAAGCCATCATAAAATTTCTTCTTTACGCGTTGGGCGTTGATAAAAACAAATTGACTAATACTCGGCGATTTATTGACTAATACTCGGCGATTTTTTTTTAATTTAATTGATTGTAACTAATGGCGTATATATTGTGACGGTTCTCGGTTCAGAGTCACCTCATAGTTTCGTCCTTTTACTATTTTTTAACTCACTCAGGCGGCAACTTACCGACACCGTAAGACTGAATTTTAATTTTATGTGAAGAATAAAGCATGAGACTGAGGTTATGCTGGGGAAAGAAAGACTGAAGAAAATAACCCGAGAAAAAGAAAAACCGAAGCCGGTAGGCCGAGGTTTTTCTGTCGAGGTTTTTTTCTGAAGTCAGCATAACCCCTACCCTGCAAGAATAACCCGGTAAAGGTTTAAAGAAAAAACTTTCAGAAGAATAACCCCAAATTTCCCTCTATATATCCAAAGCCGCCCCCGCCTTTCAGACCGCAAGATCAAAGAGATTTACCGTTACAGGTTTATAACTAACTGTAAAACCCTGTGGTAAGTTGCAGCCTTAGTGAGTTTAGAAGATAGATTGTTGCTAGCTCTAAAGATTTTAAGCGATGATTGTGATAATATGTGACGGTTTATATTTTATAGGCTACCGTTTATACGGAAGATTTATCCGTATCCACCCACATTCCCTAGTCTTTCGTCAGACATAAGGCCTAACCAAAAGTCTACATTCATTCAGAAATGTTCACAGCTACCTGTTGAAGTGCTAAAATTCTAAAAAATCTTAAGAATGAAATCTAATCATTAGTAATCAATTAAAATTAAAATAATCTTGTTATTTAGGTGTTTTATGTTGAAACTGAAAAACTGCTGATCAATTTTTAAATTTGCTAATCATCTGTGAAAAATTACCGACAGCCCGGTCAGTTTCCCAGATTTCATATCGTTACTGATCGTGTACACGTGTGGTTGTCTGTTGACCATAATTTGGGTTTCGCCTGAAAGTGGTTAGATATTTATATCATTATCATTACTGTGTTATATTTTGTAATTTGGTCTTGATCAGAGGATAATATATATTTATTCTTATATGAATATTTATTTTGTTGTTTGTGTTATTGAATAAGGGGGGACATTGTGCAAAGCGACATTGCAGTCGTATTTCGTTCAATTATTGGAAATTCCGGTCAAAAACTTGGGAAGGGATTTCTTATAGTCACTTTTTGCTGACACTTAACCATTACTAACCGAAGAGAGTTGTGATCCCAGGCGAGCTTAGAAAAACCCCTCCCTGGATAACAGATCAGTAGCCGAGGTTCCACTAGTGAGTCATTGTGATAGAGGGGCCCATTTTTAGTGGATACATCCGTTGGACGCCACAATTAGATAAACGTTTTAACCCATATTTTATATTAAAGATTTTAAGCTATGATTGTGATTATAATTTATAATTAAATAAAGATTTTAACCCATGATTCTAAATGTATATAAATATACATGATTCTAAATCTAAATATATATATATATAGAAAAATGAGGGTTTTAGAAAGGAAAAACTAATTTCATCTTAGCAAGCGCTTTCACCCACTACGGGGATCATCAGGCATTTCTAAAAACCTCATTTTTCTATATACTTTTACCTGAGAGTAGAATCTTTTATTTATTTTATATATATATATATATATATATATATATATATATATATTTAGAATCATGTATATTTATATACAATAGTATATAATGTATATTTATATACAATAGTATATATATATATATATAATATATAAAGGATAAAGGTTTAAAATGCCTAAAGAGAGTATATACTATTGTTTAATTGTCTACATGTTTCGCCTGAGCTTGTCAAGACATACAATAACAATACCAATGACGTGACGGCATGGCAGAATAAACATACAATAATATAATAATAATATAACAATAATATATACTCCATTTCATTTTCATTTCCAGCAGACAAAGTTCGGTTTCAGTTTTCGATTCGAGCCTACACTGTGAACACTAGTTACGAGTGTAGAACACAGGCGTCCATTTGACTATGTGTTCTGTGCAGAACATTGCTAGTTCATTTCAGAACTCATACTGTTCTATGTAGGTGAGTGATTGAGAACACTTGACACATGTTCAAGGTAACAGGGTTGGGGAAAAGACATTAGTTTGTATAAAACTTAACTGCAAGACAGGGCCTTTAAAATTACACTGTTACTAAAAATAGAAACAATTTGCGGGACGAGACTAGATAACACGCTCGGCGTGCATTCGACCAAGACCAGTGCGTGCTTAGTCAACCATGTGCTTAATAGAGACCATGTCATGTGTGATTTGGAAAATTTGAAAAATGACTTCTAGTATATGAAATTGGAATGATCAGAATGTATATCTATATATATATATTTGTGACTATCGTTTGTCTGTCTGTCTGTCTGTTCGGGGTTGGCGGCTACACTAGGTCTGCCCCGAGTCTGAAATTTGGGGTATAGGGGTAGCTCGGACCGGGCAGTAACATAGGCCAGGTGGCCTTAGTCTACCACTTCCGGTTTCGGAGTTATGCCCCCCGAGTGAAGCCGGTCTGTTCGGGGTTGGCAGCTACACTAGGTCTGCCCCGAGTCTGAAATTTGGGGTATAGGGGTAGCTCGGACCGGGGAGTAACACAGGCTAGGTGGCGTTAGTCTACCACTTCCGGTTTCGGAGTTATGACCCCCGAGCGAAGTCTGTCTTTTCGGGGTTGGCGGCTACATCTGCCCCGAGTCTGAAATTTGGGGTATAGGGGTAGCTCGGACCGGGGAGTAACATAGGCCAGGTGGCGTTAGTCTACCACTTCCGGTTTCGGAGTTATGACCCCCGAGCGAAGTCTGTTCGGGGTTGGCGGCTACACTAGGTCTGCCCCGAGTCTGAAATTTGGGGTATAGGGGTAGCTCGGACCGGGGAGTAACATAGGCCAGGTGGCGTTAGTCTACCACTTCCGGTTTCGGAGTTATGACCCCCGAGCAAAGCCGGTCTGTTCGGGGTTGGCGGTTACACTAGGTCTGCCCCGAGTCTGAAATTTGGGATAAAGGGGTAGCTCGGACCGGGGAGTAACATAGGCCAGGTGGCGTTAGTCTACCACTTCCGGTTTTGGAGTTATGACCCCCGGGCGAAGCCGGGTATCCTGCTAGTAATTAAATAAATGTGAAAACTGTCTTTTTATTTTAATTTATTCTAAATAGATACATAAAAATAAAACATAAAGAGAGAGAGAGAGAGAGAAGAGAGAGAGAGAGAGAGGGGGGGTTGAGATTTAACGTCTACTCGACACAAACTGGGTCATTTCGGGACTAACATTTGGTTCAATTTTATTATAATAATTCGCTTTCGCGTATGGGTCTTTAGCTGTGAGAGGAAACCGGACGACCCGGAGAAAACTTTTCACCAAATAATTTCTTTTCACCAAGTAGTTTCTTATCCTCAGATAATTGTATCACTTACCTTACTTTGTCTTTAAGCTCGAATCCCATTCCCGAGATTTCCTTTTCTTATATTGTGTAACCTTGACGGCTCAAGAATGAAGCAATAAATATTTAGTCCTGAACACTAGCAGTTTGTGTTATCGCGTTTTTCATTACAATAAACCTGTTCTATATATTTAACTGTACGTAATTTAATATCGGATTTGCATATGAATACATAAAATACACAGTGGCGTATAGAAATCAAATTTAGAGCTACGACGGAGTACTGGCGTGTTTCGGTTCGTCAGGTGGCGCTTTATCACCTCAAAAATCAAGTTGCACCATGAACTATTGACAATGCACCGAAGGTATCGAAACATTTAAAAATAATAAAAACCTAGAGTCCGAAACACGTAATTATAGTTATTATATAGTGAAAAGTATATCTACCCCCTTAACGGCACTATTTAATAAATCTCTATGCAAACAAATATTCCCAAGCAAAAGTTATGCCAGACAGGTCAGAGGTTTTTTGTTGCTTTTTTAACCAATATAAGGGGCGTATTTAGTCAAACTGGCAAACACACACATATATATAATGAAATGGATTAAAACGTTTAGTATATATTGTATTAACATGCAGAAGTAGTATATCCATATAAGTGTTTTTAATTTTAACTTACACGAATTCTTCATATAAACCACTTCAAATCCAAATTATACAGTACTAAAATAAACTAAATTGATGTGTAATTGTGGATATCCAACTGAAACCGCCAACTGAGTGAAAGAGCTACCAGATGGCGCTATTAACTGGGGTTCGTTGAAAAGGTGACTTAAATCATTCTTCCCCGGAGCCCTTCAGTTTGTTATAAATCAGAGATAATAATATGTATTCTACAACATGTCTGACCAGGTAAACCATATAACACAGTTTGTTAAATCATGTCTGACCAGGTAAACCATATAACACAGTTTGTTAAAGCATGCCTGACCAGGTAAACCATATAACACATAACTTTGCTTCACGATTTAATGATTAAATGGATAATCAAGAGTATACTGTTTATCGTACTGACTTTAGTAATGATGATTAAGGCTAGGTAGAAATTTCAAACGCTTAGTTCTCGGTTCATAGAGGATCAATTTGAATGAAATTTTCAGCAAATTGCCTTTACATTATCTAGTTTTTAACTATTATAGTGAGTGAGAACTGCCAACTCTTTATCGAATCTCCCATAATGTATCTTTAACAATCATGAAACCCTAGCTTAAGTGGTTACTAATGTAAGTATGCTAAGATTTAATTGTGATAGTACATCGTATATTAACAACATCGGATATAGGATTAAAGAGGAATTAATGAAAACATAGATGGTGGGTGAAACCTGCTATCTGTATCTGTCTATTCTTACGTAATCTGGATAACCTAGATGTCAATATTTATAAAATGGATGTCGGCAACAGACCCTGTCAAGGTTAGATCTATCTGATAAGGCCAACTTCAAGTTTGGTCAAATAACGAGATGTAAACAAAGCTAGCGCTAATCCCAAATCCCCCTCCCTCATTATACTTAGATCTGGACCTAACCCTGGACCTATAGCCTTAAGGCTTATCCTAACCATAACCTACAAACTCGCCAACAATCACGTGCCCTAACCTTATTTACATCTCAACGACCTTGACAAAAATTGAGCTGGCCTTGACAAATAGATCTAACCACCCTGTTCAACATTTGGCTCCCAAATGTTTTTTGCACCCCTCTCAAACAGAAAAGAAAATAGGATCGTTTCACCACAAGTTTCTGGTCTAAACTTCATAACGTCATAATCATATACCACGATACAGATATGATACAATTGTTCTGGACCGCCTAGCCCCCCCCCCCCACCACCTTCACCCCACCCTCCTCCCAACGACATAAACACTACATAGGTGAAAAGTCTATGGGAGAGAGAGAGATGGGGTTTACCGCCCACTCGACACAGAGTAGGTCATTTCGGGATTAACATATGGTTTAATTTAATTTCAATAATTCGCTTGCGCGTAGGTGTCTTTAGCAGTGGGAGAAAACCGGAGGACCCGGAGAAAACCCACGAGGTTGGACAGGCAACCCTAATCCTTGTCACGTACAACCGGGGATTCGAAACCATTACTGCTTAGGCCTCCCTAGTCTTTATCAAGCAGTGGTAACATATAAAATATATGTAATAATAATAGAGGATCTTGTCCCTAGTGTAAAAGGGGCCACGGTGGCTAAGTGGGTAAGCCTGTCAGTGGTACAGGATGGGACGACGAAAAACCGAGGTCCCGCGCACGTAAAAGATCCCTTGACAGTTGGAATTCGATACAAGAGAAGTCCATAGTGCCGCTACCCGGGCGAAATTTCTCTTATAGCACACTGTATATCGTATGCTAGTCTTCATTAGCCCGGTTTAGGAGCAGAACAGTAGGACTTTCAGTAGTCCTTTAAAGGGACAATAACACTCTTGCTGGCTTGACAGCTCCAGAAAATAAAAAAAATAGCTTTATTCTAAGTACTAGATGTGTTAGTGTCCTACCTGTTGTGTAAATTATCTATTATACAGTAATATGACTAAGGCAAACATAAATATCAGTACGTCCCATACAACAATTATTATTTCTTGGGGCGTGGTGACCGCTGATTTTTCAAATGTGACTTGGTTTTAAAAATATTTTTGAACCCTCTTGACAAGTAAAATAGGATTTAATGATGTTTCGTTTTCATTCACAGAGTCTTTACAATAAATGTTTCCTTGACTAAAGCTAGAGTGTTTTGATCTTGTGGCGTCCTACTATCACGCCAGGGTTCATCTAATCCATAGTGAAATTATTTAATGTTTTTTACATATTATGTAAAATGACCTACCTTCTCGATCAAGTTTCTCAAGACAAACTAGGTCGTTTCAAGACTAAAATATGGACGCTATCTTATTTCAATAATTCGTTAAGCTGTGGGGCCTTTAGCATTGGGAAGATCAAGTTTCTCAAGACAAACAAGGTCGTTTCAAGACTAAAATATGGACGCTATCTTATTTCAATAATTCGTTAAGCTGTGGGGCCTTTAGCATTGGGAAGATTGTAACTCTATTTTAGTGATAACAGAGATCAGTTTAGTAGATATAGGGTTTATTTACATAGGAACAGAATATAACACAACTACATACAAAACAATACAGGAACCTAAACTAATATACAGGAAGTAGACTACGACAGGAACACATCAGGGTGGTGCATAACTACATTAAATCCACCATTCCGCCCCTCTGCCAAGGCATCGGCTGAACTTAGGCGAGTCCATACGCCGGTCTCTGCCGATCGTATGTAGTTTGTAAATGGCATATGGGGTTAATTACATGGTTAATTAGAACGTGACTAAACATATACACATATATAAAGTATATACAGAGTTGAAAAGTCAATATCATACATGATCAAAAACAGCTTAGCTCACTAAGTTCTATGCACCTAAATGATCGTTCAATTTGATGAAAGTTATAGCGTACTCTGTTACAAGATGTAGGAGGACCCGGAGAAAAAACACGAGGTTAGGCAGGTCACCCTTCTTCTGGTAAGGTCCAAGCGTGGGATCAAAACCACGTCAATAGACTCAACAACATAACTTATGATCTAAAGTGCACGCATTCGGACCAAGAAACTTTAATGCCTCTTAATTCAACCCCACTCACACACGCGCCCACGAATTAGTTTTTTTAAATCCGGCGTAAAAACGGAAAGAAAACTAAAAAAGATTTTGAAAATCATTTGAACTTTATTCCAGTCTATATTTTCAACCATTTTGCTATATTGAAGTTTATGTATTATAATCAATACCACACACGGCAGCCTCGAGGTTTGCGGCCAACTTAGTGTATCCAACGCATTTTATTACAGCTATTATTCTGGGTAAGACGTCATGGCCTCTGTGAAAAAGTATATCTACCAAATTTGCAGCTGCTTGACAATCGCCGTCTTTATTTTGTCTTCGTTCTAGTAGTTTTTTGTCGTCGAGACTTATAAGACTGGATTTAAACAAACTAGAAATTAGGTGGTTAAAGTCACCTTTAAAATTGTCCACTATTTCCGTATAATTGTCTGTCCATATCTTGTAGTGATCATCCTTCATTTTATCATACATCACGTTCTCTGAAAAGAGAAAAGATTAGAAAATGCAGCTTAATCTCCTGGGATCAACACGGTGTACTATATCACCAAATGTTATCCTAAGTATTCTATTCGACAATTGAAAGTAAAATACACACCACCTATTAATTCAGAGTATGAATTCTCAAATAACATGACACGAAAGAGAGAGAGAGAGAGAGAGAGAGAGAGAGAGGGGGAGTCATTTCGGGAATAAGATATGGTTCAATTCTATTTCAATAATTCGCTTGCGTCTAGGGGTCATTACAGTGGGAGAAAACGGGAGGACCCGTAGAAAACCCACGCGGTTGGACAGGCGACCCTACTCCTTGTCACGTACAACCGGCGAATTGAAGCCACACCAATTGACTCAATGACAGACCTTATGATACAATGCGCACGTGCTAACCAGTAATAAACAGTAACTGTATTCCATAGAATTGATATTGTTTTGGGGATACTGTGTGGAATCAACAATCAGACTAGTGATAACTCACCCGACATGTTTGCTTGACTGCAGGCACCACTTTGTGGAACCTGAAAGAAATGGAAATAAATCAGAAGACCACAAAACAGCAAATTTATAATGACCTTTAAGCGACCAAAGATCGTAAGACGCATTAGCCTTAGGTCTAAAGTGTCCAAAATTGGTTGATGGACATCCGGGTCACTTTGCCAAATGTGAGTTTGGCGGCCATCTTTAAAAATGGCCGCCATTTTTTAATTTGAAATAGTGCAAGTCAGGGAAACCTCCACAACTCCTCAACAGGTTCACCTATGGATATGTAAGATGGCTCACAATGTTCATAATACAATTCTAAATCTGCTGGTATATGACTCATGTTGTTTAGGTAATGCTTTCGGTTTCAAAATAAAAGACTAATCTGAAAACAGCAATATTTTCGGGGTTTTTTTCATGATGTCTGTTCATAAGTTTACTAAAAAAATCTTGTTCAGACCCATATAAGCCAAATTATCTATTTGGTCAACTAAAGTGATTTACTAGATATCAGAAACATTGATCATAAAAAAATAATCTCTAATATGAGTGTCCAAAATCCAAGATGGCATAATATCAAAATGGCGGCCAAAAGTTGCTCAAATGGCCAATTTGTCAGTTAATAGTTATTTCACAGTTTGATATTACATGTAATATCCAATTGAAAGGGATTACTGACCTTAAAATTAACCAAAACACAGAGTGTTTAATAAAATCCAAGATGGTGAATATTCATAATGGCGGCCAGAATTTCCGTAAAATGATCGATTTTCTGTTTAATGTAGCTTGTAATATGTCTTTTTAAGCAAATAACACACTATTTGTGGATAACAATTACTATAGTTTATTTCACTGTGACGTTTCAACAAGATTTTACATGTCGTTATCATGTTTTACTGTTATGGCCTATTGCTCGTGGTTCATTATACCGCTTGAATAATTGTTTGATCTTTTGTTCTTGTGCTTATCTATACCAATTACAGTTTATACCTGTATATGTGCATTTGATTATCTAACGGCTTGGGACACTACAATGCCCATACTAGCTGACTTTGCATCCCTTTGGAGGGTCAGCACCGCTCTTGTATATATATAGCCATATTCTTTTCATTTTATTGCCCCCCCGCCTTTCGAAGAAAGCAGATGACTATTAAAATGGGTTCGTCTGTCCGTCCGTCACACTTTTTGGGACACAATAAGTCTCTTTCTAATTGAGCAAGAATGTTCAAACTTGGTGTAGGTGTTTATTAGGTCAATGCCTTGATGGAGTTCGAAGATGAGAATTTTTTGCTTAGGGTAAGCAGAAATACGCAATTTGATTGGTTGATGCTTTGGGACACGATAACTTTAGTTCTAATTAAGTGAGAGTGATAAAACTTGGTGTATAGTTTCATTACATCAATACCTTGACTAAGTTCGATAATGAGAGTTTTCTGCTCAGGGTAAGCAGAACAATAAGCAATTTGATTGGCCGAGACTTTAGAACACAATAACTCTCATTCTAATTGAGGTAGAATGTTCAAACTGGGTGTAGGCGTTCATTAAATGAATGCCTTGATGGAGTTCGATGATGAACATTGTCTGTTTAGGGTAAGCAGAGATAAGCTATCTGATTGGTTGATGCTTTGGGGCATGATAACTTTGGTTATAATGAAGTGAGGGCGATATTAGCTTGACTAAGTTCGATCGTGAGAATTTTCTGCTTAGGCTAAAGAGCGATAAGCAATTTGATTGGTCAGGACTTTGGAACGCAATAACTCTGCTTTTAATTAAGGTAGAATGCTGAAACTTGATGTAAATGTTCATTAGCTGAATGTCTTGACTCAGTTCAGTAATTAACATTTCGGGCTAAAGCTAAGCAGAGCTAAGCAATTTCAATGATCGATGCTTTGGGACAAGATAACTTTGATTCTATCTGATAGAGAGTGATGAAACTTAGTGTATAGTTGATAATCAGTTTGATTGCTCAATACTTTTTAAAAAAATAAATGTGCGATTAATTAATATGGGTCATCTATTTATTTAGGGATTTCGACGGGGTCATCAGCCTCACTGTTGGCTTGTTTATTAATGTTATATGCTTGGTAAGGACTTGTGAAATCTTATTGAAACGTCGCAGTGAATTAAACTATAGAATTTGTTATCCATAAATAGTGTGTTATTTGATTATGCTTCAATTACTAAATGCCTGACCCCATGACCCACCTACAATGCCCAACTAGTCTTATGCGGGACATATTGTGATCAATGGCCAACTGATAGCAGGGGCGGATTGGGCCATCGGGCGATCGCCCGATCGGACAAAAAAATGAAAAAAATAATTTTGTCCAATTCGTCTAAAAAACCTTTTTCTGCTGAACATTATATGGTGGGGGGGGGGTATTGGACCGGCCATGGAACTACGATGATGTGGCCGGTGTCTTTAACGGGCTGCCACGCCATCACTGGAGTCTGGAATGGGCTGGTATAATAGACTTTCTGGGCCGGGTGTGCTGGGTGTGGGCCGGAATTCGGAATCCTGCAATGGGGATTCCGAATTCCATCACAGAAGGAATCAACTAGCGCTCCCGGCAACAAAAATGGGACATTTTACAATGAAAATATTCCTACTTATTCAATATTCCTAACTGGTTAATCAAATGGTCAAAATTTTCTCAACTAGTCCCATTTTTAAACCAGTTAAATTCTCTTGACTCTTGACGATACAATGATAATACGTTAATTAATAATATGACGATATGATAATTTCACAGGTTGATGGTTGTAAATTACTTGTAGGTCGGGGTTTTGGCCTAAATTAATCGATTTATGAGATATATTATTTGACAAAGATTATAATCACATATGCCACCAAATCGCATATTTGGGGTTCATTAAAAGGGGTAGCTCCGACAAGTGAGCCCGGACCGGTTTCCGGCCCCAATCCGCCCCTGACTGAAAGTGTACCACTATATTTATGCCTGATCTTGCTTGACCCATTACCCACCAAGCTAGAGTGTCAACAATTTTAATTTAATGCGTAACCTACAGTTCCCAACAATTTTTATGCATGGTCTAGTCTGACCCACCTAGCAATTTTTGTGTGTGGCTTAGGGTTTTTTCGGTAATTAGTGTTGTTTTTTTCGTTATTTATTGATTTTTCGATATTTGGGGGTTTTCGGATTTTTTCGGTAATTAGTATCAAAAAAGTTTTTTCGGTATTTTGTCTGCATCTTTCGGTACTTTTCAGATTTTTATCTCGGTACTTTTCGCATTTTTTCGTTATATGGTACAACCGAACCGGTTTTTCATCAAAGACTCTATGCCTGGCAACTTTTGTGGTATAGTCTAGATAACGTATCCACAGATCCATTTCACAACAAGTTGAAAGTTTAAAAAGAATCGTTGCGAAGATAATTTGAAATGCATTAACGACTAGGCATCACAAAAGTAATGTCGACCAATTTCTTCTTTCGCTTTAGGTAGGCCTATGATATTAAAAGGATATCATCATTGTCGCTGCCGAGATCTCCTGTTTCTTCTTGTACTTTGGCTAGTATCCATTGCTGAAGAAAAACAGTAGTTGCGATTGTCACAGTAATTCCAATGAGGTGGATGGTTGTGACATTAACAAAGAGGAAATAGTGAGCCATGCTTTTGGGTAAATGTATTTCAAATTATCTCTGTAATTATCATTTTTAAACTTAGAACTTGTTGTGAAATACATTTTACACTTTACACTTTCACAACTGACAAATATGAATCCATGATACCATCTGGCTAGATTCTAGATGATACCACAAAAGGTTGCCAGACTCTTCAAAGTAAAAATCTATCATATTACCATCTGTGGACCAGATGCAATGTGGGTTAACTTCTTACTGTTCTAACTTGGTCAATGAAGATGGCTATTCGTCATAGAGTGTGAAATGAGGTAAAATTTGTCCAGACACAGGGATCGAATTCCGGACCTCGTTGAACCTTACCCACTGAGCCACTATTTCGGCCAATTTCTGAACAAACAGAATAGATAAATTCTTAACAACTAGATATATTTGCAAAGATATATTAAAATTCCTTACAGTTTTGCTGGAATATTATTAAATCTTATTTTCTGATTTACGAGATCTGGTATAATTAATTCCATCCTCCCCTAAAAAACTACTACACATTTTTATAATAAGCCAAGCCAAGAGAAAGACTGACAATTGTCCCGTTTTGTTCTTAAGCAATAATCTACGATATCCAAAATCTTTTTTTGAGGTAATATTTAAGTTTAGTGATCCTGAAAACCCCATAAATGGCATATTACAAGCCGTACAAAACAGAAAAATGACGATTATCTGAAAAATCATTCATTTTAGGGAAAATCTTGCCGCACTCTTGGATTTTAGCCATCTTGGATTTTGGAAATCCTTTTTTTAGATGTTGTATTTAAGTTCTGTGACATTGAAAACCCCTTAAGCGGCATTACAGGGCATATCAAACTGTAAAATGACGATTATCCGAGGCATCGATCATTTTAGGCAAATTTTGACTGCCATTTTGAATTTTCGCCATCTTGGATTTTGGGAAACTAATTTTATAGATCAATTGTAAGTACAATGACTACGGAAACCCTATATATGATATATTACAAGTTTTACCTTGCGTGATACTCATCCATCCTAACAAGAAATTCATTTTTCGTCAAATTTTGGCGACCATTTTGGAAATCAGACGGATTCAACCGAAAATGACGTCACAGAAGTGACACACTATCAAAATCGTCTTCAGTGACAAATTTTTCTTCAGAAACAACCGGTCCCCAAATATCGGTGTGATTGCGACAACCCTAAATAAACGTTCACATGGTTAGTACCCTACCTCGCCGAGGCTCAACATTTTAAAATTGACAGTCTACTCAAGACTTTTGTTGAGTTTGCGGCCACCGCAGCTGTATAGACTGGGTCACTGACCGTATTTATTTATGCCAAATGAATAACTTAAGAAGACCAGACACAGAATTTGGCTAAATTTACCCTGAACATGATTTGGTAGTAAACTTTTAAAATAAATCTTGAAAAAAAATGCCAAAACGTTGCTTTTTTCAGAATAATCTGTTGATTTGGAAAATATATGATTCATTCACCAACATATGTCATATAACAGCAGCTGTAGAATGTTATTGCGAACATTTTGAGCCATATTCCATATCAATAGGTCAATCTGTGAAAGAGTTATGAAGGTTTCCTTGACGCGCTCAATTTCAATGAAAAAACGGCGGCCATTTTTAAAGATGGCCGCCAAAATGGCATTTAGCAAAGTGACCCGGAAGTCCATCAACCAAATTTGAACACTTCGGGCACCAGGCTAACTGAAAATCATGGTTGAATTTATTCATCAAATTGGTAATGATACTCCGAAATCCGAGGTCTGTCACATGGACTAATAGGCCTTGTTTGTTTTGAAATGCTGACCATAGACCTTGTTTGTTTTAAAATACTGAACATAGCCCTTGTTTGTTTTGAAATACTGACCACAGCCCTTGTTTGTTTTGAAATACTGACCACAGACCTTGATTGATTTGAAATACTGAACATAGGCCTTGTTTGTTTTGAAATATTTACATAGGCCTTGTTTTGAATGAGATGGGGCTTAAATCCAATGTATACACGGGACCTCGGTTTTCCGTTCAGTCCGTATCACGATACGCTGTCCTTTGTTAGGCCCTCTGTCCAGCACCACTGACAAGGGTTAACCACACCTGAAAATCCAGAATTTCTTTCTTGGCCAACACCCGGATCAAACCTGGGACCTCCAGGATAGTGAGCCATCATCTTACACACCGAGTCACCACGGTTCCCTATCTGTCTCGAAATAACCGAATTATTTCGTGGACGTGACATTAACCCCCACTCCATTCGTAGAATAAATATTATTAGCTTTGATCCCTTTTTAACAAGCTGTGAAAAATGGTTTACCTGGTCAGACATGTTCTAGAACAGATTTCCTTCAACAAACTGTTGTATATTTACAGGCTTATACAGGCAGAAACTTTCGTGCACTTAATATTCAGCCATATTAAGACTGACTCACTATAATCGGGAAGTTTTTAAGTTAGTTTCGGTTACACAATATTATTTTATTTATAGATCTTACTTGATTGAAAAAGCGTTTAGTATTATAATCATATAACCTACACCTTTGTCCTACTTAAAATTTCTGTGTTCGGAATTTGGGAGCAAGCTATAGAAGCTTGTGGCGCCCTACTATCATCTCAGTATATAAGATCAAAATAATTATCCCAGGCCTCATCCAATCCAAAGTGAAATTTATTTATCTGTTTTTACTTTCTCGATCAATTTTCTCAAGACAAAATAGTTCATTTCGGGAATGAAATATAGTACAATTTTATTTCATTAATTCGTTAAGCAATGGGGTCTGTGATATTGGGAAGATGTAGGAGGACCTGGAGAAAACCCACGAGGTAAGGCGACCTTACTCCTTGTCACGTCCAAGTGTGGGATTGAAACCACATGACTTGACTTGACAGACCTTATGATCTAATGCACACGCGTTGGCCGATTCGGACAACGAAGCTTACCCCCCCCCCCCTTCCCATGTCAGATTTTAAAATACGGAAGAAAACTATAAAAGATTTTTATCCCATTCTTTATTTTCAACCATTTTGTTATATTGAAGTTACTATCAAACTGATCAGCCGTGAATATTCGCTATGCCGCTACAATCACTGAGAGGGATGACATCGGCGCGGGCTAAGTAGCTCTTAATATTCACCTTTTCCCTTCTGCAAATTAAATTCTAGAACCTTTTTTGAAGTATTAGAAATATAAATAAAGGTGTTTCACATATAACGTGAATAAAATGTTCTAGAATTTAATTGGCTATTTAGTTTAAATGGGTATATAAAATGAGTAAAGGCATCATTCTGCCCGGACTAGTTTGCGCTGAGACCTTTTATGTATGATATGACGTCACATGTGTAAGTCATACTTGAACTTATAAAGGTCAGTCAACTTATAGAGATTTATAAGAAGGCTTTCGCATTGTAATCGCCGTGGCCATTTTGTTTTCGTTCTAGTTGATTTTTGTCGGCTACTGAGACTGGAAGTAAACAAAGCAGAGAGTAGGCGGATGAGGTCACCTTTGAAATTGTCCACGATTTGCATATAATGTTTTTTCCAGATCTTGTAGTGATCCTCATTCATTATACCATACATCACCCTTTCTGAAAAGATAAATAGATTAAAAGTTTTAGCGTAATCTTTTGAAATCTACACATACTTTAAACAGAGTGGGGAATAGAGGGGTAGGGGTGTTAAAGCTTCTTGGTCCGAATCGACCAACGCGTGCGCTTTAAAATAAAAGATCTGCCGTTGAGTTAAAGGACAATATTGGTGTCAGTCATTATAAAATATGTTATAGAGCTCGTTAAATACATCCCAAATATAATTTTAACACAGAGATCATTTCTACGATAGCTGAGTAACAAGCACGTGAAGAAACGGGAAGTGACGTCAAACATGACAAACACGAGTTGTCCTTCTATATAACAGACTGAAGTAACGAGTGGTAACAGACAAACGATCGAATTTCATTTCACTGATAATTCAGTTGAAGATGAAAAGTTGTTATATGAGACGATGAGAGGATATCTGACAATTCAAAAAAAGAATTGGCTGTCAGTAGATAAAAGATAACGAACAAATTAGATAAAGTCCGTGCATTACCATGTTTTTTTATTAAGAACAGAATGAATAAAAACGGGGGAATGCACGGAATTTTTCTATTTTTTTCTTGTCCTTTATCTCCTGGATTTTTCGGTCGGGGTTCCTGCTTGTCAGTAGTCGTTCGAATGGTATAAATAAAAAACGAGGTTCCTTGTCCGAAATCGAAATGAAGCGGGGGCTACGGTGGCTCAGTGAGTAGGACGTTTGCCCTCTAACTTCACCAAAGTTCATCGTGATTTTTCTGGCGATGTCCACCCTTGTCAGTGGTGTAAGACGGAGAGCCTGGCAAGAGACAACATATAATCGTTCGGATGGAATAAAAATAACTGAGGTCCCGTGAAGTGGGAGTTAGGGTGGCTCAGTGAGTAGGCCGTTTGCTCTCTAACATCATTAAAGTTCGGGGCCACGGTGGCTAAGTGGGTAAGACGCTGGCTTACTAAACTGGATGTCACGTGTTCGATCCCTGCATTGGCCGAGAAAGTTCATCGGGGTTTTCCGACGTGGTTTCCCCTTGTCAGTGGTGCAGGGAGGAGGGCTTAGCAAGGACAGCTGTCTAGTTGTTCGGATGGGACGAAATACCAAGGCTATAGATTGGCGTGCACGTAATTGGCAGTTTGAATTCGATATAAGCAGAGGCCGGCGCTATTGCACTTTCGTACGCCGTATGGATATGAAACTTCGTAAACATTTCCGTATAAATATTGTCTGTTATGATGTAATGCTCGGGTAATGGATGACGGACAATTTCAAACGTAATAAAAAGGTAATTAAGTTATATGTATACACATCAAAACACATGTAATGGTCAATTACATTCAGGGGCGCCGGAACCCGGGTACCAGGATATACAAATGGTACCCTGCTCTTTTCTGGGGTATACATGTATACCCATGCCCTAATGATAGAATTGCTCATGATACGAAAATTGTGAATAATCAGGCTTTTGTCTCTTTCATTATCATGTATTTGATGAATTTTGATGAATTTTTAATTTCATCCAACAACATGGTCAGTTGCTGGCTAATTTCCGTACCCCCACCCCTACCCCTACCTCCAAGGGTACAGCGACGACCGCGGGCGACTCATTGCGTGAACTGTCCCGACCACTAATTTGTATGGATCTGTTTGGGACCACCTTGTCTTTTAACTATTAATCCTAGTGAATAGCCGGGGGGGATCACGGTGGCTAAGTGGGTAAGACGCTGGCTCGCTAGCCTGGAGGTCGGGTGTTCGATCCCTGCATTGGCCGAGAAAGGTCATCCAGATTTCCAGGCGTGGTTTCCCCTCGTCAGTGATGCAGGACGGAGGGCCTGACAAGGACAGCTGTCTAATCGTTCGGATGGGACGAAAAACCGAGGTCCCGTTTAAGTATTGACGTGCACGTAAAAGATCCCTTGGCAGTTGGAATTCGATATAAGAGTAGGCCGTAGCGCCGCTGCCTGGGCAAAATTCCCCTCATAGCACACTGTATGGCGTATGCCCGTCTTCATTAGCCCAGTTTAGAAGCAGAACAGTAAGGATTTTATATTTTATTTCATTTCCTAGTGAATAGCGGATAGTGAACTTTGTGGTTCCGAAAATCTCGTGAATGTGATATTTAAAATTTATGCTACAGTTGGATAAGAAAGCTAGTGTTGATTAAGACAGGATTACCTGTACCTTCAAAGATTACTCACTGATCCGCCAAGCATCTTTAGATCCTCGAGAAGGCAGTTGCCACTGGATAAGGCTGTGCAATCAGTTTCACAAAGGTTTACGAAAGTCTTCTAATATCTCTGTAAAAGAGACGGACATCACGCGGCGTCAATCATCGGCTCTATGGCCCGTGCATTGTTTACATAAGACGTTATTGGTTCGGGCAGAATGGTGCCTTTTACTCATTTCAATACCAATTTACACTAAATAGGAACTAATTTTTCCCTACAAATACTTCAAACGTCTTTATTTATTACAAAAATGTTTTAAAATTTAATTTGTCGGAGGAAAAAAGTTAATATTTGTGGTTCATTAAGTCGCAACGATGTCATCCTTATCAGTGATTGTAGCGGCCTAGCGAATATTCACTGCTGATCAGTGTGAAGGCTGCGGTCTTCTTGCTTTCGCGTTTACTAAGTGCGAAGACAAAGCAAATGGGTTGACCATGCAATTTGATCTCAAAACACAGAAGTATGATTTGTAATTTGAATTAGGACAAAGGTGTAGGTTATATGATTGTAATTCAAAAGCTTTTTCAATCAAGTAAGATCTAAAAATAGAATAATATTGTGCATACGTCAATTAACCGAAACTAAACTAACTTAAAAACTTCCCGCTTATAGTGAGTCAGTCGGGAAGTACAAGGTATACGAAAGTGCAGTTGCGTCAGACAGTTTGTTAAGGGAAATCTATAGAGAACACCTGACCTGGTGAACCATAAATAAGAGTCTGACCAGGTAAACCATATATCACAGTCTGACCAGGTAAACCACAAATCACAGTCTGACCAGGTAAACCATATATCACAGGCTGACCAGGTAAACTATATATCATAGTTTGTTATAAATCAAAGATAATAATATTTATTCTATGAATGGAATGTGGTTTAATGTTTAGTCAACGAAATAATTCGGCTCAGTGAACAAGAATTAATTAAAACGAGAGTTTAATGTCCCACTGTACTGCTTACACTGCGCTAATAAAGACTGTCAGTGAGTAAGTCACTGGTTCGCGTACCTGGAGGTCCCATGTTCGATCCCGGTGTTGACCAAGAAAGTTTATCAGGTTTTTTCCAGTGTGAGTTGGCCTTGTCAGTGGTGCAGGGCAAAGTTGGCAAAGGACAACGTATAGTCGTTCGGATGAGACGAACAACTGAGGTCCCGTGTATACATTGGCGTGCATGTAAAGATCCGTTGGAAATCGATATAAGAGTAGGTTGTTGCACCGCCGTCCGGTCAAAATTTCCCTCATAGCACACTGTATGGCGTATGCCTGTCTTCATCAGCCCAGGTTAGGAGCAGAACAGTAGGACGTTAAACTTCATTTCATTTCATATATAGGCCTACAATGGTCAGAGAAACACATAGCGATTGTAAGTTATATTTCTTTGGTAACGTGTACAGTACCACATAGGAGAATTTTGCGAATGCAGCATCGTTTCCGTCAAGGAATGTTTACGTACATGTGTGGGAGGCGGATTTTGTTTCCATCTGAAGTAATAGCCACAAGTCTTTGTCAGCATCGCAGGCGCAACCCCTTGCACATGATGGCCGCCATAATCTTGTCAGAGTTCAATGCTCTGACCCATCGACTTATACCTTGACACCCCATCGCTTCAGGTTCGTCACGCCCCATACTAAACTTGGATTGCCTGTCTACAGTTAGCTCCGCTTGAGAACAGACACTCAGCTAGTTGACCGACATTTTAAGTCCTAAATCGACGAGTTTAGTCGAAAGCACTAAGCACTTGGAGAATTTTGAGAAGTATTTATTCTGCTTCCATTTAATGGAATTGAATGGGTTTATTAAGTCTTTGTGTGTATGACAGATGTGAAACGGGGTAAAAACGACAGAGATCTATTCTCGAAGGATGAAGTAGATATATCTCTATGTGCAGAATGGTCACACCCTACATAAAAGTGCCATTTTAAATGGAGTGTGCAGGTAGGCAGTGCTTTTTTACGACCTCCGATCGCTTAAGGGCCATTAAAAATTGGGAGCCACGGTGGCTAGGTGGTTAAGACGCTGGCTTGCTAGCCTGGATGTCACGTGTTCGATCCCTGCATTGACCGAGAAAGTTCATCGGGATTTTCCGACGTGGTTTCCCCTTGTCCGTTGTGCAGAACGGAGGGCCTGACAAGGACAGCTGTCTAGTCATTCGGATGGTCACGAAAAACCAAGGTCCCGTGTCCAAATTGGAATGCACGTAAAAGATCCCTTGGCAGTTGGAATTCGATATACCGTAAGAGTAGGCGATAGTGCCGCTGCCCGGGCAAAATTTCCCTCATAGCACACTGTATGGCGTATGCCCGTCTTCATTAGCCCAGTATAGGAGCAGAACAGTAGGACGTTAAACCCCATTTCATTTCCATTACAAATTTGCTGTTTCGAGGTCCTCTGAAGTAATTTCCATTTTTTCAGGTTTCCCAAAGTGGCGCCTCCAATAAAACTAATATGTCAGGTAAGTTATCATTAAATAGGCTTATTTTTGTTTCTACAAAGTATCCCGAAAGCAATAATGTCGAACAATTATGATTCATAAAAACGCTATGATATAAAAGTTGAAAAAAGGACGGTAAAAAGACAACAATGTTATACGGACCTTTTCCGTATGAAAGCTATTCGTGTGTCGTATCACGTATGAGAAATACACACGCATTGATGACGTCACACGCAAAATCAATACGGATACGCGATATGGGCCAGGAATTTAAGCTTGCCAAAAGTCTCTATTGGCTCGCTATACTGGCGGTTGCATGTTCGATCCATGTATTTGTCAAGAAAGTTCATCGGAATTTTCAGATGTGGTTTCACCTTGTCAGTGGTGCAGGACAGAGAGCCTGACAATGACAACTGTCTAGTCGTTCGGATGGGGCAAAAACTCAGGTCCCATGTACACATTGGCGTGCATGTAAAAGATACATTTGTATAGTTGAAATTCGATATAAGAGTATCTCGTAGCGCAGTTAACTGGGAAAAAATTCTCTCATGGCACACTGTATGGCGTATGCCCGTCTTCATTAGCTCGGTCGGGGCAGAACAGTAGGACGTTAAACCCCATTTCATTTCATTTTCATTTTTGTAGCAAGCGCCGTTGTGTCGAAGGGGAGAATGCAGGAAGCCCATTACGACATATGGAAGAACTGTTCTTTTGACCTCAGAGAAGATTTCAAAGGAAACATAGAGGACCTGGCTTGCCATTTCTTTAGACATTGTATTATTTCTGATGACGATAAAGCACAAACAGAGAAGAGGAGGGCATCGGATGGAAACCAGGCAGCTGCGGTTTACCTAATCGACATCCTGTCTGATCGAGGAAACGATGTTCTACCCCGAATAATTAAAGTCTTAGAAAAATGTGGACATAAGCATATGGCCGGCGTTCTTGGTAATGTTGTAGCAAGCACCGTAGTGTCGAGGGGGAGAATGCAGGACGCCCATTACGACATATGGAGGAACTATTCTATAGAGCTCAGAGAAGATTTCAAAGGAAACATCGACGACCTGGTTTTGCGTTTCTTTGGATATTGTATCATTTCTGATGAGGATAAAGCACAAACAGAGAAGAGGAGGGCATCGGATGGAAACCAGGCAGCTGCGGTTTACCTAATCGACATCCTGTCTGATCGAGGAAACGATGTTCTACCCCGAATAATTAAAGTCTTAGAAAAATGTGGACATAAGCACATTGCCCGCGTTCTTGATACAGATGTAAAGGCCTTGTCTTCATTGGGCGACAGCGATTCGGTTGATAAGTGATGCTGTAGACTTACTAAGTCATACGATGAAGTAATTGGGATGCATAACAATATTTGAAATGTTAATACATAATCATTTAAACATGCATTATGCAAGAGCTAAATCTGCTTATTATAAGTCTTTGGTTGGGCTTGGAATGTTATCTGAATTATTAATTAGACATTAATTAACGGATCAGGGTCATAATCAACTCTCGATGCCATCGTTAGCCTGTGATCTTTAGTGGATTTGAATACATTTTGTGATAATCGAGTCTTCGTTAATTATAGAACCAACGTTAGTAATGATGATCGAGGCTAGTCGAAAAGTGAATCGTTAATATCTTGATTCCGAGTGAAGTAATTTGGCTGACATTTTCAGCATTTTCTGTTTTCATTATCTATTTTTAAACTATTATAGCGAGAACTGTATAATATAAAAATAAGCACTTTGTAAAGATTTCCCTTTGTAGTCAGTCATTCATTATTGGGGGGGGGGGGGATGGCCGAATGGTTAGCACGTGCGTGCTGTATCATACGGCCTGTCATTGAGTCAACTGGCGTGGTTGTACGTGACAAGGAGTTGGGTCGCCTGTCCAATCTCGTGGGTTTTCTCCGGGTCCTCCGGTTTCCTCCCACTGCTAAAGACCCCAACACGCAAGCGAATTATTGAAATAAAATTAAACCATATGTTAGTCCCGAAATGACCTAGTTTGTGTCGAGTGGACGTTAAACCCCATTTCTCTCTCCCATTCATTATTGCCGTAACCTAACTGTGTTTATTAAATGACTTACATTTAGCAAATTATTTATTTAGACAGTATATATGTTTTGTTTTGTGGGATTTGTATTTCTTATTATTATTGAGATTTTCCGACATCGTTTTGCGTCTTGGTTTATTACATGCAACGTTTCAGTACTCTTATAGGTATCTTTATCAAGCTTGTAAGAGTATTGAAACGTTGTATGTAATAAACCAAGAAGTAGTAAATCCATAAAGTTGTGTTATTATGAATATAATACCTCTACTTCTCAATGTCATTTAAGGATATTAATATTGTTAATGGTGTTTAATCCTTGTAAATGGCCACACCATCACCACGACATCAACTTGATAACCAATGGTATTGTAGTAGTGTGTATTTTCATATAGAAATTGCGTACGTATTTAATGTAATATGATTTGAATTACGTATTTTATTTTAAAATTAAAGTAACAGTTCTTGAATAACTTAATTTAAATTTCAAATACTGGGAATTGATAAATCGACGGCAACATTGATAGGTAATAACAGCTTAACATATTTACAGATTTTATTATCATGTATAAATTTTGGCGAACAGGAAATTTTAGAAGTGACTTCCGGCTAGTCACGTGTGTATTTACCCGTGTTATATTGGAACATTATCCACCCGGCATAAATTGGCAATTTTCAAATAAAATACTCTTTATTTCCATATCTCACTTTATAATTTGAAATGCCAAAATTTACTATCACAAATCGAATTACCAACCAAACTCTTATAGTTAAAAAATAAAATGGCTTGGTTACAAGCGTATAAACCTAAAAATATTCTTAGCCATTTATTTACGACCTATTTATTACATGAACACGGTTATACATATTTTTTGACACCAGCACATTTTCATTAGTTAATTTTCTTGATCAATAATTAGCTCTGTATAGTTCTACCTCTGTATTATATTTTTGTATATAAATTTGTATTATATTATATATCAAATAATACATTGTTAGTGTGTGCGTAATGTATCATAAGGTCTGCTTTTGAGTCACCTGTCGCGGTTTCGATTCCCCGGTTGTACGTGACAAGGAGTAGGGTCGGATGTCTAACCTCGTGGGTTTTCTCCTGGTTATCCGGTTTCCTCCCACTGCTAAAGACCCGTACGCGCACGCGAATTATTGAAATAAAATTGAACTATGTGTTAGTTCCGAAATGACCTAGTTTGTGTCGAGTAGTCGTTACCCCCCACCTCTCTCCCTTTCCCCCTCTCTCTCTCTCTCTCTCTCTTTCTCTCTCTCTCTAAATGATCACCATATTTCGTATTTGATGTTATTAACATTTTTCAACAAAATTTCAAATACGCAATGGGGGTATTGTAGTAGTGTGTATTTTCATTTATTTTTCTGCGTTGTACCCTTCGAGGCTTACACACTTTTGCCAATGATGCTGCAAGGCCTGGATGCCGGTCAAGAAGAAATTTTCTCCGGCCACTCCAAAATAAAAACCATACACAGCTCTCCTCTATGGTTACAAATCTGGCCAAAATAGTATCAGGACCTGCTTCAAAACGGCGCAGATCTGACACGTTTCTGATCCGACGTTTGCAGAAACGTTTGTCATTCCTAACTCGTTGGCGATCATGTGCTCAACCCTCTCGTGAGACTTACAGGGACGTAACTAGCTCAGAGCAACGAGGGGGCGGGAAGTGTTCTCAGGGGGTGCTTAAAATTGACGGACAATGTATTTCTATTGTTTTTATAGTCGACAATTTTTTCACAGGGGGGGGAGGCGAAACTTTTTGCAAGGGGGGGGGGGGGCGCCTTCGTCCCCCAACCCCCTGCGCCCCCCTCCCACTATAGTTACGGGCCTGGAGACATACACACAACAATGGCAATATGTCGAGTTTTCGTGACTGGTTTCTGTTGATGGCCTTCCAAGGCGCTGGTCATCGTCAAGGCTCTCACCGCCATGCTTCAATTCGGCATGTATCTGTGTTGGGGTTAGTCCTTTCAGTTGCCGGTACTTGATGACTACCCTATAGCCAGTTTAGTCTATTTGTGGTGATTTCAATGGGTGGGTTCACAAGATGATCTGGTACCAGGACAATAATAACACAACACTTGCAGTTCTTATGTCAACGATTGCACTTGTTGGTGGCAAAGGTTTGTTTCAACCCAACTGGTCTATCCTTTTCAGACTTAGAACATTTCAGCCAGCCCTCCTTTGACATCATGGAAGATAACCCTCCCTCTCTTCTCAAGACTGCGATTTTTACACCTTGTTTTAAAGTGACTTTCTTTTGTTCACATTACGCCTTCATATGTAAATAATCTTCATATATCAGACCGCGAGTTCACAAAGCATTCTTAGATTTAAGTTATGGATTGACTCAACTTTCAATCACTGTTTATGAGACGGGGGGCCTGACAAGGACAGCTGTCTAGTCGTTCGGATGGAACGAAAACCCGAGGTCCCGGGTACACATTGGCATGCACGTAAAAGATCCCTTGACAGTTGGAATTCGATATAAGAGTAGGCCATAGTGTCGCTGTCCGGGCAAAATTTCCCTCATAGGTCATTGACGTGATTAGTATTTTGAAAAAGAGGTATTGCGAAATTTCTGATTCATATATTTCTATTTCGGATGTTCGATAGGTAGAATGATCGATTTTGTCTTTCTTTTAAAGGAGCTAAATCGCTAATATTTGGGATTTAGAAATTGACACAATTGGGTAGCAACGCATATAATAATGGAATATGAATGTATATAAGCTGATTTACATTCAAACGTTTCCGTTTTTACTCTAATTTCAAATCAGTTATGTTCTGGAAGTCTCAGCGAATGGCATCATCTTGCGTCTGTTTATTCCAGTCTACACGCGCATGCTTACCTGATAAGAAAATGGCTTCACCGTCTGGCGTGACATGTTTAATATGTCTAGGCTCGATCTTCCAGCCCCTTGTTATAAATGGCGCTAAAACGCATTATGGTACCAATGGTAAAATGTTTATTTTGTCTTAAATATTAGATATCAGAAGCCCATCTTTTCCCGGTAAGATCACAACATCAATGGTGATTTAAATTGACAAATAATTCGTGTTTTCAGTGTCGAAGACTTTGGATGAGTTAGAGACTTGGCTACTTTAATGTAGGCTTAGTTTGGATGTATTGCATTTGGGTGTAGCGCTATATTGTTTATTTAAATGGAGACAAGCATACGCCATGTATTGGGAATAACAGACTACATGCAGTAGACATATCTACAAAGACTAGATATTACACATTGATATCATATGCACGTAATCTAATCACCGCTGAGGTCAACATTAAAAATAGAACAGTTCAAACGCTGTATCGATACGAAACTTCGTAAAAACTTCCGTATAAATATCGTCTGCTATGACCACAAGTAATAATGATAATAATAATAACAAATAATAATAATAATAACAGTTTATTCACAACTACATGTACAAACATGAGTATGGAAGTTACAACGAACATGTCACATTGTCATACATTACAAAATCTGAGGTTCGATATAATAATAAAAGTTTATTCACAACTACATGTACAAACATGAGTATGGAAGTTACAACAAACATTTCACATTGTCATACATTACAAAATCTGAGGTTCGATTCGATTACGTATTTAATGATAATAATTATAATAATAATAGTTTATTCACAACTTCATGTACAAGTATGAGTATGGAAGTTACAACAAACATTTCATATTGTGATACATGATGATGAGTTAGTTGTATTTCATATTGTGATACATTACAATATCTGATTAAATATCTTATACAATAAGATTAATTTTTAAGATACGTGTGGAACATGTTAACGTTGATGTAATCGTCAATATTTAATATTACATATCACTTCGGGGATCACGGTGGCTAAGTGGGTAAGGCGCTGGCTCGCTAGCCTGGAGGTCGGGTGTTCGATCCCTGCATTGGCCGAGAAAGTTCATCCAGATTTTCCGGCGTGGTTTCCCCTTGTCAGTGATGCAGGACGGAGGGCCTGACAAGGACAGCTGTCTAGTCATTCGGATGAGACGAAAAACCGAGGTCCCGTGTACACATTGGCGTGCACGTAAAAGATCCCTTGACAGTTGGAATTCGATGTAAGAGTAGGCCGTAGTGCCGCTGTCCGGGCAAAATTTCCCTCATAGCACACTGCTTGGCGTATGCCCGTCTTCATTAGCCCAGTTCGGAGCAAAACAGTAGGACGTTAAACCCCATTTCATTTCATTTCATTTTCATTTACATATCACTTAACTAAGATATATTTATATTCCCATTCAGTACAAAACTTTCAATATTTTCTATACACTCTTTATTATACTGAGCGCCATGGAAAACGCATCACTTAGTTTTTCGTATAACCAAATGATCCTGTAAACATTTCTTATTGTGAACAATATTCAAATGGGAACACATCAATAACAACACATTTGTACACTTGTGGATGTTTAATCTGTAATCAACGGTACAAAGTCACAGAGGTCAAAACCAAAAGTACGACACAGATGTCAGTAGCGCGTGTGCCCTCCACGGGCCATCATCACGGTAGGCTACAGCATTAACGCGACCCCTGCAAATGTGTAGGGCGGTCCGGTGATGAAATGTGAAGCCTCTCCACACCATTACACTTCCCCCACCCCATCGATTCGTTTAGTAGACGCAGCAGTCTGCAAGACGTTCCCAAAGACGTCTCAACACACGTTGACGGCCATCAGTGTAATATAGAGGAGAGAAACTCTCATCACCGAAGAGCACACTTTGCCAGCCTACTCTTCTCCATGTCTGGTGTCCTTGAGCCCATATCAAAGTCAAACGCCGCTGACGGTGATGATCCCTGAGGATAGCTCCAACATAAGGTCGTCGTGCACGGAGTCCTACTTCTCTTAGACGACGTCTGTTGGCACTTACTGGTCCTTGTCTTCCGACGACTGCTGCACCTGTTCGAGTCGCTGGGTGGAATCTGTCACGCAGATGAGTGACCCGGATGTAGCGGTCTTGAGCCTGGGTTGTAACGCGTTGTGGACCAGAACGTTGACGGTCACGTGTTGATCCAGTAACTCGAACACGTTCCACCAACCTTACAATAGTGGACTGGTGACAATTGAAGTGTCTGGCAATAGCACGTGTAGACATGCCAGCCCTGGACATTCCCATGGCTTCATTCCGTTGATTTTCAGTAAGTCTCGGCACCTCTAGCTCGATTGACGTTTCACAGTTCATGTACTGCACATTTAGTTGAAAACATGCTTTTAAAGGGCTCACACACAATGCTGCACGTGAATATTGGGTTTTTCATGTGCATCTCGTGCAATTTGTGCACACGGGCCGATATTTTTTGCGTTTGGGAGCATTGTGTGAAACAATAGTTCATAGTATTGCATAATATTATACATACAAAACCACCTAGTAATAAAATATTTGGGAAAAAAAGTGATGCGTTTTCCATGGCGCTCAGTATATATAAGTTGAATTGAATCAGTTATATGAGGTTTACATTAACGTTAAAAAAACTAACGTTAGATTTACGTTAGAAAACTAACCATAAACTACCGGTTAGAATCCTGACGTAAAATTTACGTTAGATTAACGTTAGATTTATAAACAATAAAACATATGTCATTATTATGTCTGAATTCCAACTAAATATCAATTGTTAAAATGTACACACATTGGTATACGGTTATTTAATCCACAAGTATTGAAAGCGAAAATAATTCACGTTACATTTACGTCATTTTCTGATGTTAAAGGAGCTAAATCGCTAATATTTGGCGCCTAGAAATTGACATAAATGGGTCGCAACACATATAATAATGTAATACGAATGTATAAACTGATTTACATTCAATTGTTTATGTTTTTACTCTAATATCTGATCATTTATTTTCGGCGAAATACGTCAGAAGTCTCAATCGAATGGCAATCTCTAGTGTCTGGTTATTTCAGTCTACAGCGAAAATATTTATTGTGCATGCTCTCCAGCCAGATAAGAATATGACGTCACCGTTTGACATGACTTGTGGAATATGTCTAGCCTCGTTCTTCGAGTCCCTTGTTACAAATGGCGCTGAAACGCATTATGGTACACGATCCGTGTACCAATGGTAAAATGTTTATTTTGTCTTAAATATTGGATATCAGAAGCCTATCTTTTGCCGGTAAGATCACAACATTAATTTTCATTTAAAATGACAAATAATTTGTGTTTCCAGTGTCGAAGACTTTGTATGATATTGAGTTACAGACTTGGCTACTTTAAGGTAACACAACCATTCTATCGTAAAAGTAACGTAAATTTAACCGTAAAGTTTTACCATTATTAGACGCTAACCAAAATGACGTAAACTTTACGTAAATGTAACGATCAATGTTCACTGGGCTAGTACAAATCGCAGCCTTCTACTGCCAGAGCTGGATTAAGATCTTGTTGACTTCTGGGCGGCTACAGGTAATGTATATCACATCACCCCCCCCCCCCCCCCTCAACACCACCACCACCACCAATAGTATATTCAAAAATAATGTTTTTAGAAGACTAACAACAATTGAAAAATTAAAACCTTGCCTTTGAGACAAAATTTAACCCAATGTCTCGAAAAATATATACTTTAATTCAGCATTTAAAATTGAAATAACTTTTCACACAAATTCTGCAGGCCATCCAGGCTCCATTTAGCAAGGGCCTTTTTTCTTTTGTCAATTTTGTTTCCATAGAGAAAGAGAGAGAGGGGAGGGGGTACAACATCCACTCGACACAAACTAGGTAATTTTGGGACTAACATATGGTTCAATTTTATTCCATTAATTCGCTTGTGTGTAGGAGTTTTAAGCAGTAGGAGCGAGGAAACCAGAGGACCCGAAGAAATCTCATGAGGTTGGACAAGCGACCATACTCCTTGTCACGTACAAGACCACACCACTTCACTCAATGACAGATCATATGATGGAACGCGCATGCGTTAACCATTCGAGCCCCCTCCCTTTGTTTCCAGAGAGTGGATGGTTAATTGTCAAACTTTGCGTACAACCATTATGTTGTCCTTGTTTTTTGGGTTTTTTTTTGCTGTAGCGAATATAAATGCAATCGGCCCCTGTAACACCCCCCCCCCCCACCAAAAAAAACCCCACACACCCACCCACCTGTCGCTCACTAGGGCCCTTCAGTGGCTGATCCCATAATCTGTCCCTGCCAACATCAGGATTGAACAAAGGATCGCGAGATTAGTGCAACAGCACTGTCTCTTGGAACTGATCAAATCCCCAGGGACCCCACGTTATTCGCCATAAAAGATAGGTTGCCAGGCAACCAAACATACGCCAACACCAGCTAAGTCGTCTGGGCAGTCAAGAAGGGCTGTAACATAATTTTTTTCTTTTATATGTAATGGAAACATTTACAACACACTAAAATCTGATTACGAGTAACAACCCATTAAATAACTAGAGCTTAAACACTGTGTATAAATTTATATTAATTTTAGCCTCTAGAGCATCCACAAGATTTCTCAAAGGATCAAGGGCCATAACTCTGGTAGTAATTATCAGAAATTGTTCAAAAGCATAACTCTGTGTATAAATCTGAAGTCGATCAGATTAACTTCAGCCTCTACAGTATCCACAAGATGTTTCAAAGTGACCAAGGGCCATTATTCTGGCAGTAATTATCAGAAATCGGTGAAAATCAACAGCATTCTTCGTCTCCTGACCGTTAACACTTTGGTATAAATATAGGTATAAAGATTTTTAAAAGTGATCAAGGGCCATATCTCTGACAGTAATGGCTGAAAATCAATATTCTTCTTTGTCTCATGACCGTAAACACTGTGTATAGGACATTACCCTTAGCCTCTACAGCGACCACAAGCAATTGCGGATGCCGGATCGATGGAAATGAAATGAAATGGGGTTTTACGTCCTACTGTTCTGCTCCTAAACTGGGCTAATCAAGACGGGCATACGCCATACAGTGTGCTATGAGGAAAATTTTGCCTACTCTTATATCCATGGACGGGGGCGACGGCAATATATGACATTTCAATGTGGGTGTATAAAAATAAACACAGTGAATTATAATAATAAAGAAGATTTATTTATAAAAGTTTTAGATCTCCATCAACAATAAAATAATTTACTTTATTCTATTTTTACAATATAATCATATAACTACATTTACCTTCTAAAGTCACGGATCGTCATTTGCATTTTTCGAACAAAATTTAATCCGGCGCTAAAAATCTACTGAATTCGACTATTTGACATTTAATTAAGGCAACCAAGATATCAACAGCAGATAATCTCCGAGATTGGATTCAATCCGATTACAAAAAATGGCGGCCGATCAAAATGTACTAATGTTCAAAAGAAAGTATACGCTGTGCATTTTTCCATTGTATGCGGTATTTGGGTACCATGTCAATTTGTTTTGCCATTTATTTGCTTAGAAATACTGAGTTTGGACGCACGAGACATGTTCAGTGTAGTTTTATCACATTTTTTAATTTAAACAAAACTTAGTCATATTTTTAGTGTGTATACTTTCTTTTGGACATTAGTATATTTTGCCCAAACATTGTCGGCAGAGAACGCAGAATGTTTTGCAAAATATTCAGTTCTTCATATCTTTGTAAATACTGAATATTTTTGTACTGATATTCCTTTTTTGGACCCAGCTTTCACAAAATTGAAGTAAGTTGGAAAGAAATTCAATGAATATTTAGGGACTCAGCCTTCACAATATTGCATTTGGAAAGAAATTCCTGAAATGACGGCCAGCAGTTTTAGATTAGGAAGAAACTCATAGATGACAACTATAGGATAACTAACCCTCTATTTCGTTTGGTTTTTTATATACTTTCGATGACCTGCACTACATAAAGATCTATAACCAGTTGTAGTGGTAGGTCGCATCAGGGGTAAAGCGAGCGGCTTTTGACCCTATGACGTCAGGCTAATAAAGACAGGTCCTTTACACTGACAGTTTTTGGATTCTATCTTTACCATGCCTTTAAATTGTGAAATGAAATAAAATGGGGATTAACGTCCTAATCTTCTGCTCCAATGAAGACAAGTCCTTTGAATTGTATTCAAAACAAATCAACAATTTTATTGTCAACCAAATCAAAGAGACCTAGCCATTTCATATTTTCTACAAATATTGATACAAGTAGAGAATTTTTTACAACATTTTCCTATATTCTGTATTTTACATATTCCTGCATCTGGTCGAGAAGCAAGACTACTCATTCTCGGACAGTTTTCTTTCTACTCGACAAAATAAAATCTAAATTTTCTGATATGGTCAAAGGTCTAAAATATATTTGGTGATTTTTTTTCCATGGAAAAAGCTGCAACAAACAGGGTTTAAAGAAGACAAGCAGGTTTACAAAATCAAACAAAATTATCTACCCCTTGCAAACATGACATTAGATTTAAACCAACAGACTAGATAATCGAGACTATTTATTTTTGAACTACAAGACATAAAATCTAAGTACCAAACCTTTTTATTTTTTGGCATTTTTCTGTCTTCTGAGACACATTTAATTAGTTATAATATAATTGTTTATAGTACACACAAAATATATCCCTTGATCAGGCCCGTAGCCAGCTTGCTAGCTTCGGAGGGGCAGTGAGGTTTTTAGGGGGGGGGGGCACACCCGACACAGTCTACAGTAGGTATTTTAGAGCTATGGTCGGGAAACTTTTTTTCGGGGGGGGGGGGGGGACTACGGGCCTACGGTTGATTCCCTCAACATCAAATATATAACTATATGTGTCTCTCCTCTGGCAGACAAACAAAATAGTTTTTCATAAGAATTAAGCTAGAAATTGAACAGATGAAACTAGCCATAAATAGCAGCTTAATAATTCACCTAGATTTCTTTTTAAAAAAAAAATGTATTCTAGCGATTGAGAAATGAAAAGATAAATAAGAGACTATATTTTACAATTTGACACCTACACAAAAAGAAAAAGACACAATTTAATAAAATAATATGTTAAATATCCCACTTTCCAACAATACACAAAACTGGACATCTTAAATATACACAATTTTAATATTTACAAACTTATAATAATGTAAAGCTGGCAAAAAAAAACATAAAAAAAAAATTACAAGTTTAAAATAATTTCTAACTGCCAATTTTTACAATGGAATGGAGAATTTAAAATGAATTTTTATAACCCAGTATGAAATAAAAAAAAGTGAAAAATGATAGCACTATTTTTCTTATTCATTTTCCAATTAATAAATTTCGGTAGTTCATTAAAGGAAAACCGCAGTCATTACCAATCGTTTCTATTCAAAAATACACAAAGCAAAGTAACAAATCATTTCAACTATAATTAACGAATAAAGACGCTAACCATCTAAATAACTGAGACGGCTGGTGTCAATATCTGCTATTTAAAGTTGAAATGGTTTCTACTTTCGGTTTTACATTTTTGAGACTGATAGTACATAATTAAATAAATGCATTATTCAATAAAATGCCAACAGCTAGAGTTCTCCTTTAAGAATGATGGGTTCTATTACTATAAAGTTTATATTAAGATATTTAACAAACAGCTTTATTTCTCCTTTAAGACTGATGTCTATTTTAATGTGCTAAAAGATATTTAACAAACAGCCTTATAAAAAGCAGTGGGCCCTTATGACTGAAAGGATAGAGTGTACCAGAACCATATATGGAAGTAGTCCAGCCAACTATTTACTCAATTGTCATTGTCTAATCATGTGACTGGCCCACTGTATCTTATACAGATCATGTGACTGGTCGACTGTATCTTACACAGATCATGTGATTGACCCACTGTATCTTATACAGATCATGTGACTGACACACTGTATCTTACACAGATCATGTGACTGGCCCACTGTATCTTACACAGATCATGTGACTGGCCCACTGTATCTTACACAGATCATGTGACTGGCCCACTGTATCTTACACAGATCATGTGACTGGCCCACTGTATCTTACACAGATCATGTGACTGGCCCACTGTATCTTACACAGTTGCCTGATATATCTTATACAGAAATATCATTCCTTTTGTTTACACTGAACACTTATTATTTTATATCTGTTCAGTTCTAATGTTGATCTCTTAAACTTACAGACTGACTAACAAAATGGTTACCGTGATCGCAGTTTGCCAGATTATCTCGATGGTTCTGACGTCTACGTCTTCCACACTGATGGTCAAGGTTCAAACCCTGGCAGGAGTTAAACACACTCACTGAGGGTTAAGGTTCAATTCCTGGGTGGTGAAAGAGATTACCTATCTATAAAATAAATTTATTTAATTGTAATGGAAAGACAACTCCTGTTTGATTTATGGATTATCACCCTTGGCTTCTCTAGAATTTTGATTCAAATGACAAATTAAAATTAATTTCAATGAATTAATTAGAATTTGTATATTATTTCACAATAGAAGACCTAATGTCTGACACTAATCTATTTTCCACGGTTAAAAAGGTTAAAGTTAGAAAAACAAGCACCATGGTATTATATGGAGCAGGCAACGAATATGATGTCATCACCACCATCTTGAAAATGTGACAAAAATCGATGCACAATTGTCGACTGTACTTAAATACTTGAACTAGTGGAGCCTTAGGCCCTTAGCCTTTTTTTATAAGGGCATCTCCCCCAAGAAAATGATTAAGTAAAATAAGTTTTAAAGAGAATGTATAACTCTGAGGTAAATCTACTTTTAAACAATAAAACTGAAGCCTAAGACAAATGACTAAATACAACAATTCATTAAGATTTGATATTTTTACAAGAATCAAAAGGAAACAAAATATACAAAAGGATAGGATTACCTTGTAATTCAATGGAGAAAGAGTAGTAATAGCTACAAACCTGGACAACAGGCACCATGGAGAGACAGAGAGTTTAACCTCCACTCGACACAAATTAGGTCATTTCACGACTAACATATGGTTCAATTTTATTTCAATAATTCGCTTGCTCGTATGGGGTCTTTAGCAGTGGGAGAAGACCCGGAGGAAACCCACGAGGTTTTGACCTACTCCTTGTCACGTACAACCGGGGAATCGAAACCAAACTATGTTTCCAAATAGAAAGAGAGAGAGGGGAGGGGGTACAACATCCACTCGACACAAACTAGGTAATTTTGGGACTAACATATGGTTCAATTTTATTTCATTAATTTGCTTGTGTGTAGGAGTTTTGAGCAGTAGGAGCAAGGAAACCAGAGGACCCGGAGAAATCCCATGAGGTTGATCAGGCTACCCTACTCGTTTAATTTCCACTTGACACAAACTAGGTCATTTGCGCGTAGGGGTCTTTAGCAGTGGGAAGAAACAGGAGCACCCAGAGAAAACCCACGAGATTGGACAGGCTACCCTACTCCTTGTCATGTACAACCGGGGAATCGAAACCACACCAGTTGAATCAATGACAGACCTTATGATACAACACCCACACACTCTAACCATTCGGCCAGCAAAATAAATATATCATAATTTGTTTCTGACAAGGTCTTTGACAGGTGCCTGTTGTCTAAGCTTGTAGCTATATCAGTACATGAGGTTAAGTACACAAAAAAATTTCCTCTCAATAAAATGAGATCGTCGGAAATGATTGCTGGATGTACTTAACTTGATAAAATATGAATGACTTGATAATCACGACTATTATTATCTATAGAGATGGTTATCCAGTATAATGGGGGAAAAACATAATCCTTTATAAATACATTCCTCATGATAAACTGTGACGATAGTTCTTAAAAAAAAACCACGACAACGTCTCAAAGATAAAATTGGAAGTTAATTTCTAAATAATGCATGCAAATGGAATACGGTGTGAAATCAAAAAATGATGAAAAACAATCATTTATATTTCATGAAAGACTCATGCATCTATATCGCTAAATTTACATTTATAACTGATTTAAATAAACTTTACAACGAGGGCAGGGCTGCTATTACATCAAATAAATAATTCAAGCATTATTAAATAAAATATAGTAAATATATTTGAAGTATATCAGAGTTTTGAAAACAGAAACGAAGAAAAAACATCTGGAACTCCAAGGAAAGAAAAGGGTCAGTTATCTCCCTTTGAGGTTATTAATTGTTACCATTCCCAAACATCTTTAACAAGAAAAGTTCATACAAAGAACAATCCATTTTTTGCCTTCAATATACATGTATATGTCATTTATAATAATTTGAAATGGAAATTGTGACAAAGAATTTAAATTTCAGAAAACTGAATACCGGTACTATTACGGTATCTTGGCCCCCTTAGCAAAGGTTAGGTAAGTTGTGTTCATATTTAATTTTTACTCAAAGTTTAACGTAAAACACCCTGAATTTAATGAATTAAGGGCTGATTAAACTTGAGTAAAATTTTACCAAGTCTCAGAAACTTATTTGGCACTTACCCTGTTTACATTATGAATATATATCTAATCGGCCAAATTACACAAAATATTTGTACTACTTTCAATTTGTACTACTTTCAATTTGAATTTTGTTTTTTCTTGTTCATTTTGGTTTTAATTGTTTTTGTTTTCAGATCTTCCATGTAGATGATTAAGGATTAAGAGTTTCTAGACTTGATTAGGATGACCTTGATTTGGCTGCAAAAAATAAAAGAAGAGAGGAATGAGTTAAAACCGTGAAACAAACAGATATAATCGTCACTTATAATAATGGAGCCACACTGTATGGCATATGCCTGTCTTCATTAGCCCAGTTCGGAGCAGAACAGTAGGATGTTAAACCCCGTTTCATTTCATTTCATTCTAGACTGTCAGTTTGTTCTCGAGACCAGCAATCTAATTAAATTATAGATCTATATTTCGTTTCATTTTTATACTTTCGATGGCCTACACTACATGAAGATCTGACAAGTTATAATAAGAGTTCACGTTCTATGACTTCACGTACCAAGCAAGCGACATTTGGCCTGATTACGTCAGTCATTCGATTAACCAATTAGCGACCGCCATGTATTTTTTATCTACTTTTGCTTTGTTTTGATTTCTATTGCTGCTAATGTCTACCCATAGTTCCGCGCAAAAAAGGTCAAACGCTCGATTCGACAGACCATTTGATTGGCTGACCCCTCATTTCAAGCAGAACACGAGTTAAATAACAACACTTCCAGATCCAAGTGTAGGAAAGACAAGTAAAATCGAAATTTTGAACTATAAAAACGAAACGAAATTGGATCTGCGAGACCAGGGACGTGGTACGACTCATGACTTTGCATGAAAAACAAGATCCCGTCCAGCCCCCAAAAAACAATATTTAAACGAGTGTGCAGGGGAGGGTCGCTGAGTAATATTGTAGCATATCCGACCCACGGTATATGTTTGATACTGGTCAAGCATCATGGTTATGATTATAATGTTGAAAACTGCATTGATACCGCATGATTTTTACAATTTGCAAAGGGGGGGGGGGGGCAAAAACTCAAAACCATGATGCAAAGCATGTCATTGCGTCCTTCTCACTTAGCCCCTGCCTTAGACCACCTGAAACCACCAAGATATGTGAAAAGCTTGTCCTATCATAGAACCCTTCATTAGATCTTGGTGGCGTGTGACTTGGGTGGTTTGGGGGTGGTCTTCAATTAGGACGGATTGCGTGCTAAAGGGTTAAGACGAATCAAAATGCATCATTTTGGAGGCAAGATGTATTAATATCTAAATCAATGTACCTGAGCATTTTGAACAGGGACTTGTTGTTGCTGGACAGGGACCTGCTGTTGCTGTTGTTGCTGGACAGGAACCTGCTGTTGCTGTTGTTGCACAGGGGCTTGCTGTTGCTGTTGTTGTTGTTGTACAGGGACTTGTTGTTGTTGTACTGGTACACCTTGTTGTTGTTGTACTGGTACACCTTGTTGTTGAACAGGGACCTGTTGTTGTTGTTGTTGTTGAACAGGTGGTTGTTGTCCATGTAAACCTTGTTGTTGGACTGGAGACCCTTGCATTCCTTGGGCTGGAACACCCTGCTTATAAAAATTAATAAAGGACTCAGAAACAAAGTGACTTTAAGTCAAAACCGATATCACAATAACAATCCACACACGACACAAACTAGGTCATTTCAGGACTAATATATGGTACAATTTTATATCAATAAATCGTATGCACATAGAGGTCTTCGGCAGTGGGAGGAAAGAGAGAGAGAGAGAGAGAAATGGGGTTTAATGTCCACTCAACACAAACTAGGTCATTTCGGGGCTAACATGGTTCAATTTTATTTCCATAATTTGCTTGAGCATAGGGGTCTTTAGCAGTGGAAGGAAACCGGAGGACCCGGAGAAAACCCACAAGGTTGGACAGGCGACTTTACTCCTACTCATCTAAAACTGGGGAATCGAAACCACGCCAGTTGACAGACCTTATGATATAGCGCTCACGCACTAACCATTTGGACATCCACCTCGACCAGCTATAGCTCGAAGCGCGAGACTCTAGACCACTAGGCCATCCTAACCTCCCCACAGCCCAGCATCTAATGGATTTGTTGTGAATGATAAACGATCTCTACCTGTTGTATACCCTGACCCTGTTGATGTAGCTGTTGTTGCTGGGCAGCAGCAAATTGTTGTTGGGCTTGCTGCTGAGCAAATTGGGCTTGTTGTTGTTGTAGATGTTGTTGGGCTTGCTGCTGAGCAAACTGAGCTTGTTGTTGCTGATGCAGTTGTTGCTGCTGAGCTGCTAATATTTGCTGCTGTTGTTGTAAATGAAGATCTTGTGGACTACCAGGAGGAATCTGCATATTCTGCACGTTTGGATGTACCTGAAGAATAAATAAATAACAATAAAAACAAGAACAAGAAAAGAGAAATTGGTTAATTTGAGACGACTAATGTAAGTAAATGAAAAGAAAAGACTGTCACATACAATTAACTTCACCAGATCTATTTTTCTGGAATAAAGGAGGGAATGGGTTTTAACATCCACTCGATACAATCTAGGTCATTTCAAGACTAACATATGGTTCAATTTTATTTTAATTTTCTTGCATGTAGGGGTCTTTAATTAGCTGTAGGATGAAACCAGGGGACCCAGAGAAAATCCATGAGGTTGGACAGGCGACCCTACGCCTTGTCACGTACAAGCGGGGAATCAAAACCACACTACTTGAGTCAATGACAGACCATATGATCTAAAGCGGATGCATTAAACCATTCGGCCACACACACACCCCCCTGAAAGCAAAGGTGTCTAATACCAGATCACAGAATTCGGTAGTCATGGACAACAGAGTACCATTGTTGAGTCCGAGTCTGTTTAATCAAAGACAACAGGGCGTTGTTGTTATTTCACAGAAAATGGAAAAAAATAAACAATAAGTTAGTAACTGATATTGCTACCAAAAAAACATTTGTGAAATGAAATGAAATGGGGGTTAACGTCCTACTGTTTTGCTCCGAACTGGGCTAATGAAGACAGACATACGCCATACAGTTTGCTATTAGGGAAATTTTGCCCAGGCAGCGACAATTACATCGAACACTCTTATATTGAATTCCAACTGCCAAGGGATCTTTTACGTGCATGCCAATGTAAACACAGGACCTCGGTTTTTCATCCCATCCGAACAACTAGACAGCTTTCCTTGTCAGGCCCTCCTTCCGGCAAACTGACTAGGGGGAAACCGTGTCGGAATATAAACCGGAAAGAGAGAGAAAGAAATGGGGTTTAACGTCCACTCGACACAAACTAGGTCATTTCGGGACCAACATATGGTTTAACTTTATTTCAATAATTTGCTTGCGCGTAAGGGTCTTTAGCAGTGGGAGGAAACCGGAGGACCCGGAGAGAAAACCCACGAGGTTGGACAGGCGACCCTACTTCTTGTCACGTACAACTGGGGATTCAAAACCACACCAGTTGACTCAATGACAGGCCTTATGATACAGCGCGCACGTGCTAACCATTCGACCATCCATCCAAATGGAGGTATAGTATATAAAAGGCTTGCCACCTCATGTTCCTGAAGCACCGACTGAAGTGTTTTACAACATCTGGACGTTGCTAGATTACTTTACAATTCCCGAACTTATAACTATGTTATCTGCAAACATGTGAAAAGTAGCGTTCAATCAGAGGTTGTGACATAGGGACCTCCATGGATACCTTGACATTGAACGAACTTTGAACTTTGCAACTCAATTATCACAGGTAGACATTTTAGCTGTAAAGCGTGAGACTTGGTATTTGCGATGATCGAGGAATCTGATAGGCTCACAAGCTGAGTGAATACCCAATTGAAATTGGTGCTGAAATATGCAGGGTATTATGTGAAGGCCTTGATAAGATGTTAAAGCGAGATCAAGCCTTCTACTGAAGATGTGGCTACCCCTGCTCAAATGCCTCAAACAACTCAAGTCACATTTAAGGACTGTACTAGTTCTGTGACTTAAGGTAAATAACATCCCTTTTTTCTTATATTTACAGGGAACTGGGGCGGTCAGTATTTACAGGGAACTTGCTGTAGTCAGTATTTACAGGGATCTTGCTGTAGTCAATATTTAAGGGGAACTGGGCCATAGTCAATATTTATGGGGAACTGGGCTGTAGTCAATATTTATGGGGAACTGGTGTTGGTTAATATTTACACGTATCAGGAGCTAAGAGATAAAATCATAATCAATGAGATTGACATCCATATACATACATATATAAACACTTACATCATCTTCCTCAAAATACATCTAGTGACAATTTAAATACAAAAACAAAATAAAAACAAGAAAAAAAATAAGTTTGTCAACATAAAAAGTCTGATTCTAAAACATTCAACTACTAGACATTGTTTGAATGTCATTCAAATTATAACATGCACAGGACCTCCTCAAACTTCATGTTTCAATTCAGGCATATATTAGAAATTGGGCTAATAAAGACAGGCATGCGCCATATATACAGTAATATAACTTCTGTTTGACCCTTTACTGTGCTATGAGGGAAATTTTTCCCGGATAAAGGAGCATCTACCTATTCTTTTATCAAATTCCTGTTAACGGTTCTTTTACATGAATGGCAATCCATACACTGGAACTTGATTTTTCATCCCATCCAAATGACTAGATATAAACTATTACAAACTAAGATGAACATATAATGAGAGATTTACTAACAAATAACCATCTTAAAGCAGAAATTGCAAATTTTGTAAGAAAGTCAAAACATAATTATTTCTATGTCTTTTGCTCAATAGGTTGTCAACTCACTATTATACGATCATAGGTGTCATTCTCACACTTAAAACTCATTTACACTGGAAATAATAACACAAGTACCTCCCAATTACCTCCCTTGTTTTCTATTCTCCACCATTGAGTAGCTTTTTTCAAACATTTGAAAATGAAGAGGAAAATGATATTTTTGCCAATTTCTCAGCTGGCAATAGTGAATTATAGGATTAATCTTTAACAAGGTAGGACTGTTTATGGATACCATCTATTTTCAGGCTTTATTTTAATAAATTTTAAAAATATAACTTAAAAATTTGCGATTTCCGCTTTAATTTCAATTAAAGCAGGCTACTACATTTCCTGTATGTGACAATATTTTGTCAGAGCAGCACTTAACGTTGAACTGCCTAGGAACTTGTTATATGCAGAAAAAGGTTAACAATGTGACTAAAGCTAGATTATAAAAGAGCAACCTTACTGAATCAAGGGGAATAACTATCATAATCTAAAAAATAACCTTGTTAAACATGCTGTCAATAAGATACTCTGTTACTACTAACAGATTTATGATACTATTAATAGATTCTCAATCAAATGCATCAACATAGTTTGAAGGGACAAGCCAATCAGATGCATCAATACCGTTTAAAGGGGCAAGCCAATCAAATGCATCAATACAGTTTAAAGGGACAGGTAAGTTAGTTTAATACAGTTACTTGAATGACGAATTTAAATTTGATATCAAAAACTTAACGAAGAATGATTTAAGTTGGTGTTTTTAAAATTTAAAAAGGGATGGGGAGAGCAGGGACTTCTGGAGGTTAAACATGAGTGATTTTATTTACATCGAAGAAAGGGTTTAGTTTAGAATCACTCACAAAAGGGGATACAGAGAAGGTGGGGAGGGATCTATGAAGGTTAGAAAATGACTAACATATGGTTGAATTGTTTTATTTCAATAATTCGCTTGCGCGTAGGGGTCTTTAGCAGTGGGAGGAAACCGGAGAACCCGGAGAAAACCCACGAGGTTGGACAGGCGACCCTACTCCTTGTCACGTACAACTGGGGATTCGAAATCACGCCAGTTGAATCAATGATACAGCGTGCAAATGCTAACCATTCGGCCATCCACCTCCTTGTAATATCAATGAGACTGTGTTGATTTGTAATATCAATGAGACTGTGTCGATTTGTAATATCAATGAGACTGTGTCGATTTGTAATATCAATGAGACTGTGTTGATTTGTAATATCAATGAGACTGTGTCGATTTGTAATATCAATGTCATTGGGTTATAATTTAATCAATGAGATGTAGTGATTTATGTTTGTCAATAATGTTATTAAAAAGTGCATCCTGTAAGAAAGAAAGGGTAAGGCAGCAGGTGGGGAACGGGACATTAGTTGTATTATTATTAGAGCAAAAGGAATCAACTTTCTGGGAATAAGGTATTTGGGTAAAAGTTTGATAATTCAGGGAAATGGGTGTCAAGGCCAACTTACATCCTCATGTTCGCTATCACGATCATCATAACCATAGCCCTCATGTTCCTCCTTAATTCAAAATATAAACACTATCAGTAAAACTTTAATATCAGTACAGGGACAAGGTATATATAATACCATAGCCCCATCATGTCATACATTCTTTCAAACATACCATAGCCCCATCATGTCATACAATTAAACTCCATCCTTTCAAACCCTTCAAAACCAAATGAAATGAAATGGGATTTAATGTCCTACTGTTCTGGTACGACTGAGCTAATGAAGATGGGTATACACCATACAGTGTGCTATGAAGGAAATTTTGCCTGGACAGCGGCACTATGGCCTACTCTTATATCGAATTCCAACTGCCAAGGGATCTTTTACGTGGACATCAATGTATACACGGGACCTCGGTTTTTCGTCTCATCCAAATGACTAAACAACTGTCCTTGTCAGGCCCTCTGTTCTGCACCACTGACAAGGGGAAACCACGTCGGAAAATCCTGACGAACTTCGAGTCAGCGTCTTACCCACTTAGCCACCCCCTTGAAAACCCAATGTATGTATAATATGATACCATAATCACAAGTCATGCAATTAAAAACCAATCCTTCAAAACCCAATCTATACTAATATTTGTGATTGTCGACTGTCTGTCAGGGGTTGGCAGCTACACTAGGGCTGTTCCGAGGCTAAAATTTGGTGTAAAGGGTTAGCCCAGACCGGGGAGTAACATAGGCCTGGTGGCGATGGACTACCGCTTGCCGTTTCAGAGTTATACTACCTTCAACTCGTGCAGTGCCAGGTCATCCGCTAGTATCAAAATAAAATAAAATTACGAATACTACTTCAGAAAATCGTTACTACTAAATCATTTAAAATAAGTTAATGAAATTGGGTTTAACTTCCTACTTTTCTGCACTGTGACTGTTCTAAAGCAATGAATGTCAGATTACCCCATGTGATTTAAAAGCTAAAGGGGAAAACAGGGGCCCCGGAGAAAACCCACAATTTTTGGGCTGGCGACCCTACCTCTTGTCACAGACAAGCTTGGGATGGAAACCACTCCCCTGGACTCAATGACAGACCTAGATCCAGGAGGTGGACCCTCTTCTGGTCTGGGTCAAAATGTGAGATGCATCTATCTCGTTTCAATTTTTCAATTTTTAGGGGGGAGGTCACCCAGACCCCTTCATTATGGGCCTCGAGCCATCTCCGCTAGCGAAATGTCACTACAACACTTTACTATGGAAATCTAAAATATCTGTACAGCTGAAAATCCTCGATCTAGAGCAAACAGTAATTCGCACCCACCCTCTCCCATTTGGAAGTCAAACTAAATTAACGATAAAACAAAATAAAGAAAAATGAAAAAAGATAAGATAAATTGTGCAGAAAATAAAAAAAATCACAGAACTGAAGACAAGCGATAGATTTTAAGGACCGGCAACCGATATTAACAGAAAAAAAAATCACTGTTAATTGAGATAAATTAGTGAACTTATATAAAGATGCACAAGTTTTAAAAGAATTAGAACTAAATTAAATGAAATGACGACTATAACTATTTAAAATTTCAATTCTAATAATCTATGACCAAGATTAAATGAAATGACGACTATAACTATTCAATTTAGAATGATTGATTCTAATAATCTATGACCCAGTTACACTAAATGAAATCTGGGATTATGCCAAAAAGAGAGAGAGAAATGGGGCTTAATTAACGTCCACTCGACATAAACTAGGTTATTCGGGACTAATGCATGGTTAGATTTTTATTTCAATAATTCGCTTTCACATACTGTAGGACCCGGAGAAAACCCACAGGGTTTGTACAGGCGACCCTTCACCTTGTCACGTACAACCGAGGAATCGAAACCATGCCAGTTGATTCAATGACAGACCTTTTGATACAAAGTGCACGCGCTAACCATTCGGTTATCCCACCCCCTTGCTTGAAAGGAGAAGTCCAGCAAGCTAAAATATGTTGTATCATAAAGTCTGTCATTGAGTCAACTGGCATGGTTTGGCTTCCCTGGTTGTACGTGACAAGGAGTAGGGTCGTCTGTTCAACCTCGTGGGTTTTCTCCGGTTTCCTCCCACTGCTAAAGAACCCTACATGCAAGCGAATTATTGAAATAAAATGAAACCATATATAAGACCCGAAATGACCTAGTTTGTGTCGAGTGGATGTTAAACCCCATTTTTCTCTCTCTCTCTCTCAAAACTTGTAAATTTATAAATCGATGAGTAAATTTCAAGGAACCAATAAACCACGCTTCATGTCAATCATATTGCAATAACAGATGAGTGGTTAGATCTATTTGATAAGGCCAACTTCAGGTTTGGTCAAAGGTCACGAGATGTAAACTGGGCTACTAGCGCTAATCCCAACCCTAACCCTGGACCAAGCCCTAATGCTTACCCTAACCCTAACCTACAATCTCTCCAACAATTACGTGTCCAAACCTTATTGAAGTCTCAGCAACCTTGATCCAAATTGAGCTGGCCTTAACAAATAGATTTAGCACCAAATGAGTAGTGCTTATTAAAAACCAATGAATTATTGCCGGCCAAATTAGACTCTCTCATGAAAAATATTTTCAGGTCTACCTCTTAAGCTCGCTTTCCATGTACTCATTTACGCTGGCAAAAACAGTTGATCAAATCTAAATTTAATGCGACCGTTTCCATTTAAGTGTTTCTGCGCTCGGACAAATAGTTGCTCGATGAGCGAAATTCTTTTATATGCATGAATTGTGCGCATGCAGATGTTTACGTTCTGGCATACAAACACTGGTTCTCTTCCACAAAATCAATGAACGTAAAACTATGTCAAGCTGTAAAGACGAATCCTCACATGTGATTCCACAAACATTTCTGCAATTTTTGCAGAAAGGCTGCTTTTTTTTTTTAAAACGTGTAAATGGAAAGCGTGCCTTAAGCTAAAACTATGCATCTTTATAAATTCTAACGATTGTTACGGAAAGAAGATAGGAGTTGATAATGAATGAACATTTACATTAAGACCTTCAGCAGCTGCCCGGGCATGATGTTGCGCAACATATTCGTTGTATTCATCATCAGTGAAATTATCTTCCTGGTCAAGGGTCTGTAAAAACAAATTGGATATAAGAAATAATTGTAAATATTTACGTTTAATTGTTGTTGTTGTTGTTGACGATGATGCTCGTTCATAAAATCTTGATATTCTTTATCATCGAATAATTCCTCGTTATCGAGCGTCTGCAAAAAAAGAGAGCATATACATCTGTGCAAATGGAAATAATGACGTTTCTATTTTTAGATCGATTTGGGTCAGTAAGGGAGCAGTAAACGCCATCTGTGGTCATTAGGGTAGTTCAGGTTAATCAGGGAGCAGTAGTTCAGGTTAATCAGGGAGCAGTAGTTCAGGTTAATTAGGGAGCAGTAAACGCGGTCTGTGGTCATTAGGGTAGATAGGAGAGAGAGAGAGAGAGAGAGAGAGAGAGAGTGATGGGGTTTCTTCTCGACACAAACTAGGTCATTTCGGGACTTACACATGGTTCAATTTTATTTCAATAATTCACTTGTGCGTAGGGGTCTTTAGCAGTGGGAGAAAACCGGAGGACCCAGAGAAATCCCACGAGGTTGGTCAAGCAACCCTACTCCTTGTCACGTACAACCGGGGATCGAAACCATGCCAGTTGACTCAATGACAGACCTTATGATACAGCGCGCACGTACAAACCATTCGGCTATCCACACCCCCTTTCTTTTACAGGTTAGGAGCAGAACAGTAGGACGTTAAACCCCATTTCATTTCATTTCAATACAGGCCTGGGACTGTTCAACGCAGTAGGCACTTATGGCTATCTCCCGGAACCATTCACGATCTGATAATGATATGTACGATTGCTGTTTGTGATGTCTGTATATTGTGTCTTGTCCGTAGATTTGTCTTGTGTAATTGTTTGTGTGTGGTGCAGTCCTCCTTGCAACTACTATCTAGACATAGATGTTACTACATTGAAATGAAATGAAATGAAATGGAGTTTAATGTCCTACTGTTCTGCTCCTATACTGGGCTAATGAAGACGGGCATATGTCATACAGTGTGCTATGAGGGAAATTTTGCCCTGGCAGCGGCGCTACGGCCTACTCTTATATCGAAAGCTGTCCTTGTCAGGCCCTCCATCCTGCATCACTAACAAGGGGAAACCACGCCAGAAAATCTGAAGACGGCATTTCAAGTGAGAGTTGAGAACTGAAATTCATTTTGGAATTTGGTCATGCAATACTATTCAAACCCAACTGAAGAAAACAATTCACAAAAATCACCTTCCATTCATCATTTTCTTCAAATTGTTTATTTTCTCCCTTTGGTCCGGTGTACGCCAAGAATTCTTCCTGAGTAATCATAAAGTTACGATCTTGATCAATCTCCGTAAAAATATGTTCTCTCATTCGATTCATTTCTTCGCTTCTTTCAATCGGGTCATCTTCTTCTTGATCTTTCTCTCCGTACACTTTATCTAACTAGAATAGAAAAATAGGGGTACGAGCTGGGGGGGCTGGGGGGGGGGGGCGACTTTATCTAACTAGAATAGAAAAATACAAGATGGTTAACCATGTCGGGGAGGGAGAGAGAGTTTAACGCCCACTCCACACACACACTAGGCATAGGCGTACGAGCTGGGGGGGCTGGGGGCTGCCCCCCCATTTTGGGCACCAAATGCTGGGAAAATTTGGGCACACAATTGTATTTTGTAAAAGTTGTATAAAAAAAGATATTGTGTTCTTGAATGTGTCCAATTTAACAGCGAATTTATTATTATTATGTAACATACTAAGAACCTAACTACATTTTTTGGGCACCAACCACCACCGCCCCCCCAATCAAAAATTTCCCCGTACGCCTATGACACTAGGTCATTTCGGGACTAACGTATGGTTCAATTTTATTTCAATAACATGCTTGCACATAGGAGTCTTTAGCAGTGAGAGGACCTGTAGAAAACCGTTGAGATTGGACAGGCAACCAGGGAATCGAAACCATGCCAGTTGACTAAATAACAGACCTTATAACACAACGCGCACGTGCTAACTATTTAACTATTCGGCCATTTACCCCCCCCCCCCCACATCAACCATGTTGGAGCTGCAGTGACTTTAAATGAAATGGGGTTTAATGTCCTACTGTTCTGCACTGACTGGGCTAATGAAGACAGGTAACAGGTATATACGCTTTACAGTGTGCTATGAGGGAAATGTTTCACAGAAAGCGGCGTTACGAACTACTCTTATTTGGAATTCCAAATGTTAAGGTTTCTTTCAGGTGAACGTCCATAAGTACACAGGACCTATTTCTTTTTGTCCCATCCAAATGACTACACATTTTCCCTTGCCAAAATACATTCTCTTGCACCACCGACAGTAGCAGACCATGATTGAAAATCACGGCCAACACACAAACTCACTGAGCCATAACAACAAGAATAACCTTGACATTGATTAAATATGACCAATAATAAATACCTCTACTTGTAAGAGAGCCTCAACTTCATTTATAGTCCAAACACCATCACTATTAGTATCTATAGAAAAAAAAAACATTATGTCACATTTCTTTCAGAACATTACAAAGATCTCACAGTAAAAAATTACTTTAACATGCCTCTATTAAATATAACGTCTGGTTCGACTTTAGATTTCAAATCACATCTAGATTAAACATGCATTATGCAAGAGCAAAATCTGCTTATTACAAGTCTTTCTTTAAGCCTGAAATGTTATCTAAATTATCAATTAGACATTAATTAACTTATCCAGACCATAATAAACTCTCGATGTCAAGGCTAGCCTTCGATGTTGGCTGGATTAGATTCCTAGATGCCGCTTAACGGCCATTGATAATTAAATCAAAACAGTGGATAATCGAGACTATGCTGTTTATATTAACGATTTTAGTAATGATGACCGAGACTATGCGAAAATTTCACCCGCTTCGTTCTCGGCTCATAGTGGATCAATTTGACTGAAATTTTCAGCAAATTACCTTTACACTATCTAGTTTTTAACTATTATAGCGAGAACTGCCATCTCTTTATCTTATCTCTCATAATGTATCTTTAAACAATGAATGAAATGGAGTTTAACATCCTACTGTTCTACTCCTACTAGGCTAATGAAGACTAGCATACGCCATACAGTGTGCTATGAGGGAAATTTTGCCTGGACAGGAATTGGATTGCAATTGTTAAGCCTTCTTATACGCGCTTGCCCATGGCCGGTTTTTGGCACATTTGACCAATTTTCCCAGCTCACCAACTTTAAAGAACGAAATCTCAGAGTAATTGATTATTATTAATTGCATACCATGTAAGTTGAAAAATGTTCTAGGTTCAAAATCTTCTTTATCTAAATGATCCTGATTTTCCCAAACTTCCTCAAATTGATCTTTACTGGCCTGTAAAAAAAATGATATAAATAACAAATGATTTAAATAATGATTTAAATAACAAATGATTTAAAAAATGACTTAAATAACAAATGATTTAAAAAATGACTTAAATAACAAATGATTTTAATAATGATTTAAATAACAAATGATATAAATTAGAAATGATTCATATAACAAATGATATTAATAATGATTGATTTAAATAATGAATAATATAATGACTTAAATAACAAATGATTTAAATAATGACTTAAATAACAAATGATTTAAAAAATGACTTAAATAACAAATGATTTAAAAAATGACTTAAATAACAAATGATTTAAATAACAAATGATTTAAACTACACTGGAAAATCGTTAGTGAAATGTGGTTTAATGTGCACTCAACACAAACTAGTTCATTTCTGGATTGACATATGCTTCAATTTTTTTTCAATAATTTGGTGAACAGTAGGCAAAAATGTCACTGTCCAGACAATATTCCCCACACTGTATACTGCATGGAATATACCTGTCTTCATCAGCCCAGTTGGTGCAGAAAATGAAGACATTAAAGACGAATCATTTCACTTAATAAATCAAGATTATCCAGTAATGAATGAAATTGGGACTAATGTTATTTCATTTCCAGTAATATGTCAAGATTATCCAGTAACGAATAAATGAAATAGGGTCTGACCTTATTTTGTGCACCATAATAAGTTCAGATTATCCAGTACTTACCAGGTCATTAACCTTTCCATGCTATTTAATAAGACCAGATTATCCAGTACATTCTGGATTATTAACTTTTTCAGATCATCCAGTAATTACTGGATGATTCAGAGAGAGAGAGAGAGAGAAATGTGGTTTAACGTCCACTCGACACAAACTAGGTCATTTCGGGACTAACATATGGTTTAATTTTATTTTAGTAATTCGCTTGCGCGTAGGGGTCTTTAGCGGTGGGAGAAAACCGGAGGACCCGGAGAAAACCCACGACTCTACTTCGGTCACATACAACCGGGGATTCGAAACCACGCCAGTCGACTCAATGACAGACTTTATGATACAGCGCGCGCACGCTAACCATTCAGCCATCCAACCCCCCAGGATGATTCAGTGTTTCATGCCATTTAATAAGTCCACATTATCCAGTACTTACCGGGTGATTAACTTTTTCATGTTTTCCATGTTTCTTTTTTAATTCTTCTAAACGTGCTTGTTCTTTCTTCTGTTCCTCGGGTGATAAATGACTTAATTTCTCTTTTTCTTCGTACTGTTTCTCCATTTCATATTCTTTAAATTCTTCACGTCGTTGTTTATCTAATTCTTCCAGATCGGTTGTCGTCTGATGGTAAAAAAAAATTTAATTAAGTTTAAACAATACAAAATACCGAAATATTACTACCATTTTATTTTAAAGTCAAAGCAACATTATTTTTTTCAGTGGAACTTGCCAGTTCAAGGTGTAGATACAGAAAAAGTCATCGAAATATCTAGACAACCTCAGAGAGAGACAAACTTGGTCATATCGGGACTAACATATGGTTCAATTTTATGTCAATAATTATTTTGTGTGTAGGGGTCTTTAGCAGTGTGAGGAAATCGGAGGACCCGGAGAAAACCCACGAGGCTGGACATGCAACCTTACTCCTTGTTACATATAACTGGGGATTCGAAACCACGCCAGTCGACTCAATGACAGACTTTATGATACAGCGCGCGCACGCTAACCATTCAGCCATCCAACCCCCCTCAAAATACCGAAATATTACTACCATTTTATTTTAAATCCAAAGCAACATTATTTTTTTTTCAGTGGAACTTGGCAGTTCAAGGTGTTGATACAGAAGAAGAGAAATGAAATGAAATGAAATGGAGTTTAACGTCCTACTTTTCTGCTCCTAACCTGGGCTAATGAAGACGGGCATACAACATACAGTGTGCTATGAGGGAAATTTTGCCCGGACAGCAACACTACGGCCTACTCTTATATCGAATTCCAAATGTCAAGGGATCTTTTACGTGCACGCCAATGTGTACACGGGATCTCGGTTTTTCGTCCCATCTGAACGACTAGACAGCTTTCCTTGTCAGCCCCTCCATCCTGCATCACTGAACTTTCTCGGCCAATGCAGGGATCGAACACCCGACCTCCAGGCTAGCGAGCCAGCGTCTTACCCACTTAGCCACGTGATCCCCACAGAAGAAGAGGTTGAAATACCTGGACATACTACTAGACAACCTCAATCTGCCTCAGTCATCAGAATATAGAGAGAGGGAAATGGGGTTTAACGTCCACTCGACACAAACTAGGACATTTTGGGGCCAACATATGGTTCAATTTTATGTCAATAATTCATTTTCACTTAGGGGTCTTTAGTAGTGGGAGGAAACCAGAGGACCCAGAGAAAACCCACGAGTTGGACAGGTGGCCTTACTCCCTGTCACATACAAGCGGGGAATCAAAACTATGCCACTCGACTCAATGACAGACCTTATGATCAATGAGAATATATATTGGGCCCCCAATAAAGGACCCCAAGAACTACCTGTAGTACAAAGTTCTACAATATAAAGAGCCAAATCAAATTACACTGACTAGATTGTTTTTACCTTTTTAATCAAATGTTCCAAATCTTTCATTTCAAATGAATGAGGGTTCATCACATCTAAATGACCGGGCATCTTGAAATCTTTTATTGCTCCTAAAATAAAAGATTAAAAAATAAAATGAAAGTAAAATACTAGAGACACTATATACGTATACATAAAAAAAATATTAGCACTACTTTGTTTCATGGTAAAACGAAAAGAAAAGATAAAAGGTATGCGGACACAAAATGCTGTCAACATGTAAAATATACCAGTATACAAACACATCATTTAATAAAGTTGTTCAGAAATTTAGTTTTTCATGTCTGTGATCTCGACACCACAGTCTCTTGAATGCATTTAATATCTAAGCCATCTGATGGTCTAGAGAGTGGATTATAGGATTGTCATTATAATGTCAAAATAATAATTTGTATAACATTTGAAGCCAGAAAAAAGAGACCTCCAGTCTAGTAGGGAGAGAGAGAGAAATGGGGTTTAACGTCCACTCAACACAAACTAGGTCATTTCGGGACTAACATTTGGTTCAATTTTATTTCAATAATTCGCTTGCGCGTAGGGGATCTTTAGCAGTTGAGGAAATTGGAGGACCCGGAGAAAACCCACGAGGCTGGACAGGCGACCCTACTCCTTGTTAAGTATAACTGGGGAATCGAAACCACACCAGTTGACTCAATGACAGACCGTATGATACAGCGTGCTAACCATTCAGCCATTCAACCCTGCTTGTCTTTTGAGAGTTAACTTCAGTTTTAATGGAGGCAGGATAATACTCTTTACGTATATTTATAAGTGAAGGCATAAAACTTTGTACAAAATTACCAAAATCTCATAAAATATAACTAAATAAATAACTAACTAACTAAATAACTCATGTACAGTCAAAAACATTAAAATAAACTCAATTTGGTGACAGGTGCCATGTTCAGTGACTGATTGAAAATTGATTATTATTGATCTAGTTTAGGTTAAGTCATAGGTCTCTATAGTCTATACTAATATATAATAAAAGTTCTTTAAAAAAGAGTTATTATGCTTGAATAAGAAGGAAATTAAACTTGGTTTTCTATTGATTTATTTAGTGTTTTATTATACTAATATTTAATTTATAAAAAAGCAGATAAAATTAAAAGTATGGTGTATATATGTGTCTATATTTTTTTTATTAGATAAGAGTTTTTAGGGTTATTATGTTTGAATAAGACAAGTATATGAACTTGTTTTTATTATACTAATATTTAAGTAATAAAAGAGCAGATATAATTAAAATTATGGTGTAAATGTTTATTTATATTTATTATTAGATAAGGGAGAGAGAGAGAAATAGGGTTTAACGTCCACTTAACACAAACTAGGTCATTTTGGGACCAACATATGGTTTTAACGTTATTTCAATAATTCGCGTCCGCGTAGGGGTCTTTAGCAGTGGGAGGAAACTGGAGAATCCGGAGAAAACCCACGAGATTGGACAGGCAACCCGACTCCTTGTCACATACAACCGGGGATTCGAAACCACGCCAGTTGACTCAATGACAGGCCGTATGATTTATTAGATCTATGAGTTATTAGGGTTATTATGCTTGAATAAGACAAGTATTAAACTTGGTTTTATTATACTAATATTTAAGTAATAAATTTTAGATGAAATTGAAAAGTATGGTGTATATATGTGTCTATATTTTTTAGTCTAATTTAATAATCAATAAATCAGCAGTGTGTATATTAACACCTGGTGTTATATCAATATATCATAGTTCTACTTGATAACACACAGTTAATATATCACAGTTATTATCTATATTAGTCTACAATACATCACAGTTTTACTCAATAACACACAGTTAATAGATCACAGTTAATATATCTATTTGTTTATCTCCTATCCAATATAGATTCTAACAATGCATTTATTTTCAGCATTCTATTAAAGATACATTATGTAAGATTTAGATAAAGAACTAGCCATTCTTGCTATAATAGTTCGAAAGTAGATGATGCAAAATGAATAATTTGAAAATTTCATTCAAATTACTCTATTGCAATTGAAGATATTAGCCTTTGAAGGTTTGACAGACGTGTGCAATTATTTCAACCACCGTACTGGTTGATCGAAGCTAAGTCTCGGTCCTCCATATTTGATTAAATCAAAGTATCGCTGAACCATTCCAATCTATTTAATATCGGAGAAATCTGATGCCATCGAGAGTTGATTAAGGCCTGGATCAGTTAATTAATGTCTAATTAATACTTTAGAAAACATTTCAGGCCTAAAGAAAGACCTGCAATAGGCAGATTTAGCTTTAACATGAGAAAATTAATCTAAAGATGGTGATGATACAATTAAAATAATCTACTACATATGGTTTAGATTTTCACAAAAGCAGAATATTCCAAATTATTAAAATAAACAAATCTATCATTATTAGTTGCATTACAACTGTATTATGGTGTGGTCACAACATTTTTTATAATTATTAGCACAATTAGCAATATTAGCAATTTTAAAAAAATAGAATTCAGAGGCAGTGCATATTTCATCAATACAATATTTGTTTTGCATAAAAGAAATTCTGTGCGATAATAGAGCCAAGAAGCAGCATACTATATGGACCAGAAACGAAGCTTGATAATGTCATCGCAGCCATCTTAGAATTGCGACATATCAAATATCCAAGTCCGTCAATGTATGTGCAAATGTCCAAGGAACAAACATGCTGAGTTTCATGTCGATCGTATTGGAAATGGTCGAGTCATGGGCTTTTTTTTTCAAAAAAGAGCGAGAGAGAGAAATGGGGTTTTAACGTCCACTTGACACAAACTAGGTCATTTCGGGACTAACACATGGTTCAGTTTTATTTCAATAATTCGCTTACATGTAGGGGTCTTTAGCAGTGGGAGGAAACCGGAGGACCGGGAGAAAACCCATGAGGCTGGACAGGCGACCCTACACCTTGTCACGTACAACCGGGGATTCGAAACCACGCCAGTTGACTCAATGACAGGCCTTATGATACAGCGCGCACATGCTAACGATTCGGCCGATCAAACCCCACTATTTTCAAAAAGCGTCAGCCTCAAGAACAACACGATGAGTAGCAGTTGGAGACAAGTTCCTAGTCTAACAATTTGTTATCATAGATAATTATTTAAGCTGCCGTGAAGATTTAAACGTTTTAAATATGAAGAAATACAACTTTGTTAACTTTTAATAGTTATTATATCGCAGATGGTCGATATATCTCTATAGCTGCTCATCGTCACTTGTACTTTTCTGACAAAATCTAAATATTCATGCTTAATCCACACTAAAATGTAAATAGATTGAATATTTAACATTTAATTACGGATATTTGAGAGGTTTCACAACTTTACATTTACACTTAAAGACGGTTAAACGTCATTAGATTTTGTGACGTATGGCATTAAGAGCATGTCAAAAAGTATGTCTGACGGATAGCAGCCTACATAACTCTAAGTTCACAACACTTAGCTAATCTTTATCTAATTTCTATGATCCAGCACACAATTTTTCTCCGAATCGTGGTTTTTCACGAACTAAATCCATAGAGAAGACCTTCTCCTTCATGTAGATACAATAAGAAGAGGCTGAGACAAAACATGTGCATGCTTTACTAATCTCATCTTCATCGATCTATCCGTGTGATATAGGCATATTGATACCCTGAACCTAGTTTGTGTCGCCACCTACTAAGTGTAACTGTTAGTGTGAATTTAGCGAAATGTTATAATGTGTAGTTACACTTGCACTTATCTAAATCTAAGTGTAACGGTTAAGTTGCGAAACCTCTCTATTTTTTTTTTTTTTTTTTTAGATGTTCAACTTTCACAAATTTGTAAAAGATTCAAATTCTCTCAAATGACGATCAGCAGCTTATAGGACGTCAGTAAAACCAGATTCTATAAATATGGCTATCACCATAGTATCAGACATGATCAGAAACAAACTGGCCCTTGAATAGAAACTAAATGGTAGTCCCTCGGACCCTTGAATAACAACTACGGTATATGGTGGTAATCCCTCGGGCCCTTGAATAGAGAGAGGAAGAAATGGGGTTTAACCAATTCAATATTCAAATTGGTTATTAAATTTATATTTGGTTGTTAATTTAATATTTAATAAAACATTATCAAGAGACTAATAAAAGTTATAAAATAAATAATTTTGCTACAATAAACCATGACCACAAGGAGACGGGGAAAGGAAATTTATTTGTGTTACATGCTTGATAACGATTTATGAAATCGTGTTGAAACGTTGTGGTGAAATAAACCATAGTAATTGTTATTCATAAATAGAGTATTATTTGACTATGTTCCAATTACAAACAATCTGATTAAAACACAGATCCTATTTCGTTTCGTTTTTTTACTTAGTTTAAAATTTTGTTTTACTTGTCTTCACTACACTGGGATCTGGAAGAGTTGTTATCATTGACGTGTTCTGGATGGTGTTAGGGATTAGCCAATGAAACGGTCTGTTACGGCAAGCTTTAGACGTGTTTTGCACGGAACTGTGGGTAATCCATTAGGAACATCAATGCTGATTGGTTAATCAAATGTCTGACATCATAGGGTACAAAGCTGCTCATATGACCACTGGCGCGACCTATCGCAACACCCAGTCAGATCTTCATGTAGTAGAGGCAATTGAAAGTATAAAAAACGGAACGATATATAGATCTGTATTGTAATCAGATTGAATTACTGAATTCATTTATAGAATATAGAAAGAAAAGCTTTAGGTAAATGGGAAGTGACAGGGTTCCCGCGGCTTCGTCAAACATTTTTTCAAAGATATTCAAGGATAGATATACGTCAAATTCAAGGATTTTCAAGGATATTTTTTAGCCTGAAGTTACAATTTTTCATCTTAAAAATAACCAAAACATTACCAACTATCGTTATAATCTCATATTTAAAAGGAATTGAAGACATCTGAAACAAAATTAAGGATCTCAACTGAAATTCAAGGATATTTTCCTATTTCCGCGAAATTCAAGGATATTCAAGACCTTGAAAATGAAATTTTAAATTTAAGGATATTCAAGGATTTTCAAGGACCGCGGGAACCCTGAGTGAGTATCGATACTTTAAAACTATATGTGAACTTCTGATCAATGGGAAATGGTATAATGGGTCGTAAAAAAAACAAAAAACAAGGATACCCTGATCTAAGTTTAGAGGATTTTGCGTGAAAGAAACAGTTGACTTTTCACACGTGTTGGAGGAAACTGGTTTAGAACCTGGAGAAAACCCTGAAGATAAAACAAGCAATCCCTACTCCTTGATTGATACGTACAAGCCTGGGATCGAAACCACACCACTTGACTCAATGACAGACCCTATAATCTAAAGCGCACACGTTTGACCCCATTCGCCCACCCCGCACCCTTGATATTTAACGTCTTACTGTTCTGCACCGACTGGGATAATGATGACAGTTGATGCCATACAGTATGTATGAGGGAAATTTTGACCGAACAACTACACTACTATTATTTCAAATGTCAAGGGTTCTTTGGACAACTGCACTACTCTTGTTCCAACTGTCAAGGGTTCTTTGGACAACTGCACTACTCTTATTTCAACTGTCAAGGGTTCTTTGGACAACTGCACTACTCTTGTTTCAACTGTCAAGGGTTCTTTAACATGCTTGACAATATGTACACAGGACCCTATATTTCATCCCATCCGAATGTCTATACATTCTTGTTAGGACCTCATCCTGCACCACTGACAAGGGGGAGGGGGGATGATTTAGGAAAGAGGGTACAGTTCGTTTCATCAACAAAAATCTGGTTTTACTGAACAAATAAAATAAAAAGTGAATAAAAAGAAAGAAAGGTTGTTTTAAACTTAGCTGTGATAAACCATGGTAACTATAGGTAACTAGAAGGCAGCAAAAAGAACAGGTGACTATGGTTGGCATGGCAACAAAACGTAACCATAGTAACAACAAATTACAACTGAGGCATACCTCCATGATAGGCTATATTATGCAAGACTTGCGTACCCTTCATTGTCCTCATTTTTAACCTGGCTAACTCCTGTAATCGTTCGACTTCTCTTCGCTTGATTTCATCTAACTTGGTTCTGATGTGATTTCCTACAAATTCTAAATTTCTAGCTATACTGCCATCCTGAAAAATACATAAATCAATCAAATCTTTTAAAAAAAATTAGTCACATCTATAACTGGGTAAGGTATATTATGGAACAATTTTATTTCAATAATTCGCTTGCACATACGTAGCAGTGGCAGGAAATGGGATGTAACGGTGAAAACCCATGAGATTGGGCAGGCAACCCTTCTCCCTGTGACGCACACAAGCATGGAATCAAAGTCACACCACTCGACACCATTACAGGCATTATGATCTAAACCATACAAATGAAATGAAATGAGATGAAATGGGGTTTAACGTCCTACTGTTTTGCTCCGAACTGGGCTAATGAAGACGGGCATACGGCATACAGTGTGCTGTGAGGGAAAATTTTGCCCGGGCAACGGCACTATCGCCTACTCTTATATCGAATTCCAACTGCAGGGGGATCTTTTACGTGCATTCCAATATATACACGGGACCTCAGTTTTTCGTATCATCCAAAGGACTAGACCGCTGTCCTTGTCAGGCCCTCCGTCCTGCATCACTGACAAGGGCAAACCACGCCGGAAAATCTGGATGAACTTTCTCGGCCAATGCAGGGATCAAACACCAGACCTCCAGGCTAGCGAGCCAGCGTCTTACCCACTTATCCACGTGATCCACCTAAAGCATACATGTTAGACCCCTGCTAGTAAAACAAATTCTTGCATTATTAAGGCTAGAATTGTCTCATTCTGAACGCATTTACTTGTTTAGCGAATTCTGGGCCCTGTTTCTCGAAATCTTAACTAAAGATGAAAATCCAAATTTTAGTAGACACTTCAATTTTGATTGGCTAAGCACTAAAATCAATTTAATATTATCCAATCAAATTACCAAAATTTGAATTTTATCTTAGGTAAAATTTTGTGAAACAGGCCCCTGTACAGTTATCTTTAGTAGTGGGAGGAAATCGAAGGACCACTCAATCCCCTAAACAAGCTTTGTGCAGTAGCATGAGAATAGTTGACCTAAACATATCTGACTACAAAGTCCAGTAACCTGTGTGACAACGCTTTTATTTATCATTATTATTATGTTATTACCAGGATGAGGTTGGACAGGCGACCCTACTCCTTGTCACGTACAACCAGGGAATTGAAACCACGCAAGTTGACTCAATGACAGACCTTATGATAATACATGCACACGCTAACCAATCAGGAATCCAACCCACCTTTGAGTGGTGAGAAAAAAAACATTCAGAATCTTTGTAAGTACCTTAATTTCCGACACATTGGCTGCTTCTAATTTTTTCCTGAAATCATCATCTTCTTCTAATACGGACACAACTTCTCGTAAATATCTGTCGTACTCTAAACCAGTATTCTGTTTATAAAATAAAATCAACACCATATACATATAATTTATAATAAACTATTAGTATTAAGAGAAAAACACGGGAAAATAACAACACTAACTGATCAAGCAATTTTAGACACTGTTTGACGTTGGTCATAAAAAAGAAAGGCAGACATCTAGAACATATAGTGTAAATGAAATTGAAATAAACGTTTGCATATTATATATGCAAGAGAAAAACACGGGAAAATAACAACACTAAATGATCAAGACTCCATTAGCAATTTTAGACATCGTATGACATTGGTCATAAAACAGAAAGGCAGACATCTTGAACATATAGTGTAAATGAAATTGAAATAAACGTTTGCATATTATATACCGTTGTATTAAAAGTATGCGATTTGTTCTATCCAGTAATATTAATATCATTGCTATAAATATATTATATAATGATTAATAGTATGTAAAGTATTTTAAAATATTATTGTATTAAAAGTATGTGAAGTATTTTAAAATATTATTGCTATAATTATATTGTTTAAAGATGGAGCAGGTTTTTTGGGACACCCTTTAAATGGTAGAGTAATGGAGTTATTTTAATAAACAGTTAAAAACTATTGAGTGCATCCCAATTATTCTAACAAATACAGAAATAGAAAATAAATTTAAATCATTTCCATCACCTTTTATAAACTAAAAAAGTCTTAATTTCTTAAGTCTTGTTTGAAAGGAATTAAAATAAAAAGTATTTAAATTTAAAAAAGAACAGAATGACACCTTGTGACCATCACCATACATAGGCCGTTATTTATAAATTGCTGAATACGGCTGTACACCATACAGTTTGCTATAATAAGGGAAATGAAATGAAATGGGGTTTAACGTCCTACTGTTCAGCTCCGACTGGACTAATGAATACGAATATACGCCATACAGTGTGCTATGCAGGACATTTTTCCGGACAGTGGCGCTACAGCCTTCTCTTACATCCAATTCAAACCGACCAAGGGATCTTTTACGTGCACACCAATGTGTACACAGAGAAAAAGAGTTTAATTTCCAATCAACAATGACTAGCGGTCTTTGCAGGACTAACATACAGTATATTTTTATATCAATAACTCCTGTCTTTAGAATTGGGACTGGGGGGGAAAACCCGAGTACCCAATGAAAACCCACGGGGTTAGGCAGGCGACCCTACTCATTGTCACGTACATGTCTGGGATATCAGAAATACAACACTTGACTCAATGACAGATCTTATGATCTATGGCCATACAAAACAAATATTTTGGTTCTCAGTCCTCAGAGAGAGAGAGAGAGAAAGAGAGAGAGAGAAATGGGGTTTAACCTCCACTCGACACAAACTAGGTCATTTTGGGACTAACATATGGTTTAATTTTATTTCAATAATTCGCTTGCACGTAGGGGTCTTTAGCAGTGGGAGGAAACAGAAGGACCCGGAGAAAACCCACGAGGTTGGACAGGTGATCCTACTCCTTGCCACGTACAACCGGGGATTCGAAACCACGCCAGTCGACTCAATGACAGACTTTATGATACAGCGCGCGCACACTAACCATTCAGCCATCCAACCCCCTAAGAGAGAGAAAGAGAGAGAGAGATGGGGTTTAACCTCCACTCGACACAAACTAGGTCATTTCGGGACTAACACATGGTTTAATTTTATTTCAATAATTTGCTTGCCTGTAGGGGTCTTTAGCAGTGGGAGGAAACTGGAGGACCCGGAAAAAAACCACGAGGTTGGACAGGTGACCCTACTCCTTGTCACGTACAACCGGGGATTCGAAACCACACTAGTTGACTCAATGACAGGCCTTATGATACATCCAACCTCCCCTCAGTCCTCAGACAATCCTTACTAAAAAAAAATATGATGTGTCTGTGTCTTGGGGGGGGGGGGGGATGTTTGTGTTATTATTTTGTCAAAAGAAACACTAATGGGCTGAATGACTTTTCACAAACATCACATTTCAAGACACTGTATTTATGTCATCATGTTTTTTTTATAGGAAAGTGTTTTTATCCAGTATAATTTATCAGGGTTGTGTACTTGTCTACTTGATAAATGAGCCTATGCCACATTTCAGGTTTCATTATACTTTTTTTAGAGCTACTTCCTGTAACAGGATAAAACATGCAGTGATTAATGAGATTATTTTTATTTTCTAAAATAAAAACAGTCATGCAGCCCTTTTTCAGTGACCAGAGATTATCTGAGAATCAGAATTTTTGTTTTCTATATGGCCTGGTTGCATGCTGATAACCCAAATCCTTGTTCCACTCAGGAAATTCCAATCTCAAGCCTAGTGCACTAACAGTATCCACATGATTAAACCTGCTCACTATGAGCAACAAATAAAAAATATCTACATTACTGAATTATAAAGAGTACCTGAAAACCAATTGTGTTTAGCTTACAGATTAATTAAACATACATTATGCAAGAGCTAAATCTGCCTATTGCAGGTCTTTCTTTAGGCCTGAAATGTTTTCTAAATTATTATACATTAATTAACTGATCCAGGCCATAATCAACTCTTGATGGCATCGGATTTCTCTGATATTAAATAGATTAGAACGGTTCAGCCATATTTTGATTTATTCTAAAAATGGAGGAGTGAGACTTAGCTTCAAACAACCAGTACGGTGGTTGAAATTATTGCACCCGTCTTGTCAAACCTTCAAAGGTTAATATCTTCGCTCGCAATAGAGTAATTTGAATGAAATTTTCAAATTACTCATTTTACATTATCTATTTTCGAACTATTATAGCAAAAATGGCTAGTTCTTTATCTAAATCTTACATAATGTATCTTTAACTAAAACTACAGACAAAAAATAGTAAATCCATAGAAACAATCAGCTTAATCAAAAAATAAATTTTCTTTTACAAAGAGAGAGAAAGAAATGGGGTTTAACGTCCACTTAACACAAATTAGGTCATTTCAGGACTAACATATGGTTCAATTTTATTTCAATAGAGCACCCGGACAAAACTCATGAGGTTGGACAGGCGACCCTACTCCTTGTCACATACAACCGGGGATTCGAAAACCACGACAGTTGACTCAATGACAGGCCTTATGATACAGCACGCACGTGCTAACCATTCGGCCATCCACAACCCCTTTCTTTTACAGGAGAATTCGTTAGCGATAATAATCATCGCTTTGCGGGTTTCACATATTAAAGGCTTGACGATGTGTCATCATTTAGCGCTATTGGAGAGAGAGAGAGAAATGGAGTTTAACGTCCACTTAACACAGACTAGGTCATTTCGGGACTAACATATGGTTATAATTTTATTTCAATAATTCGCTTGCGCGTAGGGATCTTTAGAAGTGGGAGAAAACCCACAAGGTTGGACAGGCAACCCTACTCCTTGTCACGTACAACCGGGGATTCGAAACCACGCCAGTTGACTCAATAACAGGCCTTATGATACAGCGTGTGCATGCTAACCATTCGGCCATCCAACCCCCCCCAGCGCTATTGGAATTGCTTTCAACCTACAATATTGTGAAAGTTTCATCTCTCTTACCAATATCGGTTTAAAAATGGTTCAATTGAGTATTGACAAAGTTATGATAAATTGAAATTTAGGCTCAAATTTACTAAAATAGATTATAACACACCTTAAGAAAATATAAATAATAACTCTATTCTTTTTATTGATAAAACTTTCCCAATATTGTAGTTTTCAATGTATTCAAAATCCCTCAAATGACAATAAAGCAGCATTAAAATAAAATATTTTCAGTGTTTGGGGCGGAGATAAAATTGATGAAGCTGCTTGTTTCTTAAATAAAAATAAAAGAATAGAAAAATGAGAAATCTATTTTTGGGGTATAAATTTGAATAGTTTTCTCATTACATTTACCACTTCTTCATCTTTCGAGTTGGCTTCGACCGGTTTCGATGGTGCCACAGGTTTACCAGAAATGTTTAATACATATAATAAAACAATGCTAGCTACAGCCGTTGTTATTAACTTTGGAATCATGGCTGAAAAATAAAAAAACACAAGAATAAGTTTTATAAGAGAGAGAGGGAGACTAACATATGGTTCAATTTTATTCTTTATAATTTGAGTGCATATAGAGGTTTTAGCAGTGGGAGGAAACCATAGCACCCAGAGAAAACCAACAAGGTTGTACAAGTGAGCCCGCTCCTTGTCACGTACAAGCGGGGAAAAGAAATCACACCACTTGACTCAATGACAGACCTTCTGGTCCCAAACATGTGCGTTAATTATTCGGTCATGTCCTCAACACAAACTAGGGTGTTTCAGGACTAATATATGGTATAATAAATAGTTTGCACGTAGGGGGTCTTTAGCTGTGACCCATCCTCACTTTGTTAAATCTACCGCAACACATGAAATATTTATTTATAATACCTGTATGAATATTTTTGTACAACTAATTGGGGGGGGGGGGTAATATTCCCATTCCAACCCACTGCATAACTAAATGTCATTTCGTCATATATGGCCGAATTACATAAATTTGTGTGTTACCCTACATTAATGTACTGACTCTTGCAAGGTAAGAAAGGTCTTATTTTCTCCCTAAATAAATGTTCCTTTACTCAGAGACTGACAAGCGACCGTTTAGCAGTAAAAGGTTGCCCAGTAAAATTGACTGGGGGGGCGAAACTTTTTCCACAAGGATTCAATAGGGCGGTTCATGAACGTACAGGGCGAGTGTAAAGAGTCCTACATTCAGATCTAAACTAAGTCAGCACCGCCCCTCATCCGCTTAATTCGACCCTGCCAAGAACTTAGTAATTGCTGTCTCCACCATTTATGTAGTTTTGATCTGTTTCTGATATCATATCATAATTATGTATGCTGACCCATGGACCAAAAAGGGTGTTTAATACAATAAATATCTTATTCCTCTAATGTAATAAATATTCATCAATTCACATTGATAATTCAAAATTAATTGATCTATCTAAAAACATTTTAAAACAAATCATAAATTCATTCTTCTGTATTTTGAAATAATACGCTGATTAGCACATTAGGGGCAAAACAGATCGTCATTAAATCCAATTTCATTTCGACTATGACTTTTATAAATAACAAAAGAATTAAAAAAAAAATTGTATGCCATACATACATGATAATTAGAAGAGTAACACTTATCATAGAAAAAATAAAGCCGAAAAGGGGTGTCTTAAGTTTATAAGTCTATTAAATAAATCACGCTTCTTCATTATTAAAGCTTTTCTTTGACCAAATTATACAAATCCATATCGAAAGCTACTTACCAGTTATTTTAAAACAATATAAAGCTAATAATTTTGTCTTTTACAGGCAAACAGATGTTTTTCACTCACGAACACAAAAATTAATAATATCAACCGGATATAGTACGTGGTTTCAGAACAAGATCCGCATCAGACATCAATGCTTAAAGGTGATTGGTTGAAAATAGTTTATACCACGTAATCATTCACGGGGTCATGCTAATTTATTTATTTTGTGACATGACTGGGTCAGTCTTTTGTGTCGAGAACATTAAGACTTTTAATGGCGTTGCCTCCTGCTATTTTTATGTAAATATTCAAATGAAATAAACAACCGAGTCTATTTGAAGTTTTCCGTAAATAAACCTGATAATTATGTATGTACCTTGCACGCGGAACACAGTGTTGTGTATGGAAAATAGAGCAGAGGCGCTGAATAACAAGCGCGCAAATAACTGCACTGTATTTAGTTGACTATGAAATATAAGCCTGTATTAAAGTTGTTGTAATTGCCTAATTTATTAATTAAACCCTATACATCACGTCAGTGCCATAACCATATACATCAATTTATTTAGTAAAATGTTGGAAATGTCTCACTGAAATAAAAAGGAATTTATGAAATAGCGTTCAACGTCCTACTTTTCTGCACCAACATGGCTAATGAAGACACATTACGTTGTGACCATAGGAGAAAAATATGCCCGTTCGACAGCGTTTCTTGCCTATTCTTCGTTGAATTCCTACCCGAGGATTTATATTTGTAAATGTTCAACGCGTACTGGTAGACCTACATCGTTTTTTCGTGCCATATCCCAACGAAATCCCCGTCCCTCACCGCTGACAAGGGGGAAACCACACCCAAAAAATCCAGAAGAGATTTCTCAGCCATCACCCGGATATCCCGGTTAGTGAGTCCTCGCTCTTCTCAGTAAGAAACCTTGAGCAAATTTGCTGAAAGCCAATGGATCGAATCATGACCTAGGCTACAATATAAGAAAAGTGATATATTTTTAGATATCAAACTGTTCACTTGAATTGATAGTTATTTACATGGCTTGCGATTTCCTCGTGTGTTTGTCTTATCAATTTCTAGGTAAAATTTGTTGAGAGTCATGGTGACTTACGTAACCAGGAGCTCCAGTTTTTTGTTGGCCCAGAAAGTTCCTGAGGGAGTCATGAGCTTCATCGCCACTGTCCGATAAAATCCCTTTAGAGCGCACGTCATAACCCCGCGGTAAACCCAAGTTAATTGTTAAAGATGAATTCCGCATTATGTAAGATTTAGATAGAGAGCTGACCGTTCTCGCTATACAATTTCAATAATTGATAATGCAAAATGAATATATTGAAAATTTCATTGAAATTATTTTATTTTGGGCGAAGTTATCAATAGTTGTAAGGGGGGGGGGATAATTTTCCTTACTGCCCGTTTTTATAATTTGGGCACGCGAGTCCCAGATCCCAACAATATAAAACATCAGCCGAATTTCTAAATCAGTGCCGTTATGAAATCATTATTGTGTTTTAGAACTGAAATGGGGTTTAACGTCCCACTTTTCTGCACCGACTTGGCAAATTATGTAAATTATGTAAATAAAATTAAACCATATGTTAGTCCCGAAATGACCTAGTTTGTGTCGAGTGAACGTTAAACCCCATTTCTCTCTCTCTCTCTCCAATCGTCAAAGGTTCCTTTAAGTGTACGCCAATCACGGGTCCTCGGTTTCTCGTCCCATCCGATGGACTAGACATTGTCCTGGTCAGGCATTCCGTCCTGCACCACTGACAAGGGGAAACCACGTCGGAAATGTCTGAGGAACCTTCTTAGCAGTCAACACCGCGAGCGAAACCGAGCCACTTGTATTTTTAACTTACTTATAATTTATACATGAACAAATTCGTGAAATAAATAAAACGTTCTTTAACGCCCCCACCCCCACTTCTCAGCCCCAACAAAAGTATGAATTTTGGAAATGTAAGGGTTCTACAAATGAATATAATATATTATAGACCCGTGTGCATTGCATCCTCATTAAATACAGCTATACTGCAATAAGCTAACAGTTCTGTGATCGTGCTGTCTCTATTATTACACAAAATGATGATTATTTGTGTGATCGACACGTGGCCACCTTACATCATACGTGTGCAATTTATTATAACCAACAAACTTAAACAATATACACCAAACAACAACGTCAAATTATCATTGATCATGGTGTAACAACGCTTGGCGAGTATTGATTTTCTTAGGTTGGAATCGTAACCACTAACGATATCGATTATCCCGCGCTGCTAAAACTCGCAGACGTCATCTTTGATATTTATGTGCTTTCTTCAATAACAGCCCGATATACAGTGTCAAACATATTAAATCTATCAAATATGGATTTAGAGACACCTTGGTGTCGTATCCAAGAACGAAATATTTTGAATCCACGGTCATAATTCTATCAGATAGCCGACCGTGATCCCGTCTTCCCGTCTTTTTATAAAGAGCCCTAAATCCTGTATTTTTTGTGACCTAACTGACTCAAATACAAGCTATAATAGAATGTCAATGCTTCCATTAGTTGCACAATAATCGTAGGTGAGATTGATCGCGCTAATCTTAATTATTAATCAGTTTATTATATGAGCCATATATTAATCACGAAAAACGCTAGGGGTTTAACTCGGAAGTTAAATGAAATGAAATGAAATGAGCTTATTATCCTACTGTTTTTCACCGAATATGCGATAATGAAAACGGGTAAACACCATGCAGTGTGCTATGAGGGATATTTGGCCCGGGCTGCTGCTGTTTCGACTACCTTTTGTCGAAAGTCAACGGTTATTTCACGTATACAATACCTCGGTATTAACTGAATGCATTGCTTAACCTCGCATTTGCCCTTGAAATAACCCTTCGAACGTTTGACCGTCTGGGATTTGTTTTTTTTTCGCTATAGTTTCGTTAGCGATATTATTCTGTATATCCTCGAGCTTTTAGATTTCCCGCTTTATATACGCAGTTTAACCGAATCTCACCCAAAACCGTAATATTATTAAGACAAATATTTCTCTTTTTTTCTTATACGAAAGTAATTTATGCCACACAGGAAATGTGACGTATGATATAAACTGTGAACTCATGTTATAAATGTCACCGTTTCTCCAGGATTAAAGCAAAATCTTTTATATACACATATGAAATGAAATTTAATGGGGTTTAACGCCCTACCAGGCCCGTAGCCAGCTGCGGGGGGGGGGGGGGCAGTGAAGGTTTTATTTTACGGGGTGAGGGCGCACCCGGCACAGTCTATACAGTAAATATTTTAGAGCTATGGTCGGCAAATTTGCTTTCGGGTGGGGGGAGGCAAAACTGCGCCCTACTATTCTGCTCCTACTGGGCTGATGAAGACGGGCATACACTACGGCCTACTTTTATTTATTTCGAATTCCAGACCTCAAGCTTTCTTTTCCGTGCACGCCAATGTGCAAATGCGCGCTGTCTCATAAGGTCTGTTATTGAGTCAAGTGGCGTGGTTTCGATTCCCCGTTTGTACGTGACAAAGAGCGGGTCGCCTGTCCAAACCCGTGGTTTTCTATACAAACGTTTTGACTATGGATTGGTGGAGATAGTTTCAATTAGATTTCGTATCCTAAATTCCCCCGTTTATATCTGATTCGTGTTCTAGCGAAACAAACAAAAATTAGTAGCGTATAATATTACTGTAGTATCTCAATGGTTCCTTTTTTATTGTGAGGTGAAAAGTTGACAAGCGAAGACAAAAGTGTGGCTCTGAATATGGACTGGCGCACCTGTCGTTCGTAACAGTTAATTAACCTATACGCGGGAAAAACACCTGCACTAGTTTTCTGGTGTGATACTAATTGCACATGGTCGACTCCTTACGCATCCGTGTCAGTGGTGGTGTTGGGCTATGGTCTATAGTGTCGGACGTGATCCGAGGGATCAGGGGTCCATTGGGGAAAAAAGATTGACATATATTTTTCAAATAAATAAAAATTGAGAGAGAGAGAGAGAGAGAGATGGGTTTTAACGTCGACTCGACACAAACTAGGTCATTTGGGGACTAACACATGGTTCAATTTTATTTCAATAATTCGGTTACGCGTAGAGATCTTTAGCAGAGGGAGGAAACTGGAGGACCTAGAGAAAACCGACGAGGTTGGACAGGCGACCCTACTCCTTGTCACGTGCAATCGAGGAATCGAAACCACACCAGTTGACTCAATGACAGACCATATGATACAACGCGCACGCGCTAACCATTCGGCCATCCAATCCCCGTAAATAAAAATCATATTCGCATCTAATATAATCGCCTAAATCCGAAGAGAAAAGTGACCCATGCGTGTCGTGTGGGAAAAGTGAATAGTTTGGTTTTCTAGTCGGGTCAGGTATTCTTCTCCATAATGAAACCAGTTTGTCCGAGGGTGCAGAGATAACCACCCGTCTCGTGGGTTTACTCCTATTTCCATATATGGGTCGAATAAAATTTACCAAATTAAATGTTCTTGAAATGAAATGAAATGAAATGGGGGTTTAACGTCCTCCTGTCCTGCAGGAAGACGGGCATACGCCATGCAGTGTGCTACGAGGGAAATTTTGCCTGGGCAGCGGCGCTACGGCCTCCTCTTATATCGAATTCCAACTGACAAGGGATCTTTTACGTGCACGCCAATTTGTACACGGGACCTTGGTTTTTCGTCCCATCCGAACGACTAGACAGCTGTCCTTGTCAGGCCCTCCATCCTGCATCACTGACAATGGGAAACCACACCGGAAAATCTGAATGAACTTTCTCGGCCAAAGCAGGGATCGAACACCCGACCGCCAGGTTAGCGAGCCAGCGTCTAACCCACTTAGCCACGTGATCCCCTTTAAATGTTCTTCTACGATCAGTTTATCACTCAGAGGCGAGTGTTAAATTACCAATTCTAAGAAGGACCCGTGTTCACTTTAAAAGTCAAACTTTTTCAGCATAATCAGGACAACCATAGCAACATATTAACTATGTTAATTCTAAATTTCACATTACTTTATGTAACTTATCAAGTTGACGAATGAAGATAATCCATTCTGTTTCGTCAACATCGAAGCCATGCAGGTATCTAGCCCACTTGCCTCATACATTCTGGCACTCATTGGCAATATAAATATGATGGGTATGTTCATGCTAAAAGTTCTCGGTTGGATGATGTTCAATCTGACGGAATTATTGTTATTACAGCCAAACTTCGTAGACTTTCGGAAAAATCACACATTTTTCACAAGAAAGGGCATGGGAGATAACCCCAAATATCTTTGACCTTTCACTATAGAACACACAGATAGGGATGTCATGTATTTTATCGTATAGATATACAGTGGCGGATTAAGCTCAACCAAGGCCTGAGGCGGCAGTTGCTGGAGGGCCTATTTAGTTTTTAAATAGGGCCTATTTAAAATGGCGTGGGCCTAATTAATTTCGGGTCAGGGCCTATGTTGATTCCCGTTGGGCCTAAACCCCCCACCCTAACATTCATTGTCTATGCGTTTTTAATCGTATCAGACAAGTCTAAAAAATTTTTTTATAAAATCTTTGGGCCTGAGGCTGCAGCCTCATCAGCCTCACTGATAATCCGCTACTGTAGATATAGTGTCAACACAATACTTTTAGAAATGAAATGAGATTTCACGTCCTACTTTTCTGCACCGACTGGTCTAATGAAAACGGCAATTCTTTGAGACTAATGTTCTGTTACCATGGTTTTATTTTGCCCAGGCACCATCTCAGTATTTTACTGCCAAGGATTGTTTTACGTACATGCCCGTAAGCGAGTGGACCTCGATTTCCCGTCCCATCCAAACGACTAGGAGACATCTACAGGGGTGGACTCGGTTTCCGACCGTTGGAAATTTAGGTGTTTTTTCTAATAGATAGGCATATCTGTTTCTAGGATAGGTTTCGTCCTCTCACAACAAAAACAAACCCGTTAAAAACTTTGAACTCTATCGCTAGGGGATACAAGACAGCCGTAACTCTGAAATCGATAGGGTTAATTTGTACGGCTAGGTTTTCGGAAAGGGTGTGGTACCTCCGGAACGAAAGTGGGTACTGATTCAACGTCATCTTCATGACTCTTATACTTTGAAAACACGATATAGCAACACAAATACGCTCACACCAAGAAGCTTGTTGGTCCACCCACACAAGAGCTATTTTTCGAAAAAAACGATAACTATAGATAGCAGTTTACCTTAACGGGAAACTTGGTGTTGACCAAATTTGATAAGGATCAAGGATCCTTCAAGAAATCCGAAAGCTTCACGGTGAACGGAAAGCTGAATATTAATAGTGTTCGTCCTCTCACAAACCCAATGCTTCACAGCAAATTTTATATTACTATATAAAAACTAAAGCCTCTACAGGGTGGTCGGATGAAATGGGTACTAGATGGGCTCCCAGTATTAAAGGCCCCCCCCCCCCAAAAAAAAACGTTTTGTTGCATATATATATAAATCTATTGAATTTTGGAGTGTGGCGGACAATGGCCAGAATAATGCCCTCTTTTCACTGTTGATGCAAGGGCCCCAGTAGCCTTTTCAGCCAGGGTCTCATGCAAGCTTGATCTAGTCCAGTCTATAAGGCAACCGGAAAGTGAGGGTGGAAAAGAGGTGTAGGACTAACTTTGGAAAGGAGAGTTGCGGAACGCTGGATATCAATAATAGATCATGTTACGTATACTTCGTCGCGATATTTTGTTCCATCCAAACAACTAGACAACATTTTCCTCGCCCGTATCGTTTACCCCAGCAATTGAGGAACGGGACAATCTTGTCGGCATCTTTGAACCGGTGTCACAAAGCATTCTCCGACTTTCAATCACTGTTTATGAGAAATATCTGCTCCTATACTGGGCATACGCCATACAGTGTGCTATGAGGAAAATTTTGCCCGGGCAGCGGCACTATCGCCTACTCTTATATCGAATTCCAACTGCCAGGGGATCTTTTACGTGCATTCCAATATATACACGGGACCTCGGTTTTTCGTCTCATTCGAAGGACTAGACAGCTGTCCTTGTCAGGCCCTCCGTTCTGCACCACTGACAAGGGGAAACCACGTCGTAAAATCTGGATGAACTTTCTCGGCCAATGCAGGGATCGAAAGGTAGACCGCGCTTTAACCACTTAGCCACCGTGGCTCCATCTTTGATCCAGTAACAGAAAACTTGGAACGTACTGTAGTTTTTTATTGGTGTATTTTATACGTGATAAAAGTTTTTTAGGTGGTTATATTTTAGTTATTAAAGTAAATCAAACAATTTTGAGTAAATTCTTAACTCAAGTCTGAGAATATTTTGTGAAACCGGGGCCTTATATCTTTACGATAATCAGTGCTGAAAAATGGACGTCTACGTTAAGTACAAATACATTTTTCAAGTGAAAATATCCAACAGCCAATGTTTTGAATACTATTCAGTGTTTATTTCAATTTGATTAGACCACTTATTCTCAACCAGTGTGCCGCGAAATTTTAAACGGCACACTAAAAAAATGGATAAAACTTCATGATCTCAATTGAGTATCTTCACTGGTGTCTACTGCTTTATTTGTTGTATTAATGTCATTTTTGTAATTGTATGCTGTTCCTCGTGGGCGTTTTTATGCAATAAATTTACTTACTGGTATAAAAGTTTATAGCTGTGTTTTTTCTTTATTTAGTTTGAATCACTTTATGTGCCTATGACTAGTTTTTATCTACGGTTGTATGCCGTCTATGACTTGCGTGTTTTTATTTTGTAAAATTCAAATATTTTTCATATGTATTTAGCCAGGTGTGTCGCTATGTTTTCATGTGTTCCAAGGTGTGCCGTCGGCAAGAGGTTGGGAACCACTATACTAAAACGATACTTTTAGGTATATGGCGGATGATTGTGTATTCAATTGCTCAACGTGTAAGGTCTGTCATTGAGTCAAATGGCATGGTTTCGATTTCACGGTTATACGTGACAAGGAATAGGGTCGTCTGTCCCACCTCGTGGGTTTTCCCCGGTTTCCTCCCACTGCTAAAGACCCCCTACGCGCAAACAAATTAAGAAAATAAAATTGAACCATGTTCCAGTTAGTTACACGAAATGACCTAGTTTGTGTCGAGTGGACGTTAAACTCAATTTCTCTTTTAATTTCACCACGGGACAATGGAGGTTGTTGGCCTACCATCGTTTCAACATTCGATTTTGAAATTATCCCAATAATTTTGGGTAAATTGGACATTTAAATAAAGCGGAAGCAGGTGCCGCCTGTCCGAATATTACGTTACGGGTAACGCAATGTGCCCTCTGGATAACTCTATTCCCGAAACGACAATTTCAAGAAAACGAAATGGGGTTTTAATGCACTATTCTATTCTGCATCGACTGGGATAAGAAAGACGGGCGTACGGCATACACTGTGCTACAAGGGAAATACCATATGGAATTTAAACTGTCAAGGTTTCTTTCACCTGTATGCGAATGTGTACATGAGAAGGGGTTTTTTCGCTTCGTCCGATGACTGCACTGTATCTTACAAGAATGTCCTGCATCACTGATAAGTGGGAAGCACGGCGTTAAATTCCGATGGCGTTCCTCAGTCAACACCTGGTTGAACATGGGGTACTACAGATTAGCGACCCAACGTTTTAAAGGGCCACTCGAACACCTTTTAAAAAGGTTTCGAAAGGATGAATTTGAACTAGTGCACAATCCCCTGGATTTCAGTACGCGTTCTTATGTCTTCTACAAGGCAGGGATGTAAGGTACTACTTTTTTTTTTGCAACAACTAACCCATATTCAAATGCACCCATTACCTAAATGGACCCCATTCCTACCCAACATGAATTAGAATTGTTCTCGCCCACAAGCGCTCTACGTCCGCAGGCTGGTTTAATTGCAACTCATGATTTAACGGTCGATATGACAAGTAAAAATAGATGGAATTGTAACTGCAGGATTAAATTTTCACAATGCAAGCACCAAATTTTGATTGTAGCTCCAATATTGGAAAAATAGTTAAAGAATGGAAATTTCCAAATCCAACATTTAAAGTTATAAACCGTCTTGAAACAAACGTGTGCAGCTAAATGTATTGAATCTGTTCCAATGTCCTGTTATCCAAGAAGAGAATTTCTTTTGGATCCAGACATTTCTACTTTCACTTGACAAAAATGTAACAGAACATTCACATAGCTACACATTTTTGTTGGAAGATTTTTCAAAACTTTTTAATATTTATATTCAGGACATTTGAATAGGATTCATGCGGAACCTGTCTCGCATACATAAAAAAAACCCCTCCTCTCCCCCTTTCGCAAATTCACAGAACCAGGAACACACATGTAACACAGATTTCACAACACCAAACATAACACAGCTGTAATGTCCATAATAAGATTTATTACATACAGAAAACAACTAGTAATTAATGAAACGGACGACACAAATTTTACAACTTGATTCAATATGGTATAATGAGGACCCTTGACTTTGAGGTTGTGAGTTTATAACCCTATGATATGAATTTTTAAAGTTTCTATGTATATAAAATAAATAAACTACGCATCAGCTTTCTCAGCCTCTGCAGTCGTGTCACCGTTGTTTGATTTCACTTTTTTTGTGGGACTTTCATCTTCTCCATTTGCTTCCTCGGATGATCGTTTTTCAGTTGTTGATTCTGTTGTTTCTGAAAGTAAAAAAAAGTTCATAATTTTAGTTTACAGAAAGATAAGATATAATATATTACTATTACAGAGAAATAGCTCAGAGAGCATTATCTCTGGACAGAATCTATCACAGCTACAACTCTACAACCTGGACACGACATGATGGACCCCTGTATTTAGCTGTATCGTTCAACAGATCTTGAAACCACAACTTAGTTATGCAAAAATTTAGACTATTGCATCCATCTTTTGACTGACAAAAGAATGTTCCAATATTAATGAAGATATTGCTACTCAAAGTTGTTCGTACCTGTTTTACTGTCAGCATCTTTAGATTCTGTAGCAGCATTTTGATTTGTATTTTCTGATTTTTCTGTGGCTTCTGTTTCCTCTGTGGTAGCAGATTCTGCTTTTGCCTCTGCCTCGGCTTCTGTACTTTCTGCTTCTTTAGTTTCACTTTTCTAAAAATAGAGAGAATTGAGTTATATTAATTTATCGATGTAAACTAATTTGTAAAATAAGAAAAACCAATCTTTTAAAATACTATGGACGTCAAACCATGATCAAAGTGGTTTATATCTAAATTTAATACTAGTCAGGATAATTTATTTCCTGCTTCATGAGGAAATAGATTTTAAGTTGATATCTAAATACTTTACGTTATGTACCATCTTGTTGTACATTTCAGTCAATGGGCACAAATTTATATATAGGGAACCGGGAAATTTTTTTTATTTAAAAATTTATCAGTAAAACGTCCTTACCCCTTCTTTTAATTCCTTGACATCTTCAACTGTTTTTGCCACCGTTGGGGTAGTTTCGGTGGTCTCAGTTGTTTCGGTACTTTCAACTTCAACGTCGGTCCTGAAAAAGAATCGTCATATTTATTTTTTTCAATTCAAGTGACGGAAATTCCGAATAGGATGTCCGCGTAACTCAACATCATTTCTAGCTATTAGGAAGACTGCCAAAATCCTCGACTTGCAGACGATTGTACAAATAAACTGATATATTTGTTTAGAAACAACCGTCAGCACGCTGGTCTAATGAATATCAAAATGTTTTCAAATGCGCTAGCCTACTAACTCACGGTTTATGAAATAAGAAAAATTCACAATAACTTAGCCCTAGAAATGAACTCTACCTTTTTTAACATTTGCATCACATTGTCAAGAATTTGTTAAGGAGTCTAGGTATCGTCCAACTTTGTTGAAACAATATTTGAAGAGTGACTACCGTGAACCGAGAGATTCAGCGAAGCCAGCTTCACGCTTTTCATCACACAATGGTGTGTTTGTGTTCAGAAATTCTAGTGTGGCTGACTGGGTTAATTACAGCATAAATTATTAATATGAGGTGAACAGCTAATATCATTAATTGCAAAATTTTAGCAGATCTTACTTTGTTCCAGGCATGATGATTGTTATAGTGAGATTCCTTTTCGTGACAAAATAACGAACAGTCCTTCCTCGCTGGCTTCTCTTTCCAAACAAAGGATCAGCAGACGACCTTCCGTTAAGATTCCCGCCCGGTGCGTGCAATTAATTCAACATGTGACCAAAAAAATCATTTTCATTGGCTAAATAAATATGACGTCAAATTTCAGCTTTTCATTGCGCATGTAGAAAACGCGCGCTTTTTGCTGACATTTACGGATATCTCCGGAAAGAGTACTCGACAGTTTTCGCCACAATGTAAATACGCCCATAGTAAAGTCACGTGGTGAAAAAAGGACACCGTTGTTGTTGTAATTTACTTGAAATTAAGGACAAAGTTTTCAAAATGCAGTGCGAATTTTCGGATTTAAATGTTCTGTTAAAGGTATATCGCATATTTGACTTGGTTTACATGTAATTAATGTCAAATTTCGTTCAAAAGCCACGATAATTGTACTGTTTGTTATAGACAGGATCTACCATTCATCACGAGGGGTTGCAAGGTTGTTAAATTTTGGGTGCAAGCGTCAAATATTTTCATATTTTGAACACTAAAATTTACATCTCTTTTTTAATTAATTTTCCTTAAAGAGTAAAAAGAATTTAAATGTTTCATTTCATAATCTTTAACAAAATAAGCCCAAGTTTTTTTTCTTGTGACAAACTGCTTGTCCCCTTTGTTAAAGTGGACCGCTCGATTTCCTGTAGCGAGATCAAGAAGAATCACACATGTATGTATGTATAGTGTATAGCCTACATACAAGTACATCATGGAAATAAAAATAGATGTAGTACACACACCCAGTCTCCTTAGTCATTTTTTTTATTGAGGAAAATATGTATGAAATTTATCCATGTCGTAAAATGATTAATCGTTTTATATAGTCACAAATAAATGTTATTAAAATACTTCCCTTCAAAGCTTCAAGGTTTTAACATATTTAATAATTAAAATATTATAAATGTTTTATATAGAAAATCATTTTCAGCAATTGAGAAGATCGAGGGACCCAACAACAATTTATTGATGCTAGGCAGATTCAAATTAAATTCTTTTATTATGAAATATTAAGTTTTTACATTTTATATACATATTTATACAAAAATATAAAAGTTTTTGAAAAAAGAACTACATTATTTGTTGATTACTAGCGCTTTCGCTTATTTTATTAAGCTCTTCAGGTAAACAACATAATTTAGTTAATACAACAATGACTATGACGTCATAGCGTCATAGTAACACAGTAGTACAAAAAAGGGACATTTAATAGAATATCAAATCAGATAACAATAACTAGGCCTGTATGCAATGAAACTACTATAATTTTACATTTAAAGCTGGCAGCGATTTGTCAATAAATTATGCCTCTTTGGCTTCTAACAAATCAGTATTATTGTTATTTAGCTTATTGTTGTTATCTTTAACTTTTCATATATATATATATATATATATAGGCCTACATCTAGTTCAGTGGGTAGGGGTGTCTATATATATAAATAGTAAAACTTTGATTATCATGTTCTGCGATGAGATGGTCCAGAAATTGTTTATGGTAATACTAATAGTGTAAAAGAAATTTTTTATCATGAAATATTAAGTTTTAAAAAATTTTGTAATTTGGCGGAGGGGGTGGATGGTCTTTTACTATTAGTGAAATTCCTTTTTAAAGCCGAGAAACTAGTCTTAATAAAATTGCTCTATTAAAGTTCCTTTGTTACATTAATTCATTATCTTTTGGCCCGTAGGAGTCTTTAGCAGTGGGAGGACCCGGAGAAAACCCACAAGGTTGGACAGGCAACCCTACTCCTTGTCACGTACAACTGGGGATTCGAAACCACGCCAGTCGACTCAACTCAATGACAGACTTTATGATACAGCGCGTGCATGTTAACCATTCATCCACTTACTCCCCCCACCCGCCACTTCTATGTGAGAATTAGTAGGGTCGCCTGTCCATCCTTGATGGTTTTCTCCAGGTCCTCTGGTTTCCTCCCACTGCTAAAGACCCCTACACACAAGCAGATTATTGAAATCAAATTGAACCATATGTTAGTCCCAAAATGACCTAGTTTGTGTTGAGTGGAGGTTAACCTTAAGTTAAGAATTTACTTAACTTTAATCACTGTTTAAGAAATATCTTTCGTTCAGATATACAAAATTTTGATCCAGAAACACAAAATATTGCACATGTTTTGTATTTATGTATTTGATACATTAAAATATTTGGTTAAAATAAAGTGAACAATTTTAAGTAGATTCTTATCTTAAGTCTGAGGATGCATGGTGAACTTGGGCAAGGTTGTTATAGAAAAAAGTAGGACGTTTTTATTTTAATTGTTTATTTGTTCATCCAGATAAATAGTATTTAGTATTTAAAATAAATTTTGTCTGATTTTGGACATGACTACAACTCAAAGCCAAAAAAACAAAGCAACATAATCTTTGATCAAATATGTTTAAAAATATGTTTAAAAATTTCGTTGTCTTTTTATATTAGGCCACCTGGCTTATTTAGGTTACAAAGAGAACTTTATATACAATGTAATCAAGGACCCCCCACAGACTCCACCCATCATGACTAAATAGTCAAATCCAAAAATTAGTTTTTACCGACAGCAAAAATCTAAACAGAACTATAGTCTCTTTAAAGCTACAGTAAGAAGAGTTTTTCTTGTTACCTTACAGTAAAGCATCAGTTCATTAATTTTAAAACCTTTCTTAGGCAACTGAATAGTCTACATCGTTATAGTATAGAAATTTTTTCTCACTTTTTTGGTCAAATTAAATAACAGAATTTTTTACAACATTCTTTTGTGTACCCGGTAGTGTAAAAATATAATGAAAATGAAATTTGAAATAGAGTGTGTTAAGACTAATTTATTTTTAAACCTATTTCATTGATTATTGAAGTGTGAAATCAAAACAAAAAACTATTTTAAATACTATTTCTTTTAAGCTTACATTATCTTAACTGAAATCGAATCAAAATTTATTTTTAAATACCATTTATTAGATTAAAGCTAATATTGGCTCAACCTAGTCTTATTGAATTCAGGAGGGTGGGGGGGGGGGTGAATAGTTAGCGTGTGCGCGTTCAATCACAAGGTCACTGAGTCAACTGGCATGGTTTTGATTTCCCAGTTCTATGTGGCAAGGAGTAGGGTCAACCTTTCCAACTTTGTTGTTTTTTCCGGGTCTTCCAGTTTCCTGCCACTGCTAAAGAACCCTACATGCAAGCGAATTATTGAAATAAAATAGAACCATATTATGTTAGTCCCGAAATGTCCTAGTTTGTGTCAAGTGTATGTTAAACCCCCTCTCTCTCTCTCTCTCTCTCTCTCTCTCTCTCTTATTGAAGTTTGAAATCAAGCAAAATTTATTTGAAATACTATTTATATTATCTTAACTTAGTGAAATCTGAAATCAACAATATTTATTTTAAATTCTATTTCTTTGATTAAATTATTGGCTCAACTTAGTCTTACTGAAGTCTGAAATGAAACAAAATTTATTTTAAATACTCTCTATATATTGTCTTAACTTAGTGAAATCTGAAATCAAAAAATTTATTTTAAATACTATTTCTTTGATTAAAACTTATATTGTGACAACTTAGTCTTACTAAAGTCTGAAATCAAACAAAGTGAGTAAGACAGATAATACTCCATTCCTTTGTCCAGTTCAAACCATGGCAAGTGTTTTGTGAAGAAGAAAAAAGAGGGGAGTTATAAAGGTGATGGTTTGTGATTGGCCATTGTCTGTGTGTAGTTCACTGGAAGTGTCATCTCTTTGGCCCTCGGAAAAAAGGGATCTTGTTTAAGGCGCAATCTACTAATGAATACCATACTTAGCTTAGATGATAAAAGGGGGGCTGAGGGGATTTTTAATGAAATATCCTGTTTGACATCTTGAACAACTTCTGTAATATTATGTAATGTGGGAATTTATAGTGTTTCTAGGACAAAGAAAGTCAAACAAAACCCCTCTTTTCATTTCTCCCCTACTGACCCTCCTTGTCTCCGCTGGGCACTAATCATTTTCACACTTTAGACAATAAACATCTCCAGATTTTTTCCCCCCAATTCCATTTAAATTTAGAAGATTCAAAATGGTTCAGACTTCGGGAAAGATAAAAACTTGTTTGAAATCTACCAAATATTGACATTGATTTTCGATCAAAAAACTTCAATCATGAAAACCAGACTCTATAAATGGTGTAACCAATCCAATAAAAAAATGTTAGTAAACCGATATTTTTATATGAAATTATTTTTCCTCTAAGATATTGGGGGATAAAGATCGAGCGAGCCTCTGTGAGCCATATTTGCATTTTTGAAAATATCAAATTTTCCTTCTTCAATCAACATTAAAAATCAGGGTTTTTAATCCATTTTGAACAAACTGGCCAGAATTGGATCAAATGAGGTCCCAGTAGGAAATAGGTTAATTATAAGCATCCATTCCCTTTAACTTCAAATGTACCCAAATTAATTAATAGTGATTTATTCATCTTATTACGTTTCAGGTTAAAACACGTACCTTTAACAAATGTAGGGATTTTTAAATATCTATTGATATCTGCTCTCGTCGCTAGCATTAGCGTTTGATCCAGCAGCTACACAGATCTACCTGCTAGTCCAGCCATTGTTACCCTTTTAAAGAGGGTTGTATGGCCAAATAGTTAGTGCGTGTGCGTTGTATCATAAGGTCTGTCAATGAGTCAACTGGCTTGGTCGATTCCCCAGTTGGACGTGACAAGGAGTAGGGTCGCCTGTCCAACTTCATGGGTTTTCTCTGGGTCCTCCGGTTTCCTTTCACTGCTAGAGACCCCAATTTTCTCTCTCTCTCTCATTACTCTATTAAGGGGATGTTGTCGTTCCCCCCCCCCCCATTCCTATTTAATAATTCAGTAAGCAAAATGAAACTATCAAATGATAAACAATTTCACTGATTAAAAAGAGGCACATCAAAAGATATCAGGGAAACTTGTAGGTTGCGCTGGCTTGTGTTGACTATATGTGATTCTGAAATTTGAAACATTTTCAATTCATGATATTTTTGTAAATGTGGAACAAATCGAAAAAATTTATGACAGTATTAAATGTTTTTTGTGTGTTTTTCAGGCATCCTCCAAAGATGATGTTATACAGATGACAGTATTAAATGATTTTCATGTGTTTTTCAGGCATCCTCCAAAGATGATGTTATACAGATTTGTCGTGAAGCATTTTTATACCGAAATAAACCAGTATTATCTGATAATATTTTAAATATGGCTATAGATAAACTAGGCTCTGATAGATCTACTGTTACTAAGGTCAGTTTCTAAATACAAGTATACTGTTAGTTACTAAGGTCAGTTTCTAAAGTTGAGTTGACTGGCGTGGTTTCGAATCACTGGTTGTATGTGACAAGAAGTATGGTCGTCTGTCCAACCTCGTGCTTTTTCTCCGGGTCCTCCGGTTTCGTCCCACTGCTAAAAGACCCCAACGCGCTAGCGAATTATTGAAATATAAACTTTAAACCATATGTTAGTCCCAAAATGACCTAGTCTGTGTCGAGTGGATGTTAAACCCCATCTCTCTCTCCCTCTCTTTCTCTTGTCATAGAATTGAGCCACTGTGGCACAGCGAGCAAGGCACGAAACTCAGGTCTTGGATACGACTCCAGTCCTGGCGTGGACTGAGAACATTCGGATATTTCAAACTGTTGTCTGGATGTTAAGAAAACCTAGGTCAACCTGTGCACATGTTGGCATGCATATATAAAAAGGAACCCTTGACTTCTTGAATTCGAGGAACAGGTGGTTGGGGATGCCACTGTTTAGGCAAAATTCTCCTCTCTAACATTGCACAGTACTTAACCATTTGAAAAACACAAGAACTATATATTAGTCTCCAAATGACCAAAGTATCCTTCAAGGTAATTAGAAGGGTGTCTCTGATTGGTAAGCATTAACCAAGTATTTTTTACATGTGAATATTATCTCATTATATTTTTTTTATTTATCATTGCTTGAAAACAACTAGAGAAATCCAGTAGAAACCTCGCTCATTAATAAGCAGTAAATGTATTCCATAGAATTGTGACCCGTATATTCCAGTTCAATTACTTATTGCCATTGAAACAAAGTATCATGTACATGTCTGTTTCAGTTATATAAAAGTATCATGTATAGGTCTATGTCAGTTATATAAAAGTATCATGTACATGTCTATTGCAGTTATATAAAAGTTTGAGTGTATTATTAAAGATGTCAGTATTCCATGGATCATCGGATCCCAAGTTTCTACTCCAGTTATATCCTAGTAAGTTATTGATAATAATTACACTCCCGTTATATCCTAGTAAGTTACTGATAATAATTACACTCCAGTTATATCCTAATAAGTTATTAATAATAATTGATTGTCTTAGTTTGTGTCATGAGGAATCTAAACCACATGTCCCACTTTTCTGGGTTAAAGCACATATCGGCAAAGTGTAATCCAACCTCTGTGTTCTTTTGCCAGGCTTTTCATCCTGCACCATTGACAATGAGAAACTAGGCTAAAAAATTAGAAACTTTCTGGACAACAGAAATGAAATGAAATGGGGTTTAACGTCCTACTGTTCTGCTCCTAAACTGGGCTAATGAAGACGGGCATACGCCATACAGTGTGCTATGAGGGGAAATTTTGCCCGGGCAGCGGCACTATTGTCTACTCTTATATCGAATTCCAACTGCCAAGGGATCTTTTACGTGCATTCCAATGTATACACGGGACCTCAGTTTTTCGTATCATCTGAAGGACTAGACAGCTGTCCTTGTCAGACCCTCTAACCTGCATCACTGACAAGGGGGAACCATCCCGGAAAATCTGGATGAACTTTCTCGGCCAATGCAGGGATCGAACACCCGACCTCCAGGCTAGCGAGCCAGCGTCCTACCCACTTAGCCACGTGATCCCCTCAATGAATAACAGACCTTTTGATATAAAATGCTCACATTAAACCATTCGGCCAACCCAATCCCCTCATCTTACAAGTAAAATGTTACCTAGTTTGAATGGGTCAAAAGATCTAGGTCTGCCAGTGTACATGTCGGCAAGCACGTAAAAGATCCCCAGACATTCAATAAATATTTCTCCCCCTTAGCTCTGCAAACATGACCATAGAAGAAAGAACTGCTTGTCTGTAGGTTAGACTCAGTTTAACAAAGAAGCATGCAATTTAAATGTGAACGTTTTTCTTTCAGGTGATTTTCAGAAGAATTTAAAAGAGTTATTAATTAAGATTACTATAGATAATATGAGTAGCTGGAAGTCTATAGCTAGTGCTAGTCAAGGTAATCCCCCTCTCTCTCTCTCTCTCTCTCTCTCTCTCCCCGGTTGTATCTGACAAGAGGAGTAGGGTCGCCTGTCCAACCTCGTGGGTTTTTTCCCTGTCCTCCAGTTACCTCCCACTGCTAAAGAAACTTATGCACAAGCGAATTATAGAAATACAATTGAACTATGTGTTAGTCCAGAAATGACCTAGTTTGTGTCGAGTGGAGGTTAAACTCCAACTCATTATCATCCAAAGTCTTTGACATTGAAAACACAAATTATTTGTGAATTTAAATCTACACTAATGTTGTGATCTTACCGGGAAAAGATAGGCTTCTGATATCCAATATTTAAGACAAATTAAACATTTTACCATTGGTACACGAATCGTGTGCCATAATGTATCTCAGCGCCATTAGGAACAAGGGACGCAAAGAACGAGGCTAGACATATTCCACAAGTCATGTCAAACGGTGATGTCATATTCTTATCTGGAGAGCATGGACAATAAATACTATCGATGTAGACTGGAATAATCAGACGCTAAAGATTGCCATTCACATGAGACTTCTGGAGTATTTCGGCGAAAATAACTGATTTGAAATTACAGTAAAAACAGAAACGATTGAATGTAAATCAGTTTATATACATTCATATTACATTATTATATGCGATTCAACCCATTTGTGTTAATTTCTAGGTCCAAAATATTAGCGATTTAGCTCCTTTAAGTCTGATGAGTTCGAAATGAACGAAACTAGTCGCTTTATGAGATAAATCTGGGACGGCTACTGGCCACTCATAGATTTCTAATTTTATAGTAATGATAGTGTTTGCATGAAAGATACATTATGTAACATTTAGATAAAGAGCTAGCCATTCTTGCTATAATAGTTCGAAAATAGATAATGTAAAATGAATAATTTGAAAATTTCATTCAAATTACTCTATTGCGAGCAAAGATATTGACCTTTGCAGGTTTGACAAGACATGTGCAATAATTTCAACCACCGTACTGGTTGTTTGAAGCTAAGTCTTGCTCCTCCATTTTTAGCTTAAATCAAAATATTGTTGAACTGTTCTAATCTATTTAGTATCGGAGAAATCCAATGCCACCAAGAGTTAATTTTGGTCTGGATAGGTTAATTAATGTCTAATTAATAATTTAGAAAACTTTTCAGGTCTAAAGAAAGACCTGCAATAGGCAGATTTAGCTCTTGCATAATGTATGTTTAATGAAATTTATAAGACTTCAAGTTGATTTCAATGTTTGATGTCTTATTTGTATTTTTGTATTTAATTTCTGTGCCACATTCTGTAAAATGCATGTGAGCACTAGTCATGGAAGTTGTGCTATAATAATTAGGAGATAAAAACTATATGTTTGTCCAGAAATTACCTAATCTGTGTTGTGTTGACGTTAATGGCCGTTACTCTCTCTATTTTCAGTATCGCTACCTAATTTAGTAGATTTTGATTGGCGTGTGGACGTCAAGACATCCTCTGATTCTATAGCAAGGATGTCCGTTCCCACCTGTATCTTAAACATGCAGGTAACGTAAAACCATTCTCTAGCATTCTTTGTATGGTGTATGCCCGTCTTCATTAGCCCAGGTTAGGAGCAGAACAGTAGGAATTTAAACCCCATTTCATTCACTACCATCCTCTGTGAAATATTACTTTGGTTTACTTGTTTGAAATTTTCATTGGAATTCTATTATTTTTCTCAATCAACAGTTACCATTTCACAATATTCATCTTGCAGAATATTGTAATTTGCAAGTTATTTATTCTTTATATGGGTGTGTACCAAAACTCTGTACCAAATAGGTTTGAAATGTCAAGGGAGGTAACTCATGCACCTTTCACCCTAAAGCCATATTATCTCCCCTTAGACCACAAATAAAAGCAGTTGTAATATCTTTTCCAAATGAAGAAAAATTGTGAAGTAACATGGAGTATCTTCAGAAGGCCACAAAAAAATATTCGGGTTCTCAGGCAATCCTTTCTAAAAGTCCGATATGGGAGGGATTTTTGTAGTGTGTCAAAGGATTAAAATGACTTCTCATAAACACTAAATTTCAAAGCATTACATTTATGTCATCAAGTTGTTTATAGGAAAGTGTTGTTATCCATCATTTGTCATTGGCAATAATATTTATCAGGGTTGCATGTCTGATAATTGGGCCTACAGTACATTTCCTTGATTCATTTGAGGTGGGCCCCAGTTGTACGTGACAAGGAGTAGGGTCGCCTGTCCAACCTCGTGGGTTTTCTTCCGGGTCCTCCGGTTTCCTCCCACTGCTAAAGACCCCTACGCACAAGCGAATTATTGAAATAAAATTGAATCATGTGTTAGTCCCGAAATGACCTAGTTTGTGTCGAGTGGACGTTAAACCCCATTTCTCTCTCTCTCTCATTTGAGGTGGGGTGGGTGGCTAAATGAATCAGAATGTCTGTCATTGTGTAAAGAGGCATGGTTTTGAACTGGAGACGACAATAAATAAATTAATTTGGTCCAAGTAAATGAAATTTTTAGAGAAAGGGCAATAAATCCATAAATATTCATTAAATATTAAAAAAAGGCTGATGTTATTTGTTATTGTATCCATTGCAAACTACAATATTGTGAAAAGTGAGTCTCTAAAATGAATATTAGTACGAAAATGGTTCAGTTCAATTCATTTACAAAGATATGTAGTATTTAAACTTTCACAGCATTCAGGAAAGCCTGCAAATATTATAAATAAGCTTTGGTTGGCCGAATGGTTAACATGTGCACATTGTATCAGACGGTCTGCCATTGACTCAGATGGCGTGGTTTCGATTCCCCACTTTTACGACTGTCCAACCTCGTGGGTTTTCTCCAGGTTCGCCAGTTTCCTCCCACTGTTGAAGACCCCTACGCACAAGTGAATTATAGAAATAAAATTGAACCATATGTTAGTCCCGATATGACTTAGTTTGTGCCGTTTGAACATTAAATCCCATTTCCCTCTATATATAAATAAGCTAGCACTATACAGTAAAGTCTATTGATGGTCCACCTTTTAATCCAATTGAATGCAATCTAGAAGATTATATACCAGTTGATGTTTGAGTTTTTATTTGCTTGATTTTAACATGGATTAAGCTCGGAAAAATTAAATATTGTCGGAAAAAATATATAATTCAGATTGGCAACTTTAATTAGGGCACATTTGTTTCGGTATGTTTGTTCCAATTTTATCCAAGGTTTAAAAAGTTGTGTAAATGTATCTTTAGATTTTCAAATTATGTAGCATAATTATATAGCTTCATAAGCGCATATTGCAATCTGCGCAGGACGTCAACGCATATTGCAATCTGCGCGAGGGGTGAAGATTGCGCCTATCATAATCACCATTTTCACTTGATCATTACTATATTACAATTGAGAGAATTTTGCAATTCTGTAACATTCATGAATTGTGTATCCCCAATATTTTTTGATAGAATATAATGTTAAAGGGAAGTAACTCATATATCTCTTTCCCTTTCACCATTTTATCTCCCCTTGGACCACACAATAAAATTCCTGTGTTGTGCAGTCGGTTGAGTAGAGGCATAACACTAAGACAATTTTAATATTTAGGCTTTATTTGGTGTGGACCCTTTTGGGGACCTGGGTAAGGACTTTAAACTCCCTAGCCCTATTTCAGCTACTTTATTTGTGTGTTGATGTCTTATATTATACCTGGTACGTGGTTGGGATGGGGTTTCGTCCCACCCTTTTGGAGACCTGGGCAAGGACCTTAAACTCCCCAGCCCTATTTGGTGTGGATGGGGTTTCGTCTTACCCTTTTGGAGATCTGGGTAAGGACCTTAAACTCCCTAGCCCTATTTCGGCTACTTTATTTATGTGTTGATGTCTTATAATACACCTGCTATGTAAAATTTGTTGTTATTTTCTCAGGTTCAGGAGACAGCAACTGATGTAAATTCTATGCCTGATGTTAATGGTGTGCAGGTTGAACTCTCTAAAGAAACACTTGACACCATGTTGGATGGTTTATCAAAAATACGAGACCAATTAAACTCCGTAGCCAATAGATGATCAGCTCGTAATTCTATTTATACTTTGTTATTCTGGACCAGCGGTGTCCAATCTATGGTATACGTCACACAATGGGCCGTTTCAAGTGGCACATTGCACCTCATAATAATAATAATGATCGAACATTCATAATAACACAACTTTATGGATTTATTACTTCTTGACATTGATTGTTATAAATTGTTTTACTCATGGATGTACTATAAATGTAAGGTTATTATTCATTATTGATCATTACTTGATAAAGATACCTGTAAGGTTATTGAAACGTGTGTAATAAACCAAGAAGTAGTAAATCTATAAAGTTGTTATTATGAATATTAATACCATTATTAAAATAATATTTATATTTATATATACATAGATTAAATGGGGGACGGAAGCGTGTAATAAACTAACAAGCAGTAAATCCATTTTTCCATGAAAAAATTCATTTTACTTGTGTCCCTGTCTTTGGATATGTTGGCCATTTACAGTAAGCCCATAACAAAAAGATATATTCTGGGGCCTGTTTCACGAAATTTTAACTAACATAAAATCCAAATTTTAGTAATTTGATTGGATAATATTAGAATGATTTTAGTGCTTAGCCAATCAAAATTGAAGTATCTACTAAAATTTGGATTTTATCTTTAGTTAAGATTTCGAGAAACAGGGCCCAGATTCTTATAATATTTTTATGGGTGTAGTCAGAGAGTTTAAAAATAAAGTTGTTAAGTTTATTTTGTATCTGTTTTATTGTCAGTCCTGTAAAATAATGGTGTCGGTTGTACTTGATAAAAATAATACCGGCCATTTTGAACTTTTTGTGTGTGAAATAGTTTTATTTAACGTCTGCTTCCACTGAAGTGATATCAAAGATAATTTAACTTTTTGTCGGACATTATGGAACCTTTTGTCTGTGTGAAATGGCTTTAACGTCTGCTTCTACTGAAGTGATATCGAAGATAATTGAACCTTTTGCCGGACATTTGGAACCTTTTGTCTGTGTTAAATGGCTTTAACGTCTGCTTCCACCAAAGTGATATGGAAGATAACTGAACTTTTTGCTGGACATTTGGAACTTTGTGTGAAATAGCTGTAATATCCACTTCCACCAAAGTGATATTGCCAACAATTTAATTTTTTGCCGGACATGTATTAATTTAATTAATAAAAACACTGCAAAAAGACAAAATGGCCGACAGAGGGACTGTGACAGATGCCTTATTTCCAGGCTTGTGTATTGTTATGTTAATTCAGAAAAACTAATAAAGATTAATTTATTATGATTTTATCTACTATTGTTTGTTTTCATATCTATGCTTTATCATTACAAGTTTTAAGAATTTTATGGGGTGAGTTATGTGTCTGACTGGTCTAAGAGGTGTTGAGTCAGACGGTTTGCATAGTGTCCATTCCAGACATGTACATGTTTTCTATAAGAAGCCAGTCTATCTTTGATTAAGATGAAGAGACTTGAAAAGTGACTGTTGGGTGGTCTAACACAGGTACTTCTGATCATAAGATCTGTATATGGGTTGGATGGCCGAATGGTTAGCACGTGTGCGTGCGCTGTATCATAAGGTTTGTCATTGAGTCAACTGGCGTGGTTTTGATTTCCCGGTTGTATGTGACAAGGAGTAGGGTCGCCTGTCCAACCTCGTGGGTTTTCTCTGGGTCCTCCGGTTTTCTCCCACTACTATAGACCCCTACGCGTAAGCGATGTATTGAAATAAAATTGAACCATGTGTTAGTCCTGAAATGACCTCTCTCTCTCTCTCTCATAAGGTCTGTGATTGAGTCAAGTGGCTTGGTTTTGAACCTAAGGAGTAGGGTCACCTGTTCAACCCTGTTTTTCCTCCCACTGCTAAGAAACCAAACTTGCAAACAAATTAGTGAAATAAGATTGTACCATGTTAATCCTCAAATTAGCTAGTTTGTGTCAACACTCTCATGACTCTCCCCGCACTTAGACATGAAAAGCAACACATCAAATAGATTTCAACTAGTAACACAAGAAGCAAGAAGAAGAATAAAATTGTGCTGGGCATCTTCTATCAGGACATAAAAACTTGCTTTCAATGCAGTACACAATTAATGCAGCCCCACCCCCCACCCCCCCAACAATCTGATTAAAACACAGACCCTATTTCATTTCGTTTTTATAGTTCAAATTTTCGTTTTACTTGTCTTTACCATGCTAGGACCTGGAAGAGTTATCATTGAGTGTTCTGAATGATGCAAGCTATTAGCCAATGAAACTGTCTGTTAGGGCGAGCTTTAGGCGTGTTTTGTACGGAACTGTGGGTAATCCACTAGTAACATCAATGCTGATTGGTTAATCAAATGTCTGACGTCATAGGGTCAAAAGCCGCTCGTATGACCTCTGACAGAACCTATCGCTATAACTTGTCAGATCTTCATGTAGTAGAGGCCATCGAAAGTATAAAAAACGAAACGAAATATAAATCTGTATTATAATCAGATTGTCCTCCCAAAAAACCTGTACTCTTGAACTGGGTTTAGTAAACTCAGATTAATATATTGCCTGTCCAACCTCGTGGGTTTTCTCCGGGTCCTCTGGTTTCCTCCCACTGCTAAAGACCCCTACGCGCAAGCGAATTATGTAAATAAAATTAAACCATATGTTAGTCCCGAAATGACCTAGTTTGTGTCGAGTGGACGTTAAACCCCATTTCTCTCTCTCTCTCTCTTAATATATTGATAAATGATGTTTTTTATCAGAATCGATAGGGTATGATAAATGGTACGTGATTATATATATTGGGATGTCAGTAGGATATGGGCCTGGTATTATGTTGTCAATGACTCAATGATAAGCTTAAAGTATGTAATCATGTTAAGTATACTTGGTTTACAGATGTCTTTAACATGTTCAATGCATGTTACTATTTGGTCATCTCAAGAGTACAGAGCTACTAGGGGGGTTGGATGGCTGAATGGTTAGCGTGTGCACGCTGTATCATAAAGTCTGTCATTGAGTCAACTGGCGTGGTTTTGATTCCCCGGTTGTATGTGACAAGGAGTAGGGTAGCCTGTCCAACCTCTTGGGTTTTCTCCTGGTCAACCGGTTTCCTCCAAGTGCTAAAGACCCCTACGTGCAAGCGAATTATTTAAATAAAATTGAACCATACGTTAGTCCCGAAATGACCTAGTTTGTGTCTAGTGGATGTTAAACCCCATTTATCTCTCTCTCACAGAGCTGCCTTTGTGTTTTTGGGTCTGCGCCTTGTGGTGACTCCATATATACTTATAGCAACGAATAAGGTCACAAGCGTCAATGACAGTTGCGCTGAGTCGTCCTACTGCCAGCATGTATCAATCCTCTCTATTGACGAGTAGGCCTGGTCCTACTGCCAGTTGGTGTACAACCTTAGCATGTATCAAACCTCTCTACTGATGAACAGGCCTAGTCCTACTGCCATTCAGTGTACACTATTACCATGTATCAAACCTCTCTAGATAGAGTCAGGGTGGCAACACAAGTCAGTCAACACCTGCTTGACACCATCCTGAAATGAAATAGGGTTTAATGTCCTACTGTTCTGCTCCTACTGGGCTCCTGCAGTGTGCTATATGAGGGAAATTTTGCCTGGACAGCAGCGCTGTGGCCTACTCTTACATCAAATTCCAACTGCCAAAGGATCTTTTACATGCACACCAGTGTGTACATAAATATACATTATCCCTTGTCAGACCCTCTGTCCTGTACCCTACCAATGACAAGGGGAAACTCTGCCGGAAAATCCCTTTAAACATTGTTGGCTTACACAAGGATTGAACACAGGATCTCCAGGTTAGTGATCCCACGTCTTACTTACCGACCCACTGTGGCTTCCCATCCTTATTAGGATGTAGGGCATCAAACCCCACTTCATTCAATTTTGTAACGGGCAATATGTTTCTCGACAACTCATCTGCTCATGTTCTTTTATACCCCTGCATCAACTTTGCAGATGCCCTATTATATGTTGAAATAACCGGGGATTCAGCATTTTCTTCAAATTGACCGAGACCCTTACAATTTTATCAGAATTTTTTTTTAATAAAAATTGATAAGGGATGATAATGTTTGTACGTGTTTAAATTATTTTGAGGGTCAGTGGGATATGGTACGAACGTTTATCACATTCTACTGTCACTGATAAGATACGAATCAGAGATCTTAAAACAATTAACAGGCCACTATGGTATCATAAATCAATCTACTTTCGGCTAAATTACAACAGGCTAATTATTACTTGTTAATTAAGTAGTCAATCAACTTGCTTGTCGGCTACAATAACAATCATACCTTAGACATACATTATGCAAGAGCTAAATCTGCCTATTGCAGGTCTTTCTTTAGGCCTTAAATGTTATCTAAATTATTAATTAGACATTAATTAACCTATCCAGGCCATAATCAACTCTAGATGGCATCGCTAGCCTGTGATCTTTAGTGGATTATGAGTCGATTTACTGCATAACTTTCCTTCTCGATTTAACGATTATATGGATAATCGAGACTATGCTGTTTATTGTACTGACTTTAGTAATTATGACCGAGGCTAGGGGGAAATTTCAATCGCTTAGTTCTCGGTTCATAGTGGATCAATTTGAATGAAATTTTCAGCAAATTACCTTTACATTATCTAGTTTTTAACTATTATAGTGAGAACTGTCAACTCATTATCTAATCTCCCATAATGTATCATAATGTATGAATGTTTATCACGTTCTACTGTCACTGATAAGATTAAGATGTGTATTCAACTATTCATGATCTACAAAATGTTATCAACATGTTCAATACATGTTCCCATTTTAAAGATATGGGAGTCACGGTGGCTCAGTGAGTAGGACGTTGACTCACTAAATAGGAGGTCCTGTGATCGATCTGGTGTTTGTTGTGAAAGTTCATTGAGATTTTCCGATGTGGGTTCCCCCTTTTCAGTGGTGCAGGACGGAGGGCCTGGCAAGGAAAGTGTATAGTCGTTCTGATGGGATGGAAAAACAGAGGTCACATGTACACATTGGCATGCACGTAAAAGAACCCGGCCGTAGCACATTGAATGCCGTTTAGCCCAGTTGGAACAGAATAGTAGGCCATTAAACCCCATTTCATTTCATTTTAAAGACACGCCCAGAGCAGCCGATTCCTCAGATGAGTTCGCCTGTCTAACCTTGTGGGTTTTCTCCGGGTTCTTGTACCATATAGCCGCCAGTCCAACTCTCTATTATAAAATTCTGTATGTTCCCTTGTCCATTATGTTTTCTGCATTTTGGTTTAAATAAGAATTTAACCAATATTCTTTGCCGAGGATGAAGGCATTGGGTGTTTTCGCCAATATTTAATTTTATGTCAACTTATCAATTGTTAGTATAAATATAGCATTTACTCGACAATTGTTATAATTTTCATCTGCTCACATTTGGCTTGGAACTCTCTGGATTTGTGTTCCTGGTGTTATAAGCTTTCCAAAAATGCATAGTTTGTTTCGTAGGGAGGACCATGTAGTGGAATCCGGTTTCTAAGCAATGTAGAAATTTTGGCTGAAGGCCTAAAATGGACAACAATAATATTTACTTGATACAGTTAAATAATAGGTCAAGATTTGATTGAACTTTGGTCTGTCCACTAGTAGGAAATAACATTCTAAAAACAGATTTATGATAAGTGATCCAATTTAACCACCTAAATATCTCAACCTTGACCTAAAGATTAAGAGAGACAGAGAAATGGGGTTTAACTTCCACTTGACACAAACTAGGTTATTTCAATTTTTATTTCAATAATTCGCTTGTGTGTAGGGGTCTTTAGCAGTGGGAGGAAACCAGAGGACCCGGAGAGAACCCACGAGGTTGGACAGGCGACCCTACTCCTTGCCAAGTACAACCGGGGAATCGACAGACCTTACGATAAAGCGCACACGTTCTAACCATTCGGCCATCCAAACACCCAAACTAAAGATTAACCTTATAACCAGAAATTCATTTGATAAATTTTTGTATATATTTTGTCTGTCATTAAGTCAAGTGGCGTGGTTTTGATTTGGGCGATTTCAGGACGCTGAACCCCTTTCATTTCATTTCATTTCAAATTATGATCATCCATACTTGACATTACTGTTTTCAAACTGCCATCTCTCAGTCAACTATTGAAGGATAACACATTTCTGTCTATGAACATCAAAGTCAAGACGATACATGTATGTAACGTTGGTTATGAGTTTTACTCATCTAAATCACTATCCATATCAATATATAAAGAAATGAAATGGGCTAATGAAAAAATGAAATGAAATGGGGTTTAACATCCTACTGTTCTGCTCGTATAGGGCATACACCATACATATCTAGAGAGAGAGGGATGGGATTTAACGTCCACTCGACACCAACTAGATCATTTCGGGACTAACAAATGGTTCAATTTTATATCAATAATTAGAGTGCGCGTAGGAGTTTTTAGCAGTGGGTGGAACCCATAGGACCCCGAGAAAATCCACAAGGTTGGACAGGCGACCCTACTCCTTGTCACATACCACCGAGGAATCGAAACCACGCCAGTTGACTTACTGACAGACCTTATGATACAACGCACTAACTATTCTGCCATCCAACTGCCAAATTTTCCGGAAGAAATAAGAAGCTAAATTTTTAATATCTGGTAGGTGTGTCTGAAGAACGAAAGTTAAAATTGATGTGACCTAATTAAGAGTCTGATTAAAACACTTTTTATAGTGCAAAATTTCCCATTTTTTGTCTTAACTATACTAGGATCTGGAAGAATTTTGAAATATCCCACATTCTGGTTGATGTGAGGGAATAGCCAATGAAATGGTGTGTTGGTTTGAGTTCTTGTCGTCTGGTACACGGAACTGTGGGTAAACGATCGCAGCGATAGAAAACAAATCACAGCAAAAGTTGTATTTAGGCGGCGATTGGTTAATAAAAAAACCCCATGACATCATAGGGTCAAAGGCCGCTTTTATAACCCCCGACACAAAATGAAATGAAATGGGGTTTAACGTCCTACTGTTCTGATCCTAACCTGGGCTAATGAAGACGGGCATATGCCATACAGTGTGCTATGAGGGAAATTTTGCCCGGGCAGCAGCACTATCGCCTACTCTTATATCGAATTCCAACTGCCAAGGGATCTTTTACGTGCATTCCAATGTATACACAGGACCTCGTTTTTTCGTCTCATCCGAATGACTAGACAGCTGTCCTTGTCAGGCCCTCCATCCTGCCCTGACACAACCTCTGATCTTCATGTAGTGGAGGCCATCGAATGTATAAAAAAAAAACGACACGAAATATAGATCTGTATTTTAATCAATCTGCCTTCGTATATAAATAGTATTACTATCTAATATATACAAACAATAACATGCAATAACTACAAGTGACTTAGATTTAAAACTAGATTAAAAATTAAATGCACAAGAATTTGGTATCTGGGAAAGTTTTCATTAGATATATTAAATAATTTTAAGTACTGGGTCAGACAGTTCTGTCTATGGAATGCAAAAATAACAAAGTGAAGGAGTAAAAGATGCATTATGTAAGATTTAGATAAAAAAAATGGCTATAATAGTTCAAAAATAGATAATGAAATATTAATATATTGAAAATTTCATTCAAATTACTTTATCCTGGTCGAAGTTATCACTGTTTGAAGATGTAGCATATATTGTTTATTACCATAGTAACTGTATTTGATAACAAGTTTTGATTATTCATTTTATCGTTAAATTTAAAAATCTTGCAGGCGTTCAAATCCATTTAAATCTCGGCCATCCGATGATCTAGAGAGTTGATTATAGGCTTGTCATGTGAATAAATGTCAAAATATTCATTTACATAACATTTGAAGCTAGAAAAAAAGACCTGCAAAAGGCAGGGCCCTTATTCACGAAAACTTAAACTAAGTTACAACCGAAATTTTAAGAAATACTGCAACTTCATTGGATATATGCAAATTGATTTTACTGGTCAGCCAATCGAATTGCAGTATTTCTTAAAATTTCGATTGTATCTTAGTTTAAGTTTTCGTGAATAAGGGCCCAGATATTTAGGTCTTACATAATACATCTTTAATAAACTATTAAGACATGGATATACAGTGCAGTAAATAAAAGATTTTGTTTCTACATAAAGTTACAGGTAAAAATACTTCAGGTATATTGTAACAATATTTAACAAATAATCCAACTTAAACCTTTAATCTCCAAGATCCTTGAAAATATTTGAGACAAATCTTGTGATTGGTCATGTGACCACCAATGTTAATTAAATAGACTTTATTTGGAAATGTTTAAACAAACCTTATTTGGCAATCTAAATTCAAATTATTATTGCAGCCCAAATGATAAAAGAACATGCTTGAATTGTTAATTGTAGCATCTTAACATATTGCTAAATTTCACAGATTTCAGGGTATGTTCTTATCAACTTCTATAAACACTTCACTATGGTAACATAAACACTTGACTATGGTAACCAATTATCACATATAAATGGATGCTGACATCATCCAATTTCACCATGGTAACCAATTATCACTTTTGATACCTATACAAACTTTCAACTAATTTATAATGACGTTCACTAGTGTATTTAAGTCATATAGGATTGGCTATCTTTTTTTTTTCACTATCTATGGATTCCAACTCAGTCAGGCAGTAACTACCACAACATGCATTTCAATTCATAAGACGGAGAGAGAAATGGGGCTTAACGTCCACTCGACACAAACTAGGTCATTTCGGGACTAATATGGTTCAATTTTATTTCAATAATTCGCTTGCGCGTAGGGGTCTTTAGCAGTGGGAGAAAACTTGAAGACCCGGAGAAAACCCACAAGGTTGGACAGGCGACCCTACTCCTTGTCACATTGCAATTCATAAACAATTTGTTATTCAAAGATATCTACCTATGCATTAAATTGTGTTGTCAAGATATCTACTCATGGATTAAAACGTCTTGTCAAGTTTATTGTTCAGGGATATCTATGTATGAATTAAATTAATAAATCTTAAACACTGATATAACTTCATTCCAGTGTCTCCATGTTTAACCGATATCAACAGGCCTGGATCTAATGGTTCTAGTTGTTCTTGAACTAGAACCTGACATTTATCAATAATACCATCCATAGAAACACTGCAAATAAACAAATCCATGCCTGACAAACTAACAGGAACCAGAGAGACCCTGCCTGACAAACTAACCTGACATGTGTCTTATTTACAAGTGTGCAAGGCTTGTTTCCATGTATGCGTCTTTGCTGTATTTCCATGGAAACAGTCCCATTACATTTGCATTAAACCAACTTTTTCACTGACAAAAAAGCGTGCTGAAATACCACGAAAACAAGTACGGGCTTAAATCGGTGAACGGTGCCTATTATTAAAAACAGTGCAAATGAAATAGACAAATCTATGCCAGAGAGAGCAAAATTTTATTTCAATAATTCTCTTGCTCGTAGGGGTCTTTAGCAGTGGGAGGAATTCTGAGGACTCAGAGAAAACCCACGAAGTTAGAGGGTGACTCTACGCCTTGTCACTTACAAGTGGGGAATCGAAACCACGCCACCTGACTCAATGACAATCCTTGTGACTTCATGCACACGCATTAAACCACTAGACCACTCAGATCCCAGACCACCCAACTCCTCAAGGTATCAGATGAACTGCATCTGATTAAACCTGAAATCTGTGTGATGTGTGCCTTATATCTTGACGTGTAAATCAGTGATGGGGGCCTTATTTCCAAGCGTGTAAAATTAATCAAGAGTGGATTCAACATGCCAACGGGGATAAGTTACAAATAATATTTCCCCCGAAAATTCATTAAAAATCTTTTCTCATTTTCAACTTGACATAACACATAACAGAGACACCATTTTGAAAGTTTTCATCTAAACTGAAACTCTCTTCATTCTTTGTTCATTCAAGATGTCTTCTCTCTGTAGTTCCTCGCCGGACAAACCGACGGATTTCACGAATTTTAAAATGGCTTCTACATATTCGTCGGGGTGATGATGAAAATGACTAACATGGGGTGTATTTTCCCAGCATTTAGTTGTAACAGGATTCCCCTGGGCTTTCCATTTATTGGCCACGACCTCTATATCTTTATCCACACCAATGGGATCAGCTCGTGAGTACAGCATCAGCGACGGCAACTTCAGAAAGTTAGCGTGAAATGCCGCTGACGAGGCCAAGTAATGTTTTGTGACAACGTTTTCGAAAACTTTCAGGTAACCAGAAATTGTTGATTCAATGATTGATCTTCCTATTTTATTATCAGCCAAGATGTTTGCTATTCCTCGAGGAACCCCTCCAAAGTCGACGGGACTATCGAAGATTTGTCCATGAATTCTTCTACATATATTGTCGTGTTTCGGGGCCTCTTTTTCAAACTGTACCAACATCTCGCCACAAACGTAGCCCCCAACTGAAAAGCCATGAATCAACAGGGGTTTATCTCTTTGTTCCTTTTCCTCCAAAATCTTTATTACTTTTCTAACGGCACCTTGAGCTTTTTGGGGTCGAAGTACGTCTAAAGGACCGACGCGAAGACTTAAAACATCGAAACCTTCACTGGCATAGAGATTACCATATTTGGCAATGTGACGCTCTTTCGCGTTCATCCAGCTGAACAGAATAACTAAAGGTCGTGAACTGTTGTTGACAGGTTGCAATGTCTGTAATACCATGTTGGTATCTACCTTCTTCCTGACAACATTTGGTTTGGTTGCCAGCCATCTTGTACAAACTGTAAGGAGTGTACTCTGAAACACAACAAAATCATTATGTTTATTAAAGGGTCATTAGGTAAGGGGGGGGGGGGATGGCCGAATGGTTAGCACGTGCAAGCTGCACTGAATCGTACGGTCTGTCATTGAGTCAACTGGCGGGGTTTCATCTATCACAAAACGTATTAAAATCCACTAAATGGTATCCTAATCCAGTAAATATCGCAGGCTGGCGATGACATCGAGAGTTGATTATGATCTTGATAAATTAATAAATATCTAATTAACAATTTAGAAAACATTTCAGGCCTAAAGAAAGACCTGCAATAGCCAGATTTCGCTCTTGCATAATGCATGAAACATACATCTAATATTCTTTTTAAGAAAGGTCCTGTGTACACATTTGCGTACACGTAAAAGATCCATTGGTAGTTGGAATCTGATATAAGAGTAGGCCATATATGAGGGACATTTACAGCCTACTCTTATTTTGAAGTCCAACTGCCAAAGGATCTTTTACGTGCACGCCAATGTGTACACGGGACCTCAGTTTTTCTTCCCACCCATCTACACTAAATACCATGAAAACAATTTAAAAATGATTAATTCAGACAGTCTCTTTAAAAAAATTTATTATTATTATATCCATACAGTAAAATGATAAGTTTGGCCGGTAAGTCTGGATTTAAAAATTTGCCATAACAATTAACATGTGTAAACTGTGTAATATTTTTTTATATAAAGATCTGTCGAAATATTTATTTTTCAAAATAATTAGTTCCGGTTTTAGAATTAATATCCTATGCATCCAATACCTACAATAAATTAAATTTATCTAGATCAGTTTCAATTTGTACCCACCCTATTGTATTTTACTAATTATTTTAAAAAAAAAAAAATTTTATTTTTTTTTTTTTTTATTTACGTCAGATTTCTACAAGCATATATTAAGTACATTTATATCTTAAATGATAAAATACATTATTCTATATAAATGGTGAGTCGCAGGGTTCCTACTATACACAGATCTAAGTACATAAATCCATCAATGGGGAATCGTTATGGAGGCAATCTGTTAATTCTTAAAAAGATATTTCCATTTATTTGTGTATAATTCTGGAGATAACTCAATCTCCATTTTAGCATGCTCTACTAAAAAGCTTTCATACTTATTAATATTGAGCATTTCGTTTCGTAGTTTAGCCCGATATATATAGAATTTAGTTAAAATAATTACATGATTAATGAAAATCCATTCAGTATTACTTATATAATTTGATTTGTTAGTTAGACCAAGGTGTATTATATGTGTTTTTATATTTATCTTTATATTACCACGATCTAGGATAGTATGAAGATGATTCCATATTATTTGTGAAAATGGGCAAAGGACAAAGAGATGTTCTACATTTTCTATATTAGATTCACAGAAAGTGCAGAGTGTGTTATCAACTTTTCTAATTTTGAATAATTTATCATTTGTGAATATAATCCTATGGAGATATTTGTATTCAAAACTCCTCAGTTTTGTACTAAGACATACAGTGTTTATTATTTTGAATATATTTTCTACGTCTAAATCACTTAACTCGGTATCTAGAATGTGTTCCCATTCTTTAATGGCTTTTGGCCTGCTGAACTTTGCTTGTATTCGGCTATCATAAATATTTTTTAAGTTTACGTTGTGAAAATGGGTATTATATATTTTGTAAAAATTAGTATTTATATCTTCCAAGGGAGTTCTATTACAATTAAAATTTGTATGTACCGCACTTTCAAACTCGCTCGCTTCCTGTACATACTGCAAGATACACTTTTCTATTCCTTTTAAGATAAATTGATGTTTTTCTAAATATTGATTATCGATCTTATTTATTTTATCAAAATATTCACTAACGTACCGAATATTATTGTTAAAAAGAAAGTTTAAAAATATAGTTTTATTATTAATCTTTATATTTGTATTATTCCAAATAATTTGATTTTCAGTGTGGGCAATGTTCTTTATATGCGTTGTGTAGATTGTATACCAGTTGGCATACAGGTTTTTATAAAAAGGAATTTTTAGATTTAACTTATCTGGAAAGTTGCATGCAGGTAATAAATTTCCACCATATTCAGCCATAATGAATTCATATGGTATGAGCCATGTTTGGATTGGTGACTGATATATTTTTTTAAACCAAAAAATGCTATTACATATTAGGATATTTTAAAATTTTAGAATTGGTGTAGCCTATTATTTATTTATCATTAGCCTACTTTAACTTTGGCCTATTAATCAAATCACTTAATCAGGGATGGACATTTAATTTTATTTAAATAAGTTAATTTTAAATACCGTACAATTACTTGATCCATATGAATGAACAAATTAAAATACATAAATATAACGTGTTACAATCTATGCGTGCCCACGTGGCGAGTATTCCGAATTTATAAGCGCTACTTAATTAAACTCGGTTAATTTTGATTTTGAGTCATTAATGACCAATTTTGTTGAATACGGTCAAAGACAACAAATACTGAAGTGAAATAGGGCCCAATGACATGTCAGTAATAATTATGAATGCACATAAATTTAATTCTAGAGATATAATATAAAACCCACCTTATTGCTTAAAACGCTTCTAAATGTGGGAAAACTCATCTTTTGTGTAAACGAACCAAATATTCAATACAATTCGATGCTAGATCAGTCGAATCTTGTCTTCAATTCAATGTGACTCCATTTAAGCACAGAAGTAACGGTGTATTTACATCTCGGCTTTTATCACGCCACGCTGTAATGATACATGAACTTATGACCCCTATTGACGTGATTGCTTGAACCAATGAAAATGGTCGTTTATGGGCAACAAAAATTCCCTTACGGAAGCTCAAAGAAGACTTAATAAGAAATATTGAATATTTTAATAATGGTAGAGAATTCAGATCGTACACGTATAAAACGTCCCCCCCCACCCTTTAGTAAAAATACTATAGAATAACATTGTATTTTACTATAGTAATTCTCTATAGAGCTTTTTTTTTTCTAATTAATTTGTTGTTTTGTTTTTTTTTATATAAATAACGCTTGTTATATAGGGCTTTTTTTTTTTTTGGGGGGGGGGGGTACAGTTTGTTTTTTGTATGTTGGTTTTTAATTTTTTTTTAATGGGTCAATTTTTTTTGTTTTTCATGTTAAATTTGTTTTTTGTAAATGTAGGCCTATGTTTGTTGGGGTTTTTTTTGGGAGGGGGGGGCAGGGAGGAGGGGGTCCCAGTTTATATTTTGTGGGTGGGAGATGCTTGGCCCCATTTCTATAGGATATGAATTGAAATGCTATGGGATTTGATGTTCGATCTGCTCTGACTGGGCTAATAAAGAGGGGCATATGCCATATTTTGCCCAGACAGAGGCACTGTAGCCTCCGCTTATATCGAATTCCAATTTCCAATAGATTTTTTACATACACGCCAATGTGTCACAGGACCTCATTTATTTTTTGTCCCATCCAAATGACCAGGCAGCTGTCCTTGATACTACACAAGGTAGTACAATTGCTTAGTGGACTTACCAGTGTTTAGAATCAAGGGAAGTCACAGTGGCTCAGTGAGTAAGATATATTGGCTGGTTAACGTTGAGGTTCTAGCCTCAATACTTGTGCAAGCCGAGAGAATTCATCTTGACAGCACTCAGTTTTGTACGGCAGAGGGCCTGGCAATAGACAACGTATAGTCCTTCGGAAGGCACGAAAAACCTAAGTCTTGTAATAGAACCCTTGAAAGTTGGAATGTGATATAAGAGTAAGCAATAACACTGCTGTCCAGACGTATCCCTGTTTTCCCATTTGGAGCAGAACAGTAGGACGCTAAACTCCATTTAGTGACTTTAGAATCAAGATTTTACCATCTACTTCCACCAAGGGTAATATTGCACCCAACTTGTCTTATTTTTGTTTTCGGTCCGCCCAACCCCGCAAATGTGCCAAGTTTTGTGTCCATCCAACTTGAACTGGCAGAACCTTAGACTTTTTTCGAACGTTAATCGCCTGCAAGACAGAGAGACAGAAATGGGTTTTAACTTCCACTTGACACAAACTAGGTCATTTCGGGACTAACATATGGTTCAATTTTATTTCAATAATTCACTTGCGCGTAGGGGTCTTTAGCAGTGGGAGGAAACCGGAGGACCCGGAGAAAACCCACGAGGTTGGACATGCGATCCTACTCCTTATCACGTACAACCGGGAATTCGAAACCATGCCAGTTGACTCAATGACAGGTCTTATGATACAGCGTGCACGTGCTAACCATTTGGCCATCCAATCCCCCAGCAGATGAAGGAAACCAGAAGACCCGGAGAAAACCCACGAAGAACAAGAACAAGAGGAGTTGCAGTTCATTATCTAATCTAAATCTTACATAATGCATCTTTAATGTGACATACAATAATTACATGTATTTTCATGCATGATATACAGAACATTTAATACAATTACACAAAGCAACATACAATAATTACATGTATTTTCATGCATTACATATACAAAACGTTTAAACATGCATTATGCAGGAGCTAAATCTGCCTATTGCAGGTCTTTCTTTAGGCCTGAAATGTTTTCTAAAGTATTAATTAGACATTAATTAACTGATCCAGGCCTTAATCAACTCTCGATGGCATCAGATTTCTCCGATATTAAATAGATTAGAATGGTTCAGCGATACTTTGATTTAATCAAATATGGAGGACCGAGACTTAGCTTCGATCAACCAGTACGGTGGTTGAAATTATTTTCGAACTATCATAGCAAGAATGGCTAGCTCTTTATCTAAATCTTACATAATGTATCTTTAATACAATTACATAAAGTTATATACAAAAAATGTATTTTATTGGGTATCAAACATCTAGTACATAAAGCAACATCCATAATGTGTATTTTCTTGTGTGTAAAACTTTCAATACTTGAATGTAATTTCATGTTTATCAAACAGATGCATTATGTAAGATTGAGATAAAGAGCTGACTGTTCTTGCTATAAGAGATAATGAAGAATGAATATATTGAAAATTTCTTTCAGTTACTTTACTCTGAGCAAAGTTATTTTTGTTTAAAGATGTATCTTAGATTGTTTATTATTGTAACAACCGTACTTGACAATTGAGAATAAGTCTTGATTATCCATGTTATTGTTAATTTTTTATAATCTTATTTGTGTTCTAATCTTGTGAACAAATATCAAAATAATAATTTATATAGGATTTAAAGTTACAATTTCATATTTTTAAGTTATATTTTTAAAATGTATTAAAATAAAGCCTTCAAATCGATGGTATCTATAAACAGTCCTACCTTGATAAAGAATAATCCTATTAATCCTATAATTCACTATTGCCAGTTAAGAAATTGGCAAAAATATCATTTTCAACTTCAAATGTTTGAAGATAGCTATTCCATGGTGGGAAATATGAAAACAAGGGAGGTAATTGTGTTATTATTTCGGGTGTGAAGATTTTTAAGTGTGAGAAAGATAACCTATGATCGTATAATAGTGAGTTGACAACCTACTGAGCAAAAGACATACAAATAATTATGTTTTGACTTTCTTAGAAAATATGAAATTGTAACTTTAAAGCCAACTACAATAGCCAGATTTAGCTCTTACATAATGCATCTTTAAAAATAACTTTTGAAGGTCAAATAATTGACCTAATTATACTCTAAGGAATGTATCTTTGAATTTTATAAAAAATAATTATTTTATTGAATAACAAATATTAATAACAATTGTAAAATCATAACAGAATCTATTTTATTTTGATCTATTTTTCTCCCAACCATAACAAATATCCTAAAAAAATCCATACCATAACAAATAAGCAGTTGCCATGCAAGATACGGCAACATCTTGCAAGAGACAGAAAGAGAACGAGCTAAATAAATGTGATTTTTTATACAATCAGGGGGCCATAATCAAGGAAATTTCATCTGATATGCGCAAATATTGAACGGAATGGAGATCTTTGGGTTATAAACCAACATTTCAAGTTACATCTAAATTGGATAAAAATTGTGACCTCTACAATCAGGGGCCATAATCCATGAAGTTTCCATCTGATACATGCCAATATCGAAAGGAATTGAGATCTTTTTTGGAGATAAACCTGTATTTCAAGTTTCTTCAACGCCACAAATTATTCAGGGTCACCAATCTTTTTTTTTTTTTTTCTAAACTCGAATTAAAGGTACAGATCATCATTTGCATTTTTCGGACAAAATATATTTATATTTTTACGGATTAACCCACGCTATTCAAATATCATTCTGAACATGATATCCCACCTAACGTATGAAATATTCATATTTAAAGTTCATTAAAGGGACTGGAAACTTATTGACCTTGTTTCCTGAGACAGACAGCGACTTCTGATGACTTCAGTCTGGCCTCTGTTAACCCTAACCAAATATGTTCGATGAGCAAAATTTTGAAACAGCATTTTTAATTTAAAATCTTTGGGTGTTTGTGTCAAAATGCCCCTCAAAATGTCCCTCAAAACGTGATTTTCCATGAATTTTGGAAGGCGTAATATATAAATCTACCTAAATCCACAATTAATTCAACATACCGTATACATCACAATCATTTACATCGTTTATAATATACCACTATTCCTTTAGCTAAATATGTCATATATATGTACTTTCACTGTGACACAGGTATCATTTAATCTTGTGTATGTAACATATATTTCTTTAATATTCATTCAATTTTATTCCAATTTCCTGGCCCCTGTTTAAAATTTAATCACTATGCATCAATAATCAATTGGGTTGTTTATTATTGAACAGTGATCGAGAAATTAAACACTTGTAAATTAGATGATTTTAAATGATTTTTACGAATTTTCAAACAAAGTTGTGATATTGAATGAATGTTTTAAGAAATTATTGCTAGATACATAAGATTAAATGATACCCAGGTTACAGTGTTTAAAATCAGTCTTCTTGTGTCCAAATATGACAATTCATACGTGTTTGGTCTTCGTATGGAAGGGACATAACTTCCATTTTTTAAACTTACATTGGGATACAAAACACGCTACGACTTTAAATTGAAAATGTTTGGCATAAAGAACACTAAATTATCAAAAATCAATATAATTTATTGTGATAGGAGTGAAATAATAGTGGATTTGGGTGGATTTGGGTAGATTCGGGTAAATCGTGCAACCGATTTAATACCCATGAAGTCAGGTTTATTATATATACAACAAGTAGATATCTAGATTATCTAGTCGTTCGGATGGGACGAAAAACCGAGGTCCCGTGTGTATACATTGGTGTGCACGTAAAAGATCCCTTGGCATTTGGAATTTGATATAAAAGTAGGCAATAGTGTCGCTGTCCAGAACAAAATGTCCCTCATAGCCCAGTTTAGGAGCATGACAGAAGGACGTTAAACCCCATTTCATTTCATGTCAGATATCTGGATTATATACAAAATTAGCAATATATACAATTACACAAGCAAGTTTGGATGTAATAATTCTAGTTGTACATGAAAAAATGTCTGACACTAATGAAATAGGGTCAGATCAAAATATTAAGGCCACCTGTAAATAGGGTTAGGACATGTGATTGTTGACGAGATTACGGGTTAGGGTACGGGTTAGGGTTAGCATTAGCCTTGTTTAGTTCTTGTGACCTTGACAAAATCTGCACGTGGCCTTAATATTTGTGTCAAACTTGTATTATAAACATCCTTAAAAACAGGGAGAATATATAAATCTGTATCACACACAACAACAGAAATGAGAGAGATTGTGCCTCTGTATCACACACAACAACAGAAATGAGAGAGATTGTGCCTCTGTATCACACACAACAACAGAAATGAGAGAGATTGTGCCTGACAAAGCCTGATAAAATATAAATATATGCCGGATAGGTGCCTACACTATGTCACGTTCAGCGACAAGACCCCCTCCAATCCCCCTTCCAGGCTTGCAATAGTAATCTTAGCATATACAAAAACAGTAAAAGGCACCTCAACTCATATAACAAGTAAAAGGCACCTCAATTCATATAACAAGTAAAAGGCACCTCAACTGATATAACAAGTAAAAGGCACCTCAACTGATATAACAAGTAAAAGGCACCTCAATTCATATAACAAGTAAAAGGCACCTCAACTCATATAACAAGTAAAAGGTACCTCAACTTATATAACAAGTAAAAGGCACCTCAACTTATATAACAAGTAAAAGGCACATCAACTTATATAACAAGTAAAAGGCACCTCAATTCATATAACAAGTAAAAGGTACCTCAATTCATATAACAAGTAAAAGGTACCTCAACTGATATAACAAGTAAAAGGCACCTCAACTTATATAACAAGTAAAAGGCACCTCAACTGATATAACAAGTAAAAGGCACCTCAATTCATATAACAAGTAAAAGGTACCTCAACTCATATAACAAGTAAAAGGTACCTCAACTGATATAACAAGTAAAAGGTACCTCAACTGATATAACAAGTAAAAGGTACCTCAACTTATATAACAAGTAAAAGGCACCTCAACTTATATAACAAGTAAAAGGCACCTCAATTCATACAACAAGTAAAAGGCACCTCAACTTATATAACAAGTAAAAGGCACCTCAACTTATATAACAAGTAATGGGCACCTCAATTCATATAAATTGCACATCAATTCATATAACAAAAATAAAAAAAATAGCAGTGGAAAAATACAAAAATACAAAACTTGAAAGTATGTTGCCATTATTCGATTAGATTAATGTTCCATTCTGATCAGAGTTCTTTAGATAGCCTTAAAATATGCAAATCACTCAGATAAGTTGCATATAGGGATAGGGTGGACTGGCCATACAGGCAATTCAATCTAATGTCCAATGGGCCGCTAGGCTGGATAAAAATACCTGAAATAAAACTTCATGAATAATGGGCGCTCCTAGTAGGTAAAGGAGAGAGAGAGAGAGAGAGAGAGAGAGAGAGAGGGAGGTTTGATACAGTAGAATCTGCATTAAGCAGCCCCCCAAGGGAATTTTCACAACTGACCGCTTGAGGGGAGTGGCCTCTTAATAAAATCTTGGTGCTTTTACGCATGGGTGCATTGGAAGCGAACATCAATACTTGCATCGGTAAATTTGACCGTCGCTGAATCTTGGGCCGAAAGAAAACTCTTTACTCAAATATCGGGCATAACTTCTGTAAACTTGTCATTTTGTACCAAACTTCGATACTACTGTCTACCATTGTGATGCATTCGATAATATTTATCCATTTTTGTGAAGAAAATCGATGAATTAATTGTATTTTATCAAAAAAGCACACGAACAAAAAAGCATCGCTGATTTTACCACTTATTTACAGGGGGTGTAACTCTGTATGTAATATTATAGAAGGCGCTAAAACGTCTGTTTAACAACACAGTGGCAATGAAAAAGAGATACTAGATGATTGTGACAAAACTCGGTACTTTTATTTTATTCAATCTGTATCAAATAATGTGTCGTTATGTTTGAAAACAATGATCAGGTTAGTCGTTTAATAAAACAAAGGATTAATTAACAGATAATCCCGGGTTGATTGTTATTTTTACAGTTCTTTTTACCTGATCAGTGGGGGTCCAGTTAATTAACTACTACTCATTCAACAATGGCCATTGAATGGGTGATGTTTTGTTGAATTTATTAGTAAAATAGTGACCGCTGGCTTCGTTTGAGGAGTGACCGTTGAATAAAGAGATGAAACAACAGAATTTTTACGGGGGGGAGGGGGGGGGATTTATCGTGACCGCTTACAAGGAGATGTTGCTGAATAGGAGTGGCTGCTCATACAGATTCTACTGTACATCACAAACTAACTCATTTTGGGACTAACATATGGTATAATTTGAGTTCTTGTTTCAGTGTGAGATTCAAACCACACTACTTGATTCAATGACAGACCTTATGATCTAAAGTGATTGTGGTATACCATTCAGCTTACTTCGATATGTCATTACTTTTTAGGCCTCGTTCCTTTTAAAGAAACAGTCATAAAGTTTTGAAAAGAATCTGGGAGGTAATTCCTTATCTGTTTCTAGCAGGAGCAATCTGCCTTCTCTTCCGTTTCTTCCTTTCACTTCTTCATCAATCATTAAGAATATGTCACAAAGCCGTTCTTGATGTTTACGATTAGAAGCATTCTCAGATCTAGAGCGAACCGAAATATATTCCATAAATCTCTTGGACTTCAATAAAAGGACAAATTTTGCCTGAAAAGTGAAGAGGAACATCTTAAATTGTGAATTTAATTTGACATTATAATTGAGAAGATGTGGTAAAAAAAACCAAACATGTGCAAAACACAACAAAAACAGATATTGTAAGTAACAAAATGAAATAAAATGAAATGGGGTTTAACATCCTACTGTTCTGCTCCGACTGGGCCAATTAAGACGGGCATACGCTATACAGTGTGCTAAGAGGGAACTTTTGCCTAGACAGCAGCGCATCCTTGGTATCCCCAGTGGTTTCATTCCGTTCTACTCCACTAACCCCTGGGTTAATCTATGGGGGGGGGGGGGCATGTTTTCAAGTTATCTGCCCTTGGTGATTGGGCTATTTTTATTGACCAATCCCATAAATTGTTAATTGCAAAGAAAGTGGGCAAAGGGAAGTAACTCTCATCGGACAAGGTTTGGAGTTAGCCTAAACGAGAGAAGTCCAAATTATTCTAAATGCGTATTTATTAACAACAAATTATATAATATCATATTAACGAAGACTGGACATTTATATATATGTAGGTTCAAGAGTTTTATTGAGAATTGTTTGTTCGTTCCCAGAATTTTACGTTCACATGATGTGATATCGTAGATAAGTTATGTTCAATAATAATAACCATAACAGAATGAAACATTTCAGACAAAGAACGAATAGTAATGATAATAACGGAAGTCAAACATATGGATGTTATACATACTACATACGACAGATTTTGATGATACAATAAAATATAAATGAATTAGAAACATACACATTATTTACATAAATTATTCTGTAAATGGACATGAATATGGTTATCTACCCTTATAAAAATGAAGGCGAAATGACTGGTTTGTAAACTGTTTTTTGATTGGTTCGTAGACTTTAGCTACAATCAAGACCAGGGCAGATAATTTGAAATCGTGGAAACCCTATGGATTAACCCAGGGTATAGTGGAGTAGAACGGAATAAGAATACTGGGGATACTGAGGATGAAGGCGACGCTACAGCCTACTTTTATATCGAATTCCAACTGCCAAGGGATCTTTCATGTGCACTTCAATGTGTACAAATGAGAAAGAAAGGTTTAAAGTCCACTCGTAACAAACTAGGTCATCGTACAATTTACTTGCTCTGTAGTGGTGTTTAGATAGAGAGAGACAAATGGGGTTTAACGTCCATTCAACACAAACTAGGTCATTTCGGGACTAATATGGTACAATTTACTTGCTCGTAGTAGTCTTTAGCATTATGGAAGATTAGATAAAGAGCTGACAGTTCTCGCTAATAGTTAGAAAATAGATAATGTAAAGGAAATATGCTGAAAATTTCAGTAAAATTATGTCACTCTGAGCTAAGAAATCCTCATTTTAAAAACACAGTAGTCTCGATTGTCATTGTTACTGTTGTTATGGTTAATCATCAATGGCCGATGAACCGCAGAACGGATTAAAATCTGCTGAAAATTGCACCCATAATCAGATGGCATCGAGAGTTGATTATGGTATCATGTTAAAGATACATTATGGGAGATTAGATAAAGAGCTGGCAGTTCTCACTATAATAGTTAAAAACTAGATAATGTAAAGGGAATTTGCTGAAAATTTCAGTCATATTCATACAAGAATTTAGCGATTGAATTTTAGGCCTAGCCTCGATCATCATTAATACAATTGGTACGATAAAAGACATGATCTCGATTATCCATTTCATGATTAAATCATGAATGAAAGTTGAGCAGCAAATGGGATCTTAATCCAGTAAATATCGCAGCCTAGCGATGACATTGAGAGTTGATTATGGTCTGGATAAGTTAATTAATGTCGTATTAATAATTTAGATAACATCTCAGGACTAACATATGGTCCATTTTTACTTCAATAATTTGCTTGCACGTAGGGGTCTTTAGCAATGGGAGGAACGTGGAGCACCCAAGGTTTGACAGAGAAATATTCTCCTTGTCACGAACAATAAGGGAATTGAAACCACGCCACTTGTCTCAATTTCAGACCTTTTGATGAAACTATTCAGCCATTAACCCCCCCCCCCCCCCCCCCCCCGTTCAGTATATTGTCATAATGTGAAAACACTTTCCAATATTTAGTATATTATTTCACTTACACTTTTGAAAACTTCTTTAATAAACTTTTCTGAATCTCCAGTTATTTTTTGCCTCTCTTCCGGGCTAAAAGGAGGGAAACCTTTCACTCCCATTGCTTCATCAGTAACAAAGGAAACTCTTTTATGAAAAAAGTTTGCCGCCAGTTTATCAACAATGGTCCTATTCTTCTCATTATCATCACCACATATAAAAACTTGAACTTCATTTACTTGGTCTGTAAAATAAAATTAAAGACTCCGAGCATAGTTCAATCTGATTAAAGCGATAATTTCATATTTTCTAAGAAAGTCAAAACATAATTATTTCTGTCTTTTGCTCAATAGGTTATCAACTCACTATTATACGACCATGGGCATTATTTCCCACCCTTAAAAATCATTGACACAGGAAAAAATAACACAATTACCTCCCTTGTTTTTCTATTGCCTCCATGCATTAGCTACCTTCAAATGTTGGAATTTGAAGTTGAAAATGATATTTTTGCCAATTTCTCAGCTGGCAATAGTGAATTATAGGATTAATAGGATTATTCTTTAACAAGGTAGGACGGTTTATGGATACGATCTATTTTAAGGCTTTATTTTAATAAATTTTAAAAATATAACTTAAAAATATGAAATTCAAATTGTAGCTTTAAAGCACAGATCCTATTTCGTTTCCTTTTTTATAGGATCTAGAAGAGTTGTTATCATTGACGTGTTCTGGATGATGTGAGGGATTAGCCAATGAAACGGTAGGTTACGGCAAACTTTTAGCGTGAGGTGCACAGAACTGTGGGTAATCCACTAGAAACATCAATGCTGATTAGTTAATCTCAAATGACTGATGTCACAGGGTCAAAAGTCGCTCGTATGACCTCTGATGCGACTCCCCAAACAACTGGTCAGATCTTCATGTAGTGTAGGCCATCGAAAGTATAAAAAATGAAACAAAATATAGATCGATATTTTAATCAGACTAATAATCTACTGAACTTGTATAGTGCCAATATCCAGCTTGTAAAGCAGCTCTGGTCTTGTACAAGATAATCCAGCCTGGTTTCCCCTTGTCAGTGATGCAGGACTTAGGGCCTGACAAGGACAGCTGTCTAGTCGTTCGGATGGGACGAAAATCTGAGGTCCCGTGTACACATTAGCATGCACGTAAAAGATCCCTCGGCAGTTGGAATTCGATATAAGAGTAGGCCGTAGGGCCGCTGTCCGGGCAAAATTTCCCTCATAGCACACTGTATGGCGTATGCCCGTCTTCATTAGCCCAGTTTAGGAGCAGAACAGTAGGACGTTAAACCCCATTTCATTTCATATCATGTACAAAATAAAAATATATGATGAGAACAGAATCGTAATTTACACTAAGACTTCGGACAGACAAAGTGATATCGGCATCTCCACTGTTTTTTTTTTTGTATGGCCCAATGTTTCTTGAATTTAGATTTTTCAAAGACTACCTGTTAGTACTTCAAACAATATACTACATGCATGCCTCCCGTTTCTGGGAGCCACAGTGACTCGGTAGGTCAGATGCTGGCTTGCTAGCCAGGAGATCCTGTGTTTGATTTTCCGGTGGGGTGCTCCCGTGTCTGTGATGCATGACAGGGGGCCTGGCAAGGGACAATATATAGTTGCTAGATGGGACCAAAAACTGAGGTCCTGTGTACACTTTAAAGAACCCTTAGCAGTTGGATATCGATATAAGAGTAGCTGTAATGCCGCTGTCTTGGCAAAATGTCCCTCATAGCACGCTGCATGACATATGCCGGTCTTCATTAGACCAGTCGGACTATAAAAATAGAATGTTATACCCTATTCTGTTTCATTTCAATTGATTTTTTGTCATTACCTTCTGGTTCTGTTGGAGCAACTGTTGATGGTTCATAAGGATGCATGCCATTTTGTTGCTGTTGTTCTTCAAGTGTCAACGGGTTATTTTGACACCATTCACCGGTATATTGATTTCTAGATATAATATCTAAGGTCTTTTCCTGATTTAAGCTTCTGTTATTTAAGGGCATTTCTGATTCATTTCCAACATTCTGCATACAATGAGCACCATCTTGAAGTGGTTGATCAACTATCTGACATTCAAGGCGATGTGGTGATGAAGATGTTGAATTATGGACATGTTGAGCAACTATGTGATGTTCAAGGCGACGTGGTGATGAAGATGTTGAATTATGGACTTGTTGATCAAATGTTGGTCTAGAATCAGGTGTAACGGATTCATATCTAGACACCGGATCTTCCATGAATCTGCAACTCGGACCAGCACTAAATAAATGATGGTCCTCAAAAGTGTTTTCTGGGCTATCTGTAATTTCACTTTGCAAAGATCTTGGATCATCATCACCCAACGATATATTTTGTTGAATAAAAGTTGGAATATTTCCGCCTTCTGTTGCATTACTGCCAGGTTCGCAAATTCTTTGCCTTGGTGGTGGAGGAACTCGGTTAGAACAATCACGACTTTCAATGTTTGGCCTGTACTGAGTAAATGGACGCTGTGGTGCTATACATACGGTTAGGTTATTTTCATTGGATACATTAGTTGATTGACTGACGACGGATTCATTGTCTTCATCAATCAAGTTACCTGGTTGTCGGTGGAGATAACTCTGAAGATAAAAAGATCAAAAATTAAATTAACAAGCTGTTGCCATGCAAGATACACCCACATTTCGCAAGAGATGGAAGAGAATGAGCTATAAAATTTGGATAAAAATTGTGACTTCTAGAGGGTCCACAACCTTGGTATTACATACTTTTACACTATTTGCCTGAAAGGAGTGGCCATTTTGTCAGGCAGTAATGGTCAGATTTTCACGAAATTCAAACTCATCCATCATTAAGGTGTAACAGTGATATATCTAAACGGTTTTTAAAATTGAATAAAAATTGTGACCTCTAGAGGGTCCACAAGCTGAAATCGTATTATTTTCGTACAATCAGGGTCCATAATCCAGGAAGTTACAGACCAATATGAGCAAATATCAAAAGGATCTGAGATCCTTGTGAAATAAACATAAATTTAAGTTTCATTAAAACCGGATCAAAATTGTGACCTCTAGAGGGTCCCCAACCTTGATATACCATATTTTTACGCTATTTGTCTGTCAGTTTTGGGCCGATTTTCAAGAAATTCAAACTCAAGATATCATTATGGTGAAACAGTGATATATTTGAACGTTTTTTTAAATCAGATGGTAAGAGGTTGCCATGCAAGATACACTCACATTTTGCAAGAGTCGGACAGAAAACAAGCTAATAAAAAAAGCCATTTTTCGTAAAATCAGGGGACATAATCCACAAAGTTATGGTCTATCAACACAGAGATTATTTTGTCATTATGAACCAAGAACACGTCACCACAGCACCTGCTTCAATCCATTGAAATATTTATTAATCAAATATTATATTCTTACATGATGCTCAGCAGGTAGATTATTTCTTCTGGATCTTTGACTTGATTGCCGTGTTGAAGCACAGTTCCATGATGTTTGTACTGGTGTCAGGAAGCTGGCTCTTGCGCTACAATTTTGAGATTCAGATCGTGTCTTTGTTTGTAGTGTCTCTACAAATAGAATTCTTTATCTTATAAAAACATTTCATTTAAGACACTTTATTAGACATGTCAACCTAAACAAAGCCTTTTGTCTGAATAAATGTAGTTTGTAGTCATCCCTCCCTTCCTCCCTCTATCCATCGATCTCCTCATCCCCCATTCATCCCTCTATCAATCACTCCCTCCATTCCTCCATCATTCAACTCCCCCACCCCATCCATCCTCTCTCCCACTCTCCATTCAATTTTTGAAATAAAGTTGTGACAGAGTTTGTACAACAAAACAACTCAACCTGGTTTTCAAACAGGGGAAAGGGGGGCGGGGGTAGCGCATGCACGTTGTATCACAAGGTCTGTCATTGAGTCAACTGGCGTAGTTTCGATTCTCTAGTTGTATGTGACAAGCAGTAGGGTCATTATGTCCAACCTTGTGGGTTTTCTCCGGGTCCTCCGGTTTTCTCCTACTGCTAAAAGACCCCTAAACGCAAGCAAATTATTGAAATAAAATTGAACCATATGTTAGTCCCGAAATGACCTGTGTTGAGTGGACGTTAAACTCCATTTCTCTCTCTCTCTCTCTCTTTTTCAAACAGGGAGACAATTTTGCAAAACATGATCGAAAAATTCAAAATTTTGATAGGGTTCTTCTCTATTTAGCCAATGTTTAGCATATAAAAATTGACAGAGGACACGACTTTAGTGCATTAAAATAACCTTGTGATAACGTTGAGAAAGTTGCCCATGCATGGTGACTATATTCATGCCATTTGAATGTCAGAAATTCAATAATTTAACGTCACTACCAAGTCTGGCACCTGCCACAGACTTCTTCCCTTACAAATTATAAAACAACATATATAAAGCAAAAATAAAATGAAATGAAACGGGGTTTAACGTCCTTCTGTTCTGCTTCGAATTGGGCTAATGAATACGGGCATACGTTATACAGTGTGCTATGAGGGAAATTTTGCCCGGGCAGTGACACTACGGCCTACTCTTATATCAAATTCCATCTGTCAAGGGATCTTTTACGTGTATTCCAATGTGTACACGGGACGTCAGTTTTTCGTCTAGACAGCTGTCCTTGTCAAGCCCTCCGTCCTGCATCACTGACAAGGGGCAACCACGGCAGAGAATCTGGATGAATTTTCTCAGCCAGTGCAGGGATCGAACATCCGACCTCCAGGCTAGCCATAATAAAAGCACCTGTAACAGCCATTGTTAGACACAAATTTATATATACGTTGTGTCATAATTTGTGTCTGAAAATGGCTGTGACTTGTCCAGACTTGCTCACTAGACACTACAGTAAAATACCATTGTACATGTTACACATAGATTCAGAATGTGGTGTTCACTACATGTTTTACATGTGGATTCAGGACAATAACAGAGAATGTGGTGTTCACTACATGTTTTACCTGTGGATTCAGGACAATGACAGAGAATGTGGTGTTCACTACATGTTTTACCTGTGGATTCAGGACAATAACAGAGAATGTGGTGTTCACTACATGTTTTACCTGTGGATTTAGGACAATGACAGAGAATGAGCTGTTCACACATGTTTTACCCGTGGATTCAGAACATTGAGAGAGAATGTGGTGTTCAGTGTAATTCAATAAAATAAAGTAACTAACCTGGCCAGGATTCGACAATTCTGTTTATTCCATCTATTGTATGTTCTACCCATATACTCAAAATATCCATAAATGTTTTACCATTTTTACTGCCAGTTTCAAATATTGCCATAGTAGTACTTGATTCACGTTTTCTATCACGTATAGCCTGTAATTAAAACGATATTAAGATATTCATTCTTTTGCCAATGAAAAAATAGATAATACAGTCAATCAAAATAAACCAGGAACCAAGAATGACATCATTATGGCCATCTTGGAATTGTGAGGTCATATGAAAAATTCAACATTCTAGGCCTACAGGTTGTTCAGTAATGCTTTGGCTTAGGCCTACTTACTGATGGATTTTGTGTTACCATAGATCAGTACGTGATTCTCAACCAGTGTGCCGAGAGATCTTCCTAAGTGTGCTTTGAAATTTTCAACGGCACACTAACAAAATGCGAAAAACACAATCTGATTTAAACCTAGATCCTATTACGTTTCGTTTTTATAGTTCAGAATTTTGTTTTACTTGTCTTTACTACACTAGGATCTGGAAGAGTTGTTATTTAACTCGTGTTCTGAAAGGTGTCAGGGATAAGCCAATGAAACGGTCTGTTACGGCGAGCTTTAGGCGTGTTTTTCACGGAACTGTGGGTAATCCACTAGTAACATCAATGCTGATTGGTTAGTCAAATGTCTGACGTCATAGGGTCATAAGTCGTACTTTTGACTCCTGACGTGACCTATCGCTATAACTTGTTAGATCTTCATGTAGTGTAGGCCATTGAAAGAATAAAAAAACGAAACGAAATATAGATCTGTGTTTTAATTAGATTGCGAAAACCATGTGATGCCAATTTAAAAGTATTCACTGGTGTCTACTGGTAAGTTCACACCTGTGTTTTTCTTTATTTAAGTTTGATTCCATATATGTGTCTATGGCTAGTCCATGTCTACGGTTATATGCCGTCAGACTTGCCATGTTATTTTGCAAAATTCAAATATTTTTCATATATATTTAGCCGGATGTGTCGCTATTTTTTCATGTGTTCCAAGAGGTGCCTTTAGCAAAAAAAAGTTTGAGAACCACTGCCATAGATACTTATATTTGTGACTGTCGATCGTTAGTTTGTCTGTTTAGCAGGGTCGGCAGCTACAGCTGTCCTGAGGCTGAAATTTGGTGTATAGGTGTAGTTTGGACTGGGGAGTAACATAGGCTAGGTAACGTTGTCTGTTTTTAAATCGGAGACCATAGCAGTATATTATTATTATAAGGTCATGTGAATTAATGTGTTTAATGTCCATTCAACACAAACTAGGACATTTTGGGACTAACATAGTTCAATTTTATTTTGACACGTACGAGCAAAGAATCCAAACCACACAATTTGACTCATTGACAGACCTTATAATCTAATGTAAACACGTTTATAGGTTAGCCATTCGGCCACCCAATCCCCCTAAAACTATATGAACATGATCTTTATTCGTTTCGTATAGTGAGGTTGGATGGCTGAATGGTTAGCACGTGCGCGATGTATCATAAGGCCTGTCATTGAGTCAACTGGCGTGTTTTCGAATCCCTGGTTGTACGTGACAAGGAGTAGGGTCGCCTGTCCAACTTCGTGGGTTTTCTCCGGGGCCTCCGGTTTCCTCCCACTGCTAAAGACCCCTATGCGCAAGCGAATTATTGAAATAAAATTAAACCATGTTAGTCCCAAAATGACCTAGTTTGTGTCGAGTGGACGTTAAACCCCATTTCTCTCTCTCTCTTTCTCTCGTTTCGTATGGTATGAGAAACTGACATCTTGAGTACACATTGGCATACACTTAAAATAAAATGACCCTTGACATCTAGAATTTAAGAGAGAGAGAGAGAGAGTGAGAGAGGGAGAGAGAGAGAGATTAACGTCCACTCGACAAGAACCTGGTCATTTTGGGACTAACATATGATTTAATTTTATTTCAATAATTTACGTGCGCGTTGGGGTCCTTAGCAGTGGGAGGACCCAGAGAAAACCAATCAGATTGGACAAGCGACCGTACTCCTGGTGACCATACTCCTTGTCACGTACAACCAGGGAATCAAAACCACACCAGTTCACTCAATGACAGACCTTATGATGTAACGCACACACGCTAACCATTCGGCCATCCGATCCCCACTTGATGGAGCAGACAATGAGGACATATAACCCATTTCATTACAGTGTGCTATGTTCGAAATTACCCTTTCCCCATGGCCTACACTGAATGATGTAGGCATCTTCATTATCTTGTAAATGAAATGAAATGAAATGGGGTTTAACGTCCTACTGTTCTGCTTTGCCATTAGCCTGGAATCTGAATGGAATGGAAAAGTAGGATGTCAAGCCCCCATTTCATTTCATTTCTGCAACTGTACTTACATTGATCTGAATTGCTGTTAATCCAAAGCCTTCCCCTACTACATGGAAATCTCTTCCGCCCGTTAGATCTTCGGGATCGCTGATGTCTGCCAAATAAGATAAAACATTGTGTGGAATGTACAATAGATTAGTTTGTCTTGCTAAACTAGCTTCATCTGGTCCATATTTCTGAATCATCAGTTGCAAGGCTTTCTCCATTACTCTTCTTCTGTTGGCCATTTTTATCCAGTCAAAATTTACTTATGGTTGTTGAGTTTAATCCATTTTAACGATTGAATAGTTTGAAACTGAAAATAAACAATTTAATCAAAGTTACAATTTACAATAATCTAGCCAACCATAAATGGTGAGGTGTGGTGTGGGGCGGAGTGGGGTGTTGCGTAGGGAGTATCACGTAGAGGTGCATAGTTGACAGGAGGTGTGTATGTGTCGTGGTGTGGTGCATAGTAGTAGTGCATAGATGAGTGGAGTAGAGTGGTAAGTAGCGGAGTGGTGCATAGTTGACAGGAGGGGTGCAGTGGTGTGGTGAATAGTGAAGTGCTTAGTGGAGCACAGTGGCGCATAGTTGACTAGAGGTGTGTAGTGGAGTGGATTGGTGTGGAGTTCAGTGAAGTGGAGGGTGCGTAGTTAAATAGAGGTGTGTAGTGGTGTGGTGTGGAGTGGAGTGGTGTGAAGTTGACTTAAGGTATGTAGTGGAGTGGAGTGGTGTATAGTGGAGTGGTGCATAGTTGACTAGAGGTGTGTAGTGGTGTGTAGTGGAGTGGTACGTAGTTAACTAGAGGTGTGGAGTGGAGTGGTGCGTAGTTGATTAGAGGTGTGGAGTGGAGTGGAGGAAATGAAATGAAATGAAATGGAGTTTAACGTCCTACTGTTCTGCTCCTAACCTGGGCTAATGAAGACGGGCATACGCCATACAGTGTGCTATGAGGGAAATTTTGCCCGGACAGCGGCACTACGGCCTACTCTTATATCGAATTCCAACTGCCAAGGGATCTTTTACGTGCACGCCAATGTGTACACGGGACCTCGGTTTTTCGTCCCATCCGAACGACTAGACAGCTTTCCTTGTCAGGCCCTCCGTCCTGTATCACTGACAAGGGGAAACCACGCCGGAAAACCTGGATGAACTTTCTCGGCCAGTGCAGGGATCGAACACCCGACCTCCAGGCTAGCGAGCTAGCGTCTTACCCACTTAGCCACGTGATCCCCGTGGAGTGGAGAAGTGGAGTGGTGTGTAGTTGATTAGAGGTGTGGAGTGGAGTGGAGGAGTGGAGTGGTGCGTAGTTGATTAGAGGTGTGGAGTGGAGTGGAGGAGTGGAGTGGTGCGTAGTTGATTAGAGGTGTGGAGTGGAGTGGAGGAGTGGAGTGGTGCGTAGTTGACTAGAGGTGTGGAGTGGAGTGGAGGAGTGGAGTGGTGCGTAGTTGATTAGAGGTGTGGAGTGGAGTGGAGGAGTGGAGTGGTGCGTAGTTGACTAGAGGTGTGTAGTGAAATGGAGTGGTGTGTAGTGGAGTGGTGCATAATTGACTAGAGGTGTGAGTGGTGTGGAGTGGAGTGGTGTGTAACTGAGTAGAGGTTTGTAGTGGTGTATAGTGGAGTGGAAATGCACAGTGGGGTGGAGTGGTGTGGGTAGTGGAGTATGTAGTGATACGGAGCAGTGAAGTGTGGAACAGTGTAGAGAGGAGCAGAGTGGAGTACACAGGTTTCATGTGGGTGTTTAAATTACTGGTATTTGAATGGTAATTAATATTGTTTACTTCCAGCAAGCTTGTGGGGTGGAAACAATTTGTTTGTTGGTGTGACTCATGGTTTGTAACATAACTATATGCCTAAGGTTGCAGCGATACCCCGGGGATGCCGCATTATCGCGATTATTTTTTTTCAAGTGATATCGTATCGGCCAAAGTTGAATAATCGCAATCCCCGGTATTTTAGGATTTTTTTGGGCGGAGGTCGGTGCAATAAATCCAAAGTTCATTTTCACCGGTGCGGGGGCCGGATCGAATTCGAAATAATAGTTTAATTACTACTTGTAAAATTATACAATGAAAATCGGTGAGAGAAAGTTCCCGAAACACATTTTGTAAACAAAGCCGCACGCGACATCGGTGTACCGTAGCAACGGTGCGGCGAATCCCCGGATAAACAAGACTGAAAATATTATGTTTATTTCAATGTTAAGTTAGTACTGTACGTCTGGTTGTTTAACCCGCCAAAACAAAGCAACCAAGTAACTCGACTTAGTCATCCAGCCGCTTTTTTCAGGTTATGAATCCGCACTCAGGTTCATCGATATGATTTTTTAAAACATACTTTGGGTGGTTTTTAATATTTTAGAAGTAATTAGAACATATATTTAAAACCATACGACTAAACTTTAATTAATGAGATATTTACAAACTAATAAATTTGTATATTTTTTATTGTTGAAAAACATACACTAACACAGCGGTTATACCATATTCAAGACTGGTCAATCGAGTCGGTGGTTTTTCCATTTCTCGTCTTTTACTCGGTCACAGTGCGTCGGCTGCTACAGAATAGAATTTAAACTGTAATTAATGATTAAAATGTCGAACGTCCAAAAAACACCTACCGATGCTATTATACAAATAGGCCTACAACAAGTGACTGCTTATAATGATCTTGATCAAGTTGATGTCGTTGATTTGTCGGCAAAGGCAAACACATCGTCTGTTGTGTGGAATTATTTTGGGATAAAGCCAAACGATGTTGGTGGTGAGAAAAATGTGGCATGCTGTCGACTATGTTATAAAGGCTTTAGATGGGTGGGTAGTGGACTGATTGATTAACATAAATAGTGTCTTATTAAGTGACAACAGAACCCACCTGCAAACTGAGGAGAAATTACAGATGGCTATTACCCCCTATTTTTCACTAGAAATCCTATCCTCTAACCAATCCTTTATTATGGTGCATGATAATTACAATTATCACGATTATAAATAACTATCGTGATAAAGAGAAATATCATGATAAAGAGAATTATCGTGATAAAATTGATAATCGTAGACTTTTATTTATCGCGATAATTCCAAAAGCAGTTATCATGATTAATGGCGATATCAGAATTTGATATCGTTGCAACCTTAAATATGCCTTCATCAATTCAAAAGAGATTTATTGGTTAATTCCATGTCACATGGACCAGTGGTTGTCCAGGGATCCCTTCAGAGATTTGACTACTCTATATTAGAAGCTCTTACTTATCACATGTTTTATGTATTAATGGGTATCAAAATTCATATCTTTGTTGGTTTCTTGTAAAAATAGCTTTAAGTATTGACTCATACAGGAAAATAGCTAAAGCCACTCTTTTTCAAACGCTAACCACTTATAGGAACCTTCCATGAAAAAAATATGAAACACTTGAAAAATTGTGGAAATTCAACACGATACGTCCACTGAAAGTGCCAAGTAAAAATGTCTAGTCAAACGAGTCAGTCGAGACCACCTCACTTCCGTGGTCCAAATTGGCACGGTTCTCAGTACAACATCATCATTTTTTTTTTTGAATGAGGTCGTTGTTTCCATAAATCTTACTTGTTTTTAATGTCATTATGTAAGGATAAAAGAAATTCATTATTGGTTTTTAATGTAGAGTCACTAATTGTGACGGGTCATCATTTTTGCCTAAATTTGTTTTCGCTTGATTGCACATTAAGAAACATGAATTTAACAACTTCGCGAGCTTTTCGCATTTTAAGACCTTTAAAATCCCTGGGTTCTCGGTTTCCAAATCAGTTGCACATGTAAACACTCAACGAACCAAGTGATGCCACATCTGAACAAAGACCACTGCAACGACGCTATTGGTCGATTACAAGCAGGTGAATCCCAGACAGAAGTAGCAAGTCTGCTGAATGTTTCCCCAAGTTCCTTTTCTTTTTTTGGAGAGTATATTAACAGTTCCATTCTCAGCACCGTTGAGGGGTTGGATGGCCGAATGGTTAGTATGTGCACGTTGTATCATAACGTCTGTCATTGAGTCAACTGACGTGGTCTTGATTCCCCGGTTGTACGTTAGTCCCAACCTCATGGGTTTTCTCCCGGTCCTTCGGTTTCCTCCCACTGAAAAAGACCCCTACGCGCAAGCGAATTATTGAAATAAAATTAAAAATATATGTAAGTCCCAAAATGACCTAGTCATTGTCGAGTGGACGTTACCCCGCCCGCTCTCGCTCTCTCACCAAGACTCCCTGCATGTAATAAAGACAAATCTGTGCCACACAAAATCACAGTCACTAGAGGAGAATTTTACCTGACAACACCTGAATTGTGCCTAATGTTGCCTGTGACAGGTTTCTTATTCTCCAGGCTTACTAATTAAAACTTGTGAGGTATCCTTTTTATATATTGATTTTTAGCATTTGACTCCAGAAAACGAAACAATTTTAAGACATTTCTTAAGATCATAACTGACGCTCATTCGTTTTAATTTGAAACATCTTTATCTATAATAGTTTGGAGTTTTTTTTACCTTTGAGATAAAGCAAAGGTATAAAACTATATTATATAAATAAATCAAGATAATTTGAAAGCAGTTACCTACCTTCTGTTAAAATATTTCATCAACTGGTCCTTGCAAATAGCCTAGTTAACATAGCTACAGACTTGTAAACAATCTAATCCAGGGTACGGCTTTACCCAATTTGCCGGAAAAGTAAAGAGGCAATATACTTTTCTAAGAAAAAGCTGTTTGATACTAAGCTTCTATTAATAGAACTTTTGACCTGCTTTATTGAGGTCCTTTTATTATGTACGCCAGCCCAATTTTGAATGCATAGCTTAATACTCAAATTATTGCACAAGGAAATACCTGTGTTTATACACCTAACATCAAATTCGGGTCACTGATCCCTTTCATAGCAGAAGGGCAGGTCACCCTAGTGTGTAGATTAAAACCCTTTCAACAAATTATAAAATAATTTTTCTGTGACAAAAATGCATGAAAATCTAGAAAGAATTCATTTCAAAACATTTGCTTAGATTATAGATGCATATTATGTAGAGCAGGTATTACAGGTTTTTATTTTGGCTTCAAATTTTATATAAATTATTGGGTTGGTTGGATGGCTGAATGGTTAGCGTGCGCGCGCTGTATAATAAAGTCTGCCATTGAGTCGACTGGCGTGGTTTCGAATTGGTGACAAGGAGTAGGGTCGCCTGTCCAACCTTGTGGGTTTCCTCCCACTGCTAAAGACCCCTATGCGCAAGTGAATTATTGAAATAAAATTAAACCATACGTTAGTCCCGAAATGACCTAGTTTGGGTCGAGTGGACGTTAAACCCCATTTCTCTCTCTATATATATAAATTATTATTTAGACATTTATTCACATGACAAGCCCATAATCAACTCTCTAGATCATTAGTTTTAGGCTATTTACACATATCTATTTTATTATACATATCTATTTTATGTAGGGAGCCACAGTGGCTAAGTGAGTAAGATGCTGACTCGCTAGCCGGGACGTTGTGGGTTCGATCCCAGTGTTGACCGAGAAGTTCATTGGGATTTTCTGGCCTGACAAATACAGCTGTCTAGTTCGTTGGATGGAACAGAAAACTTATAAAGTCCTGTGTACACATTGGCGTGCACGTAATGGATCTCTTGGCAGTTGGAAATTGATTTAATAGTAGGGTGTAGCGCCGCTGGCCGAGTAAAATTTCTCTCATATCACACTGCATGGCGAATGCCCGTCTTCATTAGCCATGTAGGAGCAGGACAGGTTGTTTTCCCATTTTATTTCATTTTATGTGCGCATATTTTATTTTGTTTTATTTTGTTGCATTTCTTTTCTTTTATTTGATTTGTTTTATTTTGTTGTAATTTTTTTTTTATTTTGTTGTATTTTTTTTGTATTTTTTTTTATTTTGTCTTTTTTTTTTTTTATTTTGTTAATCTGTCTTGTGTGTATGCTTTGTCTGACTGAGTTTTTAACCCGTATATAATATTTGTACTATTATTTTTGGCCATAGCATATAGTGGTATGTTGCCCTGCGTGGTTCTCCCTTGTCAGTGATGCAGGACGGAGGGCCTGACAAGGACAGCTGTCTAGTCCTTCGGATGAAATGAAACACCGAGGTCCCGTGTATACATTGGAATGTACGTAAAAGATCCCTTGGCAGTTGGAATTCGATATAAGAGTAGGCGATAGTGCCGCTGCCCGGGCAAAAGTTCCCTCATAGCACACTGTATGGCGTATGCTTGTCTTCATTAGCCCAGCATAGGAGCAGAACAGTAGGACGTTAAACCCCATTTCATTTCATTTCATTGGCCTAAAAGGGTGGTTCGATGCAATAAAATACTATTCTATTCCATACATCATGGGAGACAACTCCATAATATAACCTATTGTTTAAATTTAAAAGCTTGTTTTGTATACAATCTCAACCAGGATGTAAATTATTTTTTATTGAAGCCATTTAGGTCAGTCATTGATTGTGTCACCAATAAGATTTGTGATTTTGAAATAGGGCGTTTTGGGGTCTTTTAAGTGCATAACCTTGTCGTTTAAAATATTCCTATTCCGTCGGGTATTTTTCTGGCTTACTTCTCAACAACAGTCACAGTGGAAGCTTCTGGCTATAGTTTATGACTATAGGCATGGACCTTGTATTATAAGGTCCATGCTATAGGCTACAGATAGATCATATCAAATTATGAGAAATAGTTTTGCATAGACAATAAACGAACAATACAACGCAGATGGCCACTCTAGTTTAAATCCCTGCGGTTGTAATATATCGGCCTATATATATAGTAGATTAGCCATTACAATATATTATATAAACCTACCTCACATAGGTGTCAACATTTCTTCATAACATCCGGGAACCACTGTTACGTACAAGGGACCAAAGTCGGACCTCTATGTCAAGCACCTGTTGTCAAGGTAACGAAAATGAAATGAAATGGGGTTTAACGTCCTACTTATGAAACCAGGCACACGCCATGCAGTGCGCTATTAAATAGTGCCCCGGGCAGATGCTCTATATTTTATACGGCCATATATGGAAAATTCAAGAAGGTTCAGGCTATTGAACCAGTGTCTAGTAGACATCGCAATTTTGAACTTCTTATTATTAACAACCTCTAGATATTATGGAGTGTTGTTTAATTTCTTTTTGAACAGTCCGAAGGTTCTGAGTTTATGGTTCGGCCCGCAAGTTCAGCAAGGAGATCATCGTTAAACTTACTTTCTATTGAACTTTTAATATTCTGTCTCGAAATTGTTGTTGCAGAAATGTCATATTTTTTGAAGATTTTTTTGATAGCTGCTGCATACCAGGAGAGTTTTGGGTTTGAATTTATGTCCGCCCATATTTTTGTATCCGTCCAACTTTTTTGCACTTGTATTTAATATTTTGTATATTGTATTTTGTCCTCAAGGGAGGTTCCGATGAAATATTGTGTGTCTTGTGTAATAATTGCCATAATGTTAAAATTTTATGTACACGTTTATATTGTATGCTGTCCTAAATGGATGTTTCGATGCAATAAAAATCATATCTATCTTATCTAACGGCACCTGACATTCAGTCGGTGACACATATTCGGCTTTATTATCGTTGAGTTTCGGCACAGGCGGCATCCATATATATATATATAGACTTATTACAGAAATACAATGCTCAACTTTAAATTCAGAATTTACGAAAAGCTCGTCAGGGTTTTGGGGGTGAAAAGGAGATGTACATTGTGTACATCATATGCACATTAATAATAAATAAATGGCTTTGAATAATAACAACCAAGGGGCCAAGGACTGAGCCCTGTGGTACACCAAAATTTCAAGGACTTCAAAAATTATCCCAAACAGCTAAACATTTATAAAATTACAGATCTCTAAAACAACCTGCAGTCACAAAGGCACCTTAGGCGGCATGTCGTGAGCCCATTGTACACCAAAATTATTTACACAGTAAATATTCATAAAATTAAAGATTTCTAAAACAAAATGAAAATATGATGATGCCGGCGGAGAGAGTAGACATAAATAAAAATATAAAAATCCCCGCCCAGCAGTCAGTAGTATAAACAGATTTATGTAGCAATGGGAAGTGGTTTATTCTTAAAAACGTTTCGGATGATATGACCCTTTTTCAAATGATACAATTAATAAATCCTGTGTCGCCTTTATATACACAATAGTAGTGTATATAAAGGCGACACAGGATTTAAATTATTAATGTTATCATTTGAAGAAGGGTCATATCACCCGAAATGTTATGAAGAATAAACCACTTCTTATTGCTACATAAATATGTTTATATACTGACTTGAGTGGGGATTTTTATTTATGTCTACTCTCTCCGCCGGCATCATCGTTTGATCCAGCAGCTACACCGATCTATATATACCGGCCTGTCCTGTTAGATTTCTAAAACAGTTAACCTAATGCGGCCACAAAGACACCATATGCAGGGGTTATTTTTAAGAGAGCCATTCAGTGAACTTACAAATTAAGGTAAATAAAATAGGGCCAAGAAGTGAGCCCTGTGGTACATCGTGAAAGTGAATACAATAGGGTCACGGTCTGTGGTACACCAATTTCTAGAACACATTCAGAAGATGACTATTCATGTATTTACTACCATACTCAGTTTCTGACCAATTGAATAACTTATCTATAAGTTTCAGTGCAGAATTTATTGCAAATGCAAATTTAAATCAAAAAAAGCTTAAAAGAACAAATTTGATCAACCCTATCAAAAGTGGCAGATGTATCTAATAAAATTAATAAAATGCAGTGATGATGATAAAGTGAAAGTAAACTGCCATTAGAAACATTCCAATATTTTCCACCGAGGTATTACGAAAGTCTTCTAATAACTCTGTAAAAGATGACTACTTTCAACATGTGACATCACATTACGTGGCTCATAGCACTTGCATTGTTTACATAAGACGTTACTGGTCTGGGCGGAATGGTGCCTTTTACTTATTTTACATACCCATTTATATATCCAATCTGATTAAAACACAGATCTGGAGGAGATGCTATATAACCTGCGTTCTGGTTGATGTGCAGGATTAGCCAATGAAGCAGTCTGTTATGGCAAGTTCTTGGCGAGCAGTGATCGGAATTGTGGGTATGACCCCTGACACGAGCTGCCTCTACAACCGGTCAGATCTTCATATATTGGAGGCCATCGAAAGTATACAAAAACGAAACAAAATAAGATCTGTCTCAGACCAGTTCATGTGCCATGAAACTTTTAAGCACCCTGAAATGGTGCTGCTCCATCTGAGCTAATGAAGATGGACAAACGCCTACTCTTTTATCGAATTCCAACTGCCAAGGGATCTTTACATGCATGCCAATGTGTACACGTGACCTCGGTTTTTCGTCCCATCCGAACGACTAGACAACTTTCCATGTCAAACTCTCTCCGTCCTGCACTACTGAAAAGGGGAAACCACATCGGAAAATCCTGATGAACTTTCATGGCCGACTCTAGGATTGAACCTGCACCCCCAGACTATGTCCTTGTTGCATACAAGCGGTTGATCGAAACCATGCCATTTAACTCAATACAAACCTAACGATGTAACGCACGTGTTAACAATTTGGCTACCTCTGCTCCGCTCCCCCCACCAATTTACTGCTCTGGCTGGGCTAATAAAGACAGGCACATGCAACACAGTGTGTTATGAGGGGAATTTTGACACGACAGCAGCTCCACTACCTATTATATGGAATATGAACTCCCAAGGGTTCCTTTTTACATGCACGTTAATATGCACAGGGGCACTGAATGAAGTGGATTCTGCGTTTTATTACCTGTGATAACGCGCCCCCGCCCCTGCCACCGCCACCCAACCCCTTTCCTCTCGTCTAGTCATTTACCCCTGCATAGAAGAGTAATTATTTTTATCATTTGAAGAACAGAGAGAGAGAGAGAAATGGGGTTTAACGTCCACTCAACACAAACTAGGTCATTTCGGTACTAACATACGGTTTAATTTTATTTCAATAATTCGCTTGCGCGTAGGGGTCTTTAGTAGTGGGAGGAAACCGGAGGACCCGGAGAAAACCCACGAGGTAGGACAGGCAACCCTACTCCTTGTCAGTCATGTACACACCTGGGGAGTTGAAACCACGCCAGTTGACTCAATGACAGGCCTTATGATACAGCGGGCACGCGCTAACCATTTGGCCATCCAATCCCCCCTTGACTCAATAATAGACCTTATGATCAAACTCCAGGTTAGTGAGGCGCATCTTGGCTCCTCATCAATGTCAGAAGGTTGTAAACTTTTAATAAAGTCCTACTATCAAATGACAAACCTTGTGATTTAAAGATCATGCATTAAAGGACAATATTGGTGTCAGTCATTATCACATATGTGATAGAACTAATTAAACACGTTCCAAATATAATTTTAACACAGAGATCATTGCTACAATAGCTGAGTAATACAGGTTTCCTGAATTGAAAGTGACGAATGCCAAAGGAAAACACAAACAATCTATTGTTTATATTTACAGTATTTATTGTCATACATTATTAATTAGTGGATTGAAATAATGGGGAACAACACAAACAAAAACAACAGAGAGTTGTCTGCCCTTTGATTTTGCAAGGATTATCTCTCTTGAATGAAAACATGAGGCCCTATTCATGAAAATTTGAACCAAAACATCTCAAGGATGTAGCCTTTTCATTGGTTGCGGGTGGAAATTTGTGTTCTAATTTGAGCTCTTAGCCAATGAAAAGCATGCATTATTAAAACAAGTTATTTTAAATTTTCATGAATAAGGCCAATGGTATGTTTTGTTCTTGAATGAAAACATGGGATGTTTGAGACAAGAGAACAAAATGATTATCTGTGGGCTTTTTATTAGTTGAGCGAAATCTGGAGATAAGGCACCTGTCACAGATTATCTGAGGCCTTTTTTATTGGTTGAAGACTAGAATTTGTTTATAAATTTCTACCTCTTAGCCAAATTTGGACATTAAACACCTGTCACAGTCTTTGTCCATACAAATTATGCTACCACATATATATATATAAGCCTGAAAGTATATAATATACCGACTTGGTCTGGTACAAATGATCCCACAACATCTATCTATACTAATATTTGTGACTGTCGTTTGTCTGTTTGTTCGGGGTTGGCGGCTACACTAGGTCTGCCCCGAGTCTGAAATTTGGGGTATAGGGGTAGCTTGGACCGGGGAGTAACATAGGCCAGGTGGCGTTAAGTCTACCACTTCCGGTTTTGGAGTTATGACCCCCGAGCGAAGCCGGGCATTCTGCTAGTTAATTTATATACAAGAGAGAGACAGAGACAAATGAAATGAAATGGGGTTTAACATCCTACTGTTCTGCTCCTAAACTGGGCTAATGAAGACGGGCATACGCCATACAGTGAGTGGAGTGCTGAGGGAATTTTTTGCCCTGGCAGCGGCGCTACGGCCTACTCTTATATCAAATTCCAACTGCTAAGGGATCTTTTACGTGCACGCCAATGTGTACACGAGAGAGAGAGAAATGGGGTTTAACCTCCACTGGACAAAAACCAGGTCATTTCGGGACTAACATGTGGTACAATTTTATTTCACTAATTTGCTTGCGCGTAGGGGTCTTTTGCAGTGGGAGGAAACCAGAGGACCCGGAGAAAACCCACAAGGTTGGAAAGGCGACCCTAATCCTTGTCACATACAACCAGTATATATATATATATACAAACCCCGGATGTATATATTATAATAATAATAAAAAAGTATGATGATTTAGTTGTAACAGGGGGAGAGAGAAATGGGGTTTAACGTCCACTCGACACAAACTAGGTCATTTCGGGACTAACACATGGTTCAATTTTATTTCAATAATTTGCTTGCGCGTAGGGGTTTTTAGCAGTGGCAGGAAACCGGAGAAAACCCACGTGGTTGGACAGGCCACCCTACTCCTTGTCATGTACAACCGGGGAATCGAAACCACGTCAGTTGACTCAATGACAGCGCGCACGTGCTAACCATTCGGCTATCCAACCCGCCAGTTGTAACAGGTGTCTTATGTCCAAGGTTGTTTTTAGTCAATGAAATGGTTGCATTGGATGTTTTATTGTCAATGGGACAGGCAATACGATATTATGAATTGTACATAGAATTATATTTACACATTAAAATTAATAATACACAATGCTGAGACAAGCGAAAGGTCACCAGGTCACAAGACGTGGAAAATTATACTGATAAATTAATATTTATTAATAAATACATTTACTTTTTTTGCTTTAACAAATAATATCAAATATCCACTGCAGACATGTGAGCCTGTCGTAACAAAATCCTTTTCTTAACAGGTTAGCACTTGAACTGCCAGTATCTAGGGCTGTGCTTCGACAGGCCCAAAATGACACTTTCATATGGATAGCTGTGACACTTCCACGAACTATTGAATAAGGCTTGCGTCACAAATAATCTTTAAAGAACCGGGATAGTCTATTTTTACATGAACAAACTGCTAATAGGTTTGTATGCATTTAATGCTAATTATAAAGAAATCTGAAGTTATTTCTTGACAATAGGTCATTGTTTTACTAACTGGCTTGATTGAACTTCAAGCTGCTAAAGGCCACAAAAAAAACCTGCTGATTAAGATCCCTGGGTCATAACCTTCTCCTTAATCTATCTATCCATTTAAAAATCCTAACAATTTATGGTCTATCAGATGACCAATAGCCCTTGACTATTTTTCGATAACTTTGTTATCTTTGCACATTTGCCATTTTTCAATTCAAAGTCGTAAATTTCCAAGGAAATTTTTTTTGTATAACTCAATTCCGTCTGATTAAAATACTCCTGGTGACTACATGCTAGTAATAGAGAGAGAGAGAGAAAGAGAGAGAGAGAGAGAGAGAGAGAGAGAGAGAGAGAGAGTCAATGCATCACTAACTCATTTTGGGACTAACATGGTTTAATTTCATATGGTACAATTTCATTTGAGAGAGAGAGAGAGGTTATAATAAATAAATACAGCCAGCTGAATCAAATTAAATGTGGGCAGTAACCACACCTCATTGCACTCATAACTTGATCATCAGAATGCTAATATTTACTTGAGCAAAAACATTTTGGGTGAGAAAATAAAAATCATATTTAGGTAAATGAAGAAAAAAAACTCTGCCAGAGAAAATATGGAATAGCTGTCAAGGGATCTTTTACGTGCACGCCAATATGTACACGGGACCTCGGTTTTTCGTCCCATCCGAACGACTAGACAGCTGTCCTTGTCAGGCCCTCCGTTCTGTATCACTGACAAGGGAGAACCACAGATTTATATGACCATGACTGTTTGTCAAAATATTGCCATGGAAACGTTGCTACATTTTTTACGATCCAACATGTCAAACAAGAGCAGTTCTTAATATCATAGCGGATTGGACAACTGAAACATGCCTTGGTTATTTTAGATTTGTTAACTAAACATGCATAAAATGTATTTTACAAAATGAATCAACAATTGCAGCTATTTTTTTCATAATTGAAAGTTTAATAACTACACAAGATCGTAGTATAAGAGTTATTGTCCGAAAATTCCTATTTTATAAATGTATTTCTTCGATTACGAACAAACTATTTAACTTTGGTTATTATAAATGTACCTGTGTGTTTGAAATCAACACAGTATTATCTCTTATCTGTATTCAATAGAGAAAAGTTATGCTACTTGCTGACTGCAATCTGATTAAAATACAGATGTATATTTCGTTTCGGTTTTTTTATACTTTCGATGGCCAACACTACATGAAGATCTGACCAGTTGTACTGGGAGGTCGTGTCAGGGGTCATACGAGCGGCTTTTGACCCTATGACATCAGACATTGATGAATCAATCAGCGTTGACGTTTCTAGGGGTTTACCAACAGTTCCGTGCTGGGCACGTCAAGAACTCACCGTAATAGACCGTTAAACTGGCTAATTAATCACATCAACTAGAACGCCTGTTATATAACAACTCTTCCAGACCCTAGTGTAGTAAAGACAAGTAAAACGAGAGAGAGAAATGGGGTTAAACGTCCACTCGACACAAACTAGGTCATTTTTGGACTAACATATGGTTTAATTTTATTTCAATAATTCGCTTGCGCGTAGGGGTCTTTAGCAGTGGGAGGAAACCGAAGGACCCGAAGAAAACCCACGAGGTTGGACAGCGACCCTACTTGTCACGTACAACCGGGGATTCGAAACCACGCCAGTTGACTCAATGACAGGCTTTATGATAAAGCGCGCACGTGCTAACCATTCAGCCATCCAACCCCCCCCCCAAGTAAAACGAAATTTTGAACTATAAAAAACGAAACGAAATAGGATCTGTGTTAAAATCAGATTGTACTACTTGCTGCCTGCAATCCTATGACTAAATTCTAAACTTACTATCAGTTTAAAAATATTTAAAATTTGGTAAAAAGTGAAGCTGATGGTTATATTATATTTAACAATCGTATTTACAGAATATACAGTTTTGACTATATACAAAACAAATAATATAACAATTAACAACATACATTACATGTATCAGAAAGGGGTATAACACTAGCACTGATTGATTATACATTGAATTAGGGATGATATACAATACTTATTGATACACAAAATTTAAACAACATACATTATATGGATATATAATACTTATTTATACACAAAATTCAATCATAACTTGTTATAAATTTACATTTATTTGAATAATTCATATCAGAACTCTTATTTCTTTTTTTTTTTTTTAATTTAAATGTTCATATAACTATTTATAATAGCCCACAAAATTCAAACATAAATTGTTATAATTTTACATTTATTCGAACACCTAATATCAAAACTCTAATTCTTTTATCTAATTTTAAAGGTTCATATAGTTATTTGTCTCCTTGAAATTAAACGGCAATACTATATACCGGAAAACAAGCGGAAAACACCATCTTATACTGAATACTGGAAAACACCGGAAAAACACTAAATACCGGAAAAAACACTAAATACCGGAAAATACCCAAAATAGGTAACCCGGAGACTGGCACCCTAAATAGGTAACCCGGCGCCCTCGTCCTGTGTGTGCCTGGGTTAGGGTTAGGTCTAGTTTCCAGTTTATATTATAGCCTTTCTACAGGTTACCTATTTAGGGCGTTTTTCGGTATTTAGTGTGTTTTCCGGTATTAAGTGTTTTTCTGGTGTTTTCCGGTATTCAGTATAACATGGTGTTTTCCAGTAAATAGTATAGACCAAATTAAAGATCTGAAATTCAGATTGAAAAAGTAATTAGATGCCATTTTTTAATTCAATATCTATCTTGTTTTTATAAAGCATGGATCATTTAGATATACACCAAGTTTCACCATTCTCACTCAGTTCAAATCAAAGTTGCCAAGCTTTAAGTCTTGACCAATCACATTGCTCATCATCGAAATCAGTCAAGGTATTGAAGTACTGAAACTATACTCTGAGTTTGATGTAATTGTAATGAAACTATACACCATGTTTTATCATTCTCACTCAATTGTAATCAAAGTTATCATGTCCCAAAACATTGACACAGATAATGTTCATTATTGAACTTACCGATGGTACTGATTTACTGAAACTATAGGATATGTGCATTATCGAACTAAGTCAAGGTATATATGTAATGATATACGCCAAGTTTCACCATTTTCACCCAATTGGAATCAAAGTTGTTCAGCTTCAAAGTCATGACCAATCAAATTGCTTAAACTGAGTCGAAAATGCGCACCATCAAAATCAGTCAAGATACTGATGTAATGAAACAGTGCACCAAGTTTCATAACCCTGACTTCATTCATTAGAAGCAATGTTATCATGTCCCAAAGCATCGACCTATCAAATTGTGTATCTCTGATTAGCCTAAGCAGAAAATGTTCATCATCAAACTCAGTCAAGGCATTTCAAACACCAAGTTTGAAAATTCTAGCTCAATTACAGCAGAGTTATTGTGGGCAAAATGTGTGATGGACAGTCAGACCGATTTTAATAGGTTTAAAAAGTAATACTGGTTGTGACAATATATATATGTAGGTTTAAGTTCAGCTCATGTTAAAGCCAGATATTACTTTTACACTTCATAGATCCAACATTAATTAACCAATGAAATGATACCGGAGCATTACATACACCAAAAGCATTACCAGATGTCAATTATATAAGTCACATTAAGTGTCCTCTTTCATAAAAGTTTGTGACAGATTTATCATCATATACCCCTTTAAAACTCCATTAACCTGTAAAATCACAGAGGGGCATTACGTATACCAAAGGCATTACATATGTACTTTCAGGTGTATTTATTTATGTGTCCTCTTTCATAAAATAAATTTTGTGAAATCACAATGTAGCATTACATATACCAAAGGCATTACAGATGTACTTTCAAGTCTATTTAATTTACATTATGTGGCCTCTTTCATAAAAGTTTGTGATAATTTTGAAATGATTGTGTCAGTTTGTCTAAACTACAGTGTATTTTATTAATTTCGTAGCCAACAGAAATTAGAAATAATATTTAATCTTTTAAAAATTCTTAAAATGAATAGCTATAATCATCTTAAACAATAATTTTTTTACTCTAGTCAGATTTAGTTTTTGACAAATTTTTCTTCTAAGCACAAATTTTTTTAGAAAGGCTTGACATAAAGGATTTCCATGAAATTGAAATCAAACTAAAATTGAATATTTTCTTTCCACAGGATTTTGAAAAAAAGTTATAGTTTTACTCACACAATTAGGAGACCTTGAAATAATAATTTTAGTGACAAAATGTAATATGCCCAACATTTTAGGATTCTTTGATCATTTTACCAATAATATTCTATCAAAACAATTAACTTAGGGACATTAACTTCTTCTGTTTCCATGACGATTTATGCGTTCTTCTGGTCGTGTTAACATCCACAACAAATCTTTGTATTGTGACGGCCATGTGTACTTTACAGTCTGATTCAATAACCATCGAGGTAAATCGTCGTGTGATGTTCCCTCGAGTATCACGGGTACAAAACGTTTGTTATTATTACCATTCTGTATAAACTCCCTATACATCATGTCATAAATAAATTTGGTGTGAAGACCGTCTGATGACGACGAATCCTTTGATCGACTATCATCACAGGTATCTTTGTGATATTTTTTAGACGGACAAACCAAAATAAAATCAGCCTGGAAAACAAAATAATTTATTTATGAAATAAATAATTGATGAAATAGCCTTCAAAACATAAACATTGGAAATTTACGAGTTGGAAATTCAGTTTTTGGGGTGGCCTAACTTATCTTTACAAGAGGGAGAGAAATAGGGTTTAACATCTACTCAACACAAACCAGGTCATTTTGGGACTAACATATGGTTCATTTTTATTTCATAATTTGCTTGCGCGTTGGGGTCTTTAGCAGTGGGAGGAAACCGGAGGACCAGAAGAAAACCCACACGGTTGGATAGACTACCCTACACCTTGTCTCGTACAACCAGGGATTCGAAACCACGACAGTTGACTCAATGACAAATCTTATGATACAATGCCCACGCGCTAACCATTCAGCCATCTCTTTATAAGAGATGCGATATATTCTATTTTAATGATTAGCTTGCGAATATAGGTTTTTAGCAGGAGGAAATGGGAGGGTCTGAAGAAAAACCACTGAGGTTATAAAGGCGACCCCTCTTCTTGTCACATAAAAAAAGCGTAGATTTGAAACCATGCCATCTGAGTCAATTTGGTTCAGCACCCCCCCCCCCCCCCCATCGCATCTCCCCCCAATTTTCCCTGCAAACACCGGCCATGATCGATCAAGGGAGAGAGAGAGAGAGAGAGAAATGGGGTTTAACGTCCACTTGACACAAACTAGGTCATTTCGGGACTAACATATGGTTTAATTTTATTTCAATAATTCGCTTGCGCGCAGGGGTCTTTAGCAGTGGGAGGAACCGGAGAAAACCCACAAGGTTGGACAGGCGACCCTACTCCTTGTTACGTACAACCGGGGATTCGAAACATCGCCAGTTGACTCAATGGCAGGCCTTATGATACGGCGCGCACGTGCTAACCATTTGGCCACCCAACCCCCACTGGTGGTTCAGTGGATAAGATACTGGCTTGCTGCGTTGGCCGAAAAAGTTCATTGGCATTTACGGTGTGGTTGCCCCTTGTTAGTGGTGCTGGGCAGAGAGTCTGACAAGGGACAATGGATAGTTGTTCGGATGGGACAAAAAGCAGAGGTCCGTTGACGCATTGGCACCCGCGTTGGTTAACGAGCCAACATATTACTCACTGCGCCAATGTATCTCCCGCCAAACTTACAATAGTACTAAGTGAATTAAACTTTTTTTCACAAGGAACTTTTCAAAAACGGTGACAGTATTCTTTAAATACTTACCTCTTCAAATTTCTCTTTATAAAATGCTAATTTTTCACTTTTGCCATTTTTTCCACTTTTATGATTGCGATTATAAATATCCACACAGCACTTAAAACCATTTTTTTCAATACAATTACACAGACTGAGGACTCTCTGCATGTGCTTATCACTATCATAAGCGAATGTAACAAGGACTTTACTGAAAGCTGAAAAATATACAATATTTCTTAGAAATGAAATCAGGTTTCTGCACTAAGTGAACCAATGTGAATTAATTTGTTGACCCCTCACCCCCAATTAGATTATTATAATGGACTGGAATAGAGGGAGAGAGAGAAATGAGTCCATTTTTAAAAAATTTCTGGGGGACGGTCAAAATAAGTTGTGGGAACCCTTGGAATATACACACACAGACATGTGGTTTAACATCCATTTGTTACAAAATGGGTCAATTTGGGACTAACATATGACACAATTTTATTTTAATAATTGACGTGAACGTAGGAGTCTTTAGCAGGATGAGGAGAGGAATGAAATGGGATACAACATCTAGTTGATCATTTGGAGACTAATATCATTACGGAGAGAGAGAGACATGGTTTTTAATATTCACTCGACACAAACTAGGTCATTTCGGGACTAACATATGGTTTAATTTTATTTCAATAATTCACTTGCGCGTAGGGGCTTTTAGCAGTGGGAGGAAACCGGAGGTCCCGGAGAAAACCCACGAGGTTGGACAGACGACCCTACTCCTTGTCACGTACAAATGGGGATTCGAAACCAGGCCAGTCAACTCAATGACAGACTTTATGATACAGCGCGCGCATGCTAACCATTCAGCCATCCAACCCCCCTATATCATTACGGTATTTTTCATTTCAAATGATTACATGTGGAGACCATTGCCCATGACACAGCATTTTAACTGCCAGGGCTTCTTCTATGTGAACCCCATGTGTATGTGGTTGGATCGCATGTTTTTTTTGGCATCCCGTCATGAATTGTTGGTGTGCAGAAATTAGGGTTTGAAAGTAGAAGCAATAGTCTAAAAATCACAATGGGAAAAACACATGGTTATCGTATCAATGATGTCATAATTTGATATGTATCATTCAATCTGGTGCCTACTCAAAACCCTGACTCTAAATACTGACTTCTTTTGCAGAACTTAGAAAATTACCCTTTTTAAATTCAGCTGGCATCTTGTTGCCTGGTAACGATAAGGATTTCTTCATTTCTCTCTCGATGCCTGCCACACTCTCATCATCCAAAGAACGAACCTGTGACTCCCCAGTAGAATCTGATATACTGCGTTTGGTTTGAAACTTAGAATATAAATTACCATGGTTACAGGACTGTCGACCAACATCTTGCTCTGTTTTGATGAGGGTAGTTGGCCTTCGTGTATGCTTCCCCATTTTCTGTTCAGCTACCACGGTCTTGTAACTTTCATCAGGCATGTACTCTTGAGGTAATTGAGACAGATTATGGAGATTATCCAATGGGGTACTTCTTTGTTCTGTTCGACTGCTGCGTTTCTTTCTCAGCGCCTGACCTCTACTAGATCTGCCGTTGGCCCACGGTGACGTTTCTGAATCAGATGAAAACGAATCATCCGAATTCGAAGAGGAGTTTTCATAGCGTTTGGAGCTAAGTCGCGATTTTGAGTTGGGCATCGACATATTTGAAGATAGCAGATTCCCTTCACCCCGCAATATCGTGCGAGGTAATTCCGCTGGCGTTTCATGTCGGAAATTATCATTATCCATGTCATTATTGGAAAGACTAAAATCGCGATCATTATATTTACAATAATTAACCTCCATGCTATCGAAGCCTTTATGTGAGGTGCTGCGAGAAACCGCCGGCTTATTTAAATAGCTAGATATCGAGGAGGTGTTGTCACAAACCGGGGAGCGATCGCAGCCATCGTATCCATCGCCATGGTGTTGTACTTTACGATTTTTGACAGGTCGTTGATTGAGAGGAGAATTATCTGGCTGATGTGATTCATTATGCGATCTTGAGTTACTATGATAGTCATGAAATGGTGGCCTCATGGACGGCATATGTGACGGAGATACTAAGATGGGCAAAAAATACCCGTTATGCACGAATGAACTGGTTGGGGCCATATACGTATTCCCGTTTATCAAAGAAGGATAATAGTCACTTGGAAAACCACAAAAGCTGTTCTCTTCTGGTACCTTCTTCTCCTTCCTCTCTGATTCTTTAAATTTTTTACGTATATCTGAGAAAAAATTAAAGAAAAGATGACATATTAATTCTGGGAACCAATTGATGCAACTATATATACTAAGTTGAAACTATTGCGTCTTTCTATACCCATCCTCAGTATCCACAGTGGCATCATTCTGTTCTACTTCACATGGCCAATGAAATCATCAAGAGCAAATAATTTGACTATGTGTCTCCCCTGTGAATGGAAATGAAATGGGGTTTAACGTGTCCTACTGTTCTGCTCCTATACTGGGCTAATGAAGACGGGCATACGCCATACAGAGTGCTATGAGGGAAATTTTGCCCGGGCAGCGGCACTATCGCCTACTCTTATATCGAATTCCAACTGCCAAGGGATCTTTTACGTGCATTCCAATGTATTTCGCGTCATCCGAAGGACTAGACAGCTGTCCTTGTCAGGCCCTCTGTTCTGCCCCACTGACAAGGGGAAACCACGTCGGAAAATCCAGATGAACTTTCTCGGCCAATGCAGGGATCGAATACCCGACCTCCAGGCTAGCGAGCCAGCATCTTAACCACCTAGCCACCATGGCTCCCCCTGTGAATGGACCCTGGGGTTAGTGGAGTAGAACGGGATGATGCCACTGGGGATATAGAGGATATTCTATACCATTTCGAGTTGGACGGCGACATACTTGTAGATATCAACTTCCCTTCACCCCACATAATCGAAAAAGGTAATTCTTCTGGGCCCTGTTTCACGAAATTTTAACTAAAGATAAAATCCGAATTTTAGTAGATACTTCAATTGTGATTGGCTAAGCACTAAAATCAATCTAATATTATCCAATCAAATTACTAAAATTTGGATTTTATCTTAGTTAAAATTTCGTGAAACAGGCCCCAGGTATACAGGATATTCTAGGTCATTTTAAGACTAACACCTGTGTTAAAATCATTTGGCCATGCCACCACCTGAATGACTAAACTAACATTGTTCATTTTCCATCATCTTCTATAGAAGGCATGATCTCGCTTTAAAGGACAATATTGATGCCAGTCATTATCACATATGTGATAGAACTCGTTTAACATCATCTTCTATAGAAGACATGATCTCGCTTTAAAGGACAATATTGTTGCCAGTCATTATCACATATGTGATAGAACTCGTTTAACATCATCTTCTATAGAAGACATGATCTCGCTTTAAAGGACAATATTGGTGCCAGTCATTATCACATATGTGATAGAACTCATTAAACATCATCTTCTATAGAAGACATGATCTCGCTTTAAAGGACAATATTGGTGCCAGTCATTATCACATATGTGATAGAACTCATTTTCCATCATCTTCTATAGAAGGCATGACCTCGCGTTAAAGGACAATATTGGTGCCAGTCATTATCACATATGTGATAGAACTCGATAAACATGTTCCAAATATTATTTTATCACAGAGAACATTGCTACGATAGATGCGTAATCAATGCTTCAACAATCGGAAGTGACAAACGCAAAAGGAAAACACGAGTTCTATCACATAGATGATAATGACTGACACCAATATTGTCCTTTAACTCTGTACATCTTATCAATGTCAAAAGCTTCCGTTCACATGCGTGCGTGCGTGCGTTGAAGGGAGAAAACGTAGCTACAAGTTCAGGAATTGCAGACCAGTCTAGCAACGTCTAGATGTTGTAAAACTCACGGTCGTTGCTTCAGGAACATTCCATGTAATATAGGAGTCGCCTTGGCTCAATAAGGTGATGGCCTTTATGAGTGGAATATTATGCCTTTTAAACAGAGAGAGAGAGAGAGAGAGAGAGAGAGAGAGAGATTTAAGGTGGACACAAACTAGGTCACTTTGGGACTAACACATGGTTAGGGGTCTTTAGTAGTGGTAGGAAACCGGAGGATCCGGAGTAAACCAACGAGGTTGGACAGGCGACCCTACTCCTTGTCACATACAACCGGGGATTCGAAACCACGGCAGTTGACTCAATGACAGCCCTTATGATATAGCGCGCACGTGCTAACCATTCGGCCATCCATCCGCCCCGCCTTTTAAACAAATATAGAAATGGAAAGGATATAACAGGTCATCAAAACTGGGATCTCAAATATAATCGGTCGATTTTGTTGGATTCAGGCACTTGATGTTTGAAAAAGTCGATAGATAAAATAATTGACCTAGATGGTATCATAAAACAACATTTTACTCAATTTAAAGATAGGTTGCCAGGCAATGAAACATACGGCCACAGCAGGGCGTACAAAAAGTAATATAATTAATGCAGAGCTGGATTAACCATTAAGTAAAATACAGTCACATTAAAATCAAACGAATTTAATTTGTCGAAGGAAAAAAGTTAATATTTGTGGCTCATTAAGTCGCATCGATGTCATCCTTATCAGTGATTGACGCGGCCTAGCGAATATTCACTGCTGATCAGTGTGGTATTGACTATCAGAATATGTGTTCATTAAAATGTATGCCATTCCAACCTCTTACTTCTTTGTTCATGAAGTGTATTCAGGTAAAATGCAATTTTCTCAGTCACATTAAAATTAAACGACATTATTTACTTACTTGGTAAACTATCTGTTAGTATTTTGAGGGCGTCTCCTCGATTCATCTCCTGTAAAGCCTTTAAAACTTTATTCACACTATTTCCTGCCGTTTTCAAATAATCGTTAAATAATTTCAGTGTGTTGCGGCCCTCAACATGTCTTTGTTCTATAATAACCTGTAACAGATATCGATTGATCTTATTGATTGATTTTATTGATTGATTTTATTGATTGATTTTAACATGTTTATTTGTATATATAAAAAATATACCCTTCAAAAAAAGTAGGGGATATTGAAATGCAAATACCTATGCAGGTTGTGGTATGATAAATAGTCATGGACACTTGAAATGCTTTGAGAGTATGTGCACAGATGAAGAACTTATCGCCCCAACAGAACCACTGAGCTGCATGTGCGACACGCAATAGCGCCATACACGTCGGAGGGTTTCATTGTCAAATTTGACACTACAAGGAAGGGTTGATGAAAACTGCCGCTTGCTGGTTTATCCCATCCATGTTTGCTTTCCTATCGGTTCATGCATAGGATTTACTGTTTAGCGTATCTTTGCTTTAGTGTGTTACGTTTAATTTGATTGGGAGATGTGTTCGTCGACGTCAACGTTGACCGACAACACTGCAAGAATTGGCCGTGGCACTGCAAGAGGAGTGGGTTAGATTGCCCCAAATCGTGATTGGACAGTTGATTATGAGCATGCCACAACGAATTGCTGAATGTCTGAGGATTGGTGGAGCAATTACTCATTATTTTCACTTTTAACAGTGTATCTCTTTGCGAGTGAATTGGGGCCGTCAGATAAGCCGCCCATATGAACTGTTTATGTTCATGTCTAGCAATTGGCCTGTTATTAATCAATATATAAAATGCTACTTTGTAACCCAAGTTGCTAGGTTGCACGGCAACGAAACATACGTCCAAGCAGTCCACAAATGTTGTCGCATATAGGTAATTTTGTAGGTCATTCACAAGACACTGATCAAGAAGTAATTATGAGAAATGATTTGAATTTGAATCCACAAGACATTAAAAGTATGGTTGCCAGGAAATGAAACATAAACCCACAGCAGCTAAATTGTTCAAGCAAGAGTTATCTCATATTTATTCTGATGTTTGTAATGATATCAATTTCCTACAATCGAATGATAACTTTTGTTGCTAGAGCGTTCACAATGTTCTACAATAATGTGAAACAATGGCCATAAACCTAGAAATAAGTAGCGGAAATTGTTGAAATTCGATAGGCTTCTTCGCTTTACTCATTCTAATAAAGCATTTATATGGTTCTACAAAGGGAAAACAAGAGTAATTATTGAAATTTGATAGGCTTCTTTGGTTTACTAATTTAAATAATACATATAAATTTCATATAGATCGGATGATCATAGGCGTACGGGGAAATTTTTGACTGGGAGGGCGGTGGTGGTTGGTGCCCCAAAAATGTTGTTAGGTTCTCAGTATGTTACATAATAATAATAAATTCAAGAACACAATATCTTTTTTTATACAACTTTTACAAAATACAATTGTGTGCCCAAATTTTCCCAGCATTTGGTGCCCAAAATGGGGGGGGGGCGGCCGCCCCCCCAGCTCGCACGCCTATTGGGATGATGACTTTTGTCTTAAGAGCATTCACAAAGTTCAACAAAGTGAAATTGGAATTCGATATAAGAGTAGGTCATATTGCTGCCGTCCGGGCAAAATTTCTCTCATAGCACACTGTATGGTGTATGTCCATCTTCATTAGCCCAGTATAGGAGCAGAACAGTAGGATGTTAAACCTCATTTCATTTCTGTTCAGGGTTCTAACACTAGGGCTGTCACCCAGCTGAGAGAGAGAGAGAGAGAAATGGGGTTTAACGTCCACTCGACACAAACTAGGTCATTTCGTGACTAACATATGGTTTAATTTTATTTTTATAATTTCGCCTGCTCGTAGGGGTCTTTAGAAGTGGGAGGCAACCGGAGGACCCGGAGAAAACCAACGAGGTTGGACAGGCGACCCTACTCCTTGTCACGTACAACCGGGGATTCGAAACCACGCCAGTCGACTCAATGACAGACTTAATGATACAGTGCGCGCACGCTAACCATTAAGCTATCCAACCCCCCTATGTATATGGGTAGCACGGACCGGGGAGTAACATAAACCTGGTGGAGATGCCTACCACTTCTGGTTTTGGACTTATGCTACTTGCGGTTCATGGCTATACCTTTTTTATTTTTTTTCTGTGGCAAAAAACCTTGGTTTCTGTTTCGGTTTTCGTTTTTTTTATTCATTTAAACACTGTATTATGAATGTACCGATTTATGGTTATTTTATAGGAATACATGGAAGCTAGAAAAGATATCAAACATATTGATGTAAATTGTAAACAAAGAGTTTTTTTTACTGTTATATGACTTTAATTATGAATAGTAAAAACAAAGTTACCATAAAAAAAATCTGACAAAGTACAGTTACATATAAATTATGAATTTTTCAAACATTTCCGAAACGAAAAACAGGTAAATTAAAAATTAGGAATTTGGAACAAAAATAAACCGAAACGCATGGTCATTTTTTTTATCTGTTCGGTTTAATATGTAAAAACCGATACCGTACGGTTAAACCGAAAAACCGCACATCACTACCTGTGCCACGCCATGGGCAACCCTAAGTGTATACATAAAAATGTAGGCAAAATAATGCGTGCGTGCTGTATCATAAAGTCTGTCATTGAGTCAACTGGCATTTCGATTCCCAGGAGTAGGGTCGCCTGTCCAACCTCGTGGGTTTTCTCTAGGTCCTCCGGTTTCCTCTCACTGCTAAAGGCCCATACCCACAAGTGAATTATTGAAATAAAATTGAACCATATGTTAGTCCCAAAATGACCTAGTTTGTGTCGAGTGAACGTTAAATCCCATTTCTCTCTCCCCTTATAGACACTTGGGTTTTTTACTGTAATGTTGTTTTATAAACTTCTCTCGTAGATCTTCAAATCTGGGGCAAACAAGAATAAAATGGTACTCATCCTCAACATTTAAACATGCATTATGCAAGAGCTAAATCTGCCCATTGCAGGTCTTTCTTTAGGCTTGAAATGTTATCTAAATTATTAATTAGACATAAATTAACTTATCCAGATCATAAATGAATAATCAAGACTATGTTTTTTATGGTACCGACTTTAGTAAATTCTCGGTTCAGAGAGGATCAATTTCACTGAAATTTTCAGCAAATTCCCTCAACATGATCTAGTTTTTAATTATTATAGTGAGAATTGCCAGCTCTTTATCTAATCTCCCATAATGTATCTTTAATTAATTACATAATATACATAATCTATTTTTTCTTCTGGTTTTATTAGATATATAAATTCTGGCTATAAAGTCTTATTCTTGCTATTTCACATAGTCATTTCTTATTTATTGATTTTGTTAGTGTAAATGTATCTACAAATGACTTCAATATATATGTGTATGTCTTGTCTACGATATCACCTTAGGTGGAAGTGGACGTAAAACCCCAGAAACGAACGAACGAATGTGTATGTGTATTGAGAGGAATTTATATAAGCTTTGGCTTGTTTTCTAATCCATTACATGAGCGTCGTAAATAATCTTTATGTACTTGAAATAAAAATATTGTTTAAACCATATGTATGAGACATTCTCACGATTCGCAAATGTTTCCATTAGCAGTCATAATTAAAAACATCAAATAGACAAAGTCATATTACAGACAAAAATTATATTTTTTCATTAGCAGTCGTAACTAAAAATATCAAGCACACGAACAATGTCATATTACAGACAAGAATTATATAGCGATTCAGGACAATAAAAAAACACAACGCAATCTATATGGAAAAACAATCACTGGTTTATCAGAAAAGACATGCTGAAATGTTGTGCTATATGTGTATAAACCAGTGATTGTTTTTCATATAAATTAGGTCGTGTTTTTTAAGAATTAAGTTCTTGCTAAAATTAATAGTTCAAAAATAGATAATAAATAGGGAATATATTGAAAATTTCAGTCAAATTACTTCATTCTGAGTTATGGCCGTTTGAAGAACAGTGTAGTCTTGATTGTCATTGCTATCATTGTTACTATAATAAACAAAGTCTCGATTATCCATTTTTAAATTAAATTATTAACTGCCGTTTATGTTTGAATCAGTTGAAAATCACAACCATATGATGATCTGGAGAGTTGATTATCTGCTTGGCATGTAAATAAATGTCTAATTTATTGATTTATATAACACCGGAGGCCAATAAATACCTAATTAATATAACCATAATATAATAATAATAATACAATTACATTCAAATATAATTTAAAAGAGAGAGAGAGAGAGAGAGAGATGGGGTTTAACGTCCACTCCACACAAACTAGGTCATTACGGGACTAACATATGGTTCAATTTAATTTCCATAATTCGCTTGCACTTAGGGGTCTTTAGCAGTGGGAGGAAACCGGAGGACCCAGAGAAAACCCACGGGGTTCGACAGCCGACTCTACTCCTTGACATGTACAACCGGGGAATCTAAACCACGCCAGTTGATTCAATGACAGACTTTATGATACAGCCCGCACGTGCTAACCATTCGGTCATCCAACCACCCAAATTTAAAAGAATATTATCACAATAAGTAATAATATAATTACATTAAAATAGAATTTATAAAAATATCATCACAATAAATAATAATATAATTACATTAAAATAGAATTCAATAATGGTATAGCCATTACAAAATAATTCTATTGAAACCCTACAATAGACACCAAATCAAACTTGATCACATTACCTCTTAGTCTTAAAATTATACCCATTCAATATAACTGTCCAAATATAGTTCAAGAAAACTGAAGGAACAAAATATTCATTTCAAAAGATGGAACACATTCTTGGAAATCTCTGAGAACGAGAAATCTTTAGAAGAAATCCTAAATCCTACCATTTCATCTGTCATTGTTTTAACAGCCATTCCTACATCCTAGTATTAGACGAAGTAAAACTACATCCTTAACCTCACCACTTTATGTTGTGTGTATTTCAGGACTTCCTCCTTATAAATAAGACCTACGAATATCAATACTTTTAGGATATTCTAGGGTGTAGGTAGTGATAACTGATCTTTGTGTAGGTGAATTACCCTGTAACAGGATATGGTAGGTTTTATAATTAACCTTAGTAACAGAACCAAATATAACATCTCAACCCATCCCAAACGGATATATATATATATATATATATATAAGGAAAAATGAGGTTTAACGTCAGCTTAACACAAACTTGGTCATTTCGGGACTAACATGCAGTATGGTTCAATTTTATTTCAATAATTCGCTTGTGTTAAAAGGGTCTTTAGCAATGGTGGGAGAAATCCAGAGGACCTGGAGAAAACCCACAAGGCTGGACAGGCAACCCTACGTTCTTGTCACGTACAACCGGGGATTCGAAACAATGCCAGATGACTCAATGACAGGCCTTATGATACAGTTCGCACATGCTAACCATTCGGCCATCCAACCCCCCGAAATCCAGAGGACTTGGAGAAAATTCACATGGTTTGACAGGCGACCCGACCCTACTCCTAAGACACGTAAACAAGTGTTGATTCATGATCCATACCCTCAACCCGCCCCCAAACAATAGTGAAATTGACAAGCGGAGAGAGAGAGAAATGGGGTTTAACATCCACTCAACACAAACTAGGTTATTTCGGGACTAACTCTGCTTTTGAACTATTAAAGTTAGAACAATCAGCGTTTTTATGTAAATTTTAATGCATCTTTAAAAAGCCATTTGGTAGAATCTTGGCGTAGATAAACTAACCCTTTTCAGGAAAGATTTGGTGAAAACTGTGACTGTTCCTTTAAGGCAGTGATTCTCAACCAGTGTGCCGTGAGATCTTCCTAAGTGTGCCGCGAAATTTTGAACAGCACACTAAGAAAATGTGAAAAACCACTTGATCCTAATTGAATATTCACTGGTGTCTACTCATAGCTGTGTTTTTCTTTATTTAGTTTGAGTCATTCTATGTGTCTATGACTAGTCTCTGTCTACGGTTGTATTTCGTCTGACTTGTATGTTTTTATTTTTCAAAATTCAAATATTTTTCATATATATTTAGCCGGGTGTGCCGCTATTTTTTTTCATGTGTTCCAAGGTGAGCTGTTGGCAAAAAAAGGTTGAGAACCACTGCTTTAAGGCATAGACATGATTAACTACCCAAATCACCGATCACTGACATCTATCATCATGAAGTGGATTTATTAACATACCCTGAATGTATAGACAGTTACATGTCAAACTTGATGATTTGGCTAAAAACAAACAAGATCAATCAACTCTTTTTGATCCTGAAACCATGAAATCTGACTTCAAGGACTTGGGTAAAATAGATACAAATTCTAACAATCTGGTTAAAACACAGATCCTATTTCGTTTCGTTCTTTATAGTTCAAAATTTCGTTTTACTTGTCTTCACTACACTAGGATCTGGAAGAGTTGTTATATAAGCCATGTTCTGAATGATGTGAGGAATTAGCCAATGAAACGGTCTGTTACCGCGAGCTTTAGGCGTGTTTTGCACGGAACTGTGGGTAATCCACTAGTAACATCAATGCTGATTGGTTAATCAAATGTCCGACGTCATAGGCTGAAAAGCCGCTTGTATGACCACTGACGCGACCTTCCACTACAACTTGTCAGATCTTCATGTAGTGTAGACCATCAAAAGTACAAAAAAACCAAAACGAAATATAGATCTGGGTTTTAATCAGATTGAAATTCTACTGATTCTTTCGATAATAACTTTAAAATTGATGACTGAATGTTCAGCACTATATTAAAATGATTATTATTTATTTTTTATTTAATAGATGTCTTAATGTTTTTTTCAATGATTTTAAAAAAGCCTTTGATAGAGTTTGGAGAGAAGATATTCTTTTCTACTAACTATTAAATTTAGGTGTAAATGGTAATGTTTATAAATGTTTAAACATACATTATGCAAGAGCTAAATCTGCCTATTGCAGGTCTTTCTTTAGGTCTAAAATGTTATATTAATTATTAATTAGATATTAATTAACAAAACAAGACCATAATCGACTCTCGATGGCATCGGATACTCAAGATTTTAACTAGATTAAAACGGTTCAACATTTAATAAAAATTTAATTTAAAAATGGGAAAGCGAGGCCAAGTCCCGATTATACCAGTGCCCTGGTTACTACTGTGCACACATCTTGTCAAAACTACAAAAAATGATAACTTGGCTGAGAATGAAGTAATTTGAATGAAATTTTCAATATTTTCTTTTTTTATCATCTATTTTTGAATTATTATAGCAAGAATGACCAACTCTTTATTAAACTCTTAACTAATGTATCTTTAAAAAATATGTTTTATAATAGCCAACTAAAAGTCAAAGTTGGAAATACACCAAGTGGAACATTTATGAATAAAGTTGGCGTCATTTTTATTGACAAGCTCCCATATATGTCCCTAAATTAAATATGATACCCCTCTTCCTTCATTACTATATGCTGATATTAATTTGATTTCATTATCAAGTAGTGGTTTACAAACCTCATTAAATATTGCAAATGGAGACTTTTAATTAACATTAAAAAAATAAAAGCACAGGTAATGATTTTTAATAAATCAGGAAAAAAAACTTTTTGACAAATTCAATATTAATGGAAACTGCACTAGAAATTGTTGAAGAATACTACTTAGGTGTAATTGTACAATGTTCTGGTTCTTTAAGCAGAGGCATTGACAATTTAAACAATAAAGCATTTTTCAAAATTTTAAAAGCCTTTTAGAAACCACTGTAAACCTTATTCTATGTTTTTTGATGTTTATTATTGTATTGTAATTTGTATTGTATGCTTTACCATACTTGTGTATATACCGAGAGAGAGAGAGAGAGAAATGGGTAGCCACTCGACACAAACTAGGTCATTTCGGGACTAACATATGGTTTAATTTTATTTCAATAATTCGCTTGCGCATAGGGGTCTTTAGCAGTGGGAGGAAACCGGAGGACCCGGAGAAAACCCATGAGGTTGGACAGGCATCCCTACTCCTTGTCACGTACAACCGGGGATTCAAAACCACGCCATCGACTCAATGACAGACTTTATGATACAGCGCATGCACGCTAACCATTCAGCGATCCAACCCCCCGCACAGGTCATGGAACTTTTTCGAAATCTGCTATAAGTTCCCGCTTACATCTAATGTCAAATCTGTTCGGGCACGCTTAGCAGGACGTTCAGACATTTTGAATACAATAATGTATAATGATTCTTCAATCGCGGCAATTTTTATATAATGTCGCGGTATTTGACATAAGTAACTAAAATTAAATACCAAGCGCACTCTTACAAGAGATTATAAATTGTAAAATAATCAACAAAGAATTTATAACATTATCAAAGTAATCAACACAGACTGGCGCTTGCGAGTTTTAATCTCACCGATAATTGATTGGTCATTGCTTGTTAATCTTTTCTGGCTTCACATCCATTGAGTTTTAATCTCACCGATAATTGGATGCTTCACACCCACCTTTTGAAGTACGGATTATACGGTGTCGATTCAATGGAAATTATGTGACGGGACGGTTGATTGATGTCATAATCCGGAACATACAGAATCCGGTTTTACCAGCGATTTTTTCGCTGAAGTAATAAGGAAATAAATCGGGACATGAAAATCATGTCGGATGTCACAGCAATCCGGAGTGATCAGACATCGGATGTGACAGAGTCCACTGTATATGCTTTACCATACTGGTGTATATACCATGCAGTTGTGTAATATTATTATTATTATTATTATTATCCTATTGAAACATTCAAGTATTAAGTTGACCTACTTGCATTTACTACTGAAAGATTGACAATAAAATTCACTTTGAACTTTAGTGATAATTACTGATAATAGTGAAAGCTGTTACAGCCGCCATTGTTTTTTTTTTGTGAATTACGTTTCTGAAGATGAAATAAATCGTTTCAGTTTAAATTATATGTCAAATCTCTTGGCATTATTCAAGATTTAGATAAAGAGCTGACTATACTCGCTATATGAGATAATGTAAAATAAATACATTGAAATTTCAGTCAAACTTCACTCTGAGTCAAATTACAAATGGCTACTGTTATCATGATTTCTAACAGGGGATACAGTTAAATTTGTACCTGTATTATTTTTAGTACGAACCCGCTCCCCCCCCCCCCACTTTAAAGTAGCAATAAGCTTATGAAATTTTGAATAATTTATGCTTCTGCGACCGGCCATTTCCACTTAGGGTGATATAGCAAATAAGTCAAGGGCGTGGATTTGTCATAACTTTTGGGGACGAACCCTGGAACCAAAATAATAATTACGATCAGTTTACCATTGTTATTTCGATGAAAGCTGTAACTAGGGGTAATATGATGATGATATGGTACAATTAAGGAGGAAGATATCGTGAAGATGAATTACTGTGGCAAGACCCACGGCAGAGGTTAGATAGCCTTCAGAACGGGACATTCATGTGGACATAAACCTAAAAATCTGTCCTTGCAATCAAAATCATGGGGGGGGGGGACAGAGACCTATTCGTCCCCCCCCCTTCCGATTCTAAGGGGGGACCCGTCCCCCGCCTAAATCCACGCCCATGAAATAAGTTATTTTATATTTATTGTCCCCTAACTCCAAGTCACATACGCTCACACTAGGGATCGAAACCACGATCGCAAGCCAGAGTTGACCGGCCAGCTAGAACTCGAAGCACTACACCCAACCCTCCAAAATAATTTATTTGCAGTAACCAGCTTATATACATTCTAATCATTTAATATACTCTTCAAAAAAGAGTAGGGGATATTCAGAAACAAAACTGTGGAAATGCACTGTTGTTTTTATTAGAGGTATCCAGTGTATGTTAATAACAGACCAATTGACTACACATGAACATAAACAGTTCATATGGGCGGCTTATCTGACGGCCCCATTTCACTCGCAAAGAGATGCACCGTCAAAAGTGAAAATGTATGTTTTTGATTTTTGTCTTAATAATGAGTAATTGCTCCACCAATCCTCAGACATTCAGCAATTCGTCGTGGCATGCTCCGAATCAACCGTCCAATCATTATTTGGGGCAATCTGACCCACTCCTCTTGCAGTGCCACAGCCAATTCTTGCAGTGTTGTCGGTTGACATTGACATGGATGAACACGTCTCCTGATCAAATTAAACGTAACACACTAAAGCAAAGATACGCTAAACAGTAAATCTTATGCAAGAACAGATAGGAAAGCAAACATGGATAGATAAACCAGCACGCGGCAGTTTTCATCAACCCATCCTTGAAGTGTCAAATTTGACAATGAACCCCTCCCACGTGTATGCTGCTATTGCATGTCGCATGTGCAGCTCAGTGGTTCTGTTGGGGCGATAAGTTCTTTATCTGTGAACATACTCTCAAAGCATGTCAAGTGTCCATGACTGCATTTCAATATCCCCTACTTTTTTTGAAGAATACATGTATATAATATCTATCCATTTAAAAATCCTAACAATTTATGGTCTATCAGATGAACAATAGCCCTTGACTATTTTTCGATAACTTTGTTATCTTTGCACATTTGCCATTTTTCAATTCAAAGTCGTAAATTTCCAAGGAAATTTTTTTTGTATAACTCAATTCCGTCTGATTAAAATACTCCTGGTGACTACATGCTAGTAATAGAGAGAGAGAGAGAGAGAGAGAGAGAGAGAGAGATGGGGTTTAACGTCCACTCAACACAGACTACGTCATTTCGGGACTAACACATGGTTTAATTTCATTTCAATAATTCCCTTGCGCGTAGGGGCCTTTAGCAGTGGGAGGTCATTACGGGACTAGGTCATTTCGGGACTAACACATGGTTTAATTTTATTTCAATATTTTGCTTGCGTGAAGGGGTCATTAGCAGGGGGACGAAACCGGGCAACCCTACTGCTTGTCACGTACAACCGGGGATTCAAAACTGCGCCAGTTGACTCAATGACAGGCTTTATGATACAGCGCACGTGCTAACCATTCGGCCATCCAACCCCCCTGCTAGTAATGGAGAGGTGTCGTCGACAAAAAACATTTCTCATGTTGTACCCTCTTCACAACCTTGCTTTGACTTAAAAAATCAGCCAGATCCACGATAGAAAAGGAAGCGTGGTAACAGCGTACACAGAGCGGGTAGAACGCCCATGGTGACACTCTTAGTATATTGACAAGGATCACATCAAGTCCTCTCTAGACCAATCAGATCGCGCTACACTCTCACCAGTGTCCGAAACAAACATTTTCCAAGCACAGGCCCGCAGGACCTGTGTGACACGTGATTCTGTGGGTCCTTCAGGTGACACGCAGGTCCAACCAATAATAATAATATTATAGTTTCCATGCGAAGCGCAGAACGATCAGAATAAAGGAAGTACATATAAAGCCAGTACACCACAGAAGGACTAAGGGTTTAGTAACTTAATTCCATTTCAATTTAATGGAAACAAATCTATTCACGGCTACATAATTTACGTGTTTTCTCATCAAACTAGGTCAACTTCAAACAGTTACACAAAAAAAATTTGACGCCTGGCGAAAACGTTGAGGAATGGCATAAACTCGCTTATCCCGCCCTATATTGTTAGCACAATAGCCCAGAATTGAGTCAAATGAGGTCCCGTAGGAAATGAAATGAAATGAAATGGGGTTTAACGTCCTACTGTTCTGCTCCTAACCTGGGCTAATGAAGACGGGCATACGCCATACAGTGTGCTATGAGGGAAATTTCGCCCAGACAGCGGCACTACGGCCTACTCTTATATCGAATTCCAACTGCCAAGGGATCTTTTACGTGCACGCCAATGTGTACACGGGACCTCGGTTTTTCGTCCCATCCGAACGACTAGACAGCTTTCCTTGTCAGCCCCTCCGTCCTGCATCACTGACAAGGGAGAACCACGCCGGAAAATCTGGATGAACAGGTCCCGTAGGAAATGGTTTTAAAATTATAAGCTTCCATTACCTTTAATAATAGGTAGGCCTACAGCTACACCGTTCGGAAAATTTTCGTGTTAGTAATATTCCTGAATAAATTACTGTCCTCGTTTTTTGGATGGATATAAAATGATACAGCACGGTGGTATTTTTCATAACACAATTTGTAGTTTTTGTCTATTACGTAACTTGCAAATATGTTTTTATTCATTCGTCCATGAGAGACACACGGCACAGTGATCACTTGACAGCCATAATTGAAATTACTTTAAAATAAAATTCCGTACGACTATGCCATATAGTTTTCAATAATAATAACGACAATATAATTCTGTCAATATGTTTAAAATTTAGCCTCTGCCAGCATGTGTATCAAATAAAAAATCATAACGGTAAACTTTACTTAAAACTAAACCTAGCATCGCTGGCTTATTGACCTAGAAATTCCAACTGATGTCACGTGTCATCAGCGGATTTGGCATCGAAGATTTTGTCGGAAAAATATATTATTAATGACTGTTCTGAGGATTATATTCAACTAAGATTTAAATTTCTGTAACAACAGGTCAGCCAAACCATTAAATGCATGATTCAATTATTATTTTATTATCTACCGGTACCTGGAATCTATACAGAGCGTCGAAGAAGCGCGATTCCCGAGCGAGATTCGCAATCCATACCGAGAGGTATTGACTGTTATTGCAGCCAACAAGCAAGTTGATTGACTACTTAATCAAAAAGTAATAATTAACCCGTTAAATTTAGCGGAAAGTAGATTGATTTATGATACCATAGCGGTCGATTCATTGTTTTTGCCAATCGGTTTGTTTAAAGTTCAATCGGCTAAAGCCGACAAAAAAAAAACCAGTTACAAATCAAAGGCTGGTTACGCGAGTCAATGTTTGGAAAAACAGCAGCTTCGATGACAAGTAAACAATAACCGTCAACTATCGGAGACTCGGAGGTTGCATTTCTATATGACAGTTCTAGCATTTCCCGAATTGTCGTATGTGGACACTAACTATGCGAGATAAGAAAGAAGGCGAAGGCCCGGCGGACCCGAGTGAAATAGGCAAGCAGGAGTCCTCCGATAAATCAGTCGGCCTCGGGCCTACGGACCGACGTTTGTGTCGAACACTGACTCTCACGCTCTATTACGGGCTTCATATAGTCCTAAGATGAGGCTCAGTATCTGCCCTACAGATACACTAATCAATGTGAAATCATTGTAACAGTGTATCAATGATGGGGTTGGAGTCAACGTGGCCTTCTAGATCATGGCAGCAACGTGGTTGAGAGCGGTGGGGATATTGCTGTGCGGCGCAAAGGGTTTGTGCCAAGAGCGTAGCGGGGGCATTGTGTACGCCTAGTGCGAACGTGAAAATGCCTTCACACTTAAGAGGTTTTTTCCACATTTCACCACAACCTCACCTAGTTCAGCTCTGAACGTAGGTCTCATTTTACACTCGACCTCTACGTTCAAGGACTGTCCTATTGAACCCTTGTCGAAAATCTAATCGCTTCCCAGTCAATTTTACTGGGCAACTTTTTACTGCTAACCGGTCGCATGTCAGTCCCTGTGAACGCCTGAACAATATAAATGAACATCTTAGGGAGAAAATAAGACCTTGCTTACCTGGCTAGAGTCAGTATGAGAGACACAACACGCTGTTAAAAAATATGTCTCCGTCTTCTAACTGACTTGGCGGACATCATTGAAAGGGTAACGCACAAATTTAAGAACTCGGCCATATAAGATGAAACGAAATTTAGGATTTTTGAAAGAATTTGATTGTAAATTATTGTAATTTAGCTAGGCAAAGCAATAAATCACTGAAGATTCTCAACTTTTCAAAGATTTCATTTTTTTTTCTCCCAGGCTTACCTAAATTTCGTTTCATCTTATATGGCCGAGTTCTTAAATTTGTGCCTTAACCTCACAATGATGTCCGCCAAGTCAGTTAGAAGACGGAGACATATTTTTTAACAGCGTGTTGTGTCGCTCATACTGACTCTAGCCAGGTAAGCAAGGTCTTATTTTCTCCCTAAGATGTTCATTTATATTGTTCAGGCGTTAACAGGGACTGACACGCGACCGGTTAGCAGTAAAAAGTTGCCCAGTAAAATTGACTGGGAAGCGATTAGATTTTCGACAAGGTTCAATAGGACAGTCCCTGAACGTAGAGGTCGAGTGTAATAAGACCTACGTTCAGAGCTGAACTAAACCTCACCATACTCTTGTGCGTAGGATATCCAAAATTTGATGCATCTTATTTCTGGTGATAGCACACAGTTTTATACTGGCTTTGATTGTGACAAAAATATAAGAAGCCATTGATAGCTTTAATGGAATCATAGACTTTGAATTGGAGTTTAAAGATGAATAATTAGTTTAATCAGTTGTATCATTTTGGGGCAAAATTACGCAAATTAAGTTTATTTTGGTTAGAAGTTACGCAAAAATGACCTAATCACCTTTCATGCGTTACCATGGTTACTATTCCATATTTCAACTATTATCTTAGTATATTTTAGTCCTATATTGTATTTTATGATGATAAAGTAATAAAAGTTTTCTGAAATTTTTCTTTATTTGAATGGCTTCTATTTTCAGCGTTTTCTCAAAACTTCAAATTTGGGGTTATATCACATTTGCATAACACCATCCATTTATTGACATGACAAGACCATAATCAACTCTCGATGGCATCAGATATTCAAGATTTTAACTAGATAAGAATGGTTCGCCATTTAAAAGTTTAATTTAAAAATGGGAAAGCGAGGCTAAGTCTTGAATATACTATTGCCCTGGTTACAACTATGCACACATCTTGTCAAAACTACAAACAGTCTTGAATATACTATTGCCCTGGTTACAACTATGCACACATCTTGTCAAAACTACAAACAGAATGATATAAATTTTCAATATTTTCATCTTGCATTATCTATTTTTAAACTATTATAGCAAGAGAGGGAGAGAGAAATGGGGTTTAACGTCCACTCGACACAAACTAGGTCATTTGGGGACTAACATATGGTTTAATTTTATTTACATAATTCGCTTGCGCGTAGGGGTCTTTAGCAGTGGGAGGAAACTGGAGGACCCGGAGAAAACCCACGAGGTTGGACAGGCGACCCTACTCCTTGTCACGTACAACCGGGGATTCGAAACCACGCCAGTCGACTCAATGACAGACTTATTATTATGACAAGAATGGTAAGCTCTTTATCTAAATCTTACCTAATGTATTTTTAATCATTATATTGTAAGTCAGTTGGGCATATTATTTGCAAATAATTGTTCAATATAGAGGGAGAAGCTAAAGTTATTCTAAGAGAACGTACATGTAGGGTGTGGTTAACTTTTCATTATTTCCAACGAAACCCGACGACGATAAGGCAAATAATAATAATAGAGAATACCTGCGTTTAAGGTTGCTTGGCTCAAGCTCAAAATAAATTTGGATACTATTACTTGCATTCCATAGCCTTTGTTGTGTCATATAAACTGCCATAAAGTGTTTATTATTTATTGCTTAAAGAGTTTGGGGGATTTTTTTTTTTAAACTACATGGATACTTGCATTTCATAGCCTTTGTTGTGTCATATTAAACATACATTATGCAAAAGCTAAATCTGTCTATTGCAGGTCTTTCTTTAGGCCTGAAATGTTATCTAAATTATTAATTAGACATTAAATAACCTATCCAGACCATAATCAACTGTAGATGGCATCGCCTTGCGATCTTTAGTGGATTATGAGCCGATTTACTGCATAACTTTCCTTCACGATTTAACGATTAAATAGATAATCGAGACTATGCTGTTTATCATACTGACTTTAGTAATGATGATCAAGGCTTGCGGAACTTTCAACCACTTAGTTCTCCTTTCATAGTGGATCAATTTGAATAAAATCTTGAGCAAATTGCCTTTACGTTATCTAGTTTTTAACTATTATAGTGAGAACTGCCAACTCGTTATCGAATCGCCCATAATGTATCTTTAAATGCCATAAAGTGTTTATTATTTATTCCCACGCATTTCTAGCTTAAAGGAGCTAAATCGCTAACATTTGGGACCTAGAAATTGACAAAAATGGGTAACAACGAATATAATACTGTAATATGAATGTATATAAACTGATTTACATTCAATGGTTTCCGTTTTTACTCCAATTTCAAATCAGTTATGTTCGGCCAAATAAGCCAGCAGTCTCAAGCGAGTGCAAATTTCTAGCGTCTGGTTATTCCAGTCTACATACGCTGTTTGATTTGGTGCAATGTGTCTAGCCTCGTCCCTCGAGTCTCTTGATACAACTGGGGCCTGAAGCGCATTATGGTACACTATTCGTGTACCAATGGTAAAATGTTTATTTTGTCTTAAATATTGGATATCAAAAGCCCATCTTTTTCCGGTAAGATCACAACATGATTGTTGATTTATTTTGACAAATAAATTGTGTATTTAATGTTGAAGATTTTGGATCATATTGAGTTAGAGACTTGGCTACTTTAATAACTGAGTAGCCTAACATTCTGGTAAATAATGCTGATTCATACTGGTGTATATACTGAAAATTCAGTGTTTAAATCTGGGTGCAGAAATCCACACGAATATTAATTATACGACCTGGGTTGTTAGGGAGGGAGAGAGAGAGAGAGAGATGAGGTTTAACGTCCACTCGACACAAACTAGGTCATTTCGGGACTAACATATGGTTTAATTTTATTTCAATAATTCGCTTGCGTGTAGGGGTCAAAATTGCAAGGGACCCATATGTCAATTTAACCCCAGTGCAACTATAGTTCGCCTTATCCAACAACAATTTGAAATACAACTTACAGTCAAACAGTAACTACCCCAACATTTCAGGTGAATTCATAAGAGGTAGAGAGAAATGGGGTTTAACATCCACTCGACACAAACTAGGTCATTTCGGGACTAACATATGGTTTAATTTTATTTCAATAATTCGCTTGTGTGTAGGGTTCTTTAGCAGTGGGAGGAAACCGGAGGACCCGGAGAAAACCCACGAGGTTGAACAGGCGACCCTTCTCCTTGTCACATACAACCGGAGAAAGAACAAACCGTTCAGTGGTAAATAGAGAGAGTGAGAGAAATGGGGTTTAACGTCGACTCGACACAAAACAAGGTCATTTTGGGACTAACATATAATAATAATAATAATTGATTTATATAGCGCCAACAATTCAACTCAGTGAGCTGCTCTCGGGCGCTTTACATAAATACAACTAATATAAAATTACATCAATCACAACACATTAATCCATAAAATAAAAGAGACAAACAAACAACGGAGAACATTTTTTAGTACACAGGGTAAAAGTCTGACACAAATACAGCTAGAAACGTATTCAATCAGTTGTATATTTCATTAAAAAGTTCGGTTTTGAGATACTTTTTAAAACCTTTAATAGAATTTGCGCTTTTGGTTTCGTTTGATTTTGAATTCCATAACTTCGGAGCACCGACGGCGAAAGATCTATCACCTTGAGTTGCTTTTTGATTCAATTTTATTTTTATTCAATGGTTCAATTTTATTTCAATAATTCACTTGTGCATTTATAGGGGTCTTTAGCTAAAATAGAGCATGGGCATTACCGATGTGAAACAGTTCAGAAAAAATGGTTAGGGTTGGGGAATTTGACTTTTAAAAGAGAAGGTTAGTAAGGTAACCTTCTACACCGGTACATGGGATTTAAAGTACCTAAGTCTCCAACTCAATATCATTCAAAATCTTCAATAGGAATAAGTGTGGGTGTGTGTTTTTTAATGGTTTTCAAAAAAGAAAATAATTTTAAATTTACATAAATAGAAATAAATATAGAGTTTAATCAGACAGGCCTCGAAATGTCGCTTTAGTTTAGTAACTGACCTGTCATTTATAATTTTCCAAGTCACAAATTATCCATGCACACAAACACGATTAAATGGTTTTGATTCTTATTTTGATCCATGTGAATATCGTAATTAATTTCTTCGACATCGGCAGGACTAAAAATTCGCGCGAATCGCCACACTAGCTGAAAGTCTTGATGTGGATTCCGCTTAGTAAAACATGCATCTCAAATCATGTTTAAAGTTTAATTTAGAGGTCTATGTCACTGCCGTTGAGAAATGTGTAGAATTCGGATTCTAAAATATCGGTATAAAATGGAATATCAAACACGTCGTTGCACCTGTACATGGCACTATACTATTATTAATCACGTGCAGAGGACAGTTTATCGCGCCCCCTGGAATTCATTTCTCACATTCCGACTTATTTACGCAAAAAATGATATACATGCATGTATAAAATACTCTTTTGACCAAATTGTTTAATTTTCTCAAATTGTCCTGTAAACTATACTAATTATACATAAACTTTATTTGCGAACATTGTCCTGAATTTTTTCAATGTTTAAATTTTCATTGGAAACAAAGAGAAACATCGAATTGTTACGGTGCAGACTTTGTGCCAAAATTATCAGGGCGTCAAAGTTAAACTTAAGATTTTTTCTGTGACTTTTCTTTATGGTTTTCATCAAGTCAGTATAGGAGTGAAAGATTGATACTGAAATTTCATTTTTCTTTTTATTTATTCTAATAAATATCGAAACATTTTCTAAATATTAATGGTCAATAAATGGCTTCATCTATGATCAAAGTAGAGTATGAAATACATGAATGGTCCTTCTAAATAATGGATTAGAGTTGAGAAGTGCTATTTTTGCAGGAGCGATTTTCAGCTGTTGTAATTTTAGAAGAGCTTTTTATGGCTCCTCTATTTTTTTTAAACGTGAAGCACTGTTTAAGGGAGAGAGAGTTACTGATTACAAAATTTAGTGTCTATATGGGCATGCACAATTAAATCGGTGACTTGACAATTTTTCAATGATATAAAATATGGAAATTATTGAAGCAATTTTTAGCTTCATGGTGCTCGACAAAAAAACCCAAATTTAATGGTGATTCAAGTGCTCGGGCTCGATGGAGCACCGTAAGGGTCTTTAGCAGTGGGAGGAAACCGGAGGACCCGGAGAAAACCCAGGAGGTTGGACAGGCGACCCTACTCCTTGTCACGTACAACCGGGGATTTGAAACCACGCCAGTCGACTCAATGACAAACTTTATTATACAGCGCGCGCACGCTAACCATTCAGCCATCCAACCCCCCTAAAGATCAATGACAGTTTATTTTACTATCATGCTCCGAATGGGCTTAAATGAATACAAGCATATGCCATACAGTGTATTATGAGGGAAATTTTGCCAGGACAGCAGCGCTACAGCCTACTCTTATACTGAATTCCAACTGCCAAGGGTTCTTTTACGTGCATGCCAATGTGTACATGGGACCTTGGGGTGTTTCGTCCCAACCGAACGACTAGACATTGTTCCCTGCAAGGCTCTATGTCTTGCATCATTAACAAGCAGTGAACCACACTAGAAATTTCCCGATGAACTTACTCGCCCAACACCAGGATCAAACAAGGGATCTACAGCCACTGCGGCTGCAGTTTAATTAGACTGAAAGCAAACAAACCTCTATCTCATCTGCTGTGTAGCCGAGTTTTTCTGCTAACAGACGCCAATCATTGCCCGTCACAACACTGACAGGGTCCAGTTTATTGGCCAGCTGTATTTTTACTTCATGTCCAACAAATTTAAAGGGGATCTCACAATCCAGCCCTTCTGCGTTGTCATTGTCTAATTCCGTCATTTTGAATCCAATAATCAAAGAATTGGATTAAAATCAACGACTAAACTTCTGAAACTTCATTTATCTGAAAAAAAAAAAAATGTGAAAATAAAATTATGGCCAGTTCTGATCTTAGAAATTGTGCTACAAATTAGAAAAATAGAAAATAAAAATGCTTTGTCATTTATTTGATGATGTTTATAAATACTTACAATACATACACGACGCCCGTAATGTGGAAATCAGAATGTTCTCGTCGGGTTTTGCTCCTGTTTGCTCACTACACTTATATTATTATTTTAGCGTTTTCCGAGATTCTATCCGGATTATCGCCCTTATTGTTAAAATTGTTTGACGTTCTAACTCATGACGTCAACTGGCAGACTATCGCCATTGAGGAGATGACCACTGTCAAGATCGGTCGCATTATTTCTGTTACGTCTTTTTTGTATTCCTGATCGTTTTCATATTTGAGTGAAGTCTGTGTCACTACAGGCCCGGGACTGTACAGCGCAGTGGACGCTTACGGCTGGCCCCCGGATCCATTTACTTGATTTGATATTTGTTTATTTGGTGCAATATCTATTTTCTGTTTTGTCCGCAGGTTTATCTTGTAGATTTTTGTTTTACGTGTAGAGAGAGAGAGAGAGAGATCATTTCAATAATTTGTGTGCACCTAGGGTTTTTTCACAGTGGGAGGAAACCGCAGAAAACTCATGAGTTTGGACAAGCGACCCTACTCCTTGTCACGTACAAGTGGGGAATCGAAACCATACCATTTGACTCAATGACCAACATAATTATCAAACACACACGCATTAAACCATTCGGAAACTCATATTAGGCACAGCTACAAAGCTGGCACTATGGAGTGATTTTACTTTGGCCATTTCAGTTCTTTATTTACTTTAAGCAAAGAAGAAATTTTGATAATAAAACCTATTTTAATTGCCAAAAGGGGACAACCATTAAAGATACATTATTGGAGATAAGATAAAGAGATGGCAGTTCTCGCTATAATAGTTAAAAACTAGATAGAGTAAAGGTAATTTGCTGGAAATTTCAGTCAAATTGTTCCACTACGAGCCGAGAAAGAAGTGGGTGAAATTTTTGCATAGTCTCGGTCATCATTACTAAAGTCAGTACGATAAACAGCATAGTCTCGATTATCTATTTAATCGTTTAATCGAGAAGGAAAGTTATGCAGTAAATTGGCTCACAATCCACTTAAGATCGCAGGCTAGGCTGGCTAGCAATGCCATCTAGAGTTGATTATGGTCTGGATAAGTTAATTAATGTCTGATTAACAATTTAGATAACATTTCAGGCCTAAAAAGAGAGAGAGAGAGAAATGGGGTTTTACGTCCACTCGACACAAACTAGGTCATTTCGAGACTAACATATGGTTTAATTTTATTTCAATAATTCGCTTGCGCATAGGGGTCTTTAGCAGTGGGAGGAAACCGGAGGACCCGGAGAAAACCCACGAGGTTGGACAGGCGACCTTACTCCTTGCCACGTACAACCGGGGATTCAAAACCACGCCAGTTGACCCAATGACAGGCTTTATGATACAGTGCGCACGTGCTAACCATTCGGCCATCCAACCCCCCCAGGCCTAAAGAAAGACCTGCAATAGACAGATTTAGCTCTTGCATAATGTGTGTTCAATGTAGGCCTACTAATATTTTATTTTGTAGTCCAATAAATTTATTGTGTAAAGAGATGTAATAGGCTATACTGCCTATAGCCATGTGAATTCACTCTACCCTACCATAACATAAAAACATGAAATATGAATTTAATTTTTTCTGTGTGTTATCAAAAATGACAAGACAGTGGAAGTCCTGGTTTCGTTAGCAATAGAATTTATAATTAAAATTACCAAACAGCATAAGTACTAAGTACATGATAATGGTATCCATGCCAATAAGGCCTAATAATATCAGTTAAGACATTTAGATTCAGCTTAACAGGCTATATCCAGAATTTATGAATTCTTTTCATAATTCGTTTAGCAGGGCCCTTATTCACAAAAACTTAAACTAAGATACAATCGAAATTTTAAGAAATACTGCAATTCGATTGGCTGACCAGTAAAATCAATTTGCATATATCTAATTTGCATATTGGTCAGCCAATCGAATTGCAGTATTTCTTAAAATTTCGATTGTATCTTAGTTTAAGTTTTCGTGAATAAGGGCCCATGTATTTAATTTACTGTATCCACATTATGCTCTTTTGTGTTTTCTTATTTTTACTTAGTCTTACTGACTCAAGTCTCTTATGTGTAAAAAGAGAAAAAACCAAGCCATAATAATTTAGTAACAAGATCTTTTGAAGTGATCAAGGGCCTAGCGAGCTAGCGTCTTACCCACTTAGCCACGTGATCTCCCGTTTTTTTGATAAAATAAAAATAATCCATTGATTTTCTTCACAATATGGGATTGATATTATGGAATATATAACAAAGATAGGCACCAGTATTAATGCGGATACTAAATGGCAAATTTATAACGGAGATTTGCAGCAGGAAATTTTCGATCGACGACAGCGATCTTCATAGTTGTAGGCTAAAGTCTGTCAAATTTACCGATGTATCATCGATGCATTGCAAGTTTCGATGTTAGCTCCCGATCCATAAAATATTATTTGATTGATATATCAGCACTGACGAGTGATGGCTGTTACGTCAAAAAATGATATGGTTGTGAATATTGAATGTTCAAAAGACGAATCAACCCAGAAATGTCATCGAAATTATTCCGATAGGCCTACTACGTTTTTTGCCGGTTAATAACATATATGTCATGAGAGAGGTACTATCACACACTGCTAATTAAAACTGGACATTGCTAATAAATTTGCCTGAATTTATCTAACTTGATTAGCAGTTCTGCTAATCAAGTTCGAAAAGTTATCGAAGCCCCTGCATATATACTCTATAAGGCACTTGTCATTTGTAATAAATTTCGATGATGGGTTCAAAGTTGAAGACAATTAACATACCGGCTATTGCCATGACATTGGTACTATCTTCCCTCCCGGCTAGAGAAACGACCACGTGTGTAGTAAATTCTTTGACTGACCTGTTAAATAATCTAACTTATTTTGTATTTAAAAATCCAAGGGTATGCTTTTAATTATTTATGTCAGAACAAATCATCAACCAGTTTGGAACAGGCCATAAGGGAAGGATAAAGAATTGAAATGCCAACAATGAATGAATTAACGAACCGTTAACTTAGAAGCATATCACTCATAATTTAACCTTATTTATTATGATAAAGTCTTCCGATGCCCAACTATATTGTGCAACAGATAGTTCAATCTATAAATATTTAATAAATGTGAATAAATTGCGGACACTGGTTACCATTGGGTTTTCAACAGTAGCACGTATTTCGGTCCCGCGTCAGTTCCCACTCAACACAAACGTCATTTCGGACTCAGTTTGATGACGTTTCGGACTCAGTTTGATGACGTTTCGGACTCAGTTTGATGACGTTTCGGACTCGGTATCGTGACTTTTTGGACTCGGACTGGCGACGTTTTGGACTCAATAAAAGCTGAACCAGCGGCTGCCAGGCAGGATACGCCCACATTTTCGAGAGATGGATAGAGAACAAGCTAACAAGAAAGTGATTTTTCCTACAATCAAGGGCCATAATTCAGGAAATTACAATTCGATATGCGCATATATCGAAAGGAACTGAACGAACGGCAGCCATTTTGTCTGTCAATTTTGGGCCGATTTTCACGAAATTCGAACTCAGTTGACCTCAGGGTGTAACAGTGATATAATAATACGTTTTTTTAAATCGGATAAAAATTATGACCTCTATAGGATCCACAAGCTAAAAACGCAATTTTTCGTACAATCAGGGGCCATAATTCAGGAAGTTACGGTCCGATATGTGCGAATATCGAAAGGAACCAAGATCTTTGAGTTATAAACTTACATTTCCAGTTTCAACAAAATCGGATAAAAATTGTGACCTCTATACTGTCTATAGGGTCCACAACCTTGATATAACATATTCTTATGCTATTCCAGAACGAACGGCGGCCATTTTGTCTGTCAGTTTTGGGCCAATTTTCACGAAATTCAAACTCAGTCGTCCTTAGGGTGTAACGGTGATATAATAATACGTTTTTTTAAATCGGATAAAAATTATGACCTCTGTAGGGTCCACAAGCTAAAAACGCGATTTTTCGTACAATCAGGGGTTTATTCTACAAAAAGCTAATTAAGTGTGAAGAGTAGCCATTGAGTATAGTTAAGCAATTAGGTATTTCAACTATGGGATGAATATAACCACCAAGATATTAGTACGATTAGGCTATTAAAAAAAAACTCAGCCATTTGTACGGCCCACCCGCCCAATAAAGAAAAGTGAAAAAATAATTAAAATAATTGGGAAACTGAAAAAATGAAACTGATAAAATAAATAAAATAAATGTACGTTTTATAAAATAAATGAAAACCCGACTGAAGCTATTACTATTATTTCATCAAATAAATATGCCCGTTGTTATAAATCGCTGTTATCGTTTTATGCTATGTTAATAAATAAAATAGTTTATAAAGTAAATTAACGTCAGTGTTCTATAATTCCATGTTCTATACCCGAGTCCGCAACGTCACCTACCCGCATCCGAAACGTAACTGACATTAGTTATATTACTGAAATAGAAACAGCATTAAACTAAAAAAATTAAATTTCATCTCAATAATTAATAATTACTGCATGTAGCATGTATATTTCACAAACTCAGGTCATGAGAAATTGACAATTAATTAACCGCGGCCTAAACATGATTTGGTGTAAATTTGTTTCTAAATTCTACACGCAGTGTGTATTGTATATTGTAATAATTTAAAGGTCAACCTAATGAATCTATTTACTAAGACCTCGATGAGTCAATGTTATGATATATGAAGAACATCAATTACTGATGACATTTGCATTTGACAGCACAGAATAGAAATTCTTTTTCGCAATTGCCTTTACTTCTATTTCTAAGTATGTAGATAAAATCTAATCACACAAAAACACCACACGACATCAAATAATGGTACGATAACCAATACAGTGTATTCATAATACCTGGAGGTGTTACACATCAATATGTCAAATACTAGTATAACCTCTTGTCATATAAACTGTGCAATTATAACTATTCGGTGAATAAATATCAATTCCACTTTTTCCGTTTCAGGAAGTTCGCCATTGTTATTGATTGTCCTCGAACTTCCAGACGTCCCAGTTGACACGCGATTAGGTTGCGTTGTCTACACGACCGACACAGCACGGGGATATTGCTCTGTATTCATGAATGGACATTTTAATGTCATGTTCCAAATCGATTGTTTTGTCGTTACTGAAACAAAGAAAGAAAAAAATGGTAGATATTCTTGTTTAGTTCCAAACGACATACAGGCAACATTTACACTACGTTTGTTGTAGTTTTACAATGTATAGCATCAAGGGCGTGGATTTGTCATAACTTTGGGGGGGGGGGGCGGACGAACGCTGGAACCTTTCATTACCAAACCAAAATAATAATTACGAACAGTTTACTAGTGCCATTTCGATGAAAGCTGTAACTAGGGGTAATATGATGACGATATAGGAAAATTGACTTCCTACAATTAAGGAGGAAGATATCGTGAAGATGAATTACTGTGGCAAGACCCAAGGCAGTGGTTAGATAGCCGTCAGAACGGGACATTCATGTGGATATAAACCTGAAAATCTGTCCTGGTGATCAAAATCATGGGAGGGACAAAGACCTATTCGTCCCCCCTTCCGATTCTAAGGCGGGGGGATGACCCGTCCACACCCCCCCCTCCGCACCCCCCCCCCCCCAACTCCACGCCCATGTATAACATCAAGATTCCACACTTGTAAAAAAAAAAAGACTTTTTGAATTGAGTGGAAAAGCGAGGAGGAAAATTTTGCCCGGACAGCAGCACTTCCACCTTGTCTTCATCGAATTTCAGCTGTCAAATAATCAAGGGCTGTTCCATTATGGTTAATATATATTTAAGGCTCATTCGAAAAGGATTATTATAGCCCAAGTTTTTCTCTCTCAAACAGAAGAAGTTTCACAATACATGTAGACCTATAGAATTAATTAAATAGAAAAAAAGGAGTATAACCTATGATCGGAGAAGGCCCGATATCTATCCGATTGACTGGACCCTTTTAAGCCAACGCCCGACTATTATTATTGTAAGCTTTTATTGTGACTGGTTATGTGAGTATTTAACGAATGCTGGGAAATAATTTCAAGGTCAGACAAAATGGGTCAATTTACACACGCAATACCAGCTGGTTCAGTTAGTAATTTTTCATTGGACGGGCTTGAAGACCAAGACTAGATTAAATTTGTCTATCGGAGCAAATGAAATGGGGTTTAACGTCCTACTGTTCTGGTCCTAAGAGTCCTATACTGGGCTGATGAAGACGGGCATACGCCATACAGTGTGCTATGAGGGAAATTTTGCCCGGGCAGCGGCGCTACGGCCTACTCTTATATCGAATTCCATGACTAGACAGCTGTCCTTGTCAGCGGTTTGATTGCGTTCAGCGCAGCCCTACCACCCCCTGTTCTTACTATTTCGTCTCCAGATAAAAAATGTCCATAATTCATTAAGAGATGGGTTTAATGTTATTTTTTTTTCTCCAATTGTGTCTTTAGCAGTAGGAGGAAACCGGAGGACCCGGAAAAAACCCCACGAGGTTGGACAGGCGACCCACTCCTTGTCAGGTAGCCTACAACCGGGGAATCGAAACCACCAAGAAGAAGCAGCAAGTTACATAGTAGTATTAGTAGCACTGTAGCAGCTACAATTTACAAAAGAAAAATCCCCCCCCCCCCAAAAAAAAAATAAAAAAAATACCAAACAAACAAAAGCATGTGTTTTTCAAGTCTTAATAAACTTAGGTCTACGTGTGAGCAGGTTAGGAGCAGAACAGTAGGACGTTAAACTCCATTTCATTTCATTTCAATATCTTCACATTCAAACATGTCTATAATAAATGCAAGGGGGAGTAATCCGGGTATAACACAGTGTGAAATATCAGCTATTTTAGTGATATCACACTTTATGAATAAATTAAAAGATAAGGGACTGTTATTATGCAATATAAAGGGGTTGTAAAATATGGGTTGATTCATAATGCTATTATATGTACATGGTTTGATACGAATTTTACTATTTATACTATCCCATGCTGTGAGTAAATTGACGTAGAAGGGTGGCATAGGGCCAAAACCTTTTTTAAACATATTAATTGAAAATACTTCAATATCTAAATTTAGATTACAATATAATGATAGGAAATATGACATCAAATGTTTCCATACACAGTTTAAATTAGGATCGACATATCTTTTTAGCCATACTAGTCTGAAGGCATGCTGTCTACAGTGTATATTAGGTATATTAATTCCACCTTGTTTATAGCTACCTATTACGGTTGAGGATTTAATTAATGGAGTTTTGTTATTCCATAAAAAAAATTTGATATAAGAATTTATATCACTGACAACAGAGTCAGGAATATCAAAAACTCTTAGGACATACCATAGTTTTGATACACAAAGCATATTGTATTGACAACTATCGCTTTGCCTATTAAGGATAGCCTTCTCTGTTTCCATATATTAAGTGTGTTTTTGATACTTCTAACTCTGGTTTTCCAGTTATACTTAACACATGAAACCTTATCTGGTCCTAAATATACTCCCAGAATTTCTATGAAACCTCTAACAATATTAATATTTAAGGGTAAGTTAATATCTACAGCTTTAGCCGCTCCAATAGGCAGCAGTTCAGATTTTTCCTCATTGAATTTGGCCCCGGAGGCCTCACAATAAATTTTCATTTCTTTAAATGTGTTAATAACGGAGTTAATGTCGGCAAGTGTAAGAGTAACGTCATCTGCGTCTTAACCACCTAGCCACCGTGGCTCCCGAATTAATTTATCAAATACTTCAATAATATAAGAAACTTTATGTGCAAAGTTTTTTGTTTCTCACTTTCTGGATCAAAGATATTTTTCATAAACAGTGATTGAAACAGGGCTAAAATGTGCAAAGCTGCATGTGACATACCTGTACTCACCACTTTATTAAAGATACATTATGGGAGATAAGATAAAGAGATGGCAGTTCTCACTATAATAGTTAAAAACTAGATAGTGTAAAGGTAATTTGCTGAAAATTTCAGTCAAATTGATCCACTATGAGCCGAGAAAGAAGCGGGTGAAATTTTTGCATAGTCTCGGTCATCATTACTAAAATCATTAATATAAACAGCATAGTCTCGATTATCCACTTTTTCTGATTTAATTATCTTTGGCCGTTAGCGGCATATAGGAATCTAATCCAGCCTTTATCGAAGGCTAGCCTTGACATCGAGAGTTTATTATGGTCTGGATAAGTTAATTAATGTCTAATTGATAATTTAGATAACATTTAATTCAGACCTAAAGATAGACTTGTAATAAGCAGATCTTGCTCTTGCATAATGCATGTTTAAAATACGCGTGTATTGCCCAATCGTGGGCGGGTGGAGGGGGGGGGGTCGCCTTGAGGAGAAATGAAGGGCAGAACACAGATTTAGGGGGTTATTGGAAAATTAGACAGTCACAAATGCATTTCTTGCCATTCCGGAGTATGAGACCACAGCCCAAGTAGTCCAATATAGCCTTATTTATGTGCCTTTTGAACCAAAATCCCACTCTGTGACCATCTGAATTTCTGACTATGACGGAGAAGGGGTAAAAGTAAAATGTCGAAAAAATTCCAGTTTAGTTTCCTATAGACTGTCATTGATTCAGGTGGCGTGGTTTCGATTCACCGCGTTTGTATGTGACAACCTCGGGGGTCTCCTCCGGGTACTCTAGTTTCCTCCCCAAGGATAGTGGACTTGTTCACTTTTAGTATAAAATTTGTGTGGATAAGGTACGAGAATTCGGTTGTGCTGGGAAAAGAAAGACTGACGAAAATAACCATAGAAAAAGAAAAACCGAGGCCGGGAGCCCGAGTTTTTTGTGTCGAGGGTTTTTTTCTGAAGAATAACCCGTTACAGGTTTAAAAAAAATAATTACGTGTCTTCATTTCCATGGCAAAAAATGAAAGCAAAATATCTGTCGAAACATTGATTGTTTTCAAGGCCGCAGATCCCGGGGGGATGGGAACACGCGTCCCCCCCCCCCCCCTGGATTTTCACTGGGGGGATTTCATATGCCTCGTCCCCCCCCCCCCCTGAAAAATGCATCGATAAAATTTCAAAAGTCTTATTTTCAGCCCGGGAAATGTAGCCTATATTTCCGAACATGCCCATGTACAATGCCCAGAAATGGTCTCAGATATCATTTTGAGGCATCCTAATTTTAAAAAATTTTCCGGGGGAGGCACCAAGACCCCCACTAGAACATGTTGGTATTTGATGACGGCCTGTCGGCTGAAATTATTCATTATGATGAAATAAAGAATATTCCTCATCCCTTATTTGTGTAGTTATTGATTATTCTCGCTCAAACACGACAATTTATTCTCGGTACGTTCATCTCTGCAGAATGCTCAGAAATGGTCTCAGATAGCGTTTTCAGGCATCCTGCTTTCAAAATTTTATGGGGGAGGACCCCCAGACCCCCCGCAGAACGGTTCGCGCCGGCGGCGCGAGCCGTGTATCGGACTCCGACCGCCACCTCCGTCCCCCCCCCCCCCAAAAAAAATTTAATAAGATCTGCGGCCATGATTGTTTTTATTATAAATCGGTACCGGTATTTTAAAATTACATTGTAGCATCGACATCCAGGTTTTTGTTATTAGTCCACGTGACCTTTTTCCCGCCAAAATGAATCGAGTGCCATTTTAGTCGCAAAGTAGTTTGTTAAACGAATAACAATTAAACTGGTATGTATAGCTAATAACAGTGCGCGATTCGGGTGGATATATTTTACGTATGATTATAGCCTACGTAATATTTTGTTGTTCAGTAAATGGAAAATAATTAAGATGTTGTGTGATGGCAAATAAGTTGCCAGATGGGCATGGAAGACCAAATGGGACAATATTCATGATTTTTGTTTCTACATTCCAGTTTGAATATTTTAGTCATGAACGCAATATTCTATACTAATGATTCTTGTTTCTACATTCTTATGTCAACATTTCATGCACAAAATCAACATTTGAAATCTTGACATAAGAATGTAGAAACAAGAGTCATTAGTTTAGAATGTTGCGTTCGTGTCTAAAATGCCCAAACTGGAATGTAGAAACAAGAATCATGAATATTGTCCCATTTGGTCTTTCATAGATGGGAATATGTGGTCAATTCTTACAAAGAGAGCTGACTTCAATCCCTTGTAAAAGTAGTTCCCGGATCTTATTTAGAAACGTTGACGCCTTTCTGTTTATATAATTATATGGGGTTATATAGGATGGAGGGCCTGACAAGGACAGCTGTCTATAGTCGTTCGCAGTAGCGGATTATCAGTGAGGCTGATGAGGCTGCAGCCTCAGGCCCAAAGATTTTGTTAAAAAAATTTTTTTTAGACTTGTCTGATACGATTAAAAACGCATAGACAATGAATGTTAGGGGGTTGGGGTTTAGGCCCAACGGGAATCAACATAGGCCTTGACCCGAAATTAATTAGGCCCACGCCATTTTAAATAGGCCCTATTTAAAAACTAAATAGGCACTCCAGCAACTGCCGCCGCAGGCCTTGGTGGAGCTTAATCCGCCACTGGTCGTTCGCATGGGTGTGGATTTGGGGGGGGGGGGGGGAGCGGGGGGAATGGATAGGTCTCTGTCCCCCCCCCCATGATTTTGATCGCCAGAACAGGTTTCCCACATGAATGTCCCGTTCTGAAGGCTATCTAACCACTGCCTTGGGTCCCGCCACAGTTACTGATCTTCACGATACAACTGGGTCTAAGAGTCAGCCAGATATCTCCTTGTGGAATGTGACCCTGTTGTGAACAGATTGAACTTTACATTATTTAACATTATCATTTTTATACGCCCACATGGAAATGTGGTCGTATATTGCCGTCGCCCCCGTCCGTCGGTTCGTCCATCGTCCACAATTTCTTGTGAACACTCTACAGACTACATTTATCAACCGATTGTTTTGAAATTGATATATGGTGTTTGCATTAGTGAGATGAAGAAGCCTATTTAATTTCAATAACTTCCGTTAATTTCTTCTGAAGTTATGGCCCTTGTTTCACTTTGTTGCACCTTGTGAACGCTCTAACGACAAAAGTTATCAACCGATCTGTATGAAATTTATATGCATCATTTAAATTAGTAAAACAAAGAAGCCTATTGAATTTCAGCAATTTCCGTTAATTACATCTAGAGTTATGGCCCTTATTTCACTTTGTTGAATGTTGTGAACGCTCTAATGACAACAGTTATCATCCGATCTGTTTGAAATTGATATGCATCATTTAAATTAGTGAAATGAAGACGCCTATTGAATTTCAGCAATTTCCGTTAATTTCTTCTGGAGTTATGGCCCTTGTTTCACTTTTTTGCACCTTGTGAATGCTCTAACGACAAAAGTTATCAACCGATCTGTATGAAATTTATATGCATCATTTAAATTATTAAAACAAAGAAGCCTATTGAATTTCAGCAATTTCCGTTAATTACATCTAGAGTTATGACCCTTGCTTCACTCTGTTGAATGTTGTGAATGCTCTAATGACAACAGTTATCATCCGATCTGTTTGAAATTGATATGCATCATTTAAATTAGTGAAATGAAGAAGTCTATTGAATTTCAACAATTTCCGTTAATTACGCCGTGAGTTATGGCCCTTGTTTCACTTTCTTGTACCTAATAAATGCTTTAACGACAAAAGTTATTATCCGATCTGTATGAAATTTATATGTGTCATTTAAGTTAGTAAAACGAACAAGCCTATTGAGTTTCAGTTATCACCTAAATTAGTGAAATGAAGACGAACAAGCCTATTGAATGTCAGCAATTTCCGTCAATTACGTCTAGTTGTTATTATAAGTTTTGTACTTGGTCGGTAGACTGATTAATACTATATTAGGTTTCACATATATCCTGTGTTATAATAATTGTTCCTTTGTTCTAATTAATACATGCGCATTATAATATCTTAAGCCATACTTGTTTTGTCGATTGAGCGATTGAGAAGCTCAGTAGACATTCCACAAATTTTGAGGTATTTAAAACTTATAATTATGTATATTATTGTCATATTTCGATTAATAATTGTTCAGTGTTTTATTTACCATGTTTTAATAGTACTGTCAATTTCTCAATTAGTTACTTGTTTAATGTTCTAGGTTCCAGTGTTCGTCCGCCCCCCCCCCCCCACAAAAGTTATGACAAATCCACGCCCCTGGTCGTTTGAATGGGACGAAAAACTGAGGTCCCGTGTATACATTGGTGTGCACCTAAAAGATCTCTTGGCAGTTGGAATTCGATATAAGAGTAGGCCATAGTGCCGCTGCCCGGGCAAAATTTCCCTCATAGCACGTTAAACCCCATTTCATTTCATTTCATGTAATCTATGCTCTGCCCTTCAGTGTCATACATTTAAAGTTCGGGTGCGTAAAAACAGGTATTTCCTTGTGAGCAAATTATAGCATCAAGCAAAATAAAAGGACTCCAGTGAAATCAAATGGGGTTTAACGTCTTACTGTTCTGCTCCTACTGGACTAAAGAAGACGGCATACGCCATACAGGGTGCTATGAGGGAAATTTTGCCCGGGCAGCGGCACTATGGCCTACTCTTATATCGAATTCCAACTTCCAAGGGATCTTTTACGTGCACGCCAACATGTACACGGGACCTCGGTTTTTCGTCCCATTTTGGGCGTGGACCACACCCACCACCAGAAACCCGGCAGACTTACATCTTGATGATACCAAATATATATGCATTGATCGGAGAAAATTGGTACGCTTTTCAGCTAGCCACGTGATCCCCGAAAATCTATTAATAGAAGCTTAGTATCAAACAGCTTTTTCTTAGAAAGGTTGCCTCTCTATTTTTCTCGCAAATTGGGAAAAGCCGTACCCTGGAATAGATTGTTTACAAGTCTGTGGCTATTTGCAAGGATCAGTTGAAGAAATATTTTTACAGAAGGTAGGTAACTGCTTGACAAGTATCGGAATAGGGTCGCCTGTCCAACCCCTACTCCTTGCCACGTACAGCCGGGGAATCGACAGACTTTATGATACAGCGGGCGCCGGGCACGTGCTAACCATTCAGCCATCCCCCCTCCCAGTCAGCTTAGTGTTGTTTTTTTTTTGGGGGGGGGGAATGAAAATGAAATGGGGTTTAACGTCCTACTGTTCTGCTCCTATAATGGGCTAATGAAGACGGGCATACGCCATACAGTGTGCTCTGAGGGAAATTTTGCCCGGGCAGCGGCACTATCGCCTACTCTTATATCGAATTCCAACTGCCAAGGGATCTTTTACGTGCATTCCAATGTATACACGGGACCTCGGTTTTTCGTATCATCCGAGGGACTAGACAGCTGTCCTTGTCAGGCCCTCCGTCCTGCATCACTGACAAGGGGGAACCACGCCGGAAAATCTGGATGAACTTTCTCGGCCAATGCAGGGATCGAACACCCGACCTCCAGTCTTACCCACTTAGCCACGTGATCCCCTTTTTTTTTTGGAAATAGATTTTCCATGTTACAGACGCCTGTGTATGTATATCATTAAATACGCAACATTTGAAGCATTTTTATTTTCTATTTCTCTACCCGTAGTCACCATATACGACAGAGTAAAGTGTTGTATGATTGTGTCAATACTGTCGTGTTGTCGCCTTATGAAAAGGGCGAGATTGAAAATGGCCACCATATCAAACACATCAATAAGAAACTATGTGCAAATTTTTGTGTTTCTGTATCAAAGATATTTCTCGTAAACAGTGATTGAAAGTTGAGTAAATTCTTAACTTAAAGGACAATATTGGTGCCAGTCATTATCACATATGTGATAGAGCTGGTTAAACACATTCCAAATATAATTTTAACACAGAGATCATTACTACGATAGCTGAGTAATACAGGTTTCCTGAATCGGAAGTAACGAACGCCATCTCTCTATATAACTGACTGATGTGACGAGTGATAACGGATATACGGGCGAATTTCTGCTCACTAATAATTCCTTGGAAGACCAAAAGTTGTTGTGTGAGATTGTGAGAGGATATCTGACAATTCATAAAAATAATTGACTGCTACTAGATAAGTGAACACGAAAGAAAAACCGAAAAAGTCCGTGCATTACCATGTTTTTATAAGGTATAGAATGAATATAAACAAGGGAATGTACGGACTATTTCTATTTTTCTCGTGTTCTCTTATCTAATGACATTCAATTACTTTATTGAATTGTCAGGTATCCTCTTACAGTCCCATATAACAACTTTTGCTCTTTGAAGGAATTATTAGTGAACACAACAACTTTTGGTCTTCCAAGGAATTATTAGTGAGCAGAAATTCGCCCGTATATCCGTTATCACTCGTCACATCAGTCAGTTATATAGTTTTAAGTGATGTGTGGATATTTATAATCGCAATCATAAAAGTGGAAAAAATGGCAAAAGTGAAAAATTAGCATTTTATAAAGAGAAATTTGAAGAGGTGAGTAAAGTAAAGTAAAGTATTTTAAAACTACTGTTAAAGTTTTTGAAAAGTCCCTTGTGAAAAAAAGAGTATAATTCACTTAGTACTATTGTAGTTTTGGGTGAGATACAGTGGCTCAGCGAGTAAGACGTTCATCTGGAAGTCCCTTGATCTATCATGGGCGGTGTTTAAAAGAAAAGTTAATCAGGATTTACCGGGGTGTTTCCCCCTTGTCAGTGGTGCTGGTTGAATGCCAACATATAGTCATCCGGATGGGACAAAAAAAACCGACCGTTGACAGTTGGAATTTGATATAAAAATATGCCGTAGTACCATTGTCTGGGCAAAAATTCCCTAATAGTTCATACGCCCAATCAATGCGGAATAGTAGGACGTTAAACCCCATTTCACATTCCATTTCACTGTTGGTGTTGGTTGGGGTGGGGGGACAACATTGAGTCAAGTGGCATGGTTTGAATCCACACGTATTTACATGTAAATTCAAGGAGTATAGTCACCTGTATACCGTTGTGGGTTTTCTCCGGGTCCTCCGGTTTCTTAATACTTAAGATTCATATGCGCAAGCCATGTGTTAGGTCCGAAATGACCTAGTTTGTGTCGAGTGGATGTTAAACCTCATCTATCTCTTCACTTGCAAAGATTAGTTGGGCCACACCAAACTGAAATTTCGTTCTTCGTAAGTTTCCAATTTTTATACGCCCACAATGTGGACGTATTATACTGTCGCCCCTGTCCGTCCGTCCACAGTTTGTTTGTGGACATTCTACAGGTCACAATTTTTATCCGATTTTGACGAAACATAAAATATAGGTTTATATCCCAAAGACCACGATTCCTTTCGATATATTGGACCACAACGTCCAGGATTATGGCCACTGGTTGTACGAAAAATCACGTTTTTAACTTGTGGACACGGACACTCTAGAGGTCACAAGTTTTATCCGTTTTAGATGAAACGTGAAGTGTATGTTTATCACCGTTACACCATAATGATGGTTGAGTTTGAATTTCGTAAAAATCGGATCGAAACTGCCCGACAAAATGGCCGCTCCTTGTACGCAAATAGTGTAAAAGTATGTAATACCAAGGTTGGGGACCCTCTAGAGGTCACAATTTGTATCTGATATTGATGAAACATAATATATGTTTATATCCCGAAGACCTAGGTTTCTGTAGATATTCACACATATCGGACCGTAACTTCTTGGATTATGCCCCCTAATTGTATGAAAAATCACTTTTTTTAGGTTGTTCTCTGTCGATCTCTTGCAAAATGTGGGCGTATCTTGCATGGCAATCGCTTTATAAGTTTTGAAGTTCACAGGACACTGAGAACTGGAAATTGCTGAATATATTTCATTAAATAAATTATTTTGTTTTTCAGGCTGATTTTATTTTGGTTTGTCCGTCTAAAAAATATCACAAAGATACCCGTGATGATAGTCGATCAAAAGATTCGTCGTCATCAGACGGTCTTCACACCAAATTTATTTATGACATGATGTACAGGGAGTTTATACAGAATGGTAATATTAACAAACGTTTTGTACCCGTGATACTCGAGGGAACATCACACAACGATTTACCTCAATGGTTATTGAATCGGACTGTAAAGTACACATGGCCGTCACAATACAAAGATTTGTTGTGGATGTTAACATAATCAGAAGAACACATAAATCATCATGGAAATGGGGCAAGTTCTTGTCCCGAATTTAATTGTTTTGCTGATTATCCCATTTTGCCTATACAGTTTTTGTAGGACTAAATCCAGTGTAAAATTATGGATTGAGATGTCTATTACTATTTAATTTAATAATCTTTACAAGATTAAATTTGTGCATATTATTCCTAATTTTTGGTGGTTATGAAATTAATGAAATACATGTACACAATATTATGTTAATTTTTGTTCAGTTTTAGAAACTTTGACATTATGCAACATTATTGTGGAGATAACAAAGAATAATTTGTTTGACATTTCCGTGAAGTGTAGACCAATTGACAAAATCATCTAAAAATATCACAAACTTATGAAAGAGGAAACATAATGTAACCTAAATAAATAGACCTGAAAGTACATATAAATGCTTTTAGGCGTCGGGAATGCCCCTCTACGATTTCACAGGTTAATAGAGTTTAGAAAGTGGATATGATCAAGCTATCACATACGTTTTTGAAAGAGGACACATAATTTTGTGACTTGAACAAATGGACCTGATATTAAATCTGTATTTCCTTTGGTATATGTAAAACCTCAGAGCTCTCACAAGCTGTTATCAAAGAGGACATATATGTATAGTAACTTAAATCAATACATCTGTAATGCCTTTGGTATATGCAATGCTTCGATGTCATTTCATAGTTTAATGGAGCCTTAAAGGTGCATATGATGACACAGCTCTCACAAACTTTTATCAATAAATTGACATCTGTAATAAACTTAGTGGAATGCTGCGATTCAAAAAACATAAACAAAATACGATTTCCATGCAAGCGCGAGTTTCATAGTGGCGCATCAATTCAGACGTATTTTATTTTGTTTATGTTTTTTAAAATAGTGTTGAATTATTATAAATTTGTGTCAGATGTGGCGAAAGATGATTCATTTTGACTAACAAATAAAAATCATGATAAAAAATAGAAAGTAATGATTCCAAAATAGCCCCAGAAAAGAGGTGGAGGTAGAGCGGTATTTTCATATGGTAGTTTAAAATGGACGAACGGGATTGGCGAGAGGACATAGCCCGATCAGATACCGTTCCTATAGGAACTAAGGTAAAATGTTCAGGAAATATCTTAGCTAAGGTTACATAACTTTTCTCAATTGAATACATATTTGAAATAATCCTGTAAAATTATCAGGAAACATGTTTAGCTAAATCTGATTAAAATACAGATCTATATTTCGTTTCGTTTTTTTATACTTTCGATGGCCTACACTACACGAAGATCTGACAAGTTATAGCCATAGGTCACGTCAGGGGTCAAAAGACCGACTTATGACCCTATGACGTCAGACATTTGATTAACCAATCAACATTGATGCTACTAGTGGATTACCCACAGTCCCGTGAAAAACACGCCTAAAACTCGCCGTTACAGGCCGTTTCATTGGTTTATCCCCGACAACTCTTCCAGATCCAAGTATAGTAAAGACAAGTAAAACGAAATTTTGAACTATAAAAACGAAACGAAATAGGATCTGTGTTTTAACCAGATTGTGTTTAGCTAAGATTCTATAACTTTTCTCAATTTAAGATGAATACCTTAAGTGAGATGAAATTTAAAATATTACATTTAACCAAATCAATTAAATATGGTCCCTAGCAGAAAAAAGATTTAATGAATGCAGTGTTTTTTAGTTCATTCATTTGAAAATTTCAGGAATAACTTTTTTTTTTGGGGGGGGGGGGGTCTTCAGTTAATGCACAGATTCTTGTATGGATGTTCCTAGTAGCTACCTCTTATACTACGATCTCGCGTGGTTTCGAATCCCTGGTTGTACGTGACAAGGAGTAGGGTCGCCTGTCCAACCTCGTGGGTTTCTCCGGGTCCTCCGGCTTCCTCCAACTGCTAAAGACCCCTATGCGCAAGCGAATTATTGAAATAAAATTAAACCATACGTTAGTCCCGAAATGACCTAGTTTGTGTCGAGTGGACGTTAAACCCCATCTCTCTCTCTCTCTCTCTCTCTCTCTCTCTCTCTCACGATCTTGTGTGGTTATCAAACTTTCAATTATGAAGATAGCCGCAATTGTAAAATACATTTAAACGGTAATATGTTAATTGAGTCAAATAAGCAATTGTCTTAATTAAATTGTGATTCAGCTTTTGTTATCGGAAATAAATGAAATTGTTTCAACGTCCTGGTAGATCTCATGCAATGTTAAGTTAATAACGTTTGTAAAAAACATATGTGAGTAAATTTGTCTTAAACTTATTATTATTATCATCATTATTATTATTATTATTATTATTATTATTATTATTACAAAATTTATATAGCGCCCCTTTCACATATGTGTTCAAGGGCACTTTACAGTGTAACAAAAACATACATTCAAAAAGTAAATAACATCAAAAATGTTAAAAATACATTAATATAAGCAATTATTTCTAAAAATACATACAAGAACTACAATAGACAAAATAATAGGTGTTAAAATTTTTATAAGCCTTTAAAAATATGAAAGTTTTAGTCTGTTTTTTAACTTATGAACACAAATAGTACCTACATGTACCTATGCTCCCACAATCAGGGAATCACGGCTACGATCCTGGTGTTAGTCGAGATAGGAATAGTGTCTAGTATATCGGAAGGGACTAAAAGAACCCTTGGCAATTGTAATCCGAGGAACTATAGGCGGAACCGTCGCTGTCATGGGGTACGCTCGTCTTCATTATCCCATTCGAATTCAATTTCAAATTCGTGACATTTTCTTTTGGTAGTTTCCAGCTATCTCAATCTTTATAATGCCAAAGAGCACAACGTGTAAAAATCAACCAATACAAATATTGAAGCGGGTTGGCCGAAAATGGAGGAGATATTCCGTGACGTTATTTTCTTAGGCGATTTCCCTAATTTAATGCCTGTTTACTTCTTCGTCCTCATGCCGCAGAATTATGAATGCTCACCGATAACTCCCAAAAAACGTGAACTAAAACAGTCAAAAGAGTCCGACATGAGACCGAAAAAACTCGCAAGACCATAATAATTACTAGTCTTAATCCACACATAATAACCGTAGTTACTTCCCTTTCAGCACCTTTCTTATAATTAGTGAAAAGTCAGAGGTTTAACATCCCACTGTTCTGTTCCGACCGGGCTAATGAAGACGGGCATACGCCATACAGTGTGCTATGAGAGAAACTATGGTCTACTCTTATATCCAATTCCAACTGCCAAGGGATCTTTTACGTGCACGCCAATGTACACGGGACCTCGGATTTCGTCTCATCCAAACGACTAAAAAGTCAAACGAAGCCAAGAAATTGCAATATTGCTCGGGTTGGAAAGACTGGGTACAGCATTATATCCGAGATTGCTGAAGGGTGGGGTTATGCCCCCTTGTGAAAATTTTGAAATTTTACCATCATTAAACCATTAAACAATACAATTTCCTAAAAACTTTTATTTTAAACATGCATTATGCAAGAGCTAAATCTGCCTATCGCAGGTCTTTCTTTATGCCCGAAATCTTATCTAAATTATTAATTAGACATTAATTAACTTATCCAGACCATAATCAACTCTCGATGTCAAGGCTAGCCTTCGATATCGACTGGATTAGAATCATCTATGCTGCAAACGCTTATTGATAATTAAATCAAAACAATGGATAATCGAGACTATGCTTTTTAACGTACTAACTGTAGTAATGATGAATGAGGCTAGGCGGAAAATTACAAAGCTGATATCTCAGTTCATAGTGGACCAATTTGACTGAAATTTTCAACAAATTGCCTTTACATTATCTAGTTTTTATCTAGCGAGAACTGTCAGCTCTTTATCTAATGTCCCATAATGTATCTTTAATCCAATTGTTTACTGTCAATTATTTAACACCATTCCATGGTTTCGTCTGTTTTTAACTATGTCTTCGAAGTTTAAATTTTTCAAATGCCAAGGCAAATTGATAAAGTACAAAATGATTTTATGAGATATATTTTAAAAGTAGGTAAAAACTGTCCTGTCGCTGGGGTGGGTTTATTATATTATGTATTTATATGTATTTTTTTCAGTGATATGAGTGTACAATAAAGTTTATAAAGGAATGGGGGGGGGGGGGGGTGATTATAAAGGAATTGGGGGGGGGGGGGTGATTATATATTTTATATTGTTATCTATGTATAAATACATTACAATGCATACTCTTTATATCTGTATATATACAAATGTCCAAAAGAAAGTATACACACTAAAAATATGACTAAGTTTTGTTTAAATAAACAAAAAAAAAATGTGATAAAACTACACTGAACATGTCTCGTGCGTCCAAACTCAATATTTCTAAGCAAATAAATAGCAAAACAAATTGACATCGTACCCAAATACTGCATGCAATGGAAAAACGACTTTGTTTGAAGCAGGACGAAATGCTCAGTGTATACTTTCTTTTGGACATTAGTATATATTTTGGCTATAGAAAACTTCTTGCTTCGCCTGTAATAAAAATACTGTGGCTGGAGTAAGACGGAAGACATCAGTAGTGGAACCATTTCTAGTCCAACACGTGCGCTGTATATCACAACGTCTGTCACTCGAGTCAAATAGAGTGACAGGGAATAAGGTTGCCAGCCCAACCTCGTGGGTTTTCTGGGAGCCCTCGGGTTTCTTCGCACTGCTAAAGACCCCTGTTGCAATAAAATTGTACCATTGACTAGGAATATCAGTCCAAAGTGAATATCAGTCCAAAGTGAATATCAGTCCAAAGTGAATCCATCCCGATCAGTAGGACCTATATTTACAAAGAGGTAATCAATTTAAATTTTGGCAATATTCGGAATCTACTGTACAGACGATAGTCAATACAAGTCAGCGGCACTTCTGTTTAATCGATTTGATTTCAGGGGATCACGTGGCTAAGTGGGTAAGACGCTGGCTCGCTAGCCTGGAGGTCGGGTGTTCGATCCTTGCATTTGCCGAGAAAGTGGTTTCCCCCTTGTCAGTAATGCAGGACGGAGGGCATGACAAGGACAGCCGTCTAGTCGTTAGGATGGGACGAAAAACCGGGGTCCCGTGTACACATTGGCGTGCACGTAAAAGATTCCTTGGCAGTTGGAATCCGATATAAGAGTAGGCCGTAGCGCCGCTGCCCAGGCAAAATTTCTTTCATAGCACACTGTATGGCGTATGCCCGTCTTCATTAGCCCAGGTTAGGAGCAGAACAGCAGGACGTTAAACCCCATTTCATTTCATTTCATTTTCCATTTGATTTCAAGCTTGCCAGCTGAGAGTTTATCTCAAACTGATTAAAATACAGATCTATATTTCGTTTCGTTTCGTTTTTTATACTTTCGGTGGCCTACACTACATGAAGATCTGACCGCTTATAGCGCTAGGTCGTGTCAGAGGTCATACGAGCGGCTTATGACCCTATGATGTCAGGCATTTGATGAACCAATCAGCATTGATGTTACTAATGGATTACCCATAGTTCCGTGTAAAACACACCCAAATCTCGCCGTAACAGACCGTTTCATTGGCTAATAGCTCACAACATTCAGAACACGTCAATGATAACAACTCTTCCAGATCCTAGTGCAGTAAAGACGAAATTTCGAACTATAAAAAACGAAACGAAATAGGATCTGTGTTTTAACCAGATTGAGTTTATCTATACAGTTGACGTTTTGATTTTGGTTTCTTAATTAAATGGGGGGGGGGGGGGGCGAATGGTCTGTCATTGAGTCAACTGGCGAGGTTTCGATTCCCGGTTGTACGTGGGAAATCTGAATTTTTTCAGACAAATGGAAACGACGAACAAAGGCTTTAACTTTACCCCCCCCCCCCCACCAACCGACCATCACCAACAAACAATTATTATTTTTGTTTTGACCTGATCAGAAAACAGCAAATGACGCACATGGGCTGTAACTTTAACACAATATGCAAATAGTTGATCATACAATTATAACATAACATCTAGGGGGTGATCATTTATCGATGAACAATGTAATATAATCAGTCTAAAATCATCAAAAAAAACAAAAACAAAAAAAGAAATGAGTTTTTACACAAAATGCAAATGACGCACATGGGCTTTAGCTTTACACCCCCCCCCCCCCGACCCCACATACACACACACACACACACTCCCCTAAAAAATGTTTTTGACATGTTCAGAAAACTGCAAATGACACATAGGTGCGTCAGTGGATTAAATAATTTATACATAAACTATATTTATAGATATCAGAGATAATATCTACATGGTGCAATAATATGCTGAGTTAGATTCTTCACTACCAAATGGTGTTTTTTAACGGTAATAAAACCCACCAAGGCGTTGTGATGTCTAGGCTTTATGACAGTAATTCATATGTAATGTTAGACTATGTTGTTAATACCCCTGTTAAATTAGAACAACTTAACCGACATAATTTTTTTTTCTTTTATTTGGATTTTACCGGTTTCAAAAGGATTGAAATAAAATGGTGGGGAAATTTTACCCTTACGCATATTACCGGTTTTAGAATATCGTGAAATAAAATGGGGTTTAATGTCCTACTTTTTTGCACCAACCGGGATGATAAAACAGCCATTTGTACGCCATGCTGTATACTTTACGGTTAATTTTGCCATGGCAGCGGACAGGAACTTTTATTGGACTTGGACACCTTCCTTTTCTGCTCAAATTAAAACGCCATGCGCCGTACAATGTGCTGTACGGAAATTTTTGCAATGACACTGAGTCAATTAGTGGCGTGGTATAGATTCCCCGCTTGCACTAGACGAGGAGTAGGGTCGTCTGTCCAACCTCGTGGGTTTTCTCCCGGTCATCCGGCTTCCTCACAAGCGAATTCCTCTCTCTCTCGTGTGTGAGTGGGGGGGGGGGGGTGTGTGAAAGAGCGAGAGAGAGCTGAGAGAGAGAGAATCGCCCCCCCCCCCTCCAAACTCCCAAACATCTTTGGCGATGTCGAGTAACTTAGAACATTTTTGGACTAATGATGTGAGGACGCATGGGGCGATCATGACTCGCGTACCTATTGGCCCTTGTCTTGGGCCCTTTCCGTGAAATCACGCGAGTGGGGACTTTTCCTTTCCATTGGATCCTAGAACCTTGCTTCAGGAGGGTCCATGTAGCAAAATTAACTTCGAAGTCGGCGTTTTCTTTCCGTTCCAGTTTTGGACATTTTATTTTTTCCCGCTATCCGCTACAGATAGTAAGTATATTAAAGATGCATTATGGGAGATTAGATCAAGACCTGACAGTTCTCGCTATAATAGTTAAAAACTAGATAATGTAATGGGAATATGCTGAAAATTTCAGTCAAATTGATCCACTGTGAACCAAGAATTTAGCATCGAATTTTAGGCATAGCCTCGATCATCATTACTAAGTCGATGCAATAAAAAAACCTAGTCTCGATTATCCATTTTTTAATTTAATCATCAATGAGATTTGAGCAGCAGATCGGATTCCAATCCAGTAAATATTGCAGGCTAGCGATGACATCGGAAGTTGATTATGGTCTGGATAAGTTAATTAATAATTTAGATAACATTTCAGGCCTAACGAAAGGCATATAACGTTGTGACAACGCCGTGACAACAACCTGTATATGACGTTTTGATAACGTTGTTACAACGTCACGACCAATATTGACCTTGTGGCGGGGATCACGTGGCTAAGTGGGTAAGACGCTGGCTCGCTAGCCTGGAGGTCGGGTGTTCGATCCCTGCATTGGCCGAGAAAGTTTATCCAGATTTTCCGGCGTGGTTTCCCCTTGTCAGTGATGCAGGACGGAGGGCCTGACACGGACAGCTGTCTAGTCGTTCGGATGGGACGAAAAACCGAGGTCCCGTGTACATATTGGCGTGCACGTAAAAGATCCCTTGGCAGTTGGAATTCGATATAAGAGTAGGCCGTAGCGCCGCTGCCCGGGCAAAATTTCCCTCATAGCACACTGTATGCCCGTCTTCATTAGCCCAGTTTAGGAGGAGGACGTTAAACCCCATTTCATTTCATTTCATGACGTTGTGGCAATGTTGTAACAACGTTGCATGCCTGCTGGGATGCAATAGGCAGATTTAGCTCTTGCATAGTGTTTAAGTATTAATTTCTGATTTGTATATCAATTTGGCAACGCATCAATATTTATCACCATGCCCATATGTCTTTTAACATTTACATAAGGGCGAGTCCGGTCAATGTAGCTTTATAGTGATAAATAATTATTCATCCAGTGCAGAAAGGTTGAATCCTATTATTACCATGCGTCACACACTAAAACCATAATGATTCATTAATTCATCCATCAGTGGAAGGAGAAAACAAAGAACGTTTATTTTCATAAGTTTCTGGTTTTTGTAACTCTACTTCTGTCATAAGCTGCCTATTGCGTGAACGTGAAATAATTTTAAAATGACATTTAAGATTGCACAGAATGACATGCATCAGCAACTAAGTAATTTATTCCACTTAAATAATGACGATAGCCTTTTCCATGCGCGACCTTGAACCACGAGCACCTGCCGAAGTGGGACAAGAGCCCGGGAAATAAATAAACCCAGAAACCAACCAATGGCTGCAGAGTTATAGGAGACCAGTTGAGTAATATTATGGTTATTACTGTAATTTGAGGAGCTTGTTTACCGCTACATTTGATATTTAGGCTGTTCAAATGTATATAGGCTTAATATTTTATCCCCTTATTTGGACTAAAAGTCGGCAAATGACTTTACAATAGAATATCGATATACGCAATCAGATTGAGCAATTTTTTCATAAAATAATTTATGTCCTCGAAATCTGTTAACACAGTTGACATTTAAGGGTCGCATTTAATATTTTCTTGGGGACACCTGTCTTTGTTTTTAAAAAAATAATCAAAATAAATCCGTTTAATTGTGGATTAATTACCTCTCTCGTGTAACATAATATTACAGAAATCAATCCTTTAAACAGATTTAAACAAATTTTAGAGAGAGGGGTATGCGGGAGGGGGGGGGGGGATTTTGAGCCCCGTGCAACTGAACTGAATCATGCACCGCCTTAAATGCAGTCCTGCGCATATGTCACGAATGCGAAATAACCTTGTTTAACGACCACTTCCTCAGTGAAATAAATGTATTGAATTCGAGACGTGTTTTTTCAAACATATGTGACATGTAGGCTATTTAAAAACCTGGAAAACAATTGGGTTAACCCCTTTAAGAGACAAGAGTGCGTTTGCACATGGTTCGCTTTCGAGATATTTCAGCCTGATCCCCCCCCCCCCCCCTTAGTGCAGAACGTAAGGCCGGGCAAGGAAGGTGTCTAGTCTTTCGAATGAGACGCGAAATCGAGATCCCGTGTACACGTTGGCTTTCATGTAAAAAATAGCGGCACAGCCCACACAGCACACACAGGGGGTGGGGCGTGGGGTGGTTGATGGGTGGCGGAATGGATAACGTGTGCGCGTTAGATCACCAGGTCTATCATTGAGTCAAGTGGCGCGGTTTCGATTCCCCGCTTATACCTCGTTGGTTTTCCCCAGGTCCTCCGGTTTCCTCCAACTGCTAAAGACCCCAGCGCGCGAAGCGAATGCTTGAAATAAAATTGAACCATGTGTTAGTCCCGAATGACCTAGTTTGTGGACGTTAAACCCATGTCTCTCATAGTAAACTGCATGAAGTATGCCCAGTTGGTGGAGAACGGTAGGGGTAGATCTATTTATTAAGGCCAACTCAGTTTTCGTCAAGGTCGCTGAGATGTAAATAAGGTTGGGTCACGTGAAAACATTCAATCCTAAATATATTTACGTTGTATCGCATGTTCCCGAAGCAACGATCGCCAGTTTTACAACGTCCAGAGTTAAAGTGAGATCTCGCTCTATGGGCCAATTTTCATTCTGTTTGGTCGTGCCAAAATGCTAAGAGAGAGAGAGAGAGAGAGAGAGAGAGAGGGGAGAGAGAGAGAGAGAGAGAGAGGGGTTTAACGTACACTAGACACAAACTAGGTCATTTCGGGACAAACATATGGTTTAATTTTATGAGTTCAATAATTCGCTTGCGTGTAGGGGTCTTTAGCAGTGGAAGGAAACCGGAGAAAACCCACCAGATTGGACAGGCGACCCTACACGCAACCATTCGGCTATCAACCCCTCCCCGCACACACAAAAGATGTTAAGATTTTCGATGATCATATTCCATGTCCAGAACAAACACTAAACCGCGTATTCCTCGATGGCATAACAACCATGAAATAACGGCCTCCATGTAAGTGCCTTTAATTCAATTTTCTGCTGTTTTCTTGACGGGTACCAATAAGCAATTGCCTCAAGTGATTTGGCAAAACATTCACAGTCGAATTGTATGGGGGCAAGGGTCAGAGTAATTTGCTTTGCCTGCAGGCCTCAAATGTTCTTAAAATCCATTTAAATAAAAAACAAAGTTACAAACCAGTTAATTTATATTTTCTAATGGTTTTTTTATTATCTTTTTCATTTTTATTAGTTTTAAATTTAACAAGTTTCAACTCATTCAAACTTTCATACTTTCTGTACAAAAACAACATAACTTATATATATACAAATAATATCTTCTTTAACACAACCCTAGTCTCTATGGTAGTCATGCTGATATACCTTCAGATTTGGTTGATATTTAATTATTCAACACAGTTTTCAATAAAGCTTTTTTGGCCGAAAACATTTCCTTATTTGGTCATATACCAAACAATCCTCAGGTTGTTTTTCTTAACACCGCCATACAGATTTGGTTAATATTTAATTATCCAATTCAGTTTTAAATAAAAAATAAAATAAAGCTTTTATGACGAAAACAATTCCTTATATGGTCACAGACAAAAAAATCCCGTTTGTTCTTCTTTATACATTCTTAATATCAATTTCCTTTTCATTTAAAACAAGAGTTATTGTTCTTGGCACAACTTCTGCATAGAAGGAACAAATAAAAGTTTTGAAATCCTGAATCGGAAAAATTTGTCAATTTAAAAGTTTTGAAATTAAAAATCACAAAAAGTTTTGAAATTTTAAACCAAAGTTCACAAGTCTTTCTCAAATCGCAGTTGCTTAAGTTTTGAAATTAAGAATCCCAAGAAGTTTTGAAATTCTAAACCAAAGTTCATGTGAGTCTTTCTCAAATCGCAGTTGGCTAATCGCGTTTCTGCACAAAAGTACATCCCAAATATTTTCATTCAAACTCGCTTGAGTATCCTCAACATGGAGTCCTTTGAAAAGGAAATTGATACATAATTTATAATTCTATAACCCCTGAGTTCTTTCAAGAAAAAAATTGACACATAATTTATAATTCTATAAAAAGATCTGCATCCTTGTCTAGGGACTACCACAAGACAAATATATTATATGAATAAATTCAATTTTTGAAACAAATGTGTTAAATGATTTTTTTCAAATGGTGGATGAAAATGAATCATGAAATGCTATATATACAATATGAAATGATATAAATATTAAGATTTTTTTTTCAAAACATCACAGACAAAAAAAAAAATTCAACCGGAATTTGTCAAAGCTGATTAATTTATACTGATGGTATGAAAGCACTAAAGTATCCATTTTAAATATTCGTTTGTATTAGCACTTTTGCAGTATCGGTTCCTTAATTTGGAACATCTCAAATTAATATAGGTCTCTCGCTCTCATAATATCTTGATTAATAATACAGAAATGCCCTTTACTAATGAATATTCCCTTTAGGTTTTTTTTTTGGTTTTTTCGCTATTGTACTGTGTTAGTGACAAAAAAAAAAAAAAAATATGACCAAAACACAATAAATGCCCATTTTTTTTTGTAAAATAGACTTGAAACTGAAGCAATGTCTCCTCTAATTCTTGCCCTTATTTTCATCTCAATAATATATATAAATTTAACATCTAAATTTATAAAGAGCTTAATGTCACTTCTTTCTTTAAACTACGGGTCCTGGTAATCAAGGATGGCCGTCCGTAACCATGGTCACACAATTATCACCAGACCTCTGTCCTCTTCCTCCCCTGATTGGTTCGAAGACGAAATATTTTATTTCCCGCAAATATCTTTGTTGCGATTGTCCACATTGACAGGAAATTGCATCACAGTTTGTTTGTTTGTTATCACTCGGGAGTTACTAATGAGATTCGGTCGTTTTCAGTTTTAACGTTAACATTTTTTTTGATATGTCTATCTATATTAAAGTCAACAGGTGTTGTTATCGAGGGTCGTACTGTTACTGCCGAAACGGAAGATTGGTTGCCCGGTGATACGACATTCGTGAAGATCTTCATACACTTGACTAGCATCTTCGACTGGGAACACTGCGTAACTGGGAGGTGTTAACTGAAAAATAGACAAAAACATATCATCAATATTGGTTCAAATTTAACTTCATCTCGAATAAGAAATTATTACCAGTTTCCGACCCATACCCTTCAACAGTATAGAGTCAGGTTTGATTACAGGAAGTTGACAATATCATCAAGTTTTCACACGGATTAATTATGCCATATAATATAGACCAAAGGCTGGAGGATTTCCGCATGTTGAAATTATAATTTAAATACTTCATCTTGGATTCAAGTTGGATGAACGGACATTGAAATCATGGCTCAAATCTCATTAAAATGCAGATCTATATTTCATTTCGTTTTATTATACTTTCGATAATCTACACTACATATGACATCAGATATTGATTAATCAATCAGCGATGACGTTTCTAGTGGTTTACCCACAGTTCAGTGCACCTCATGCCAAAAAATCTCTGTAACAGACCGTTTCATTGGCTAAGCCCTCACTTCACCCAGAATGCTGGTAATATAACAACTCTTCCAGATCCTAGTGTAGTAAAGACAAGTAAAACGAAATTTTGAACTATAAAAACGAAACGAAACGAAACGAAACGAAATAGGATCTAGGTTTTAATCAGATTGAATTATGGATGTACCAAATTTCTGTTTTAAAACGCCATCGAGGTAACCTACCTTTTTCTCTTGGACTGCATGTACAAGGTCGTACAATTGGTTCAGATTTCCTTTAGGAATACCCACAATGCTCTGTTGTTTGGCTGACAAGGCGTTTAAGCTGATGGATACTTGAGCCATGTTGTTTCCACCCACGAGAATAAGTCCTTCCTGCAAAATAACACCCCTCTGTTTGAAACATTTATTCTGCCTCTATATAATCTAAGAGTCTTTGAAATTAAACTTTAATTCATATTCTTTTTAACAATTTTGATTTTTGAAATTAACCTTTCAATTATCTTTAGTTTATATTTTTTTTTACCAATTTTGATTTGTTTTAATTACAAATTAAGATTACAAAACTTAATATTTTTTTTTCTAACAAAAAAAATTCTATAGTACTCACTCTGTTTAAAACTTTAAGAGCTCTCTGCATAGTTCTGGGTGAACTGACAAAATCGATGATGACGTCAACTCCTCCTCGGCAAGCATCGAGTGTTCGTTCAACGATATACTGCTCATGATCCTCTTCGTTCCAGTGAATAATGTCGTAGCACCCATGATCCTGAGCGACCAATAATTTATCGATACTATTGTCGGCCATAAATAGTCTGACATGGTTACCAGTAGCGTTTTCTATGAGGTAACGAGCCAATTGAATACACCATAACCCTAGGCCACCAGCTCCCACAATTAATACGTTTACACAAGCTGAAAAATAAATAATATTAATGTTCAATTTTTTTCAAACTTACAGAAACAGTCACTATGGCTAATTGTTTAATAATCATTCAAACATTTTCACAGAAAACTTCACAAATTACAGAACTTTTTGAGATATTTTTTTTTTGTTAGACAAAAGAAACCATCACTGGATCCAATAACACAAGAATTTCTGTATAAATTGAGATGAATTTAGATTTTTTAAAATATTAATTTTTAACACTTACGTTTAAACTGCTGGATTTTTTCGACATGAGGTTTAGCTTTTAAAACAGCAGAATAAGCAGTAAGTGCTGAGCCAGGTAACATGGCGGCAACTTCTAGAGACATTTCTTTAGGTATCTGTATAACATTTCGTGTGTCGTCGATGGCAATATATTCTACGTATCCCTGGCTGCCGATATCCTCGTCGGGGAATATGATGACTTTATCGCCAGGTGTAAAGTTACAGTTGGGAACGGTGTTAGAAATGTCGTGAACATATCCAGCAATTTCCGAACCTGAAAAAATAGAAATTTAACAAAATTTAAAATCAGAACATTTAGTGTACAAGATTTATAAATTGGACTACACTCACCATATGGTTTTCATGGATTATTTTTGGGGTTTTCATGGATTATATTTTGTGGTTTCCATGGATTCATGGGATATTATTTGTGGTTTTAATGAATTATATTGTTTATGTCTGTAGCATCAAAATATGATTTTACTAACCTGGAAACTGTGGTCTGAATCCTCTTCTCTTCTGACCCTCTGAATAAGAAGCCCCTGTATATGCGACCTGGAAAAAATATTAGAATATTTCTATAATACCAGGGTTTTATTCTTATTATTTTTAAAGATTTACTCGATTCATTTAAACTGTCATCTGAAGATTATATATATATATATATATATATATCGTTCTCAATATTTGTTAAATATATTTACCTTGACGACAAGACCGTCTTTTGGTGTTTCTGGCATGGCAAGCGATGAGCTGACACCATCAAATGGCATCGCTAGACTGTCACTACCTCCTCTTTGCATGACTTGATTCTGGTATAGTTCGTTGTCCAACATCTTTGTTTATTTTCCTGAAAAATTAAATATTTTTCTTTAAAATAAAACCAACAAAAATTTCCTTGAAAATTTAAATGATTAAAAACAGCCCCCCCCCCTCCCCGGCCTCTGTTTTTGGATCATCAATTAACGGTAGTCAAGTTCCTGACAAAATTATGAGCGAATTGAAAAGTATCCATTGTCGATACTCGATGTCAAGTTTCAAATCCATAAAGATACTAATTCCAACTACACTCTTCACCAAAGCCGAAATTTCCACAAAATTAAGTCAGTTTTTTTGTTGTGGTGGAGGACCAAGTCCAGACATCCATGCCATCTCACTTACGTAATGAATAAGCTGCCTGCAAGATTAAGTTGCTATCACGGCGGATGACTCCTGAGTGAATACAACATCCTTTGCCCCACAAATAAGTTGAGCGACTTCGTTGATTGATATTTCGGTTAATGTATGCAAACAACCTGTGAAGGTCATATTCATCCAATCAGATTGCGCAATTAAGCCCCGCCTATTATTCTGCACCGCAACCAAAACATGTCATTCTCTCCAACTTAAATAAATTGTGGCATTAGGAATTTGATATGCAAGAATAAAATAATTCGGTAGGTTTTCGACCTAGATCTATCTGCGAACAGCACGCAGCGTAAACACCGTATTATTCAAATACAATGTATGTTTTATTATGCTTTATTATATGAAATTGACATATATAATTCTAGAAAATAAAGATTTCAATTATGCCTATTAGATCAAATTAATTCAATTTCAATTATAATCCGATGGATGCAATCTAGAAATTAAAATTGAATTTTATAAAAAAAAACAAAAAAACCCCCGAAAAAACCCAAAAAAAACACCAACAAAAAAAACAAAACAAATCTTCATCAATGATTAAAATTCTCGACAATCTCGCATGGATAAAATTTTTAATCCATAAAAAGACTAATTATTTTTCATTAACCTTCAATATATTTCTCGAGTATAAATTTTTTATGAACTTTTTGATCTGACGAACGCATTATGACATTATTCCAAATAGGCGGCTTATCACGCACTGATCATCCACAGCCCTTTGAACATGCGCATGCGTCACACCCTAACCACTGCCAATAATTCCAATGAACAGCTGATCGAAGCGTGCACAGCGCGTGGAGCTTTTCATATGCCTGACCTCCATGGTCCATCATCCCTAAGTAAATTGAATTATTACAAATGAGGTTTAATTTGTTCAAAGATAAAAGGTCATTTTAATTTTTACTACATCTAAAGTTTATCAGGCGATCTTGTCAACATGCTAAATCCAAGGCAAGGAGACAAATCACTTCTTCATCGGTATGCCATCGGCATCGCACTCGAAATTTGTATTCAATCAATGAAAGTTCAGCTAGTGAATAAAATAAAATCCTATATTATTATCCTTTCTTTTCTAGACACAATCCAATTCGAAGTGAAACACTTAGTTATTGGCATACAAAAATATTTCCAAAATCCCACCCGAAAACCCGAACTAATAATAGCCATGCTAAAAACAAAAGAAACTAAAAACAATCCCATGATATTTTCCGAAACGTTGATAGACAACACTTACCGATTATGTAAAGTGGTTGATCCTAATTATTTTTAAAATCACAGGATAAATATAATCACAAATTGAACGTCTGTATTCTTTCAAATAGAAAACTCTACTGCGGGAAATTCGGTAATCGGGGTTTATTATATAGCTGACACAGGCCATTCGTTGTTCACGTGAACACTATGCAGTAAACAGTACAAATTACGGTCAATGCGTAGACTAAAACAACCAGTGCCATTATAAACACCCGTTCCAAGGAGAGACTGGTTAATCACAAGGCAGACAAAGCGTGAAAAGAGACCTTACAGAGATCCGAAAGGAAAACGGGAAACGTGTATTTGGGTGAGGCACTCTACTTTACGGCAAAACATTTTTAACGTAAGCATAATTTGCATGCACTGGTATTCAGACCCGAACGTAGTATCTTGTTTGTGTCACGCGCATAAAGATAGCTGTCAAGGCCCAAAGATTTCAAAATTAGCTTTCAATTCCACCCCGATTACCGTCCACCCTGTTGAAGCTCTTTTATAAATAACCGCAATTCGTGGGGTATACATGCACATGTCAGCTGATATCTGATTCAACGGTCGTGTCTATATTCGATGATCCAGTCGTATGCCCCGTGTCAATAATGATTAATTAAAGACTGTTTAATTTCGACTACACCGTTTGGAATAAAAGAATGTACAGTCCTTTATGACATCAGGTTTAACGATGTAAAAAAATATTTCTGGAGGTGGTGAAATACCTGTTGAACCATTATGATGCACGTATGTTCATTTCATGAGGATTTGTCATAGATTTGACATAAGCAAAAATGAAATGAAATGGGGTTTAACGTCTTACTGTTCTGTACCGACTGGGCTAATAATGAAGACGGGCATACGCCATACAGTGTGCTATGAGGGAAATTTTGTCCGGGCAGCGGCAGAATGGCCTACTCTTATATCAAATTAAATGGAAAATGGCGAAAACTTGAGAGTGAGAGGAAGGTGGTTAAACGTCACTCGACACAAACTATAGGCGATATCGGGACTAACATATGGTTGAATTTTATTTCAATAATTCGCTGGCGCGTAGGGTCTTTATCAGTGTAAGGACACCGGAGAAAACCCACGAGGGTGTCACGTTGAAGCCGAAAACTTGAGAGGAATTACCACAACTCTCCCGAAGAATGAGAACACAACTAATCCTTCATAATATATATATATCCCTGCAATGGCCGAGAATGTTCATCCAGGTTTTCCGTACGGTTCCCGCTTGTCAGTGATGCAGGGCGGAGGAGAGCCTGACAAGGACCATTGTCTAGTCGTTCGGATGGTACAAAAAACCGAGGTCCCGTGTAGACATTGGCGTGCACGTAAAAGATCCCCTGACAGTTGGAATTCGATATAAGAGTAGGCCGTAGTGCAGCTGTCCGGGCGAAATTTCCCTCATAGTACACTGTATGGCGTATGGCGTATGCCCGTCTTCATCAGCCCAGTTCGCAGCAGAACAGTAGGACGTTAAACTCCATTTCATTTCATTTCATTTTCATATATAAATGAGAAGTGTTTTGGGGTTGTTCAATAAACTAAAGGCTGGGATGGGGGGGATGATGGACGAATGGTTAGAATTTCAGACCTGTGTCTCATCGCGAATTCATGGAACAGTTTGTAAATTCACCTGAATTAATACTGGTTGTTTCTTACTCGCAATGTATGCGCAGTTTGTCTTGTCCAGGGGGGGGGGGGGATGGATGGCCCCAATGGTTAGCACGTGCGTACTGTATCCTAAGGTCTTGTCATTGAATCAACTGGTGTGGTTTCGATTCCCCGGTTGTACGTGACTGACAAGGAGTAGGGTCGCCTGTCCAACCTGTGGGTCCCCCGGTTTTCTCCCACTGCTAAAGACCCCCTACGCGCAAACGAATTATTGAAATAAAATTGATCCATATGTTAGACACGAAATGACCTAGTTTGTGTCGAGTGGACGTTACCCCCCCCCCCCCCTGTCTGTCTGTCTGTCTCTCTCTTTGCCCTCTCTTGTCTCCAATAGCTCTGTAGACTGAAGTTCATCTTCGATAGTTTCCCGATAAACGACATAAACTATTGAACCGCTATGTGGGCAGGTTTCATGGTCAAAAGTAATGTGAATCACTCTCTTTCAACTGTCTAGTTGTTTAACTCGTACGCAGAAGTCCCAAGGTCTGTCATTGAATGGGTTCTTTCCGGGTCCAAAGGTTTCCTCCCACTCTTAAAGATTATTGAAATAAAACTGAACAATAGTTTGTGTCTCGTGGTCATTACCCTCTCCATGTCTTTTTAAACTGGAATCACGTGCTGGCTCGCTAGCCTGGAGGTCGGGTGTTCGATCCCTGCATTGGCCGAGAAATTTCATTCAGATTTTCCGGCGTGGCTCCCTCTTGTCAGTAGTACAGAACGAAGGGGCCTGACAAGGACAGCTGTCTAGTCGTTCGGATGGGACGAAAAACCGAGGTCCCGTGTACACATTGGCGTGCACGTAAAAGATCCCTTGGCAGTTGGAATTCGATATAAGAGTAGGCCGTAGCGTCGCTGCCCGGGCAAAATTCCCCTCATAGCACACTGTATGGCGTATGCCCTTCTTCATTAGCCCAGTTTCGGAGCAGAACAGTAGGACGTTAACCCCATTCCATGTCTCTTTAAACTATCCTCCATTTTGACTGAGGGGATCCAGGAAATATAAAATTTAATGTAACCCATTTTTGGGTATTTTTCCGTGTCTGCGATATCACTAAGTTTCCAAGCAGACGATAAAATGGTACTTCACTTTAACAGGTTGGCCGATTTCCACCCTCCACAGAAGAAATACTATTCTTACACCAACATGGTTATTGATCCGCCTCCAACTCGAAAAGGTGAAAGGCATCGCCAGATTAACCTGCACCGAAATAACACTTTGAATGGAAAAATACACGTCTATTAGTAAGTGCCGAAGATCCACAAAACACCCAAAACAAACCTGGTGACAAATGGGGTTTAACGTCCATCGACACAACTAGTTCATTTCGGGACTAACATGTGGTTTAATTTTATTTCAATAATTCGCTAGCAGTGGGAGGAAACCGGGGGACCCGGAGAAAACCCACGAGGTTGGACAGGCGACCCTATTCTTTGTCACGTACAACCGGGGATTCGAAACCACGCCAGTTGACTCAATGACACCCTTAGGATACAGCACGCACGTGCTAACCATTCGGCCATCCACCCCCACCCCCCTGGACAAGACAAACTGCGCATACATTGCGAGTAAGAAACAACCAGTATTAATTCAGGTGAATTTACAAAAGGGCGAGAATGGCCAGATCAAGCCCAAGTACTAGTGACCGAGAAAAGGGACAAGGACAACTGTAGAAAGTGGAGTGTGTCAATGGTTTGGTTTTGTCTATGGCTATTATGTGGTGAGATAAGATAAGCCACCATACTATATATTCAAGGACAGTGTCTAGATAACACCAATCAATATCGCCATGTGAAAGGTCAGGAAATATGAGATATTACCACAAGGGAGGAGAAAAAGTAAAGTTATCTGACGGGGTTAATTGACACCCGACCCCATTAAAAGCAACAATGACAAGCCCTGGTGCTGGACATTTATTTAGGGGATTTTCTTTCCGGAAAGCGGTGCTACGGTCTACTCTTTATTTTGAATTCCAACCGCCAAGGGTTCTTTTACGTGCACGCCAAAGTTGTCGATTGCCAGGCCCGCCGTCCTACACAACTGACAAGGGGAACCGCGAACACGTGACCACCAGGTTTAGCGAGCCAACGCCTTACTCACTTAGACACCGCGACTTCCATGAATAGACGGAAAGGACACAGTGTGGGCAATATTTTCCTCATAAAACACCCCGGTTCGCATGCCAACCCCATAAGACAGAAAAGTAGGACGTTAAACCCCATTTCATCCATTCCCATTGATCCTCGACTCGATTGTGAGAGAGAGAGAGAAATGGGGTTTAACGTCCACTCGACACAAACTAGGTCATTTCGGGACTAACATATGGTTTAATTTTATTTCAATAATTCGCTTGCGCGTAGGGGTCTTTAGCAGTGGGAGGAAACCGGAAGACCCGGAGAAAACCCACGAGGTTGGACAGGCGACCCTACTCCTTGTCACGTACAACCGGGGATTCGACTCGATTGTAAAATAATTTTTGTTATAAGTATGGACGAGATAATATTCAATATTTAAAGATATGGGAGATTAGATAAAGAGCTGGCATTTCTCACTGTAATGGTTAAAACTAGATAATGTAAAGGGAATATGGTAAAACATTCCAGCCAAATTGCTTCACTTATTTTAAAATCACCATAGCCTCGACTGTCACTGTTACCGCTGTTACGATAATTAACAAAGTCTCGATTATCCATTTTTGAGGTTAATCATCAATGGGTGTTGAATAACAGATTGGATTCAAATCGAATGAAAATTGGTCACATAAGATGACGTCGAGGGTTGATTATTGTCTTTTCATGTTAATAAATGTATAATTAATAATTTAGACAACATTTCAGGCCCAAAGAAAGACCCACAATAGGTAGATTTAGTTCTTGCATAATGTATGTTTAACCATCCAGTACAGAATGGTGAGGGAACTTTGGTTGAGTAGAGATCATTGTGTTTGGTATATTCTGTTTCATATGCGTAGGTTTGAAAGGCTAGTCATACAATATAGATTACGTATCAGGGTGGATTTCCTTTAAATATATTTATAGTCTGTCCACCATGACTACAAGCTAACAACAAATAAACATATTTTATCTATAGATCATGATATTCTAATTATAAAACATGATATACGAACATGTTCAATGTGAGACGATATAGTCAGAGACACCTGCGCCTACACACTCGGTTTTTCTAACTATCCCGAATTCTCGATAACACGCCCCGTCTTCATTAGTCAAGGACGCTAGAGCCCCATTTCATTTCATTTCGTAAACACATTAATCTAGGGTCAGAGTATTTGAGATTCTTTAATGTAAACTGTTATTATTTCTCACTAAATTTATGTAAACGTTTTACACATCAGGGTCCTGTTTCATGAAATTTTAACTAAAGATAAAATCCAAATTTTAGTAGATACTTCAATTTTGATTGGCTAAGCACAACAATCAGTCTAATATTATTCAATCAAATTACTAAAATTTGGATTTTATCTCAGTTAAAATTTGGTGAAACAGGCCCCAGACCTATCCAAATTCTCAACGACCAGAATATCCCTGTTGGACCGAGAAGAACCGTAGATGGTCGGTTTGGGATGCCCGAAAAGAACCGTAGATGGCCGGTTTGGGATGCCCGAAAAGAACCGTAGATGGACGGTTTGGGATCCCGGAGTGGGCCGAGACAAACCGTAGACGGCCGGTTTTGGATCCCTGTTGGACCGAGAGGAACCGTAGATGGTCGGTTTGGGATGCCCGAAAAGAACCGTAGATGGACGGTTTGGGATCCCGGAGTGGGCCGAGAAGAACCGTAGACGGCCGGTTTGGGATGCCCGAAAAGAACCGTAGATGGACGGTTTGGGATCCCGGAGTGGGCCGAGACAAACCGTAGACGGCCGGTTTTGGATCCCGAGAGGAACCGTAGATGGTCGGTTTGGGATCCCGGAGTGAACCGAGAAGAACCGTAGATGGCCGGTTTTGGATCCCTGTTGGACCGAGAGGAACCGTAGATGATCGGTTTGGGATGCCCTAAAAGAACCGTAGATGGACGGTTTGGGATCCCGGAGTGGGCCGAGAAGAACCGTAGACGGCCGGTTTTGGATCCCGGAGTGCACCGAGAAGAACCATAGATGGTCGGTTTGGGATGCCGGAGTGGGCCGAGAAGAACCTGGCCGGTTGGGATGCCGAGGTGGGCCGGGAAGAACCGAACATGGCCGGTTTTGGATCCCGGAGTGGACCGAGAAGGACTGTAGATGGCCGGTTTTGGATCCCGGAGTGGGCCGAGAACAACCGAACATGGCCGGTTTGGGATCACGGAGTGGACTGAGAAGAACCATTGGTGAAATTCTTACTCTCGCATTGCAATCGTAACCATTGAGAATGAAAAACACAATATGTTGGTCTCATAATGACTATTCCATGCACGACATCGATACTAGGTCAATTACCAGATATAGATCTATATCAAGCATCAATTTGATAATGGTGTTAAATCCACAACCTAGCTAATGAAATTTTGTCCAGACATCGGTACTACATTCTAATCTATGCACGTTGTATCGTAAGGTTTGTCATACAGTCAGCGGTCGTGGTTGCCTGTCCAATCTCGTGGGTGTTCTCTGGGTCCACCGGTTTCCTCCCACTGCTAAAGACCCCTATGCGCAAGCGAATTATTGAAATAAAATTGAAGCATATGTTAGTCCCGAAATGACCTAGTTTGCGTCGAGTGGAAGTTCCCCCCACCCTCTCTCTCTCTCTCTCTCTCTCTCTCTCTCTCTCTCGCTATACCACCGTTATGTCACTGACCGACTTTCGGTATAGATTTTATTCTTGAGGCTGCATTGCTGGATTATATTACATAGAGAGCTTCAGTGGGCCATTGAATCATAATCCTGCCAGCGATAAACTCGTACACTATAAAAATAAAATACAAAAGTATGCCAAGTATATATTAGCCATTTGAACTCTCTAGATAAGAAGTGGTATTAGGTGTTATGGAAGAGTCATCATTGCTTGACAATGACTTGAGAAACCTCTGTAATAAGCAGTCATCATTGCTAGATAATGACTTGAGAAACCTCTGTAATAAGGAGTCATCATTGCTTGATAATGACTAGAGAAACCTCTGTAATAAACAGTCACCATTGCTTGATAATGACTAGAGAAACCTCTGTAATAAAGAGTCATCATTGCTTGATAATGACTTGAGAAACCTCTGTAATAAGCAGTCATCATTGGCTAATAATGACTTGAGAAACCTCTGTAATAAGCAGTTATCATTGCTTGATAATGACTTGAGACACACCTGTAATAAGCAGTCATCATTGGCTGATAATGACTTGAGAAACCCCCGTAATAAGCAGTCATCATTGCTTGATAATGACTTGAGAAACCCCCTGTAATAAGCAGTCATCATTGCTTGATAATGAGTAGAGAAACCCCTGTAATAAGCAGTCATCATTGCTTGACAATGAGTAGAGAAGTCTCAGTAATAAGCAATCATAATCGCTTGACCACCTGATACCATTTCTCATTTGAGGGGTTTGGTTTAAAAAAAACCTCAAATGAGAAATGGTATCAGGTGGTCAACCCCTCAAATGAGAAATGGTATCAGGTGGTCAAGAAAGAGTTTGCATACTTTTTGAACTCCTCGGATCAGAAATGATGTTATAAAAAGAGTAAACTTACTATGTGAACTCCTCAAGTGAGAAATGGTATCAGGTGTTCCAGAAAGAGTAAGCATACTATGTGAACCGACCAAGTCGGATAATGAAGACATGTCTACCAAAGGTATACACTGGATGATCTCGACTAGCAACCTTTTTTTCCGTCGGAATCACCCTCATTCTCGAAATAAGAATAGACCGTAGCACCGCTCAATGCGCGTGCATTGTTTACATATAAGACCTTACTGGTTCGGGCGGAATGGAGCCTTTTACTCATATTAATACCCATTTACACTAAATAGGAAATAATTTTTACCTACAAATACGTCAAACGTCTAGAATTTAATTTGTTGGAGGAAAAAATTTAATATTTGTGGCTCATTAGGTCGCATCGATGTCATCCTTATCAGTGATTGTCGCGGCCTAGCGAATATTCACTGCTGATCAGTGTGAGCACCGCTGCCTCGGTGAAACGTGTCCCTCATAGCACACTGTATGGCGGTGCCCGCTTAATGCAGAAAATTAAAACGTGATTACCAAATTTGATTTAATCTGAATTTAAACCGATTATTGACAATCTGATTCAAATACAGATCTATATTTCGTTTCGTTTTTTTTATACTTTCGATGGCCTACACTACATGAAGTTCTGACTGGTTGTAGTAAAAGGTCGCGTCAAAGGTCGTACGAACGGCTTTTGACCCTATGGCGTCAGCCATCAATTAATCAACCAGCGTTGACGTTTCTAGTGGTTTGCCCACAGATCCGTGCATCGTACGCCAAGAAATGGCCGTAACAGATGGTTTCATTGGCTAATCCCTCACGCCATCCAGAACTCTTCCAGATCCTAGTGTAGTACTGACCGATAAAACGAAATTTTGAACTATAAATAACGAAACGAAATAGGATCTGTTTTTGAATCAGAATGAATTATTTATAGATGTTTAAATTACAGTAGGAAGTTTACAGTGTACGTTCTATTTTCTCGTCTTATTGAACGTCTTTCACTCTACAGCAACCAGCTGATAAACTTTGAGATCAGATCTATTTATAGTAACGATACTTAATCATCATTTCGTTCACCCAAAATATAATATATCATTGAACACATGTTTCTTCTAATGCTAGCTTAAAAATAGCATAAATGAAATGTGGTTTAACAGCCGACCTTTCTGCACCAACTGAAATAATGCCGTCATGCGCTTTGCAGTATGCTATTTGAGAATTTTTGAGAGAGAGAGAGATGGGGTTTAACGTTCACTCCACTTTCGGGATTAACATATTGTTTAATTTTATTTCAATAATTCGCTTGCGCGTAGGGGTCTTTAGCAGTGAGAAGAAACCGGAGGACCCGGAGAAAATCCACGATGTTGCACAGGGGACCCTACTCCTTGTCACGTACAACCGGGGATTCGAAACCACGCCAGTTGACTCAATGACAGACCTTATTATGCAGCGCTCACGTGCTAACCATTCGGCCATCCAAACCCCCCGAGAAATTTTGAAAGGACAGATGCACCACGGCCTACCCGCGAGTTTGATAAAATTAGAAACTTTGAGGCAACATTCCTGCCCCTTTAGAGTGCATACATTTATAGGATTACAGTGAAGTGAGCCAAAACTGCGGTGCTATTTCAATACATATAATACGACGTAAAGTATGTGTGCCAACCCGTCTTGTATTGGGTGCAGACGATCGTTAAACACATATTTGTGTGAAATAGATTTATTTATATTTCACTGATAAAAGTATTATCTGATAAATATTTAACTAAAAATTAATATCATTTGAGTGTACATAGGGGCCTAATATAATATGACAATTTTTATGGTAGCACAGCTGTCGTTTTCCCTCTTAGTCATCCAATCGGTTCGATCATCCACATTTGTTCGGGTTAATTGTACACACAGTCCGGGTTTTGGTCAAATTTAATGTCCATTCTGCACAAATTAGGCCATTTCGAGACTAACATATAGTACAATTTTGTTTCGATAATTCGCTTGCGCGTAGGGGTATTTAGCAGTGGGGAAACCTGGAGACCCAAGGAAACCCACGAGGTTAGGCAGGCGACCCTACTAGTTGTCACGTACAAGCTTGGGATCGAAATCACGTCACTGGACTCAATAACAGTCCTTATGATCCAAAGCGCACGTGTTAGGCGACTGGGTCACCCGAGCTGTGAGAAGGAAATCAATGAAATCGTTACTACTTGCAGTTGTTAAAAAAAAAAAAAAAAAAAAAGTCATGTGTATTAATCTATACGCCATTTGTGTTTGATTTTATTTATTTATTTATTATTTATTTATTCTTCACGTATATAATTACGCATAACAAAATAAGCCAAAGATGGAGTTTTCACGTGACCGAGATGGAATAATTACATAGGTTCAAATGTATACCAAATAGTATTTATGATAAATATTTACATTTTAAATCGGTCAAACAGCCTTGGTTGAAACTGGATCTTTTAATTGGTCGTTTTGGATAGTCGCGCGTGCTATGCATAACCATATAACCACTAACAAGGTTAGTGCTAAATAATAAGGCCAACTCAATTTTTCGCCATAGGTCACGAGATGTAAACAGGGCTAGAGCTAATCCCAACACTAACCCTAACCATCGACCTAGCTTCAATGCTTTTCCTAACCCTAACCTACAATCACGTGCCCTAACCTTATTTACATCTCAGCGACCTTGACCAAAATTGAGCTGGCCTTAACAAATAGATCTATAGAAATGTTTTATTCAGAAATTGAACAGGATTGAGGAAGAGACATAATAACCTATCATGACCTCTCTCCTAAATACAAGAGTATGGATATATAAAAGAAATGGGTGAATAAACAACAAAACAATAAATACTTGATCAACAAATCGTATTTACGTATTTACACATATTTCACGAGATGTAAACAGGGTTAGGTTAGGGCACATGATTGTTGCCAAGGATTGTGGGTTAGGGTTAGGGCTAGCGCTAGCCTTGTTTACATCTTGTGGTCTTCTGAAATAGCCCTAACCCATTTTCTACACAGTTCTATCCTTCCGCGTTTTGATTATCCATGGTTGGCCGTTTTACTAGTTAAGTCTTAAACGTTCCCCTGATGTCGAAAAAGGGATGGGGTTTAACATCCTACTGTTCTGCTCCGACTGGGCTATGAGGGAAATTTTGCCCGGACAGCGGCGCTATTGCCCACTCTTACGTAGAATTCCAACAGGAAAGGGTTCTTTTACGTGCACGCTAATGTATCCACGTACGGGACCACGGTCTTTTTTCCCAACCCAACGACTATAAGTTGTTTCTTCACAGGCCCTCGGTCCTGCACCACTGACAAGGGGGAACCACGCCGGAAAGCCCGATGGACTTTCTCGGCCAACGCAGGGATCAAACACGGGGCCTCTTAGTCACTGAGCCACCGTGGCTCCCGAGGAATGTAAAAAAAAATAATAATTGGTATCTTCGAACAAATGACCACAATTTTACACTCGGGAATGTTCGAGAATATCATACAATACGTAATACTGCGTCATAAACGATAAACATACGTCATAAACTGGTGTCTATTTCGTTTCGTTTTTTATCTATGTAAAATATAGCCGACACGAATTGTTATGGGCAACGCAATAAGAATATTATTATGATCCTGATATACATAATAACAAACTTGTAAATATGACACTGACAGATTTATAGAGACGTTTAAATAAATGTTATTTTAATTGGGATGAAGTTTTATTATCTCGAAAAGTTAGGAAAGGCTAGTCTTAAAGCTATCGTTTGTATGTAGGCTCCAATTTGATAAAATGAAATGTGGTTTAACGTCCTACTTTTCCACACACAAGCGGGGGTAATTGGAAAGGCGCATATGCGAGGGGGTTATTTTGCACAGGCACTACAGTCTACACTTATGTTTGGGGTTCTTTTATGCCAGGGGTTCTTATAGCCAACGTTCACACCAATATGTAACCAGGGTCTCGGTTTTTCGTCCTATCCGAACGACTATAATATGTTATACATTACCAGGTTCTCTGTTCTGCACCACTGACAAGGGAGACCAAGGCCAGAAAATCCCGATGAGCTTTCTCGGCCAATGCAGGGATCAAACAGGGTACCCCCAAGTTAGTGAGCCAACACCTTATTCACTGAGTCACCGCGGGTCCCGGCATGTACATACGCCATACAGTGTGCTATGAGGGACATTTTGCTCGGACAGCGGCACTACGACCTACTCTCTTTTGGAATTCTAAGGGTTCTTTTACGTGCACTCCAATGTGTACACGGGACTTCGGCTTTTCGTACCATCCGAACGACTATACGTTGTCTCTTGTCAGGCCCTCTGTCCCGGTTAAGGCCAATTTCAAGGTTGGTCAACTTGGCCTAACAAATAGATCTAGCGCTAATCCCTGGACCTAGCCCTAACACTTACCCTAAACCTAACGTACAATCTCGCCAACAATCACGTGCCCTAACCTTATTTACATCTCCGCGACCTTGACAAAAATTGAGTTGGTCTTAACAAGTAGATCTAGTCCCCTGTCCCGCAACTGAACCACGTCGGAAAATCCCGACGAACTTTCTCGGTCAACGCAAGGATCAAATACAGGACCTCCACATTAGTGAGCCAACGTCTTATTCAGTGAACCATCACGACTCCCTCAACCCAGAAGAGAATACAGCATACAAGAATTACATATTAGAGTATTCTGTTTGCCACAAACGACAATAAAAGCTGTTGTTGTGTATAATACACTTCCGCCCAAAGGAAGATCCCGTGACCGTTAGTCAGGGCCTTTATTATGTATATGAATATAATAACGATGGCAGTGTTTTAAAGGGACAATAACACTCTTGCTGGCATGACAGACCTAGAAAATAAAGAAATGGCCTTATTCTAAGTACTAGATGTGTTAGTATCCTACCTGTTGTGTAAATTATCCATTTAATCCTATTTTACTTGTCCAGAGGGTTCAAAAATATTTTTAAATCCAAGTCACATTTGAAAAGTTTTACGTCAGGCTTTTCAAATGATTTAGTTGAATTTTTCCAATTTTTTAAATTAGGTGTGTTAAGATGAAATTTGTATCATCAATTAATTGGAATATTGTAAAATAGTACAATTTGTTGACCAGAATAAAGATTGGGATATATTATTCAGTTACAACAAGAGTGGTATTGAGCCTTTAAATAAGCGTATTTTTATATTGTAGAGGCTCAGTGAGTAAAGGCGTTGGCTCGCTAACCTGAACGTCCCGTGTCGTTTTCCTGTGTGGACCGAGAAAGTTCATCGGGCATTTCCGGCGTGGTTTTTCCTTGTAGGGATGCAGGACGGAGGGACGGGCAAGGGTCACCGCATATAGTCGTTCGGATGACTGTAAAACCGAAGTCCCATGTACGCATTGGCGTGGCGTACACGTAAAATAACCCTTGACCATTGAAATTCGAAATAAGAGAAGGCTGTAGTGCCACTGTCCTGGCAAAATTTCAATCGCAGTACACTCTTTGGCCTATGGCCGTCTACGCATTAACCCAGTTGGACGTTAAAACCCTTTTCATTTCGTATTGTATGTTATTGTGGCTGGGCTGTTAATCGAGATTTTATGGTGACATAGTGTAATAAATGATAGCATTTTTGTATTATATTATATTGTGCTATATTTTATGGTAATAGTGTGCTATAGTGGTCTGGAACCTGTTGCTGTTAAACCAGTTCGGGTAGATTGATAGGTCTCAACTAAACCTATTAACCGATTTCTGTCGTAATGAATAGTAGTACTCGGCTTGCTATATAGACTGCGCTGTTACCATACCGACTGACCGAGTTTTATTGTAATCAACATGGTATAATACCAAACACACTATAGCTACCACCATACTTAACACTTGTACAGATTATTTACTTGTATTTATAGACTTAAAGGTTAGATTACACAGTTTGTGTGAGAAATCAAGGTCATCTAGTTATCATTAGTGATTAGTGAATTGGTCATGATTTGTATCATTGTTTTATTATAATCACCATGGTATAATATACCAAACATACTAGCTACCCCCATACTTAGCTTGTAGTGATTAGCTATTTATAAACTTAAAGGTTAGATTACAGAGTTTGTGTTAGGAATGAAAGTCATACAATTATAATAAGTGCAGAAATTGCAGATCATAATATTATTTGTATTATTTTTTTTATTATAATCACCATGGTATAATACTAAATATACTTAACTTACTTATAGTTATTTATAAACTTAAAGGTTAGATTACACAGTTTGTGTTAGAAATCAAGGTCACCCAATTATCATTAGTGCAGGAATCGATCATGATTTGTATTAGCAATTACCTCGGATGATACAAGATCGTGTATTTATTATTGGGAGCCGCCGTGGATGCGTGAGTATGACGCTGACTGATAACCAGAAGTCGATCATGAGATTTGCAGAGAAAGTTTCGCGGGATGAAAATAAAATATCCAGGTTTCCTCTTGTCAGTGATGAAGTGAGTAGTCTTGAAATGAAATGAAATGGGGTTTAACGTCCTACTGTTCTGCTCCTATACTGGGCTAATGAAGACGGGCATACACCGTACAGTGTGCTATGAGGGAAATTTTGCCCGGGCAGCGGCACTATCGCCTACACTTATATCGAATTCCAACTGCCAGGGGATCTTTTACGTGCATTCCAATCTATACACGGGACCGCGGTTTTTCATATCATCCGAAGGACTAGACAGCTGTCCTTGTCAGGCCCTCCGTCCTGCATTACTGACAAGGGGGAACCACGCCGGGAAATCTGGATGAACTTAGCCACGTGATCCCCGGGAGTAGTCTTATTAAGGAACAGTTTCTAGTCTTTCGGATGGTATGAAAAACGGAGTTCCCATATACACGTGCACATAGAAGAAACGTTGACGGATGGGACGAAAGACTGAGGATAATCTCGCGATTTTCTTCACACGTCAAGGGTGGAATGTGTGAAATAGCTTTATTTAACGTCCGCTTCCATAGAAGTGATATCTTCGACAATCAAGGGTAGCGCCGGTAAGGTTGACAAGGTGTTGTCTAGTCGTACGGATGAAAAACCCCCCAAACAAACCCGAGGTCCACCCAGATACACATTATCGTTCAAGTAAAGGAACCCTTGGCAGTTGGAATAAAAAGTAAGAATCACTATTCGGGCAAAATTTCCCAAATAGCACACTGTCTGGCCGACTTCATTAGCCCATCAGGGCGTTAAACCCCATTTTATTTCGATTGACGATACAACAATATATTGATCAAGGAATAACCGATACGGTTAATGATATTTTAAACTCCATTCATTTACAACCATTATCGTCGACTGGCCTGTCATTGAGTCAACTGGCGTGGTTTCGATTCTCTGGTTGTACGTGTCAAGGAATAGGGTGGCCTGTCCAACCTCGTGGGTTTTCTCCGGTTTCCTTCCACTGCTAAAGATGGACACAGCTCACCAATTATTTCTTCGCCGTCACCCGAGACAATTTAAGGGCCAAAGCTGTTTTTAGTCTTTCTCCCCCTTTCTCCTTTTCCCCCTTTTGCATGGCGATCTTTATGACTTTTTGGTGTAGAATTGAAACAAAGGGTTTGAATATACGAGTATACATTTACTGCCAGGTTTTGGTGAATATCCATGATTCTCAGGCGGAAGGATACAAGAGTTAAGAGGTTTGTTAAGTTGAAATGTTTACTTGTCTCTACTTCCAGCTTATGCATCTCAAATATTCCAGTCTGTGTATCTTAAAGTTCTTCAGCATTTGGGCAAGATGTTGTCACATGTTGCTCCATCTGTGGTAGAAAGCGTTCTACCCAACGAAAATTTGGGAAAAAGTTAGAGCCGGTCTAAGAGACGAGAATTAACATTAAAGTCAATGCGGAAATCATTGGTGATCTGTGGCCATATAAGATCATACCCAATAATATTTAACAATCATACAAGATCACATTTCAATGTGTGCGAATACCGATTAAGACTAGTGCGAGTTATTAATAGACAACTTTTCCCTTAATTTTTTTTTCTTCCCTCTTCCTGCATTTTTCGGTCGGCTTTTTGGTCTAGAATACCAACTACTCTTTATACAATTGTTATAAGACTTTTAAATTGAATAAATATTAATACCCCCCCCCCCCAAAAAAAAACCCCCCACAAAAACAAAACCAAAACCAAACAAACCTAAAAACCCATCGAGAGAGAGAGAAATGGGGTTTAACGTCCACTCGACACAAACCAGATCATTTCGGGACTAACATATGGTTCAATTTTATTTCAATAATTCGCTTGCGCGTAGGGGTCTTTAGCAGTGGGAGTCCCATTTCATTTCATTTCTCCTTTAGCAGTGGGAGGAAACCGGGGGACCCGGAGAAAACCCACGAGATTGGACAGGCGACCCTACTCATTGTCACGTACTACCGGGGATTCGAAACCACGCCAGTTGACTCAATGACAGACCGTATGATACAACGCGCGTGCTAACCATTCGGCCATCCAACCACCCCCAAAAAAAACCCATCGAATCTCCGCAGCAGAAAATCTAAATAGTCAACCCCCTAAAAAATTATGATGAGGGGATTGCCAAATGCGGTCACCTATGTCACAGGCTATGTGCCTATAAAGATTGGAACCAACGGAATGTTGAGCAAAAAAGCTACAGTCTGTGATGTTACAGCCATTTAACATTGAAGTCAATTGGCGAATAAAATTGCTAGTCTGAGTTCATAAAAACTGGGAAACGAAAATGTGCCTTTTTCAAATGTCCGTCCATTTTCTGTTTATTGTATCTACGTGCAGGGTCTAAAATAAGGCAAAATTCTCGTAGCACGTATACTGCGGGGCCGCGGTCGGTGGGGCCACTCGCCCGCGAGCGCCGGAGCTGCGAAGCGCGCCGGTGGGGGGTCTGGGGTGCCTCTAACAGAAAATTTTGAAAATTCATAGCTGAAAAACGGCATATGTGGACTATTCGGCGCAGTTTACATAGGAGTTTATTTAGCTATGCGCAGCTTTTTTCGCATGAAAACTCAGCACTAGGAAGATAACAAACCAATTCTATCATCAAATCAACATCAAAACTCAAATTCTATCAGTAAAAAGGGTACACATATTTTTTCAGAGCACGGTTTTCTTATTTTCGAAGCACGGATTTTTCATTTCGAAGCACGTTCGTGCTCCAAGGCACGTTATTTTCGGCCCTGTCTACGTGTCTATAAAAAGCTAATGCATAATAAAAGTGGTATATTGGAGCATTCATGGGTTTTTAATGTATGTAATTTCATATTATCCAAGTAGTTTATGTATGTTATTTCATATAATCACTATGTATTAAAGCAGTCAGTCGTAAATGTTATGAATATAAAACACATTAACGTGCTATATATGGAATTTTTAGAACGACTGATAAGAAATAGAGGATATTTGTCGTTTTAGAGTGAATAATATATTTTATTTCATCGAGAAGCAAGAAAACTTATATTTTCACGAATGCGTAGCATGAGTGAAAATATAAACGTTTTTTTGCTTAACAAGGGTAAAGCAGACTGGTAAGTGCCAACGCACTTTCTCTGCTAGCAGCCAAATCGAAGTTAGTATGTCAGCGACATACCTCTGCCCATCATGACACCCCGTTTCAAATATCTAGTTGGTATCAGAACAACGGTTCCAAAGATTCTAACGAGGACAGTGTTTGATGTTTTGGGGGTTTTGTTTAAATGTTTGATAAACATCCATCAGTTTAACCAAACAATATCGAGGAGCCGCGGTGACCTGGTAAGTAAGACTTCCTAACCTTTAGGTACCTTTTCGACGGTGTTGGCCACGAATTTTCCGGCATAGTTTCCGCTTGTCTGTGGTGGAAGACGGGGGGTTCAGCAAGGGACAACCCATAGTCGTTCGGATGTGACGAAAAACTGAGGTCCTGTACACATAGACGTAGACGTAAAAGGTCCCCTGACAGCTAGAATTCAAAATACACTGCATGGCATCTTTATTAGCCGAGTTGGGGGGGGGGGCGGGAACTAGGACGTTAAACCCCATTTCGTTTCATTTCAATTCTAAATATACGGACGTGTGAAGCCACATAGCTAGCTTTTCCATAATATAACTGATTTTGATAGCTGAATCAAAGCGGTTGTTGCTAGTTTAAATAGTTCATAATGTAATTCTAGTTTCCACACTTACCTCACTGCACTCAGGTAAATAAAACTCGAACAATATTACCTAGGAATGTGTTAGGCCGAAAATAGAACAATAGCTATGGTTACGGTTACAGACGGTAGGAATTTGTCTATGGGGTAAGGCTGGACAGAACGATCTGAACTAATAGATTTTAATAACCTACATCGATACATGCGGTCAATAGGCTTTGTCATGTCATTTTAAGTACGGCACAGTGTTTATTATTCATTTCCTTGCATTTATGGCTTAAACGTACATTATACAAGAGCTAAATCTGCCTATTTCAGGTATTTCTTTAGGTCTGAAATGTTATCTAAATTATTAATTAGGCACTAATTAACTTATCCAGACCATAATCAACTCTCGATGGCATCCCTAGCCTGCGATGTTTATTGGATTAGGTCCCGATTTGCTGTTCGACTTCCATTCATGATTTAATCACGAAATAGATAATCGAGACTATGTTTTTTTATCGTACCGACTTTAGTATTGATGATCGAGGCTAGGCCGAAAATTCAATCGCTAAAATCTGGGTTCAGAGTAGTTCAATTGAATGAAATTTTCAGCAAACCCCCTTTACATTATCTAGTTTTTAACTATTATAGTGAGAACTCCCAGCTCTGTATCTAATCTCCCATAATGTACCTTTAATTACTGAATAAGGTAATGTCGAAATTTCACAGTTGGAATTTTTCTACAGAAAACCACATTTGACCTAACAAAAGGTTCGGTCTGGTAACCGTTAATACTTCTTTAGGCCCCTAGTTTTTAATCAACATGTGAACGCCCTAGGCTCCTAGTTTTTAATTAAAGAAGCTAAATCGCTTATATTTGGGACCTAGAAATTGACAAAAATGGGTCGCAACGCATATAATAATGTAATATGAATGTATATAAACTGATTTACATTCAATCGTTTCTGTTTTTACTGTAATTCTAATCAGTTATGTTCGGCGAAATACGTCAGAGGTCTCATGTGAATGGCAATCTTTAGCGTCTGTTTTTTTTCAGTCTACACCAATGGTATTTATTGCGCATGCTCTCCAGAGAAGAATATAGCGTCACCATTTGACATGACTTGTGGAATATGTCTATCCCTGTTCTTTGAGTCCCTTGTTGCAAATGGCACTGACACGCATTATGATACACGATTCGTGTACCAATGGTAAAATGTTTATTTTGTCTTGAATATTGGATATCAGAAGCCCATCTTTTCTCTTTAAGATCACAAGACCAATGTTGATTTGAAATGACAAATAATTCGTGTTTTCAATGTCGACGATTTTTGATGATACTTTAACTGATTGTCGTGTGGTAGTGGCGTCGATCTATTATCAACATGTAAACGCCCAAGAGCATTAATCTGATTTAGGGGGGTTGGATGGCCGAATGGGTTAACGTGTGGGCGTTGGATCATAGGTCTGTCATTGAGTCAAGTGGCGTGGTTTCAATTTCCAGGTTGTACGTGAGTCATCTTACCTTATTTTAATTTATATTACCTTGTTTTTTATTTACCTTGTACACTTAACCTTTATATATGACATACAGGTAAATATGTTCACCTTGATGACTATAAATAGAACATCAGCTGATGTTCGAGAGGAAGGCGTTATATCGTATGTTTTTTTTTTTATAAACAATATTTTTATTCAGGATGTCTGAATGGGATTGGGGAACAGGCTTAGCCTATGTAAAATCCCTCAAGAGAACAGATTTTCTACCAACTATGTGGAGAGCCACGGCTCACGGTGGTTCGGTGAATGTAAAATGGCCCCAGAAAGAAATGGGGATGTCCTATTCTTCTGCCCCGACTGGGCTGACGACGACGGACATCCACCATACAATGTGCTATGAGGAAAAGTCCTCCGGTTTCCTCCCACTGCTAAAGATCCCTACGCGCAAGCGAATTATTGAAATAAAATTAAACCATAAGTTTGTCCCGAAATGACCTAGTTTGTGTCGAGTGGACGTTAAACCCTATTTCTCTCTCTCTCTCTCTCTCGCTATGAGGAAAATTTTGCCTGGACAGCGGCGCTAAGGCGCTACTCTAATTTCGAATTCCAACTGCCAAGGGTTCTGTTACATGCACGCCAATGTGTGTACGGAACCTCGGGTTTTTAGTTCCATCCGAACGACTAGACAGCCCCAGCCCCCAAAATGACGGGATACGTAAAAGAGTAAAAGCAAATGTCTATAAATTTCTCCAAACTGATCATCAATGAATATTCGCTGGGCCGCTACAATCATTGATACAGGGATGACATCGATGTGGGTTAATTAGTTCACAATATTAACTTTTTTGCCTTCTGCAAATTAAATCCTAGAAAATTTTTTGAGAGAGAGAGAGAGAGAGAGAGAGAGAGAGAGAGAGAGAGATGGGGTTTTACGTCCACTCGACACAAACTAGGTCATTTCGGGACTAACATGGTTTAATTTTATTTCAATAATTCGCTTGCGCGTAGAGGTCTTTAGCAGTGGGAGGAAACCGGAGGACCCGGATAAAACCCACGAGGTTGGACAGGCGACCCTAATCCTTGTCACGTACAACCGGAGATTCGAAACCACGCCAGTTGACTCAATGACAGGCCTTATGATACAGCGCGCACGTGCTAATCATTCGGCCATCCAACCCCATACATTTTTTGAAGTATTAGGAAAAGTAATAAAAGTGTTTGAAGTATATCTGGATGAAAAATATCTCCTATTTAGTGCAAATGGGTACAGTCAGTCCTCCACCGCAGTCTGCACATGTTTGCCAAATTTGTCTTGTTGTTTAAAGGGGCTAAATTGCTAATATTTGGGACCTAGAAATTGACACAAATGGGTCACAACGCATATAATAATGTAATATGAATTTATATAAACTGATTTACATTCAGTCGTTTCTGTTTTTACTGTAATTTCTAATCAGTTATGTTCAGCGAAATACGGCAGAAGTCTTAATCGAATGCCATTCTCTAGCGTCTGGTTATTCCAGTCTACACAGATAGTATTTATTGCGCATGCTCTTTAGATACGAATATGGCGTCACCGTTTGACATGACAAGTGTACCAATTGTGAAATGTTTATTTTGTCTTAAATATTGGATATCAGAAGCCCATCTTTTCCCGGTAAGATCATAACATCAATGTTGATTTAAATTGACAAATAATTCGTGATATTGAGTTAGAGACTTAGATACTTTAAAATAATTACTCTGTTTATTAATAATTAATTGCGTGTCAACAGAGAGAACGGAAATCAACAATAAAGTACAGAATCTGATCTATAGAGGTATTTCCGAGTGAATAAGAATCTTATCACGTGGACAGATGTTGACGGAAATTGAATATTTCAGCCTTTATTCAGCATTGCCGAATTGGTGACCTTCGAATGTATATTCTATATCTATCTTCTATATATATATTTGTGACTGTCGTTTGTCTGTCTGTCTGTTCGGGGTTGGCGGCTACACTAGATCTGCCCCGAGTCTGAAATTTGGTAATATAGGTGTAGCTCGGACCGGGGAGTAACATAGGCCAGGTGGCGTTAATCTACCACTTCCGGTTTCGGAGTTATGACCCCCGAGCGAAGCCGGTCTGTTCGGGGTTGGCGGCTACACTAGGTCTGCCCCGAGTCTGAAATTTGGGGTATAGGGGTAGCTCGGACCGGGGAGTAACATGGGCCAGGTGGCGTTAGTCTACCACTTCCGGTTTCGGAGTTATGATCCCCGAGCGAAGTCTGTCTGTTCGGGGTTGGCGGCTACATCTGCCCCGAGTCTGAAATTTGGGGTATAGGGGTAGCTCGGACCGGGGAGTAACATAGGCCAGGTGGCGTTAGTCTACCACTTCCGGTTTCGGAGTTATGACCCCCGAGCGAAGTCTGTCTGTTCGGGTTTGGCGGCTACACTAGGTCTGCCCCGAGTCTGAAATTTGGGGTATAGGGGTAGCTCGGATCGGGGAGTAACATAGGCCAGGTGGCGTTAGTCTACCACTTCCGGTTTCGGAGTTATGACCCCCGAGCGAATTAGCCGGTCTGTTCGGGGTTGGCAGCTACACTAGGTCTGCCCCGAGTTTGAAATTTGGGGAATAGGGGTAGCTCGGACCGGGGAGTAACATAGGCCAGGTGGCGTTAGTCTACCACTTCCGGTTTCGGAGTTATGACCCCCGAGCGAAGCCGGGTATCCTGCTAGTATTTCATATTTTTCATCTTTGACTGGCGTACAATCTTGATCGCCGGTTTCTGTCTGGTATCTACTCTTTTTTTTAGAATTCAGAGCGAATTTAAGAAAACTATTGTGCATTTGGAGAGAGAGAGAGGGAGAGGGAGAGTTTAACGATCCATTCTATACAAATTAGGGTCATTTCGAGACTAACATATGGTTCAGCTTATTTCAAAAATCCGCTTGGGCGTAGTGGTTTATACTTTAGCAGTTGGGGGAAACCGGGGGAGCCGGAGAAAACCCATGAAGTTGGACAGGCGACCCTTGACTCAATGACAGACCTTATGATTTCACGCACAACTCTGTAAAGTTAAAGCGTGCGCGTTAAACTATTCACCCCATCCCCTTTTATGTCATTGACCTCCCTTTAAAGTACATAGCTATATAAGTCTCTAACTCAATATCATCCAAATTCTTCGACATTAAAAACACGAATTATTTGTCAATTTAAATCAACATTGATGTTGTGATAATTTAAACATTTTACCCTTGTACCATAATAATGCGTTTCGGTGCCATTTGTAACACGGGACTCGAAGAAAGAGGCTAGACATATTCCACAAGCCATGTCAATCTATATAATAACTATAATATAGATCAGTGGTGACGCCATAATATTCTTATCTGGAGAGCGTGCCCAATAAATACTGTCGGTGTAGACTGGAATAACCAGACACCAGAGATTGCCATTCGATCGTATTTCGCCGAACACAACGGAAACAGAAACGATTGAATGTAAATCAGTTTATATACATTCATATTACGTTATTATATGCTTTGCGACCCATTTGTGTCAATTTCTAGGTCCAAAATATTAGTGATTTAGCTCCTTTAATTACCAAGGAACATAATATAAGAGAGTGAGAGAGCGGGAGAGAGAGAGAGAGGGGGGGGGGGAGGGAGAAATTGGGTTTAACGTCCACTCGGCACAAACTAGGTCATTTCGGGACTAAACATAATATAAACATCAAAGAATGTCTAGCAGTCGTGTTATCCGCGATGCGATAGGGGCACATGTGGTCCAATAAGGCTGCTCTTGTCTCAACTGACAATATGAATGACAAAATTCATATTAAACAAATGTACATCAACCAACCATATACTGATCGCATACTGGCGAACGCTCTTTTGATTATCAACCATTCACAACCATTTGATCAAGCAATAACACCCCCCCCCCCTCAGTTAAGCTAGCACACAACAGTCGGGTTGCCATTTAGTGATACCCTGACATTTTTACCCAGTGCTTGCCCCATGGGTGTTTTTTGGCTAATCCAGTTAGCAGTAATTTTCTAGTAAGATTGGGTGTCTATACTTTCCATATATACCAAATTTGCCATACTTTTATAGGAAATAAGGGCGGGTGGATGGCCGAATGGTTAGCGTAAGGTCTGTCATTGAGTCAACTGGCGTGCATGGTTTCAATTCAGCGGTTGTACGTGACAAGGAGTAGGGTCGCCTGTCCAACCTCGTGGGTTTTCTCCGGGTCCTCCAGTTTCCTCCCACTGCTAAAGACCCTACGTGCAAGCGAATTATTGAAATAAAATTGAACCATATGTTAGTCCCGAAATGACCTAGTTTGTGTCGAGTGCATGTTAAACCCCATTTCTCCCTCTCCTTTTATTGGAAATGACCACCTGACAAATACATTCGAGACAACGTATCATTAAGGGCTTAACCTTTCATTCTATAAAGGGGATCACGGTGGCTAAGTGGGTAAGACGCTAGCCTGGAGGTCGGGTGTTCGATCCCTGCAATGGCCGAGAAAGTTCATCCAGATTTTCCGGCGTGGTTCCCACTTGCCAGTGATGGAATAAGGAGTACCTGACAAGGACAGCTGTCTAGCCGTTCGGATGGGACGAAAAACCGAGGTCCCGTGTACACATTGACACGCACGTAAAAGATCCCTGATAGTTGGAATTCGATATGAGTAGGTTGTAGTGCTGCTGCCCTGGCGACATTTCCCTCATAGTACACTGTATGGTGTATGCCCGTCTTTTTTAGCCTAATGGGAGCAGAACACTAGGTCGTTAAACCCCATTTCATTTCACTTTGAGCCTGCGAATTATTAAGACATTAAAATTTCATTCCACTTCTTTTCACATTATCTTGCCTTAAATGAAATTGCTTATTGTTGGGGGGGGGGGGGGTGGGGGTGGCCGAATGGTAAGCACGTGCGCGCTGTATCATAAGGCCTGTTATTGAGTCAACTGGCGTGGTTTCGAATCTCCGGTTGTACATGAGAAGGAGTAGGGTCGCCTGTCCAACCTCGTGGGTTTCTCCGGGTACTCCGGTTTCCTCCCACTGCTAAAGACCCCTATGCGCAAGCAAATTATTGAAATAAAATTAAACCATATGTTAGTCCCGAAATGACCTAGTTTGTGTAGAGTAGACGTTAAAACCCCATTTCTCTCTCTCTCTCTCTCTCCCTTATTGTTGGGCCCAAACAAAGCGTTACTCTCTGTAGGATCATAGAAAAGTATCTATTTCTAAAGTAGGATCAATAATCTTTGTACGGTTATTTACATGGACATGGGCCTGCTTTCATTTTACGTTATTGTTTGATTTGTTGACATGCTTTGATTTTTCTCTGAATATATAACTATGGAGCCGAATAAAAAGCACAGAAAATGTGCCTTGTTCCGTATTACTTTATTCAATAAAATGGCATTTCGTGATCCTTGTTTGGCCCTGGCTTTGTTTCAAACCGTTGTGTTTGGCCCTTTCACCTAAAACGTTTGCCCATCGTTGGTCTATAGTGTACGGGTTAAAACATTCACCCCACCGCTTCCGGCGTGGTTCCCCCTAGTCAGTAATGCAGCTGTCTAGTCGTTCGGATGTGACGAAAACCGAGGTCCCGTGTACAGATTTGCGCGCACCTAAAAGATCCCTTGACAGTTGAAATTCGACATAACAGCAGGGCCTAGACTGTAGGTGCCACTGTCCGGGTAAAATTTCCCTCGTTGCGCACTATGTGGCGTATACCCGTCTTCATTAACCTAGTCGGAGCAGAACAAACAGTAGGACGGTAAACTCCATTTCATTTCATTTCATGTGTTATCGTAGTCAAAATCGATGACCGTAAATGGACTAGTGCTGATCAGCTTCTGCATGGGTTATTCAAACTGTAGAATACACACACACAACATGATGACATAGTACGCATGGACAGGTCGTGATAGAAACATGTACAGGAATGACTTCGATGACTTGATGACGCAACGATGATTTGGTGTTAGATATGTGCATTGAGTGGGCTGCTTTGATTTCTCATACCAGGGTGTGTATGTGACGACACACTAAAATAACTTCAAATAAAACAACAAAAGCCAGAAGGAAATATGTGGGAATTGACATGGACAAGGCGTGCATGATATGTGGTGTGAAGTCTGACTGAATAATACCGGTAAACGCTAGTACGGGAATTCCCATTAACTTATTAAGAACACCAGGAGGGTCTCATTCGCACCTACGCATGTCGAATGTCAGTTATCAATATGCTATCATATTTTTTTAATTGTATTAAACCCCATCTCTCTCTCTCTCGGGTCGAATGAAGATACGCCTACCAATAGAGCAGGACGAACACCCCCGAGTCAAGGACTGCATACTTTATGACGTCTTGCAGTTTGAATCCGTCTGCCACTCGAGAGAGAAATGGGGTTTAACGTCCACTCGACACAAACTAGGTCATATCGGGACTAACATATGGTTCAATTTTATTTCAATAATTCGCTTGCGCGTAGGGGTCTTTAGCAGTGGGAGGAAACCGGAGGACACGGCTGGCAAAATAGAAATGAAATGAAATGGGGTTTAACGTCCTACTGTTCTGCTCCTAACCTGGGCTAATGAAGACGGGCATACGCCATACAGTGTGCTATGAGGGAAATTTTGCCCGGGCAGCGGCACTATCGCCTACTCTTATATCGAATTCCAACTGCCAAGGGATCTTTTACGTGCATTCCAATGTATACACGGGACCTCAGTTTTTCGTCTCATCCGATGGACTAGACAGCTGTCCTTGTCAGGCCCTCTGTCCTGCATCACTGACAAGGGGGAACCACGCCGGAAAATCTGGATGAACTTTCTCGGCCAATGCAGGGATCGAACACCCGACCTCCAGGCTAGCGAGCCAGCGCCTTACCCACTCAGCCACGTGGTCCCCGGCAAAATAGAAAGGAAATAAATCTAAAAATTAATAATGTATAAATTTAAAAGTAACCATGGCAATCTTACGGTTTGTTTCTGCTTACACCGACAGAAATAATTCGGCCTTGACCCGACACATTTGAATCGGTTCGACCACTGTCTCCTTGGAGGTATGGAAGAACATTTAGTTTACAACATTTGTTTTGATGTAGCCTCGTGCAACGTACTTTTATTCTGACTTAATGACTGCCAACAAGTACAAAAATCTTTTATATATTAATGAAGTCATCAACAACAAATGATCAAGGCATGTTTACTTCGTGTTCCCTTGTCGGTATAATCGTGCAGACATGCAATAACGCATTTCATTGGCTACAAGAATTTTACACTAATAACACAGGAATTCCTATTGGTCGAGCAAAATATTTAATTCTTCACGCGTCAATCAGGTGCAATGCCAGCGATGTTCCTTTCATATGTCGAGTTGTTGAAAATGATGACAAAAAAGGCTTATTATAAACACGTACCTAGAACGTGCAGTCATGGTTACATGCATAGACTAATGAGTGGCAGCCTACTTCTTTATTTATGAACAAAATCCTGCGACGTAAATGGAGCGAGGCCAACTGCACGTTAAATGAGTATTTGTGAGTCTATATCGAGCGGCAGACTGATTCAACTCTAAGACAACGATATAAATAGTCATAAAGTATGCCTTTATGACTCGGGGGTGTTCGTCCTTCTCGATCGGTACTTCATTCCCAATATAGACCATTGACTCGAAATACAGCATCCCGATTGTTATCGTTTTCTGCTTGCCAAAGGATGGCGACGTCGACGCCAATGGACCGCGACGCAAGAAAAGAACTGTCAAAAGACGTTATATAAGAGCTAAATCTGCCTATTACAGGTCTTTCTTTGGGCCTTAAATTTTATATAAATTATAAATTAGACTCCATCAACACGACAAGAGCATAAAAGTTCTCAGTGGCATCGGGTGGCTCCGATTGTAACTAGATTAGAACGGATCTGCCATTTAATGATTTAATTTAAAACTGGAGAAGCGAGGCTAACACTCGAATGTCCAGTACAAATCTTGTCAAAACTACAACTATTGATAACTTCGTTCAAAATAAGAGGGTCAGCCTATATGGTGTTTAATACTTTGCAATTCAAGAATTTCGGGGGCGTCAAAGTCGTCTACGGTGGTTGGTAGCATCCACAACTTCCCACTTGTAACGTGAATAATCTACGTTGGAAAATGTGGCTGTAATGTAGACTATCTGCGATAGGACAGTAGACACAGAACTGTCTATTGTATGCTTGACGTAACGTAGGGCGTTCAGATTACCAGCGACGGGAAAATCGACTCTTACGGGAAGTATAAAAGATCCACAGGAAAATCTCTTTCAAACATAGCATAAAATTGGGGCTATTACATGTATGTCTAAAGTCTATTGGGGCTAGATTACATGTATGTCTAAAGTCTAGTGGGGCTAAGTAGTAATGTATGTCTGAAGTCTAATTACGTTCATGTTCGTAAAGCTGATGTCCATTGGGCTGCGACCACTCGCGACAAGTTGGAAATTATGAGAAAACAATTTTCACTTTGAATCACACGAATATCCATGAATTCCTGGGGAAATATGATCCAGGGGTCGTCTGGAGTTCACATTGATGTCGCGGGAATTGTTCTAGTCTTAATTGGGTAATTTCTTATATTACAAAAGGCGCCAAGAAAACAAGACATATATTGCGTCTTTTATTACGAAACCAACAGTGTTTACGTTTATACGCGTATTGTTGTCATCAAGATGATTCTTGGTTGTTATCGTTTAATTGTGTTTGTGAAGACAAAAAAACGCCTGGATAGCCTTGTTGGTGTAAATCTGTTTACCAGCGATGCGGTCATTGGTATATCGAGTGAAAAAGCGACTGGATAACCTTAATGACGTGTCTTTGTTTACCAGCAATAAGGTCATTGGTGGTATATCGAGTCTAAAAAGAGTAAAAAGCGACTGGATAACCTTGTTGATGTGTCTTTGTTTACCAGAGCTAAGGTCATTCTGTCTCAGATGTGAATGTTCTGTCGATATATAGAGCCAATATTTACTTTATAAATACCAGCCGTGGACTATTTCACGTGTTGACGTTCTGTCGAATACAACACATGTGGTGTTATTGAACAAATAGCCGATCGCTATTGTCTGAAGATATATTATTGTTGTGATGATAATACGTATCATCATCGTCATCATCCTTGGCGTACATCATCATCATCATCATCAGTTTTTCTGGCATTAGCGAGAGAGAGAGAAATGGGGTTTAACGTCCACTCGACACAAACTAGGTCATTTCGGGACTAACATATGGTTTAATTTTATTTACATAATTCGCTTGCGCGTAGGGGTCTTTAGCAGTGGGAGGAAACCGGAGGACCCGGAGAAAACCCACGAGGTTGGACAGGCGACCCTACTCCTTGCCACGTACAACCGGGGATTCGAAACCACGCCAGTCGACTCAATGACAGACTTTATGATACAGCGCGCGCACGCTAACCATTCAGCCATCCAACCCCCCTTCTGGCATTAGACAAGACACCCAGTCTTGGCCAGAGAGAGAGAGAGAGAGAGAGATTAACTTAGTTTCAGTTGGTGGGGGTATTTGATTTCCAAGCGACGAGATTGTACCGGTTCGGGATTTAGAGCGGGAGCCCAGGGGGGTAACCTAGCTGAAAAGTGTACCAATTTTCTCCTATATACGGTATCAATGTATGTATATCTGGTATCATCAGAATGTAAGTCTGCCGGGTTTCTGGTGGTGGGTGTGGTATTCCACGCCCAAAATGCCATGACCCCCCCCCCCCCAACTAGTCTAGATTAGCTCAAAAGTGTACCACATGAAAATCGCAAAGCAATGTACCATACATCTTCAGGTATTACAAAAACACTCTGACAGACATTTGTAGTGGTGTGACAGAGCTATGTAATTGCCAGACATTTGTAGTGATGGAGTATCCCTGACAAGAGTTATCTAATTTCCAGACCAAAGCTAGGCTGGATTAGCTCAAATCTGTACCACCTAAAACAGCTTTGGAGTTGTTCAGTACCACGAGAGGAATTATGAATGACCACTGCCAAACAGTTTGTGCGGTGGGTTACCCCTAATAGACACGCCAAAAAGGCCACGCCCTCCAACTAGGATAGATTAGCCGGCAATGTTCCCGTGGTCCAAAAATTTAAAAATTGTCCCAGGATGCGTAGATTACTAATACCTAGCACGTATTGAAGAGGCGATACACTGCGCTTGCGGGATCATTTTTGTTTTTCAAAAACGCATTTTTAGCCTCAGAAAACGTTTTTTCCCCAAAAATCAATTTCTTGCAACCACAGTTTATCGCCTCTTCCATACGTGCTAGGTATTAGTATTCTACGCATCCTGGCTAAAAATTTATTTTTTTAAAACACGGGAACAGTGCTTGCGAAGTTAGCCTAGTTGGGGGCGTGACATTTTGGGGCGTGTCTGTTAGGGGTAACCCACCGCACAAACTGTTTGGCAGTGGTCATTCATGACTCCTGTGGTAGTACTGAACAACTCCAAAGCTGTTTTAGGTGGTACAGATTTGAGCTAATCTAGCCTAGCTTTGGTCTAAATATTAGATAACTCTTGTGAGGGATACTCCACCACTACAAATGTCTGTCAATTACACAGCTCTGTCAGGGGTACCCCACCACTAAAAATGTCTGTCAGAGTGTTTTTGTAATACCTGAAGATGTACGGTACACTGCTGTACAATTTTCATTTGGTACACTTTTGAGCTAATCTAGCCTAGTTGGGGGTCATGGCATTTAGGGCGTGGAATACCACACCCACCACCATGCAGAAACCCGGCAGACTTATATTCTGATGATACCAGATATAGATACATTGATACCATATAGGAGAAAATTAGTACACTTTTCAGCTAGGTTGACCCCCTGGGCTCCCGGTCTAATTGTTGATCCCGCACTTGTCATGATTGACCCCTGCGAAGCTGTCAAGAAATTTCTGGCGTACTGACACCTCCTCCCCCTTTCCCCCATGTGCACACGCATCCATGGAAATACGAATTACCAGTATGTTTGTGTCAAACCTACTTCCAATAAAGCCAATGCTATGTCCATTAGATTGACCATGGAACTTTATAATGCGATGGATTGACTAGAAAATGTTTACACTGTTCAGATTAACGACCTGTATATATTTCTAGTAAAAATAGAAGTAGGTCTACGTGTTGGCCTAGATTTTATAATCTATAAATATTGTGATTATTTACAAGCAGTATTTAAATAGTGTGTGCACTTCAGGCAACGAACGCCCCTCGATAAGACAAAACCTGCGGACAAGACGCAAACTATAAACCCTTCGATAAGTCAAACCTGCGGACAAGACACAAACAACGCCGAGACGTAGAAAGCAACAAACAAGAAACGTATAATATTTTTAAAATCAAGTGTCCATGCCCTGTCGCTTTACAGTCCCGGGTTATGTAACAGTCGAGCTTCACTCAAAATGCCCCCCTCCCCCACCCCCACAAAAAACCCCAAAAAACCATAGGCACTAGAAATAATAATAAATTTAATAAAGATATGCATGTACACTGTACACCTTGTATTCTTGAAAACAAATGTTGTTCCAAAAATATCTGAAGGAACCACAGAAACTACAGTCTGAAGTACAGAAAGAGTTAGGTAAAAGTGCACGTGGTGCAGGATGGGTGGACTGATAAGGAAACCGTCTAGTCTTTCGGATAGGACGAAAATCCCAAGCCCCGTGTACACGCTGACGTGCACATAAGAGAACCCTCGAAATAAGAATACGCCGCAGCGAGACTGTCTGGGCAACATTTCGCATATAGCACACTACATGGTGTATGGCCGTCTTCATTAGACTGGAGGGGGCGTAGTTTTAGTGAGAACGTTCTATGGGACGTTCTATGCGTGGTTTTCCCTTGTCAGTAGTGCAGGACGGAGGGCCTGATAATGGCAACTGTTTGGTCGTTCGGATGGGACGAAACACCGGGGTCCCGCGTACACATTGGCGTGCATGTAAAGCAACCCTTGGCAGATGTCATATAAGAGTAGGCCGTAGCGCAGCTGTCCGGGCAAAGGTTTCCTCATAGCACATGGCGTATCTCGTCTTCATTAGCCCATACTGTGCAGAAAAGTAGGACGTTAAACCCCATTTCATTTCATTAGCCTTGATGCAGGAGCTGAGGAAATAGGACGTTAAAATTTACTTAAGAACAGGGAATTAACGTACCAGTGTACCTGGTGTTTAAGCTATAGAAAGTACATGCTTTGATATGAAATAAGGTCAAGAGCTGAAGTTATCTATAGAGTTCCACAAAAGGACGCGATCGGCCGTGATATTCTATTATATCCCGAAATCTTCCGGGCAGACGCATGAACCCTATTTAGGGCAGCCGGCTGGGGTTAGTGCTAAATGATAAGGCCAGCTCAATTGTTCGTCATAGGTCACGAGATATAAACAGGGCTAGCGCTAATCCCAACCCTAACCCTAAACCTGGACCTAGTCCCATTGTTTACCCTAAACCTAACCTACTATCTCACCAACAATCACGAGCCTTAACCTTATTTTACATCTCAACGACCTCGACAAAAATTGAGCTGGCCTTAACAAATAGATTTTGCCAGCAGACTAGTTGATGATTGGATGAATATATCAATTAATATAAAGAAGTAAAAGTGTTTTTTTTTTTTTAACACGACGTATTTTTATTTATTTTACATCTCATTTAACGACATTGACAAAAATTGAGCAGGCTAGTTTATGATTGGATGATTATATCAATATGAAGAAGTAAAAGTGTTTTTTTGTTTTTTTTAACACGAAGTATTTTTATTATTTTTTTTATGTAAATACATAAAAGGCAAGGAGTTGTTTACGTTTTTTAACATACCTTACTTTTGAAATTGTTATGATTTATGAGCCGCTCGAGGTTAAGTGTGTTATTGATGATAGGATGTGATAAAAAGTGTTTTTTTTATTGATAGGACGTGATAAGGCTTGTTTTTTGTCGATATAGGGTACAAAAAGGTCACCCTGTCACGTAGTTAGACTGGTTTAACAGCCTATAGCCAGTCTTTCCTACCCGTTGGAAGCCACGGTGGCTCATTGAGTAAGGCGTTGATGAGTTGATCCAGAAAGTTCATCGGGATTTTCCGGCGTGGTTCCTCCTTGTCAGTGATGCAGGACAGAGCGCCCAGCAAGGGACAACTTATCGGAGCCCCTTGTACACATTGGCGTGCATGTAAAAGATCCCTTTGCTGTCCGGGCAAACTTTCCCTCATAGCACACTGTATAGCGTATGCCCGTCTTCATAAGCCCAGTTTAGGAGCAATAGGACGTTAAATCCCCATTTTATTTCATTTCATTAATCGAGTAACCAATCGAATAGTAACTATAAATATATCTGTGACTCGCAAGCCATTCCATCTAGTATTTCTATTTGAACCTGGATTGAAAAGTCCTTGAATTTGGTGGTGGAGAGACCTTCATACCGAGTTTAACGAGTTTAACATTTCTGGAGCATGAATTTATGATAGCTTTATTCCCATACGAAACCTGCTCTGTCTGTCTATAATGACCTCAGCTTTAGAACAGACATTAATCTAATTGACCGACATTTAAATTCATACCTCGATGATTTCAGTGGAAAACACTAAAATGGTACGAGAATTCTGAAAAGTATTTATCCGGCATACATTCAGTAAAATTAAAAATGTTTATTTGGTCTTTGCGTGTAAAATTTATTAAATAGGCATTTCAAATAATAGTACACTATTTTTTTTTTAAATGGTGGCCATTCAGTTCCAAATTTACAAAAACAACTAACGTTTAAATATTTGAATATTCGTCATGCAATGACACTGTCACGTTACTGTCTATGAAACGATATGTTTACGCGACATTCCAAGCTATTATTTTTCTAGTTCAAATACTGTATACTGGTAATAGTTATATATGTGTGTGTGTGTGTGTGTGTGTGTGTGTGAGAGAGAGAGAGAGAGAGAGAGAGAGAGAGAGAGAGATGGGGTTTAACGTCCACTTGACACAAACTAGGTCATTTCTTGACTAACGTATGGTTCAATTTTATTTCAATAATTCGCTTGCTCGTATGGGGTCTTTAGCAGTGGGAGGAGACCCGGAGGAAACCCACGAGGTTTTGACCGGCGAACCTACTCCTTGTCACGTACAACTGGGGAATCGAAACCACGCCAGTTGACTCAATGACAGACCTTATGATACAACGCGCATGCGCTAACCATTCGCTCATCCAAGCCCCCATATTTATATGTATTTCATTGGTTAATATTAAAGGAGATAAATCGCTAATATTTGGGACCTAGAAATTGACACAAATGGGTCGCAACGCATATAATAATGTAATGTGAATGTATATAAACTGATTTATATTCGATCGTTTGCTGTTTTTACTGTAATTTCTAATCAGTTATTTTCTGCGAAATACGTCAGAAGTCTCAATCGAATGGCAAGCTCTAGCGTCTGGTTATTCCAGTCTACACCGAAAATACTTATTGCGCATGCTCTCCAACCAGATAAGAATATGGTGTTACCGTTTGACATGACTTGTGGAATATGTCTAGCCTCGTTGTTACAAATGGCGCTGAAACGCATTATGTTACACGATTCGTGTACCAATAGGTAAACTGTTTATTTTGTCTTAAATATTGGATATCAGAAGCCCACCTTTTCCGGGTAAGATCACAACATCAATGTTGATTTAATTTGACAAATAACTCATATTTTCAATGTCGAAGACTTTGTATGATATTTAGTTAGAGACTTAGCTACTTTAAGGGTCAAATAGTAATATTTTGTTTCATTTTTTAATATTAAGCCTTAAGGCATCCTTCTAATATTTATATCGTATTTCATTGTTTTATTTTGAGCCCTATGGCGTACCGTGTTTTGTGTATTGGGCCTTAGGGTGTCCATTATTTCGTGCACTGGGCTCGACAGTCCGGATTCCGGTTTCCGATGCAATTCGAAGAAGAAAAAAGTACTTAAAATGAACGTCCTGCTTTCTGTACTAACGTTCTAAATCAATTTGTTAAGGCCAGCTCATTTTTGTCAAGGTCGCTGAGATGTAAATAAGGTTAGGGCACGTGAAGATTGGCGAGATTTTAGGTTAGGGTTAGGGTAAGCATTGGGTCTATAGATCCTGGGTTAGGGTTAGAGTTGGGATTAGAGCTAGCTCTGTTTACATCTCGTGACCTATGACGAAACATTGAGCTGGCCTTATCATTTAGCACTAACCTGTACTAACAGAGGTAATAAAGACGGATATACGCCCAGGTCCCTCACAAGTCTTCGTGGCACCCCAGGGCAAAAGTTCCCCCCTCCCCCCAGCATACTGTAACTGCTTTGTTCAGTGCCTGTGCTCAGTTGATTTTTTTTATGATTAATAAAATTTTAAAATACAATAATTATACTTTATCTAAATAATTATTTTATTAAATCAACTTATAAGTAAAGTTTTTATGTTTATTTCCCATTCAAGTCTTCATTTGATCTAAAAACCCTATAATATGGCCTATATCTTGGAAAAATCATAATTCTACCCTCTCTTTGCTGGTTTGAACAGGGAAGCGAGGGCCGGAGTATTGCTATCTCAGCCTCGAAGAAGCCTAGTCCATAATTAGATAATTTGCCGCCCCAAGAAGTGTCGTCCCCGGGCATATGCCCCCACCCCACCCCCTATGTGAGGGCCCTGTATTCGCCATGAAATGTGCTATGGGGGTACATTTGTCAGAAAAGAGACGTTAAACCCCATTTCTCTCTCTCACTCTCTCTCCCTCTCTCTCTCGACCTGAAATGTTATATAAACTATTAATTAGACATATTATATTATCTCCCTCTCTCTCTCGACCTGAAATGTTATATAAACTATTAATTAGACATATATTATATTAAGTAGATTAGAATGGTTCAGCCATATTTTGATTTAATTTGAAAATGGAGAAGCGAGGCTTAGCTTCAAACAACTAGTACGTGGTGGGTGCAATTAATGCACACATCTTGTCCACCTTTCAAATGCTAATATCTTCGCTCGCAATAGAATAATTTAAATGACATTTTCAATATACTCATTTTGCATTATCTATTTTCGAACTATTATAGCACGAACGGTTAGCCCTTTATCTAAATCTGTATCATAAAGTCTGTCATTGAGTCGACTGGCGTGGTTTCGAATCCCCGGTTGTACCTGACAAGGAGTAGGGTCGCCTGTCCAACCTTGTGGGTTTTCTCCGGGTCCACCGGTATCCTCCCACTGCTAAAGACCCCTATGCGCAAGCGAATTATTGAAATAAAATTAAACCATATGTTAGTCCCGAAATGACCTAGTTTGTGTCGAGTGGACGTTAAACCCCATTTCTCTCTCTCTCTCTCTCTCTCTCAATCTTACATAATGTATCTTTATTACTGATATAATAGATTTTGAAGTTTGTTCTGAAATTTGATTTGTTGTTCAAGTCGAACATCCGATGAAAATTTTGATCGTCTCCTCAACCCAAAGATTGTTTTTGAAATATCCTTCTTTGCCATCTGGAAGATACACGACAGACCTGTGGATTTACGGGAAAGCAGGTACTTTGAAGAGTTTTTCAACCGATCGAGTACTCTTTTATAGTATTATAGCCGACAACGACTCCTTTAGTATCAGTTACCGGCGCCTGTTACTATTAATAAAAACTAAACGTCAATATAAGGGAGATAACTCCAATTAACAACTTGTAATAATTGCCACGGACAGATTGGACCGGGCGTGTTGAATATTATTGATTTTGCAGGAGGGCACGAACACTCAATATTGTTATCTTTAGTTGTAAAAGGTGGGGGTCCAGTGGATTCTTCCTTGAGAAATTCCAAGCTGTCTAGAATCGAATCGTAGCATAATCATGTCTGACACTGGGCTGTGCAATATATATTTATGAATAGCGTTGATAACCGCTTAATGGTTGGGGAGCCAAAAAAAAACCCAAGCGCGTCATTGCTAAATCCCAAAGGTTGTTATATGGGACTGTAAGAGGATACCTGACAATTCAATAAAGTAATTGAATGTCATTAGATAAGAGAACACGAGAAAAATAGAAATAGTCTGTACATTCCCTTGTTTATATTCATTCTATACCTTATAAAAACACGGTAATGCACGGACTTTTTCTGTTTTTCTTTCGTGTTCACTTATCTAGTGGCAGTCAATTCTTTTTATGAATTGTTAGATATCCTCTCACAATCTCATACAACAACTTTTGGTCTTCGAATGAATTATTAGTGAGCAGAAATTCGCCCGTATATCCGTTATCACTCGTCACATCAGTCAGTTATATAGAGAGACGACTCGTGTTTTCCTTTGGCGTTCGTCACTTCCGATTCTGGAAAACTGTATTACTCAGCTATCGTAGCAATGATCTCTGTGTTAAAATTATATTTGGAATGTGTTTAACCAGCTCTATCACATATGTGATAATGACTGGCACCAATATTGTCCTTTAAACCCCATTTCTCTCTCTCTCTCTGTGTGCAGACTGGTGTGCTATAAAGTTAAAGGAGCTAAATCGCTAACATTTGGGACCTAGAAATTGACACAAGTGGGTCGCAACTCATATAATACTGTAATATGAATGTATATAAACTTTCCGGTTTTACTCTGATTTCAAATCAGTTATGTTCCGCGAAATAAGCCCGCAGTCTCAATCGAATGCAAATTTCTAGCGCCTGGTTATTCCAGTCTACATAGTTTAGTTTGGTGCAATATGTCTAGCCTCGTTCCTCGAGTCTCTTGCTAGAACTGGGGCTGAAACGCATTATGGTACACGATTCGTGTACCAATGGCAAAATGTATATTTTCATCTTAAATATTGGATATCCGAAGCCTATCTCTTTCCGGTAAGATCACAGCATCAATGTTGATTTAAATTGACAAATAATTTGTGTTTTCAATGTTGAAGATTTTGGATGATATTGAGTTAGAGACTTAGCTACTTTAACTTCGCTAGGATAGCACCCCCCCCCCCCCCCGTCCCCAGTGAAACTAAAATCTTCAAAGAACGGGGCATGACTGGTATTTTCACTCGCGAGTAATGAGATATTCTCTCTCAAATAGCTCAGAATGGTCATTTAAAGGGTCAAAATTTCAAAATTTCCAAGCCCCTTTCTTGCCCCCGTAAGTGCAAAATTTTAAAAAATTGCCTGCACACCACGACAGTTAGGGGAATAACAATATCAGCGCTGTCCCAGATAATGTAAATACAAAGTTTTTAGCACCCCACCCCCCAGCCTCCTGTATTTTTCACAATGACCTGTCTTGCAAGGCTTGAAACCCTGATAATATAACCATCAAAAACGAATGTTGTTTGCAGGAATACATCTTTAACATAAAGAGTTTTGAGATTTGAATCATGATTTATGAAAATAATTCCAAGACACCGTATTTGATCCAAGAGAAGGAGCGACAATAAGTAGGCGCAGAGTCAGAATAAAGCATTGAAGTTGGTGATGAAAAATACCATGTTTAATGCACAGATTGCACAAATAATATATGTGTGTCATGGTTTTTACAAAAAGATGCAATATACATGTATGTCACAATCACAGTCGGGGTAATTCACATGTTGACTTTTTAAAAAAAAAATACAACAAAAAATACCCGGGCTGTCCGTCATACGTACGGTTTGTGATCCTACTGACAGGGGCGTAAATATCAACCGGAAGTACCCAAGAGATGCAATGTAAAATCACAGCAGTTTTATTGATCACTGGTAAGTCAAAAGTCATTTGCATTCAATCAGAGTTTCATATTTAACGTCTATCTAATTCAAGTTGATTAACCTAATCAGCGAATTTATCCCCGATTTCCGAAGTTCTTAAACCAAATCACGAAATCACCTCGAGGTGCGATCTGTTGAATAGATCGGGTAACCGCACGGGTTTTTCCAACAATGTACAGTTTAACTGTGTACAGTTAAAAGGCGTTAGCTTGTCAAAGTGCTTTAAAATCGGATATACTGATATCTCCACTAAATTCAAAGCGTCTTAATTGGTAGGTCGATAAAAACGCCTTCAGCTAATGAAGTGTGATCCAAATCTTAAATTTAGATAAAACTACTTTGTGAAAAGTTCTTCTAACTAGAGCTGATCAAGTTATTTTAACAACAAACGATATACGGTAATTTCCAAACCACCTTTAGATAAAAGTTTGGATATTTGGTGTCTACCCTTATTATAATTGTGTTCTAGTTTTTGTTGAGTCCAAGTCATTTATGAGAATTACCCAAATTTCCAAGATGGCTGCCTTGTGACACAGAGCTTTAACATCCGGCATATTTTCTTTGATAAAGACGTTGTTGGTAACGGTTATTTTATTTAGAGATAATAAGGATATATAATAGGCAAGTATGCCATTTAATGGTTATTTTCAAATGTAACAGAAGCGCGAATCCACGTAATCTAATGTCACATTTGTCCAACGTTGAGATAACACAGTCAATTTTCTTTTCTTCAGAGATGCCGACGTTTATATTGAATGTTGACAGCTGTCAAATTATATCTATTGGTTGATAATCAGCCAGGGCGACATGTGGTTACCGTTTAACCATTGCTGATTGCGTGGCTTATGTTTTACTTTGTAGGCTAATGTCAGTAATGTACATAGTAAATGTAGGCCTAATTAGACTTTTTGTATAATATATAGGATTAGGAATTACATGTAAAATTTTGTAGGCCAATCTGTATACGATAATACTATACTGGAAAACTACTGGAAAACACCATGTTATACTGAATACCGGAAAACACTGGAAAAATACTAAATACCGGAAAACACACGAAATACTAAGGTTGGGTTAGGGTTAGGGTCCGCCAGTCCGGTATTTAGTGTTTTTCCGGTATTCAGTATAACATGTGTGTTTTCTGGTAGTTTTCCGGTGTTTTTTGTTGTTTTCTGGTATGTAGCATTACCCTCTGTATCTGTGGATATACAGCGCAGGATCCTGCTGGACACATAAGAGTAGTTACATTTAAGAAGCAGCATGTGTCTCCACTGGTCCTCACTTAATAATTTAGTTGTGATATTTTATAGAAAACACTGATAAGGTTTATTATAATCCATCTTTCAGTGTTATATAGTTTAATTAAAAGTGGGGGGCTGGATGGCCGAATTGTTAGCACGTGCGTGCTGTATCATACGGCCTGTCATTGAGTCAACTGGCGTGGTTTCGAATCCCAGGTTGCACGTGACAAGGAGTAGAGTCGCCTGTCCAATCTCGTGGGTTTTCTCCGGGTCCTCCGGTTTCCTCCCACTGCTAAAGACCCCTACCCGCAAGTGAATTATTGAAATAAAATTAAACCATATGTTAGTCCCGAAATGACCTAGTTTGTGTCAAGTGGACGTTAAACCCCATTTCTCTCTCTTAAAATACAGATCTATATATCATTTTGTTTTTTTATACATTCGAAGGCCTACACTACATGAAGATCAGACAAGTTGTAGCGATAGGTCGCCTCAGGGGTCATGCGAGTGGCTTTTGACTCTATGACGTCAGACATTTGATTTACCAATCAGCGTTGATGTTTCTAGTGGGTTACCCACAGTTCTGTGCACCTCAAGCCAAAAACTCACTGTAACTGACATTTTCATTGGCTAATCTCTCATGTCTCCAGAACACGGGTTATATAACAACTCTTCTAGATCCTTGAGTAGTAAAGACAAGTAAAACGAAATTTTGAACTATAAAAACGAAACGTAATAGGATCTGTGTTTTAATCAGATTGACTGCATGGCATATATATACCTATCTTCATTTGCCCAGTCGGAGCAGAAAAGTAGGACGTTAAACTCAATTTCATTTCATGACAGACAATCTAGATGACCATTGATCGATCAGTATTTATGTTTCAGATCAGTTATAGTGTAAACAAGATAATATTAAGATAATAGTAGTGTAGAATCTGTTACCATGGATATGTTAAACAGACTGAAAAGTGCTGTGAGCAGTGCTCTACCAGGAAACCCCTTGTCTCGAGATTTTGATACCCTTTCCCAGACGGCAAGTGGAGGACCTGGGATGCTGTGGAGGATATATAACGGTGTAAAACGAACAACAAAACAGGTAGGCCTATATTAAAAATTAAGTTTTTTATTCAACCTTATTTCATTGTCACCCAGGGGGGTTGGATGGCTGAATGGTTAGCATGTGCGCGCTGTATCATAAAGTCTGTCATTGATTCAACTGGCATGGTTTCGATTCCCCGGTTGTACGCGACAAGGAGTAGGGTCGCCTGTCCAACCTCGTGGGTATTCTCTGTGCCCTCCAGTTTCCTCCCACTGCTAAAGACCCATACGCGCAAGCGAATTATGGAAATAAATTTGAACCATATGTTAGTCCCAAAATGACCTAGTTTGTGTCGAGTGGACGTTAAACCTCATTTCTCTCTCTCTCTCTCTCTTTCATTGTCATCCTGTCCAGAGTTATGCCCCTTTTTATGAAAACCTTGTGAACACAATGGAAGCTATAGTTTTTGACGAATTTTTTTCAAATTTGTGGTTCATGAGAGTATGAACATACATTGTCGTTGAAAACTAAATTTTGTTTATACTTTGATAGAACGCTCTTCTGTTGTCATCCAATAAAACAGGGAGCCATGGTGGATGAGTGAGTAAGATATTTGTTCACTAACCTGGTGATCATGTGTCCGATCCATGCATTAGCCAAGAATGTTCATCAGCATTTTCCGGTGTGGTTCACCCTTGTGAAAGATGCAGGCTGGAGCCAGTGGAGGGCCTAGCAAGGGACAGTGTATAGTTGTTCGGATAGGACAAAAAAACGAGGACCTGTGTACAAAGTAATGTACATGTTAAAGAACTCTTGGCAGTTAGCATTTGAAATAAGTGTAAGCGGTGGTGCTGCTGTCCGAGGAAAAATGTCCCTCATAGATGCCAGTCTTCATATGATTTCTCTAATTTAATTCCGTCATGCATCACTGCCATGCATGATGACATACATGTAGGGATTTTAGGGACTTAATTGTGAATTTACTCGTTGTTAATAATCTTTCTTTACGGCTAGAACTGGGGGATATGAATGGCTTAATGCATGATCTTTAAGTCACAAGGTTTGTCATTTGATAGTAGGACTTTATCAAAAGTTGACAACCTTCTGACATTGATGAGGAGCCAAGGTGCTGACTGCCTCACTAACCTGGAGTTTGATCATAAGGCCTGTTGTTGAGTCAAGTGGTCTGGTTTCGATCCCATAGGGTCACCTATCTAATTTTTCAAGGATTTTTCTCCACCTGGTCCTATAGTTTTCTCCCATTGCTAATGCATATGGAGAGACAATTTTCCTTGAAATTCAACTGCAAAATGTTCTTTTATCTCCATGCAAATGTCCCGGTTGTACGTGACAAGGAGTAGGGTCGCTTCTCCGACCTAGTTGGTTTTCTACGGGTCCTCCGGTTTCCTCCCACTGCTAAAGACCCCCTTATGCAGTTTGTGTTGAGTGGATGTTGAACCCCATTTCTCTCTCTCTACACGCCAATGTGTAAAAGAGACATTTATGTTCCTTGCCAGGCCCCCCTCCCCACAGGCACTTGAAGGGATTAAAATAAAACTTCTTACTACTGCTTGACTATATATTATAGTATATAAGAAGGTATTTCAGCCGCCATCTTTGTTTTCATGTCTTCAAGGCATTACGTCTGCTAACATCTCACAATACTCACTAGTTCTAACACTACCCATCGTTTTTATTGCCAACGAGACCTTATTTGATCATTATTCAGCTTCTTATATACTATAATATATAGCCAAGCAGTAGTAAGAAGTTTTATTTTAATCCCTTCAAGTGCCTGTGCCCCTCCCCTGGTCCTGCACCAATGACAGGGAGGTTCTGGACCGGAAAGTCTGTGCATAAGGCTCTTGTCACAGAACTTGTCAGACCAAATTATCAGACAATGTATATACAATATATTTTGTTTTGTTGTTTTCAGTTCAAAATTTCGTTTTACTTGTCTTTACTACACTACGATGTGAAAGAGTTGTTATATAACAGACGTTCTGCTTAATGTGAGGAATTAGCCAATTAAACGGTCTGTTACGGTGATTTCTTGACGTGCTGTGCACGGAAGTTTGGGTAAACCACTAGAAACGTCAACGCTGATTGATTAATCATTGTCTGACATCATAGGGTCAAAAGCCACTCGTATGACGCCTGATGCGACCTTCCAGTACAACCGGTCAGATCTTCATGTAGTGTAGGCCATCGAAATTATAAAAAACAAAAACAAATATAGATCTGTATTCTAATCAGATTGCTATTAGTTCTGTGATAATTTGTGCCTAACAGGTGCCCTTATGACCTGGGCCCTGTTTCTCGAAATCTTAACTAAAGATAAAATCCAAATTTTAGTAGATACTTCAATTTTGATTGGCTAAGCACTAAAATCAATCTAATATTATCCAATCAAATTACTAAAATTTGGATTGTAATAATTAGACGAATCTGATCAATATTTTAAATGTAACATGATATATCTCGTCTTGTTTCAGGAAGCATCAATATTTTTATTGGAAAAGAAAGATCTAGAGAGATATTCAAGACGAGATCGTGAGAGAATTTTAGAATCAATGAGAAGGGGTGTGTCACAGTTGACACGATTAAGACACCCCAAAATATTATCAGTTATTCAACCCCTAGAGGAATCAAGGTAGGTAACTCTACAGGGTTAAAGATTGTTGCCACGTATTTATTTGTGTTTATGTGCTTGATTTAATGACTTGTGAAATCTTGTTAAAGCATAGCAGTGTAATCAACTAGAGTAATTTGATGTTCTCTTCTTCGGGGTCTTGTTAAATGGCATCTGCCCAGGTGGTACAAACAGTGAAATGAAATGAAATGGGGTTTAACACCCTACTGTTCTGCTCCTATACTGAGCTAATGAAGACGGGCATACACCATACGCCATACAGTGTGCTATGAAGGAAATTTTGCCCGGGCAGCGGTACTATCGCCTACTCTTATATCGAATTCCAACTGCCAAGGGATCTTTTACGTGCATGCCAATGTATACACAGGACCTCTGTTTTTCGTATCATCCGAAGGTCTGGACAGCTGTTATTGTCAGGCCCTCAGATCTGCACCACTGACAAGGGGAAGCCACGTGGGACGAACAGTGAGCGGAGGTTGGATGGCCGAATGATTAGCGCGCGCTGTATCATAAATTCTGTCATTGAGTCAACTGACGTGGTTTTGATTCCTCGGTTGTACGAGACAAGGAGTAGGGTCGCCTGTCTAAGTTTGTGGGTTTTCTCCAGGTCCTCCGGGTTTCCTCCCACTGCTAAAGACCCTTACACGCTAGTGAATAATTGAAATAAGATTGAACCATATGTTAGTCCTGAAATGACCTAGTTTGTGTCGAATGAACGTTAAACACCATTTCTCTCACTCACGAACAGTAAGACATTAAATTTTATTTTATTTCTGTTCTAATGTAATGTAATGTACATTGAGCAATGTAAAGTGTTGATATGTCATCACAATTTATTTTTTACTTCAGGGAAACTTTAGCCTTTGCTACTGAACCTGTGTTCGCAAGTTTAGCTAATGTTCTTGGTAACCATGACAACATAACACCAATACCTAAAGATTTAAAAGATTATGAACTATATGAAGTTGAAATGAGGCATGGCTTACTACAGGTATTCTAACTGGTTTTAGTTTTGTCAAAGACTTTGCGTGATTTTAGCACTATGGAATCCTTTTGAAACTACAATAATGAAAGTTGAATCTCTAATAGCAATATCAGTCCAAAAATGTCTCACTTCCGTTCAGACTTTACCTAAGATATGACGAATTGTAAATTTCATAGAGCTCTGTAACAAGACGCATGGTCACCATCTTTTTTTGACATAACTTTAAATAAGAGCTGGAATAAGCCACTTTTCTCTCTGTCTCTCCGCAAATAGTATGGATCAGGATTTACAATCTACCCCATGTTTTTATTTCAGGTAATTGAAGGCATCACCTTTCTTCATAACGATGCTAAAATCATGCATCATAATATTTGTCCAGAATCAATTATGTTGAATAGAAATGGTTCGTGGAAACTGGCTGGATTCGATTTCTGTTTATTGAATAAAAACCCATCGGAACAAGCAGTAAGTATTTATACTTATTAATTAGTTCATTGAATGACATTTAGAAGTAGAGGTATAATATTCATAATAAAACAACTTAATGGATTTACTACTTCTTGGTTTATTACATACAACGTTTCAATACTCTTACAGGTATCTTTATCAAGCAATGATCAATAATGAATAACAACCTTACATTTATAGTACATCCATGAGTAAAAACAATTTAACAATCAAAACATACATGTAACATTAGTTAAGACTTATATAGCATGTAATAAACCAAGAAGTAGTAAATCCATCAAGTTGTGTTATTATGAATACTTGTTAATTATTATATACTATTCAAAAAAAGTAGGGGATATTTGATTTTGGGGGCATAATACTAAAATATGCAAATGACTACGAAAAAAGTCACTATAGAACCTAACAGAAGAAACATTTCCAGTTACATGTAACGCCCAAACGCACCAATAGCTACCGCATGGAATGCAGGTGATGCTTGGGATCATCATGGGGGTCCAACCCAAGATTTGCACGACTCTGACTTTGAATGTTACAGTCATTGTGGCATTGAATTCCAGGGTGGAAACATCAGTTTAATTGTTTTAGTGACCAGAAAACAAATTTTGATATGCGTCGGCTTACCCAAAATGAAAGGTTACGTGCCCTTGGCATGCTACAGATCGGCACAACACAGGCGGTTGTGGCGCGGACGATGAATGTTTCTCAGTCTGTCATAAGCAGGCTATGGTCCAGATACCGTGATACACAATCTGTACAGGACAGACCACGCTCAGGTCGACCAAGGGCGACAACTCAAGCCCAGGATCGATTTATCCGTACCTTGGCCTTGAGAAATCGTGTCATCACAGCAAATCAGATCAGCGCTCGTCTTCAAACAGACACTGGTGTGAGAGTGAGTGGCCAGACGATTCGGAATCGACTGCATAGGGGTCACCTTCGCGCCCGACGTCCTCGCGTGATCCCTTGTTTGAGAGATCATCACATTCAGGCAAGACGTCGTTGGTGTAGGGATCGCCAACACTGGGATAATCGACGCTGGAGCAATGTGATGTTTTCAGATGAGTCAAGGTTCACTGTTGATTTTTTGGACAGACGTAGGAGGGTGTGGCGTCGTCGAAACGAGCGCTTCCAAGACGTTAACGTCATCAGACATGATCGATTTGGGGGTGGTTCTGTTATGGTGTGGGGAGGCATCACTGTTGCTGGAAGAATGGCTTTACGTGTTGTTGCAGGGCGTGTTACAGGCCAGTACTACCGGGACAACATCTTGGCAGTCCATGTTGTGCCGTTCGCACGACGTCATGGCCGCCGTTTCATCTTCCAGGATGACAACGCAAGATGTCACAGGGCCAGGATCGTTACAGGTTACCTCCAACAACAGAACATCACCACATTACCTTGGCCAGCACTGAGTCCCGACCTCTCCCCCATCGAGCATGTCTGGGACATGCTTGGACAGAGGTTACGTCAACGTCAACAACGTCCTGCCAATGTCCAAGAACTTGCTGCTGCGTTGCAACAGGAATGGGACAATCTGGACCAAAATGACCTTAGACGTCTCATTAGGAGTATGCCACGTCGGATCAATGCTTGTTTGGCAAACAGAGGAGGATTTACCCGTTACTGACTTGGTTGTGATGCTGTGGTAACTTTGCTGTTTGACCCCGGGTATCATTTTACCCTTATAATGGTCAGTCTGTGCCTTACTTAGTCTAACGATCATTTGGAATAAATCGATGAATGTGAACTTCATTTTATTTTGTCATTTGTTTCTTCGTCAGTTTCATTAGGTGACTTTAATAACACTTAAAAATCAAATATCCCCTACTTTTTTTGAATAGTATATTTATTAATTACTCTTACTCATAAATAATCCTGTCTGACTAACAAAGCGACACAATCACTCAGTGAGTAAGACGTTGCTCACTAACCTGGAGGTCCCATGTTCGATCTCGGTGTTGGCTAAGAAAGTTCATCAGGATTTTCTGGCTTGGTTCCTACTAGTCAGTGCTTCAGGACAGTGGGCCTGGCAATGGACAACGTATAGTCATTCTGAAGGGACGAAAAAAACCTTGACAGTAAGTCGATGGAACACATGAAAAAATAGCAGCACACCTGGCTAAATATATATATGAAAAATCTTTGAATTTTTCAAAATAAAAACATGGCAAGTCAGACGGAATACAACCGTAGAGACAGACTAGACATAGACACATAGTATGACTAAAACTAAATAAAGAAAAACACAGCTATAAACTTGTAGACACCAGTAAATATTCAATTAGGATCATGTGGTTTTTTGCATTTTCTTCGCGTGCGGCACACTGGTTGAGAATCACTGAGTTAGAACGTCAAATTTTTTAACAATAATAAAGAGTGATAATCCAAAGAGAATTTCATAAATTCTAACATTATGTATTTAAGAACTCGGCTGTTGAAGAATTATATCCTTAATTAAAATTAAATTTATTTAGTTGAATTATTTTATGATTTTATTTATATAGCATTTAGTGAATGATAGAACTAAGGTAGATGTTATTTGTATTTTTATTTATGTTCAAATCCTGGCTTCAAAGGGCTTTTTGTTATAATTTGGTTAATGTGGACGCATTTTGTCGTCTACTCTATCTGTCTTCTGTTCCTTGGTGGGATTTGTCATTTTGTCATAAGGAATGACTTGATTGAAAATCCAGATTGCAAATCGCGACAGAGTTATCTGCTCGTTTTCATTCCTGGCTTTTATGGCTTTATGTTATAATTTGTTTAATGTGGATGTATGTCCGTCGTCCGTTCAGATTCTTGTGAATACTCTATGACTAATAGATCTTTGGCAGGGGTTTGTCATCTGGCCATAAGGACGAACCAGACCGTAATCCGGAGTTATCTGCCCATTTACAGTCAAACTTGTGAAAGCTTGAGCACAGTAAACATAATACAGGACAAAGTTCTGAATGAAATATTTTAAAACCTGGCAGGATTAGCGTATCTTTCCATTCACATTTTGAATTTGAAAGCTTGGGACAAGCTCCCTTTTTTGGTTTATGTTTTTTTCATTATTATTAAGGATATTTACGTTTTGTTAATTATTATTGTTATTATTAAGGATCTGTTAATTATTTTTTTCTTTCTTTGAATCTTAAAATTATAATAATTGAAGAGTCATGGGGAAGAACAATCTAAGTCACATATTTGTCTTTTCACATAAAACGCAAAACAGACTTTTGGACGAGAATGCTTGATGCGAACAGAACAACGAGTGGGTTTAATTACAATTTCAAAATGATGTTTAATGCGAATCATAATTACAAGTACAACAACTGACTTCCACTTGTCAGCCAAATTAAGGTCAAATAAATACGATGGACTTGTATTTGTCCGGGGGGGCCATTTCAGAAGGGCCTTGGTTCGATGTGACTCTGATCGTTTTTACCAGAAATTGTTCCACAGAAAGCTTATACAATTTGCTACCAGATGTGCCATTAACTGGGGTTTGTTGAAAAAGTGACTTTGATCGTTCTTCTCCGGACTCTTCAATTGATTTGTCCAAAATTCATTTCAAAGTGCCTTAAAAAAAAGTTCACAGAGTTCTAGCATAGATAATTGGTAAAAAGATGAGGTATTTTCCATATTAACTGAATGTGTCTTGAAAGATCATACGAGATGTTTGCACCATGAACTAGTAGTGAATATTGCCTGTCTAGAAGAAGAAGGAAGGCACCATAAAAACTTGGTGTGGCTTGTCCTTGCAACTTTGAAATGAATAGGCTACGTGTTGTTTAGCATATAAAGTTACTGTGGTATTTCATAAAAGTGACCATCTGCATTAGCCTGGTTGTGTTCATGCTGAAAAGTAGGATGTTAAACCCCATTTCATGACATCTCACTTCGTAAAAGTGTGGAGCCACGGTGGCTGGGTGGTTAAGAGGCTGGATCGCTAGCCTGGAGGTCGGGTGTTCGATCCCTGCATTGGCCGAGAAAGTTCATCCTGATATTCCGACGTGGTTTCCCCGTGTCAGTGACAAGGACAGCTGTCTAGTCCTTCAGATGATACGAAAAACCGAGGTCCTGTGTATACATTAGAATGCACGTAAAAGATTCCTTGGCAGTTGGAATTCGATATAATAGTAGGCGATAGTGCCGTTGCCAGGGCAAAATTTCCCTCATTAGCCCAGGTTAGGAGCAGAACAGTAGGACGTTAAACCCCATTTCATTTTATTTTAAATATAATATCGTTAGATTGTGATACTGTACTACAGTTTACAATCTGATTAAAACACCAGATCCTATTTCGTTTCGTTTTGGGGATCACGTGGCTAAGTGGGTAGACGCTGGCACGCTAGCCTGGAGGTCGAGTGTTCGATCCCTGCATTGGCCGAGAAAGTTCATCCAGATTTTTTCGGCGTGGTTCTGGAAGAGTTGTTATTGTTGCTACAACCGGTCAGATCTTCATGTAGAGTAGGCCATCGAAAGTATAAAAAATGAAACGAAATATAGATCTGTATTATAATCAGATTGTATAGTTTAAAGCCCATTTTCCATGGTTTTTACAGTGATTGTAGTTCATTTGAAATATTCATAAGATATTCGTAAGCATTTATAAATATTTATAAGGCCTTACAAGGATCTTCTTTGATTGGCATTTAGTAATTGAACATATTAACACAAGGTATAATTTTATGGATACACAATTACTGAGTTTGATACTAAGCCACGTTTCGACGAGTATACTCTCGTGAGTCTCGTCTTTATCAAGCAAATGATACAAATATGTGAATAGTAGGCAAATATATACAGAATACGCAACAAAGATAAGAATCAAATACAATTAAAGTTTAACACCTTTGATTAGGTGGCCATTACAAGGATATTCTCCAGTGTATGAGGGTATTTGCCAGCAATCGAGTCAAGACGAATTCTAGCAAATCCTTACAAATGTCTTAGCACTCTATTAACGATCACAAAAATACACTGCCATCAATAAGAATGGTTTGTGATTGCTTGTGAAAATGTTGTAAAAGCAATGAGAATATTACTTACTTCCTGATGAATTGAAGGAGCATGTTCCTAACATTCACAGCATGCACTTTAGGAACGCGAATGCTCACGAACACCTATGAATGTCTGTGATCATTGCAAATTGTATTAGTAACCGTATCCGCCATTGTGTGAGAGTAGCACAAGATGAAGCTAATTATGGATAGCTTGTCATAAAATCATTTGCTGAATTTGTGATAGAAAGGATATTCCAGGGGTGCCACAGGTTCGCTTACAGCATTAGTTGCGAATTGCTTAAATAATGTTGATGGCTTTAATTTGTTGATCTCTTACCTGTTGGTAAATCACATTTAGGTCACGGTAAATCACATCTAGGTCAAGGTAAATCACATTTAGGTCAATGTAAATCATATTTAAGTCAAGTAAATCACATTTAGGTCAAGGTAAATCACATTTAATTCAAGTAAATCACATTTAGGTCAAGGTAAATCACATTTAATTCAAGTAAATCACATTTAGGTCAAGGTAAATCACATTTAATTCAAGTAAATCACATTTAGGTCAAGGTAAATCACATTTAATTCAAGTAAATCACATGTAGGTTAAGGTAAATCACAATTAGGTCAAGCAAATCACATCTAGGTCAATGTAAATCACATCTAGGTCAAGGTAAATCATATCCTATAACTTTAACATAAATTTTGAATCCAAAAATTGATATAAATGGGTAAAAAAATCAAATTGCTAAAGATCCTGAGTTTAACTATTTTTTTTATCGAGGGGATAAACTCTCTCTTACTCTCTATCCCCCTGTCCTCTCTGCTGTCAAAGTTGCAAGTTAAATAGGGTGTGTACCTTGAACAACATGTCTATCTAATGGTCTAAAATTCACTTATTTCTTTTTCAGCCTGTTTATGAATTTATAGAATGGGATTCCGAATGTCCACCAATTGCCCAGCCTAATCTGGACTACCTGGCTCCAGAATACGCTATAACTATGACCTGTTGTCCCGCCAGTGATATGTATTCACTGGGCGTCGTTATCTACTCGTTGTTTAATAACGGTAAACCACTGTTTGATTGTCACAGTCAGTTGTCAACGTTCCAGAAGAATTCAGAAGAGGTTTGTTACACAATTAAATAATAAGTGATCAGGGTCCTTTCGCACATGGGGGGTTGGATGGCCCAATGGTTAGCGCGTGCGTATCATAAGGTCTGACATTGAGTCAACTGACGTGGTTTCGATTCCCTGATTGTACGTGACAAGGAGTAGAGTCGCCTGTCCAACCTTGTGGTTTTCTCCGGGTCCTCTGCTTTCCTCCCACTGCTAAAGAGCCCTACCCGTAAGCGAATTATTGAAATAAAGTTGAACCATATGTTAGTCCCAAAATGACCTAGTTTGTATCTAGTGGAGGTTAAATCCTCTCTCTCTCTCTCTTTCTCCCTCTCTCTCTCTCTTTAAGGGGTTTGGATGGCCGAATACTTGTTAGATAATAGGGTCTGACATTGAGTCGAGTAACATGGTTTCGATACCTGACAAGGAGTACGATCTTCAGTCAAACCTTGTGGAATTTCTCCAGTTCCTTCATTTCCTCCCATTTACCACTGCTAAAGACCACATCACGCAAGCAAAGTATAGAAATAAAATTAAACCAGATTAAAAGATATAGTTTGCGTCAAATGGATGTTAAACCTCATTTCTCTTTCTCTCTTTAGCAGTGAGAACAAGTATAACTTTTTATCACCTTTCTTTTTCAGCTACGTAATTTCCGTTCCACCTTATTGGGAAGTATTCCTCAAGAATTACGTGATTATGTAAAATTGATGTTGAATATTGAACCATCAGTTCGGCCAGCACCAGAACAGTTTGCAAAGGTCTGTATAATAGTCTTGAGTGGTGTCCATCAAATGGGCACAAAACCAGACCCAACTTTTCTAGAGTCAAATTTGATGGACACCCCCGCCCCCCCTCCCCCACAATTCCTCTGGTCTATAATCAGTGTTTTCTCAGAATAATAATTAAAATAACAAGTCGCAAGGAACTTTAGTCCCAAGTCACTGCACCTGGAGTCTGATTTCAAGTCTCAAGGGGGGTTGGATGGCCGAATGGTTAGCACGTGCGCACTGCATGTCATTGAGTCAACTGGCATGGTTTTTATTCGCCTGTCCAACCTCATGGGTTTTTTCCGAGTCCTCTAGTATCCTCCCACTGCTAAAGACCCCTACGCGCAAGCGAATCATTGAAATAAAATTAAAACCATATGTTAGTCCCGAAATGACTTAGTTTGTGTCGAGTGGACGTTAAACCCCATTTCTCTCTCTCAAGTCTCCAAATGCTGACTTTAGTGTCGAGTGGGGATCCCATGTCGCAGACCTTGGTACCAAGTCCTGTCGCATCCCAATTCTTCACAAATCTTAAGTCGGCAGTTCATCATATAAGTCATCAATTCAAGGCAAATAAGGCAAGTTAGAGTTATGTCCCCTCACCATGACTTGAGTCGTTAGCTGTATCAGGTTTATAAGGCACTGCCTCACTAACCGAACGGGTCTGGGTTCCATCCCGTTGTTATTAGAGAAAGTTCCTCGAAGTTTCCAGATGGGTTTTGTCTTGTCACTGGCGAAGATGTAGGGCCTGGCAAGAAGCAGTGTCTAGTTTTAACCTCTCTCCCCACCCACTCTCTCTTGCTGTGCTAGTGATTTCTTACCCTATTTTACTTCTTTTTCAGATATCGTTTTTTGAAGACGTTGGTTCTATGACTCTACAATATATGGACACACTCTTCCAACGTCAGAATCTAGAAAAATCACAGTTCTTTAAAGGACTTCCAAAAATATTAGCCAAGTTTCCAACGGTAAGCACTGAGTTTTGTTTTTCAAGATTTGAATTGACATAACTGGATAATTATCGATCATTTCTATGGCATTAAGTAATTAATCTGTGAACACTAATGACACAATTCTACGGAATACAATTACTACTTATTACTGAGCCACGTTTTGACCAAGGTTCTCTAACCATGTGGGGTTACTCTGGGTCCTCAGATTTCCTCCCACTGCTAAAGACTCCTACGCTCAAGTGAATTATTGAAATAAAATTGAACCATATGTTAGTCCCGGAATGACCTAGTTTGTGTCTAGTGGATGTTAAACCCCATCTCTCTCTCTTCTTCTATTGGAAATGACCACCTGACAAATACATTCGAGACAACGTATCATTAAGGCCTTAACCTTTCATTCTATAAAGGGGATCACGGTGGCTAAGTGGGTAAGATGCGCTCTCTCTCTCCCTCTCTCTCTCCCTCTCTCTCTCTCTCTACATGTATATTTCCCCTCTATTATTTGTAACAGAATTCCTGGCAATTAAGGGACATCGTATAGTCGTTTGGATGGAATGAAAAAACTGAGGTCCTGTGTACAGATTGGCGTGCACGTAAAAGATACCTTGTCAGTTGGAATTCTATATAAGAGTAAGCCGTAGTGCTGCTGTCAGGGCAAAATTTCCCTCATGGCACACTATATGGCGTAAGCCGGTGTTCATTAGCCCAGTCGAAGCAGAACAGTAGGACGCTAAACCTCATTTCATTTCTAAAGTTCCTTTTATTAATCATAAAATATATTACCTTTTTCTCTAGCGTGTGAATCAACAAAGGATCCTACCAGCTCTATATAATGAATGTGTGAACAATAATATGATACCGTTTGTTTTACCGAGTATTCTACTGGTAGCAGAACAATCGACAGAACGCGAATATATCTCTCTAATACTACCACAGCTTATACCATTGTTTAAAATAAAAGATCCAATTCAGGTCAGTTGGATTAATTCATCCAATTCCTTAACAGGCATTTTGGAAGAGCTAAATTAGTTCAGCTCTGAACATAGGTCTCATTACACTCGCCCTGTACGTTCAGGAACCGCCCTATTGAATCCTTGCCCTATTGAATAAATGTCTAAATAATAAACTGTGTAACATTTGAACCTAGAAAAAAAACCTAAAAAAATCTAACGTCTTATAATTAAGTACTTCATGTTTTGTCGACCATACTACAGATATAGAAATAAGACAGACTTTACAATTAAGGAAATGTCCTGTTGGTTTTATTGCTTGTTGGTAGAGTTATTGCCCCTGTATCAATAGATTTTAGGTGTTTATGTAATCTATTTGTTTAATGTCCGTATTTGATATTTCAGGTGTCGTTGATATTTCTACAGAATATGAATTTATTATTGGGCAAAACTCCTCAACAGGATATCAAAGCTCATGTATTACCCATGATAAACCAGGCCCTAGAATCCAATAATCCACAGATACAGGTAGGTTGAACCCTAAACCAGGCCCTAGAATCCAATAATCCACAGATACAGGTAGGTTTTACCTGGATAAACCATGCCACAGATACAGGTAGGTTGAACCCTAAACCAGGCCCTAGAATCTGATAATCCACAGATACAGGTAGGTTTTTCCTGGATAAACCATGTTACAGATACAGGTAGGTTGAACCCTTGATAAACCATGCTGCAGATACAGGTAGGTATTACCACAGGAGTCGAAGTTCTATACGTATATACATACACCATATGTGTAATGCCTGCAATCTGATTAAAATATACATCCTATTTCGTTTCGTTTTTATAGTTCAAAATTTCGTTTTAATGTCTTTACTACACAAGGATCTGGAAGAGTTGTTATCGTGGACGTGTTCTGAATAGTGTGAGGTATTAACCAATGAAACGGTCTGTTACGGCGAGCATTAGGCGTGTTTTGCACAGAACTGTGGGTAATCCACTAGTAACATCAATGCTAATTGGTTAATAAAATGTCTGACTTCATAGGGTCAAAAGCTGCTCGTATGAACAGATCTTCATATAGTGTAGGCCATTGAAAGTATAAAAAAACAAAACGAAATATAGATCTGTATTTTAATCAGAATGCAATACCTGTTGAATTCTACATTTCACCAGCACTCACTTCAAGTGTTTTTTTTTTTGTAATATCAAGAAATGTAACCTCCACTGATTCACTCAGATATATTTTTCTTCAATCTAGATGTTTTGATTTATATAAATATTCCTCCAAAAAACGATAGCATAGTCACTTGTTTCAAATATTTACATTATTTTTATCAACCGATAAGACGATGTGCAACAGAGATGTGTTGTATAATCGCTTTAGATATGTAAGTTCAGCTTTTATTGAGCTCATTTTTTTTTGTGGCAGGTATCGTAACACAGGTATACAGTACTATATAGTTATAGATTTATATCTCTAGCCTGTGTATCTTGACTCACCCTACTAGAACTAATAGTTTTGTATTATTTTCAGGAACTGTGTCTTGGTATTATTCCAACATTTGCCGAGCTTGTAGAGTACACATCTTTAAAGAACTCATTGGTACCCCGAATTAAAAAGCTTTGTTTAACTACGTCAGTTCTAGCTGTAAGTATTGGTATATCTATGAGCCGAGAAATTTATGGATACGTTATATATCGTGCCATCTTTCACATGAAAGCGGAATTGATTAAAATATCCTCCTGTCTGCTATCGACACCCATGTTATCCAGATGGCACTCATTAGTCATTATTATTGTGTCTGGGTCTGATATTTACGTGGGTTAGACATGACGATAAGACTTATAATACATAGTAGCTTTATTATGGAAAGCATGGCATCTCTACAACATGGTTGCGGCAAGTAAGAACGCTCATCACCGGAAACATGCACATATTCATATGTAGTATGCATGCGTATAAATTACAGTTATTAAACTACGGAAGATAATTGTTGACATACTAATAATAATTTGTAAAGACATCACAATTATCATAATATAAACTTATTGCTGGTCTGTAAAGCAATCTTAGTCCCGAAATGACCTAGTTTGTGTCGAGTGGACGTTAAACCACATTTTTCTCTCTCTCTCTGTAAAGCAATCTGTACTAAACGCATAATGTAATATAACCAGCTGCATAATTTCTTCGATGATCCTTTGTCTAGAAAGGGATTATAAGCAGGAATCAAACTGAGATTATTCAGCGAAGGCGAGAGCGTCTGAGTTAAGACCGGACAGGGGCCATGTAAGTTAGTTGGGGGTTGGCAGTCAAGGGTGTCAAGCCAAGCTATTACCATGTCTCCCTCAACACAAGCTAACTACGAAGTCTTAAGTTTTGTACATGATATGCTTGAAGAAGAATAAAGGTAACAGAACACAGTTTTTATGGGAAAACAATCACTGGTTTTATTCTAATAGCACGACGTTTCGACAAGTATCCCCTTACCGTTATCAAGAACAATGACATTTAGTAAACTTGGGTTTAATATATAAGAGTTCATGATGAAGCCATTTACAAAAATTAAATAATAATAACAATAAGAAGTAAAAGATTAAGCAAAAACAACACAATATAATAGACCCGCGGTCCAACCAAAGGATACTATTGACCAACAATGTGCTTACTAATTAAGCAGTCCAGGAAATAAATGATGTTAAACAAATGTAAACCATAACAAAATATGAATAAACAATAAAAAACAATAAATAATGGGAATAAATAAGCAATATGAGGTGATTAAACATGTATAGGTTGGCAGGCTGATTGTGAGAAACCAGTAGAGTGATATATTAAGTAATGTAGACAGTTTGTAATACTTGAGGTAACGACGTAAAGTAAAGCCGCTGAATTAAGGAATTAGAACCCTTTAAGTGGTATTATTCATCCTGATAACGTCATCATATGCCCTTGAAATGTGAAGCCCTGCGTCCCTGTTCAGTTCTGGTGAGTATCTTCTAATGTTAATTGCTTCTAGGATTTTCCTGGTTTTATTGTTCTGTTGGTTGGATGTAAGAATCTGCACATCGTTCCATTCGACTCTATGCTGCGGGTGGTTTCGAAGATGCTCTGCTATGGCTGAGTTGTTGGTAGCAGGTTTGGATCTGTGTTCCGATATTCGTTTATCTAGGGGTCGTTTACTTTCACCAATGTATGAGAAATCACAAGAGCAGTTGACTTGGTAGACGACTCCCTTGGACTGAATAGGTAGGCTTGGCTTTAGTTTGCCATTCGCTTTCAGTATCTGTTTTAATGTGGTAGGGACAGAGAATGTGGTATCAATGTTGGACTTCTTGAGTAGGTTGCTGACTTGGTATGATAGGTTGCCATAAAATGGTAAAATTATTCTAATCATCTCTTTGGGCGTTTTTTGTTGTTTCTTTGATTTGTTTCATGACTAGTTCTGGAGGGTAGTTGTTCAAGTTGCAAAACACATGACGTAGATGATCCAATTCATCCTGCAGAAATTCAGGTTCACTAATGCTTATGGCTCTGCGTGTTAGGGTTGATATCAGGGCTTTTTTGATGTAGTGGGGGTGGCTAGAGTTGTAATTAATATACTGATCTGTATGGGTTGGTTTTCGATATATTTTGGTTTTCAATTGATTGTTAACTTTCACAACTTGAACATCTAAAAACGGTAGTGCTTCATCTTTTTCGGTCTCAATGGTGAATTTAATTCTGGGATGCTGTTTATTCAGGTGATCTAATAGGGTCATTGGTTCATCTTTTTCTTCCAGTACCACAAACGTATCGTCGACCTTGCGCAACCACATGATAAAGGTATTATATGAAGTTTAAACCAGTGTTGTCGTTGAAGAAACAAAAGGGTTGTTACATTCAAGATCCTTAGATAGTTGGAAATAGAAATAAGTACCACTGTCTGGGCAAAATTCCCCTCATAGGGCAATGCATAGCACATGCACATATTCATTTACCCGTTCAGTGCAGAACAGTAGGACGAACGCTCATTTAAATTTTTTTAATAAAGTAGGATGTTAAACCCCATTTTATTTCATTTCATTTCTGTTTAGCGTTACACCATGGTTGACACCTGAACACCGAGAAAGAGATTGGGCAAGCGATCGAACCCTTGTCTTGCCCAGTAGATTGTTAAACCCCGTTTGATTGTACATGGCCTCCCTAACACAACACTGAAGAAACTACAAAGAATTCAAAATTCTGCAGCCCGGCTTGTGACTCGGACACGTCTCCGTGAACATATCAACCCCATTCTTCGAGACCTTCATTGGCTTCCCATTGTACAAAGATGTCGCTTTAAAATTCTATGTTTAACCTTTAAATTAATTTTCGATCCTTCCACACCTGTGTATTTAAAAGAACTTATCTGCATACAAACAACTAAACGTTTAACAAGATCATCAGAAGCTATCAGACTCAACTTGCCAACTATAAAGTCCAACAAAACATATGGGGATAGAGCATTTATGCAGAGTGCACCAAAGGCTTGGAATGAATTACCTGTTACAGTTAGAAATATTGAAAAATATGACTCCTTTAAATCGTCGTTAAAAAACATTCTTGTTTAAAGAATATTACAATCAATTCTAAATGTTAAGTAATGTTGAAATAATTTACTTCAACTTCTACACACAACACTGTAAAGCGCGTTGAGATATTATTTGTATATTGTAATGCGCTATATAAGAATAAATTATTATTATTATTTTTAGGTTCGTGTGAACTGTTTATTATGTTTGGGTCAGATGTTAGAGTATATGGATAAATGGTTTGTTCTCGATGAAATCCTGCCATTATTACCCAAAATACCAACCAAAGAACCAGCAGTGTTGATGAGTATTTTAGGTTTGTACTAGCATGCTTCTGTCTAATCTGTCGAGCACATTAATGGAGATCTTATCCTTAAAATTTCTTAATAATCAAAAGTTTTCTGGGACAATATCTAAGTTTTCACAGCTTAATCTATGCTTATCCTTACCAAAATAATTTTGTTAATTACTCAACACTGCTATTGAAAGGAGGTCACGGTGGCTAAGTGGGTAAGACGCTGGTTCGCTAGCCTGGAGGTCTGGTGTTCGATCACTGCACTGGCTGAGAACGTTCATCCTTGATTTTCCGGCATGGTTCCCGCCTTGTCAGTGATGCAGGACGGACAGGGTCAGCATGTCTAGTCGTTCGGATGGGAGAAAACCGAGGTCCCTTGTACACATTGGTGTGCACGTAACAGATCCCTTGACAGTTGGAATTCGATATAAGAGTAGGCTGTAGTGCCGCTGTCTGGGCAAAATTTCCCTCATAGCACACTGTATGGCGTATGCCTGTCTTCATTAGCCCAGTTCGGAGCAGAACAGTAGGACATTAAACCCCATTTCATTTCATTTCATTTCTGCTGGTAAAAGTAAACAGTTGTAAACCCAACACAGATATTCTAAATACAGACCATTTTAAACTATGCAACAATAAGAACCCAATCTTTTTTGATGATTTTCAACAAATTTGAACAATTTGCTCACAGGTTTGAATCTTAATCTTAAATACTGAAACTCCTGCTAAAACAGCACAACTAATCAAACTAAGCTCATGCTTGAGGCATCATTGAACAGGGAGCACAATTTAGAGCATCATTGGACAAAATATTTAAAGGAGCTAAATCGCTATATAATATTTGGGACCTAGAAATTGACACAAATGGGTCGCAACGCATATAATAATGTAATGTGAATGTATATAAACTGATTTACATTCAACTGTTTCTGTTTTTACTGTAATTTCTAATCAGTTATGTTCGGCGAAACACGCCAGAAGTCTCAATTGAATGGCAATCTTCAGCGTCTGGTTATTCCAGTCTACACCGATGATATTTATTGCGCATGCTCTCCAGATAAGAACATAGCGTCACCATTTGACATGACTTGTGGAATGTGTCTAGCCACGTTCTTTGAGTCCCTTGTTCCAAATGGCGCTGAAATGCATTATGGTACACGATTCGTGTACCAATGGTAAAATTTTTATTTTGTTGTGGATATTGGATATCAGAAGCCCATCTTTTCCCGGTAAGATCACAAGACCAATGTTGATTTAAATTGACTAATAATTCGTGTTTTCAATGTCGAAGATTTTTGATGATATTGAGTTAGAGACTTAGCTACTTTAATTTAAGAATAAAGAACTTTTAAACTGTATTTATTGTTTGAAATCGAATGTAACGGACAAGTCTTCACTCTTCCTTCCAGCTAATTTCACTGCCCGTCAATCAAGATTAATGAACCAAGAGTTTGTCAGTCTGCTTTTTCAAATCCAGATTGAAAACTTATCCGTTCATAGATAGAGTACGATTATGAATAAAATTAAACCAAAATGTGTAAATTTAATTATTATTATTATTTTACCAGGTATTTATAAAGTAGCGTTCAGTCATGAGAAACTAGGAATGACTAAAGATGTTATGTCCAACAAGATTCTACCATATCTTATACCAGTTTGTATGGATAATGGACTCAACCTAGCACAGGTAAATATAAACATTGTATTAGGGTTGGGCGATAATGGACTCAACCTAGTACAGGTAAATATATACATTGTATTAGGGTTGGGTGATAATGGACTCAACCTAGCACAGGTAAATATAAACATTGTATTAGGGTTGGGCGATAATGAACTCAACCTAGCCCAGGTAAATATATACATTAGGGTTGGGCGATAATGGACACAACCTAGCACAGGTAAATATATACATTGTATTAGGGTTGGGCGATAATGGACTCAACCTAGCACAGGTAAATATAAACATTTTATCCATTTTAAAGATGCATAATGTAAGAGCTAAATCTGCCTATTGTATACAATGATATTCTGTAGTGTAATGTATCCTATGATATTTTGTAATTTAATGTATACAATCATACTTTGTAGGTTAAACATACATTATGAAAGAGCTAAATCTGTCTAGTGCAGGTCTTTCTTTAGGCTTGAAATGTTATCTAAATTGTTAATTAGACATTAATTAACTTATCCAGACCATAATCAACTCTCGATGTCATCGCTAGCCTGCGATATTTACTGGATTAGAACCAGATCTGAAATGTTATCTAAATTATTAATTAACTTATCAAGACCATAATCAACTCTCAATGTCATTTAATTGCTAGCCTGCGATATTTACTGGATTAAGATCCGATTTGCTGCTCAACTTTCATTCATGATTTAATCATGAAATGTATAATCGAGACTGTCTTTTATCGTACTGACTTTAGTAATGATGATCGAGGCTAGGCCAAAAATTCAATTGCGAAATTCTCAGTTCATAGTGGATCAATTTGACTGAAATTTTCAGCAAATTGCCTTTACATTGTCTAGTTTTTAACTATTATAATGAGAACTGCCAGCTCTTTATCTAATCTCTCATAATATATCTTTAATTAAGAATCTACAATGATATTTTGTAGTTTAATGCGTACAATGATATTTTGTAGTTTAATGCGTATATGACGTTGGTAAAAGAGATGTTATGTAAAGTAGAAACTGAACAGAGAACCAAGTTAGAACAGCTAGAACAGATGAAGCAAGAACAGAAGTAAGAATTTATTATTAAAGCTCGTTTTTCTTTTTAATATACTTATCTCGTATAAAATTAGTTTTAGTTATTTGGAAAACTGCATATATGACTGGATCTTTGCATTATTAACTAATTTTAAATTGTTTTCAGTTAGTCATTTGGATGGGACAAAAAACCGAGGTCCTGTGTACATATTGGTGTGTACGTAAAAGAACCCATGGCAGCTGGAATTCGATATAAGAGTAGGCCGTAGCGCCGCTGTCCGGGCAAAATTTTCCTCATAGCAGACTGTATGGCGTATACCTGTCTTCATTAGCCCAGTCGGAACAGAACAGTAGGACGTTAAGCCCCATTGGAGAAAGGAAATAGGTGATCGGTAGAAACCTCCTTGAAGTGTTTTCCTATTTTTTGGACAGGTTCATGCGGTACAATTCATGAAATCATGCATATTGTATGAAAGATGTATTTTGCCGAGTGGTTAGCCTGCGCGCGTTGTATCATAAGGTCTGTCATTGAGTCAACTGGCGTGGTTTCGATTCCACGGTTGTACACGTAACAAGGATCGCCTGTCCAATCTCATGGGTCTTCCGGGTCCCCCCCCCCCCGACCCCACTGCTAAAGACCCCTGTGCGCAAGTGAATTATGGAAATAAAATTGAACCATATGTTAGTCCCGAATAAACCTAGTTGGTGGCGAGTGGAGGTTAAACTCTGTCTCTGTCTCTCTCTCTTTCTTTCTTTTGGATAAATAAATAGATCAAATTTAAATTGTTTCAGATCCATAGAAATAACAAAAATAACACCTACACCAGATCCTAAAACATTAGTCAGTCTTGGAGACAACAAACCTAAATCTATGGTAATCTATAATCACTGTATTGCTTTATTTTCTTTTATGTTAAGGAATTTAATCCTTTATTTTTAGGATTTATTCCTTTTGGTAGAGGAATTTATTCCTTTATGTTTAGGAATCTATTTCTTTATTTTAAGGAATTTATTCCTTTAGGTTGGGGAAGGTTGAGGAATTGTGTTCAGGAATACATTCCTTTTTTTTGAGAAATTTATTCCTTTTTTTTGAGAAATTTATTCCTTTGAATTGAGGAATTTATTCCTTTGAATTGAGGAATTCATTTCTTTAGGTTATGGAATTTATTCTTTTGGGTTTTCTCGGCTTAGAGTGAAGCAATTTGATTGAAATTTTCAGCAATTTGTTTGGAATTTTCAGCAATTTGTTTGAAATTTTCAGCAATTTGTTTGAAATTTTCAGCAATTTCACTGAAATTTTCAGCAATTTCACTGAAATTTTCAGCAATTTCCCTGAAATTTTCAGCAATTTCACTGAAATTTTCAGCAATTTTCAGCAATTTCACTGAAATTTTCAGCATATTCCCTTTACATTATCTAGTTTTTAACTGTTATAGTGAGAACTGCCAGCTTTTTATCTAATCTTCCTTTAAGTTATCTTGAATAAGGCTCCTGATCGATCTGATTAAAACACAGATCCTATTTTGTTTCGTTTTTTATAGTTCAAAATTTCCTTTTACTTGTCTTTACTACACTAGGATCTGGAAGAGTTTTTATTTAACCCATGTTCTGGTTGATGTGAGGGATTAGCCAATAAAACGGTTTGTTACGAGTTCTTAGCGTGTGGTGCACGGAACTGTGGGTATCTCACTAGAAACATCATTGTTGATTGGTTAATCACTGTCTGATGTCATAGGGTCAAAAGCTGCTCGTATGAACCCTGATGCGACCTTCCACTACAACCGATCAGATCTTCATGTCGTGGAGGCCATTGAAAGTAGGGGGGTTGGATGGCTGAATGGTTAGCACGTGCGTGCTGTATCATAAAGTCTGTCATTGAGTCAACTGGCGTGGTTTCGAATCCCCGGTTGTACGTGACAAGAAGTAGGGTCGCCTGTCCAACTTCGTGGGTTTTCTCTGGGTCCTCCGGTTTCCTCCCACTGCTAAAGACCCCTACGCGCAAGCGAATTATTGAAATAAAATGAAAACCATATGTTAGTCCCGAAATGACCTAGTTTGTGTCGAGTGGACGTTAAACCCCATTTCTCTCTCTCTCTCCATTGAAAGTATAAAATAATAAAACGAAATATAGATCTGTATTTTAATTAGATTTCTCCCTGATTGATGTTTTTCTAATTGTTTGTTTATGTAGATGAGCCAGTTTTTAAATGGGTTTGGTATAAGTGGAATGATGAGTGCCTCCTCCCCGAAAGAACCAGAGAGTTCTCCTAAACCAGAACATCCTACTGTTACCCCATCAGCTCCTACACCACAGAAGGTTTGTACCAGTGTTCTTAATCCATTTTCAAACAGGGGGCAGGGGTTGGATGGACAAATGGTTAGCACATGCGCGTTGTATCATAGGTCATAAGGTCTGTCATTGAGTCATCTGACGTGGTTTCGATTCCCCGGTTTTATGTGACAAGGAGTAGAGTGGCCTGTCCAACCTTGTGGATTTTCTCCTGGACCTCAGGTTTTCTCCCACTGCTAAAGACCCCTACTCGCAAGCGAATCATTGAAATAAAATTAAACCATATATGTTAGTCCCGAAAACACCTGGTTTGTGGCAAGTGGACATTAAACCCCGTCTCTCTCTCTCGCTCTCATTGTCAGTCAAATGAGGTCCAGTTAAATGAGTCCGGTAGGAAATAGGTTAATTATAAGCTTCCATACCCTGTAAGAAGAAATTGAGGGGAGCCACATTAGTTGAGTGATAGGACAGTAGCTTCTGGAGTGGCACCTTCAGGGCTGGCAAGGAAAGGGTGGCTAGAGGTTCAGATGGAACAAATAACGGAAGTCTACCCATTGTACACAGTATCGTTACCAGTGTCCATTTGTCTATTGGTCAAACTGTTAGTCTGTATTTCCATTCAGTAATAGGTTCCCAACATAAATATACCCTTTTAGTAATAGGTTCCCATCATAGGTTTCCATCATAAATATACCCTTTTATTAATAGGTTCCCAACATAAATATACCCTTTTAGTATTAGGTTTCCATCATAAATATACCCTTTGAGATAAGAATTTAATTTTCATATTCTACCTTTTACTTTTCATTTTCTACTTTTGATTTTTTTGATTTACTACTTTTTACTTTTCTATATTTTTGCTTTTGATTTTTTACTTTCGTTTTTTTTTTTATTTTATACTTTTGCTTTTTTGATTTACTACTTTTTACTTTTCTATTTTTTTAGCTTTTGATTGTTTATTTTCGTTTTTTTGATTTTCTACTTTTTACTTTTGATTTACTACTTTTTACTTTTCTATTTTTTTTTGCTTTTCTATTTTTTTTTTGCTTTTGATTTTTAATTTTTGTTTTTTTGATTTACTACTTTTTAGTTTTCTATTTTTTTGCTTTTGATTTTTTATTTTCATTTTTTTGATTTTCTACTTTCGATTTTCTACTTTTTTTTACTTTCTACTCTAATTGCATTTTGAACCCGATATTCTATGCCTGGAATAACTTGAGGTCTGAAAGTAGGGGGCGGCTTTGAATATATACAGGGAAATTTGGGGTTATTCTTCTGAAAGTTTTTCTTTAAACCTGTAACAGGTTATTCTTCCAGGGTAGGTTTTTTTCCATAAGAAAACATGATCTAAGGTTTTTCTAATGGGAACTCTGGGATATTCTCATTTTGCGTACATGTAAACATAGACGGTTTATAAGCAAGATAAAGTCCTCGACTTAGGTTATGCTGGAGAAGAAAGACCTCAGAAAAAAACCTTTGACAGAAAAACCTCGGCCTGCTGGCCTTGGTTTTTCTTTTTCTCAGGTTATTTTCTTCAGTCTTTCTTTCCCCAGCATAACCTCAGTCTCATGATTTATCCTACACATAATTTAGAGGTTAAAGTAGTTATCTGATTGACTTATACTTAGTGTTGATGGAGGGCCTGATAAAGACAGCTGTCTAGTCCTTCGGATGGCACAAAAAAACGAGGTTCCATGTATACATTTGTGTGCATGTTAAAGATCCATTGACAGTTGGAATTCGATATAAGAGTAGACCATAGTGCCACTTCCCGGGCTAAATTTCCCGCATAGCACACTGTATGGCGTATGCCCATCTTCATAAGCCCAGTTCGGAGCAAAACAGTAGGACGTTAAACCCCGTTTCATTTCATTTATCGGTTTCCTCCCACTGCTAAAGACCCCTACGCGCAAGCGAATTATTGAAATAAAATTAAACCATATGTTAGTCCCGAAATGACCTAGTTTGTGGCGAGTGGACGTTAAACTGTCTCTCTCTCTCTCTCGCTCTCTTTGAACCACGTCCTTTAGTGACTTTTGTTAACCAGTTTGATTTATTTATTATTGTAAAATTTGTTTCAGGTATCCTTGTCACTGGAAGAGAAACAGAGGCTGGCGAAATCCCAGGAAGATCACAGAAAGTTTAAATCGCAACAACCATTAAATCCTAAACAAACCGACACAAAAAGTTTACAAAATAACCAACCACGTGATCTTACTTCCTCTCTCATAGACTCAAATATCAAAAATATGAACAAAACCAGTCTAAGTTCTTCAACAATGTCCAGTGCAGGTGCATATATGGGAGGTAACTCTGGTGGTTACATGGGAAGTAACTCTAGTACAACTTCTTATATGGGAAGTAACTCTAATACAACCTCCTATATGGGAAGTAACTCTTCAACACCTGCCTACATGGGAGGTAACTCTGCATTTGGAGCAGGTAATTCAGTGAATGGAAGTAGAGCAAATGCTTCAAAATCTGTTGATTTGTCAGCATTTGATAATCTTCTTCCAAATAAACCAAAGAAATCTTTAAACGAAATGAAAAATTCCCAAAGTGCTCAAAGTTTTGGACAAAATCAGAGCATGGGAAATATGGGTATGCCTAGAATGATGGGTAGTCCTGCACAACAAGGTATGATGGGTAATCAGGGTATGATGGGATATCAGCAAAGTATGGCTACCGGAGCTTTTGGACAACCACAACAATTTGGTCAAATGGGTGGAAACCAAATGATGTATGGACAGCAAAACATGATGACATCTCAACAAAATATGATGACATCTCAACAAAATATGATGACATCACAGCAAAATATGATGACATCATCAGCAGCTATGGGTTCTAATTTTATGATGCCTCAGACCATGTCAACAAATCAGAAAGTGAACAATTCCAACACCACTGACTTATCCGATATTTTTGGATGATAGGCCTATGTTATATTAAGTGTCATATGAATTATATGTGCAATATTTATGGATTAATGTTATTCAGTAATGACTGTTATGAAATGTGATTGAAATCTTCTCTAGTGGGCTTAAAATAAAACTCCATTAGAGAAGTAGGCCTAGACAGCCATTTGCGACATAATTTTGTTATGGAAAGGAACCTATAATGAGTGAATGGAACGGCCCTTTTAATCTAGACAGAGGCCCTGTGATTTGAAAGGAATAGCCAATAGAAATGAAATGCAATGTGGTTTAATATTCTATTATTCTACTCTGACATATGCCATACACAGTGTGCCAGGAGTTAAATTATGGCATCATGGTGCAATGATAATGCATTTACCTTAATTATCGAACACATTAAAATAAGCAGACCAGTTCTATCGAAGTCAATGACTGAGTTTTAGTTAGAGCTTCACATCTACACTGGTCGATTTCAAGCATAAGGTAACGAGAATCATTGAAGACAGTAACTCTGATTAAAGGACAATATTGGTGTCAGTCTATTTTTCTCATGTTCTCTTATCTAGTGACATTCAATTACTTTTTTGAATTGTCAGATATCCACTCACAGTCTCACATAACAGCTTTTGGTCTTCGAAGGAACTGTTCGTGAGCAGAAATTCACCCATGTATCTGTTATCACTTGTCACTTCAGTCAGTTATATAGAAGGATGACTCATGTTTTCCTTTGTGTTTGTCACTTCCTTCTGTAGAAACCTTCATTACGCATCTATTGTAGCAATGATCTCTATGTTAAAATTATAATTGGAACGTGTTTAACCAGTTCTATCACATACGTTAAAATGACTGACACCAATATTGTCCTTTAAAAATACATTATGTAAGATTTAAATAGAGCTGACCATTCTGGCTATAATAGCTCAAAAACTGATAATGTAAAATGAAAATATTGAAAATTTCATTTAAATTACTCCATTCTGTGCCAAGTTATCACCGTTTGTAGTTTTGACAAGATGTGTGCATAGTGGTAACCAGAGCACTGGTATATTCGAGACTTAGTCTCGCTTTCCCATTTTTAAATTAAATTTTTAAATGCCGAACAGTTCTAATATAGTTAAAATCTCAAGTATCTGATGCCATTGAGAGTTGATTATGGTCTTGTTTTGTTAATTAATGTCTAATTAATAATTTATATAACATTTCAGTCCTAAAGAAAAACCTGCAACAGGCAGATTTAGCTCTTGCACAATCTATGTTAAAAATTCAGTCATTCTCATCCATAGAATTGTTGAGATTAAACTAAGTGTTTGTCATATTATCTAGGCTGTAATATAAAACTGTGTCTGGCCATGATAAACTAGATTACATGTATATTAAATTATCTTAATACTTTCATATACTCTGTACTTAAAACAGTCTTCATAGAAAAGGGACAAGATATAGTCATAGAAATTACCCTCCCTCTGCCAAAATAATGTGGGATACCTATAAGGGTCATAGAAATTACCCTCTACCAACATAATGTGGGATACTAGGGTCTGTATTTAAATACAATATATTTTATATTCTTTGAATGGCATTTAGCAATTTAGACGTTATCAAATAAACTCTATTTATGGAATAACGATTACTGTGACGTTTCAGAAATGACTTGTGAAATCTTGTTTCAGTGGTGTTTAGTAATTGAACTGGAAAATACAGGTCACAATTCTATGGAATACAATTACTGCTTATTACTGATAATGACTAGAGAAACCTAGTCGAAATGTCCCTCAGTATAAGCAGTAATTGTATTCCATAGAATTGTGACCTGTATATTGTGAAATCTTGTTGAAATGTGGCGAATTCCATAAAAAAGTGTTTAAATTTAGAATATATTTTAGATCAATACTTTCATTAGTCTTTAGAATTTATTATTTCAATTCATGATAACAGAATAATTTGAGGAATCGGATAATAATATAACTTGACGATTCTATACTTTCATTGATCTTTAAATCAAGATAATAAAATAATTTGATGAATCTATAATTATTTGTTAATCCTACTGATCCTCATTTCTGTTTTTGTGAAAGTATCAATTTCTTTGAAGATTAAAGGAGCTAGACCACTAACTCAATATTTGCTATAATATTCAAAATTAAAAACAGGAATTATAATTCAACATTGGTCCATTTCAATCAATATTGATGTTGTTATCTTACCAAATATGTGATTCTAATATTTAAAGCCTCGTTTACACTTTCCCCGCGATAAGTGTGCCGTTCTTGGCCAGGCCACAATAAATTTTAAGAAATTGATCCGTTTACATTACTCTAACATAACCGGTCTCGGAACCGTGCCAGGCAGGCCAAATGTGGAACTCTTCACAGAAAAGTTAATTTCAGTCCCTATGCAAATTACCCGGATGAAAACAATTATCGCATTTGATTTAGTTTGAGCAGCCATTTTGACAGAACTGTCAAAGTTCACGGGGGAAAAAAGTCAAGGTTCATTTGGCGCACGCGCAGTAATCCGTACTGAAACCATGCTCAGACCGGATAGCGTTTACACTACGAAAATTTAACAGTGCCGTGCCTGGCACAGTGCCGAAAAAACCTCACTTCATTGGGCTAAATGGGAATGGTACTCAGTAGGGCAAACTTATATGTTTGACCTGTTTACACTGCAAAAAAAATTAACTATGCCTGGCACGTCTAAAATTTGTAATGTAAACAGGGTTTAAGACACAATGAACATTTTAAAATCAGACACGACTCCTGTATTCTATGGACATGTCAGAAGACATAACACTCTTGCTGGCTTGACAACTCCAGAAAATAAAAAAATAGCCTTATTCTAAGTACTAGATGTGTTGGCGTCCTACCTGTTGTGTAAATTATCCATTAAATCCTATTTTACTTGTCCAAAGGGTTCAAAAATATTTTTAAATCCAAGTCACATTTGAAAAGCTTTACGTCAGGCTTTTCAAATCATTTAGTTGAATTTTTCCAATTTTTTAAATTAGGTGTGTTAAGATGAAATTTGTATCATCAATTAATTGGAATATTGTAAAATAGTACAATTTGTTGACCAGAATAAAGATTGGGACATATTATTCAGTTACAACAAGAGTGGCTTTGAGCCTTTAAGAGCTGGGGGACATCACATCGCCAATGTAATTAATTACATTACCATTACTTTTTAAATGTAATCATCACAATTACTTTCTTATTTTTAGCAATGTAATTAATTACAATTACACATCACATTAAAAGTAATTAATTACCATTACATATTACATTGAAAGTAATTAATTACCATTGAAAGTAATTAATTACCATTGAAAGTAATTAATTACCATTACACATTACATTGAAAGTAATTAATTACCATTACCCATTACTTTATGACTATATAAATATAATGTTTTATAGAAATTAAAAAGACAATGTGAAAGTAATTAAAGATGGCTGATTCACGAACAACAAAAATAAAAACCCATGTAGAATGGATTAATCAGGCGCAAATGACTGCCGTTCCGTTTTAACTGTTCGTGTATTTCGTCGACCATAATTGATTAGAAATTACAGAATAAACAATGTAAATCAGGTTATATACATTCATATTACATTATTATATTCGTTGGGACCCATTTGCGTTAATGTCTAGGTCCGAAATATTAGCGATTTAGCTCCTTTAAAGATCCATATAAAAGAGCTATACATCCTTTAATCACAATAAAATATGTACATTATATTTAATCATAGCTCACGTTTTATAATGCTACATTCCAAATAAGCTGATATAATTTAAATGTTATTTAATAAATAAATTATAATACCTGTTGTTATTAAAAGGGAAGATACTCTACTTCTGTTTATGTTGTATTTTGTAGGGGGGTTGGATGGTCGAATGGTTAGCATGTGCACGCTGTATCATAAGATCTGTCATTGAGTCAACTGGCGTAGTTTCGATTGCCCGGTTGTACTAGTTTCTTTAGGAACTGTCTCTGATCGGACTACGTCAGCGGACATACGGTTGTACGTGACAAGGAGTAGGTTCGCCTGTCTAATCTCGTGGGTTTTCTCCGGGTCTTCCGGTTTACTCCCACTGCTAAAGACCCCTAGTACCACCGTTGTTCAAACTTGAAGTTGGCTTTATCAAATAGATTTAACCGCCAACATGTTTATGTGGTCGTATATTGTAATCACCCATTCGGTCTGTCAACACGTTATATTCAGCGCTCTAGGAGGGTCTACAGAAATGAAATGGGGTTTTAGGTCCTACTGTTCTGCTCCAAACCGGGCTAATGAAGACGGGCATACACCATACAGTGTGCCATGAGGGAAATTTTGCCCGGACAGCGGCACTACGGCCTACTCTTATATCGAATTCCAACTGTCAAGGGATCTTTTACGTGCACGCCAATGTGTACACGGGACCTCGGTTTATCGTTCCATCCGAACGACTAGACAGCTGTCCCTGTCAGGCCATTCGTCCTGCATCACTGACAAGGGGGAACCACGCCGGAAAATCTGGATGAACTAGGGTCTACTAGGTTATCAGATTGTGCGCATGTACGAACTGTTCTTGGAGCGTGACAAAATTGCAAATCAATTAAGAATAAATAACTAAGAAAGTTTGTGACTAAATTGTGACAAAATAATTATATGGTCCTGATTTCTTTGTGATGCACAAAATAGGTCCATGCTGCCTCTGTTAGAAGAAAGAACTGGGGTTCTAATGATATAATTTACCAACTGTTTTCTTAGAATTTAAAAATACATTATGTAAGAGCCAAATCTGCGTATTGCAGGCCTTCTTTCTAGCTTCAAGCGGGAGGTTGGATGGCCGAATGGCTAGCATTTGCGCGTTGTATCATAAGGTCTGTCATTGAGTCAACGTGGTTGTACACGTGACAAGGAGTAGGGTCGCCTGTCCAACCTCGTGGGTTTTCTCCGGTTCCCCCGGTTTCCTCTCACTGCTTAAGACCCCAATGCGCAAGCGAATTAATGAAATATAATTGAACCATATGTTAGTTCCGAAATGGCCTAGTTTGTGTCGAGTGGACGTACCCCCCCCCCCGCGCTCTCTCCCACTATCTCCCTCTCTATAGTTTCCTTATTGAAGTAGAATAAATATTTTGGATCTGGAATAAAATTTGCATTTGTATATGAGTGTACTACATGTGTTCCTTAATCTACTGTGTAGAATATTAGATTTCCTCGTGTCTTCTAAATAATGTTTAGGAGGGCGACGAGAACCATAATTATCCAGTAGTCTTTTATATACTCTTCTTTGTTTTATTAGTTCCCAACCTGTTTATTTGTCTAAATTACAAATGCTACGATAGGATGAAAGACTGTTTACCATGCTTGCTGCCTCCATTTGGACTTCTTCTAAAATTGGCCGTATAAATCTCAATCTGATTAAAACACAGGTCCTATTTCGTTTCGTCTTTTATAGTTTAAAATTTCGTTTTACTTGTCTTTACTGCACTAGGATCTGAAAGAGTTGTTATACAACCCGCGTTTTGGTTGGGGCGAGGGAGTAGCCAATAAAACGGTATGTTGCGTTGAGTTCTTGGCGTGCGGTGCACGGAACTGTGGGTAACCCACAAGAAACATCAACGCTGATTGGTTAATCAAATATCTGACGTCATAATAAAAACGGGCTCGTTTCACCCCTGTCGCGATATCCCCAAAAAAATGGACCAGATCTTCATGTAGTGGAGGCCATCGAAAGTATGAAAAAACGAAAGGAAATATAGATCTGATCGTATTAAACTACTATAACTCTTTCCTAGGTATTCTTTACTTAATTTATATTTTAATTAAAGATACATTATGGGAGATTCGATAACGAGTTGGCAGTTCTCACTATAATAGTTAAAAACTAGCTAATGTAAAGGCAATTTGCTGAAAATTTCATTCAAATTGATCCTCTATGAACAAAGAACTAAGCGGTTGAAATTTCCGGCTAGTCTTGATCATCATTACTAAAGTCAGTACGATAAACAGCATAGTCTCGATTATCCATTTAATCGTTAAATCGTGAAGGAAAGTTATGTAGTAAATCGGCTCATAATCCACTAAAGATCGAAGGCTAGCGATGCCATCTAGAGTTGATTATGCTCTGAATAGGTTAATTAATGTCTAAATAATAATTTAGATAACATTTCAGGCCTAAAGAAAGACCTGCACGAGGCAGATTTAGCTCTTGCATAATTTATGTTTAAAGTAGGCAAGTCAATATCATCTTCGACATTGCAAACACGACTTATTGGCCAATTTAAATCAACGTTGATTTTGTTATCTTACCGTGAAAAGGCGGGTTTCTGATATCCAATATTTAAGACAAAGTGAACATTTTAAAATTGGCACACAGAAGAAGACTACCGGCGTAGACTGGAATAACAAGACGCCAATTGGGACTCTTCGCGTATGTCACTGAACATAATTAGAAATAACAGTAAACACCTAAACGATTGACTATAAATCAGTTTATATACATCCATATCACGCGTTGCGAAGCATTTGTTTCCATTTCTAGGTACCAAAGAGTAGCGATTGAGCTCCTTTAATTTTCTTAGTGTCACAATTGGCCGTTGGCCAGCCGACAACAGCAGTTGCTGATATCCTTATTGTTTGTATTGAATTTCTCAGACGGACAGTAAATAATGTTTGTAGCCTCATTTCTTGTAGATGACAACAGTTATCGATGTAGAAGATGTATTCAATATCTCCGATAAAAGAAAAAGACATTTGCTTTGACAGAGATGTTTACAAGACCAGTGCCGTGTTTTCCATGGTATTTAAATTCAATTGAAATATTGCGAGGGCTCAAGAAGGATTAACATCTGACATACGGGGATTCGGTAACACCAAATCTGAAATTGAAGAGAGGAGGATAACGGAATTTTAATATCAATGTCATGGATATTTTCGTGTGGATAAAATTAACAGTCTTTGTCTTTGTATTCAATGGCCCAACTTTCACCAGTCCGGATTATCCATCCAACAGAGGATCGTCATCATCGTGGAAAAATGGAAGACAAAAGACTTCATCCTGGCAGAATTACGGAAGCTCCTTTGGAAAACTGCAAAATCAAGCAACTATTTTGCCGACAGAAGTCGATACAGCGCTCACCTTTACTCAGCCAAACCCGACTTCCGTTTACCCGCCAGTCTTTGTGCCGCCATATAACGACCCAAGCTATTCTCGAGCAACAGACCCGCTGGTCATGGAAATAGATTTCTATTCAAATCACCAAATACCTGACTTGGTAGACAAGGTTGATAGTAGCTTCATCCAATCGAGTTTTGGAAGATCTAAAACACCTGATGAATTATTTTCTGTAACACCACCACTAACCGGATCCACGATAACGAACACCGAGCCGGATTCTGTTATGGACTTTGCCGCCATATCCAATTCTTTAACTCCATTCCAGTCGGCAACAAATACATTTGGCGATTCGTCTTTAGACCCGATTAGTGCTAGTTTGTCAACACCAGTTGTTCCGTCCGGCTACGAAACAACTGAATATAGCAGTTACATACCCGGCATCTATCAAACTAATTCTACCCCTAATGAATCGTCTACTACCTTAGTTAAACCAATCATTTACTGCAACAGCTTGCTACTGCCCATGCTGGACATAACAATGGCTGCTTGTCAGCTACGACAACAAACTGGGGATTTCTTTTGTTTCGATGAATTTCGTTCTTGTAAGGATAGTTGTGGACAAAGTTTTCCAAGCACCTGTTCATGTGACGTATATTGTGAAATTTACGATAATTGCTGCGATGATTTTAAGGCCGTTTGCCCACATGTGTGGAACGAGTCTAAAGAAAGATTTTCCAGTCTTTTAGAAGTAAACGTAAGTTGTTTGAAATACAATCCAGGATATTTGGTGATTGCCAGCTGTCCGCCCAACACGAATACAACAGAGGAATACAAATGTCAGCACGATAGTGAGATGCCAATTTCAGTTGATAATTTCCATTTTAAAAATATTCACTGTCTACGATGTAACAGCTTCAAAGATGAAAACTCCATACTCTGGTCCGTGGATGTTTCGGTGTATTTTGAAGACTTTGCGGAGGAAAACGCTTTCTTTATCGGGGACGGCGTTTTCGAACATTTATCCAACACAGGTGTATTTGCTTGGAAGACTCCCACATCAGCAAACAATTTACATACGTGTAACCACGCAATGATAAGCAGCTGTCCGCCTGGTACTAATTCTGACCTACAAGATAAATGTCGAGCTATTCACGCACCTGTTACGGTAGTAGAAACAACTCCCGGTGCTAATAAAACATGGGCGACAAGTCTTTACGGAAATAAATATTGCGCTGAATGTAACGTGGTGTTGTCTTACGTTTGCGTTGGATCAACACGTAAGTATCGTATAACTAATCAAGGCCATGGTCGATTTAGCAACATAATTAACTGGCATATAAGCGACAACATAACAATTTTATCCTCCGGCCCTATGTCTCAATGGAAAACAATGTCATGCAATGGTAATAATTTTGACTTGATGTCAACGGTATGCAAAATGGAGGTATGTCATAGCGATATTGATATCGTGAATAATAAATGCTCGATTTCGTTACTTCCACATTGTGCCAAATTCACCTTGAAATTAGGCCTACATCAAAGTGAAGAACCCACGTGTACAAATGCCACGTGTCTCCATCCTTTGTTTCATACGATAATGGAAACATTGATTAATGCCACAAATAGTAATTATTCGGGCATGTCACTTGAAGAGATGGCCATAAACACCACTAACGTCCAACTGTCGTTCCACATGAAGTTTAAGAGGAATCAGGGTAACTACGAAGCCCCCACTTGGCCTCTACTGTTGTCGATCTACTCCCCAGTGGTTAATGATATTCTGACCACTCGTGGATTTACTGGGCAGTTCTGGTTCTGTGCTATGTCATCTAGGTACGATAAGTGTGCTGACAACTGCCTAACAAGAAACTACACTATCTATGGACCAGTTATTCCCCGTCCCGCGGTTTCATCAAGTTCCGTCATAACCCAACCATTACTATTGATAATCATTTGTGTGGCAATTTGTACGAAGATTATAGTAACCCATTCGCCAATGCTGATGGTTATGTATAACATGTGTTGAACAAGGGAATCCAACCTTCTTTATATTATGTAAGAGCTAAATCTGCCCATAGCAGGTTTTTAATTTTGGCTTCAAATTTTATATAAATTATTATTTAGACATTAATTCATATGACAAGCCTATGATCAGGGCCCTTATTCACGAAAACTTAAACTAAGATACAATCGTACATAATGCCCCAGGATAACAAATCCATGCTTTGAAAATCTGAAATCCGTGCTTTGACAAACATGCTTTGCAGCCTTATGACCTTATGAATCTGGCAAGATTGTATGGGGAAACCTAGCTGCCATCATGGGCGTCATTTGTTATTCTGGGGTGGGGGGGGGGGGTCTGAATATACTTGGACCTCCCACCCCAAAAAAAAAATAAATAAAAAAGTTTTACATAGTAGGCCCTAACTCCAAAAATGTAGTTAGGTTCTTAGTATGTTACATAATAATAATAAATCCGCTGTTAAATTGGACACATTCAAGAACGCAATATTTTTTTTATACAACTTTTACAAAGTACAATTGTGTGCTCAATTTTTCCCAGCATTTGGTGCCCAAAATGGGGGTTGGGGGGGGGGGGGCGGCCGCCCCTCAGCCCCCCCCCCCCAGCTCGTACGCCTATGATTGCATTCCATAGAATTGTGATCAATCTGTATATTCTTAACGAAGTAGTCCGTCTGTTTAATCAGCAGGGATGGTAGTCCATACATTGTCATCTTTTATTGCTTATTACTTGGCGACGTTTTGAGAGACCCAACATTGTCACCTGTCGAACTAGTAGTATTACAGTGCACTCTTTCACATCCGACATCGTACGGGATCGTTACAATATGTCGGATTACACAGAGTGTCGGAATACTTAGTTTTCTCTAAACCTGAAATATTGTAACTTCGAAAACCGGAAGTATTATTATAATGTAGCTTCGAACATAGAACTTCGAGTCACCAGAATGTTATTCCCTTTAAAAAATGATAAACCTTTCTGTACATTCAAAATTGTATTACATTAATTTTTTATTTCATTTAACATGCGTAGGCATTTTGAATAGGTCAAGTCTGTCGTTAATTTATATAATGTATATAAAAAAGGAACTGTGCTTTTTTGTGTGTAATATTAAAATTATGATATTTTAGTAGTATATGCTTGCAGAAAACTGCGCTTTTTGTATGTTATAATGAATTGTAATAATTTAGTAGTATACACTTGCAGAAGAGTTAGCTACGAGGACGTAGCTAAAAACGTTGAGATATACTGATGTGCTTGTTTTTAGCTACGATAGAGTGCCTTAAGTTTCACGTGGCAAACTTAATTTCTTTATTAATTCATGTAACATCTTAAAAATAAGTTAATTTTATACTGTTAGAACTTATTAAAAATACGCACCCAACTCTAGTGAAACAGCTTTGGTTTATCTGCAAATACATGTATTGTTGTTTTTATAAAATGCTATCTGAATTATTAATTATACATTAATTAACCTATCCAGGCCATAATCAACTCTAGATGGCATCGCTAGCCTGTGATATTTACTGGATTATGAGCCGATTTACTGTATAACATTCCTTCACGATTTAACGATTAAATGGATAATTGAGACTATGCTGTTTATCGTACTGACTTTAGTAATGATGATCGAGGCTAGGTCGAAATTTCAAACGCTTTGTTCTCGGTTCACAGTGGATCAATTTGAATGAAATTTTCAATAAATTGCCTTTACATTATCTAGTTTTTAGTGAGAACTGCCAACTCGTTATCGAATCTCCCATAATGTATCTTTAATTGTGATATTATAGTACTCTACGCTTGTAGAAAACTGTGATTTTTCCTATGTTGTAATAACTTGTATGTAATAAATAAATTGTGATAGAAAAAGAGTGTGATAGTTTTAGGTGTTTTTTTTTTATTTTTTTATTTTGCAACTACTATTTTTATGGGAAAAAATACTATAATATAAACATCGATATGTTGTTGTTCTTAGTGTGTAACGTCAGCTTCCACTGAAGGTGATATCGCAGACAAGTTGTCTTTTTTATTTCATTATCTTAGCGCACGCGCAGAGGTCTTCCCTGTGGGAAGAAACCGGAGGACCCAGAATAAACCCACGAGGTTGAGAAGGCGCCCTTATCCCCAAGCTACATACGCTCACACCAGGGATCGAAACCACAACCGCCAGCCAGAGATGACCGGCCAGCTAGAGGTCGAAGCGCGACACTCTAGGCCACTAGCCCCCCCCCCCCTCCACACACACACATCGATATGGATAACAATGAACTTTTATAATGAAATCAATGACGCAAACGCTGAGGGGTAGTCCACACTCGGCAAACCTCGGCAGATTCCGTCACTCTACATCTAGCCCCGGCTGTATGACGGTAAGTGATATGTACCTACACCTACACAATTGCGATGCGGCACCGGTTTACTTATTAGGAAAACTTGTCGCTTTTAAAAAGAAGTTATCAAAATTGCGTCGTTCGAAGCGTGTGTAGAATTTTCAGTGCAAAGTTGTCCTATGGTAACAGACGCCACCAATAACAGCCAAAGATCAAAAATACAAATTTGTTTTAAAGAACACAAATATATATATATTCATAATATCGGATATATATACACTGGCACAACAAAAAATTAGATAAAAATATATGGTTATTTTAATGCTTAGACCGTCACTTAAGTATGTAAACGGCCATGTGGTATATATGGCGGCCTAATACAAAAGAAGAAGGCCAGCATTCAACTGCATGTCCAATGCATGCTACTATGACGACTATATCACAGTGTAAATTAAGACCATAACGTTAAAGGACAATATTGGTGTCAGGCGTTATCACATATGTGATAGAGCTGGTTAAACACATTCCAAATATAATTTTAACACAGAGATCATTGCTACGATAGCTGAGTAATACAGGTTTCCTGAATCGGAAGTGACGAACGCCAAAGGAAACACGAGTAATCCCTCTATATAACTGACTGATGTGATATGTGATAACAGATACATGGCCGAATTTCTGCTCACTAATAATTCCTTCCAAGACCAAAAGTTGCTATATGGGACTGGAAGAGGATACCTGACAATTCAGTAAAGTAATTGAATGTCATTAGATAAGAGAACACGAGAAAAATAGAAATAGTCCGTACATTCCCTTGTTTATATTCAGTCTATCTATACCTTATAAAAACATGGTAATGCACGGACTTTTTCTGTTTTTCTTTCGTGTTCTCTTATCTAGTGGCAGTCAATTCTTTTTATGAATTGTCAGATGTCCTCTCACAGTCTCACACAACAACTTTTGTCTTCGAAGGAATTATTAGTGAGCAGAAATTCGGCCGTGTATCTGTGTTATCTGTTATCACTCGTCACGTCAGTCAGTTATATAGAGGTATGACTCGTGTTTTCCTTTGGCGTTCGTCACTTCCGATTCAGGAAGCCTGTATTACTCAGCTATCGTAGCAATGATCTCTGTGTTAAAATTATATTTGGAATGTGTTTAACCAGCTCTAGCACATATGTGATAATGAATGGCACCAATATTGTCCTTTAACACAACACATATTACTGGGTTCAGATATGGATATTGTCTAGAATATTAATTATAATTAACTGCTTATTCATGCTATTAATTTTCCACTTAATCATCGCTAATCTTTACTTTGAAATATCAATCGTGATGTAATTATCAAAATTGTTCATTAGAAAATAACCGGAAAGGCGTTTCGGCTTTTTACTAACAAAAAGAAATCTTATGACGTATTATAGCTTAGAGTCATACTTATACATTGTTACAAATTTATAATATCTAATTTAAAAACGGTATTTTATGAATATAAAATTAAAGGATTTCAATATTAAAGATACATTATGGGAGATTAGATAAGGAGTTGGCAGTTCTCACTAAATTAGTTAAAAACTAGATAATGTAAAGGCAATTTGCTGAAAATTTCAGTCATATTGATCCATTCTGAACCGAGACCTTACTGGTTCGGGCGGAATGGAGCCTTTTACTCATTTTAATACCCATTTACACTAAAATAGGAAATAATTTTTACCTACAAACACTTCAAATGTCTTTATTTATTTTTCTAAAATGTTTTAGAATTTAATTTGACGGAAGAAAAAAGTTAATATTTGTGGATCATTAAGTCGCATCGATGTCATCCTTATCAGTGATTGTCGCGGCCTAGTGAATATTCACTGCTGATAAGTGTGCAGAACTGGTTTTCCTGCTCCAATTCTGGTCGATATTCCCTGCCGCTCGACAAAACGCGGGAAACACGTAATAACATAGTTTAGCCTGTCCTCAGGATGTGATTTGATGTATGTACTACTTCTATCAGTTTAAAGTCGAATCATTAATAATACAGTATTATCTTATCATGTACAGGACATCAAACTTAAAGGTGACAAGCATTAGGCTCACCTGTGTCTTACCTCGGAGGTTTTCTCTGGATCCTCCAGTTTCCTCCAATTGCTAACCCCCCCCCCCCCGACGCGCAAGCGAATTAATGAAAAAAAAAAAAAAATGAAACCATACGTTAATCCCAAAATAACCTAGTTTATCGTATGGACGTTAAACCCAATTTCTCTGGGAAAGTTATATGTCTTATTGATGACACTGGCTTCAATAGGGGACGCCGAATGTTGATCTTAGAGATTCAACTGTCTCAACACTCTAGTCATTCTACTTCGAGAATGGATCTCTGTCCTGAATGGCCACCATATCTAAAGATTAGTTTACTGTTTTTTAATTTTGTAATTCATACACATAAATATTAAATAAACCTTTTCTATTTCATTAATTGAAGCGAAATACATGTAAATACTTCTTACCAGTCGCGAAGTATACTTAAAGGGACAATAACACTCTTGCTGGCTTGAAAGCTCCAGAAAATAAATAATATCTCTATCTAAGTACTAGATGTTTAAGTGTTCTACCTGCTGTGTAAATTATCCATTACATCCTATTTTACTTGTCCAGAGGGTTCGAAAATATTTTTAAATCGAAGTTTCATTTGAAAAGGTTTACGTTAGACGTTTCAAACCATTGTTGAATTTTTCAAAATTTTTAAATAAGGTGTGTTAAGATGAAATTTGTATCATCAATTAATTGAAATATTCTAAAATAGTACAATTTGTTGACCAGAATAAAGATTGGGACATATTATTCAGTTACAACAAGAGTGGTATTGAGCCTTTAAGTGTTCTCGATTAGAATCGTCGATTTGGAAATTAAAATGTCGGTCAACTAGCTTAGTGTCTGTTCTCAAGCGGAACTAGTTGTAGACAGACAGCTTAAGTTTAGTATGTAATGTAATGTGCAAGGATTTCAAAATCCCTCAAATGGCGAAATGTGGCTTTAAGATTTGAAATTAAGTCCCTTTAAGAGTTACAAGATAAACGCTAATTATGATTGCATAATAATCATGTGTGAAGGCTATCGGTTAAAATACAGTTAACAGTTTGAGCTAGGGTAAACTTTATTATCACCACATCCTCAACCACATCGAGTTCATTTGAAAACAAAACAAGTCCAACCTTCAACGGGTATCATTTGCTGTGTACCTTTGAAGTTAATGAACTACGATGTTTATGTTCAGGCTGCTAAGTTCGCTCAGTGTTTTGTGTTTAGTGACGTCATACCCCCTCATCAGTTGGTTTGCGGCAAATAAAATCGTAAATGCTCAGTTTGGTAAGTGGTCTTTTGGAACTTTTTAAAAAAAAAAAAAAAAATTAAAAAAAAAAAACATTAAAAAAAAAAAAAAAAAATTTGGGTCTAAATACAAATTTTAATGCGATTTTGTTTTTTTTTATATTTTGATTTCTAATGCTAGGTGCCCACTGTCGTACGATGCGTTACGGTAGGATTGTCCCTATTGAGCCCACGATCTGGTACGTGAAGATAAGTTCGGAGACGTTTCGATACGATCAACACGAATGCTACAACTGACGGGCAGCCACGGTGGCTAGGTGGTTAAGACGCTGGCTCGCTAGCCTGGAGCTCGGGTGTTCGATCCCTGCTATTGGTCGAGAAAGTTCATCCTGGTTTCCCCTTGTCAGTGGCGCAGAACGGAGGGCCTGACAAGAACAGCTGTCTAGTCCTTCGGATGAGTTGAAAACCGAGGTCCCGTGTTTACATTAGAATGCACGTAAAAGATCCCTTGGCAGTTGGAATTCGATATAAGAGTAGGCGATAGTGCCGCTACCCGGGCAAAATTTCCCTCATAGCACACTGTATGGCGTATGGTCGTCTTCATTAGCCCAGTATAGGAGCAGAACAGTAGGACGTTGAACCCCATTTCATTTCATTTTGCTACGACTGACCTCAATATATGATAAGACTTGATAGGATCACCACGATTAATCCGCGATTAAAACCACGATTTCAATCGTGGCACGAATCGTGTGGTGGAAACCTAGCATAATCAATTATGTAAAGTGAAATACAAGGTTTTTATTTAAATTATTATTTTGTCTTCTTTGATAGGCATTCACTAATTAACACAAGGTACAATTTTATGGATACACAATTACTGAGTTTGCTACTGTGCAACGTTTCAACGCGGATATTCTCGTCCCATAAAGGGTGGGGGGGGTGGTCGAATGGTTAGCACGTGCGCACTGTATCATAAGTCCTGTCATTTAGTCAACTGGCGTGGTTTCTAATCCCCGGTTGTACGTGACAAGGAATAGGGTCGCCTGTCCAACCTCGTGGGTTTTCTCCGGGTCCTCCGGTTTCCTCCCATTGCTAAAGACCGCTACGCGCAAGCGAATTATTGAAATAAAATTAAACCACGCTAGTTGACTAAATGAAAGGCCTTATGATACAGCACGCTGGTTTTAACATTCGGCCATTCCCCCCTACCCCCGATATATTACAAATTACACTCGTTAAATTATGTCGTTTAAGTACACGACGTTGTGTACTAATTTTAAAATACTCATTATGGCTGAAATATTTCATGTTTAGATCCCATATTTCCACCCATTTTCGGCAACTGTCACAGCAGAGGCAATCCGGAAAACAGTAACTAGAATTTTCTGCTGCACAGAAAACATCCCGTTTTGTCGCTCATTTTTACAAAGTTATTACAGTTCTGTCGAATTTTTAATTAAAAATGTCAAAATGTGTCTCCGTGCATTGATAAGGAGGAAACCGCAGGACCCGGAGAAAACCCACGAGGTTGGACAGGCGACCCTCCTCCTTGTTACGTACAAACGGGGAATCGAAACCACGTCAGTTGATTCAATGACCGACCTTATGATACAACGTGAACGCGCTAACCAAACAACCATCCAATCCCTTTGACCAACATGTGGCGCATGCATGCACTAAACATGGAGCATTGCATGATTAGAAACCAGGTGTACCTGTGAAAAACAACATGTGGCGCATGCATGCACTAAACCAGGTGTACCTGTGAAAAAGACAATAAGCCTACTCATTATTTTTAGCTATTTCATTATTCAAAACATATCCAAAGTCCCGTTAATGATAAGTATGTTTATCAGATATTGTTTATATATTTGATAATTTTACATGATAATCATATCTCACAATGGGGAGAGAGAGAGGGGGAGAGAGAGAGAGAAATGGGGTTTAACGTCCACTCGACACAAACTAGGTCATTTCGGGACTAACATATGGTTTAATTTTATTTCAATAATTCGCTTGCGCATATAGGGGTCTTTAGCTGTGGGGGGGAACCGGAGGACCCTTAGAAAACCCACGGGGTTGGACAGACGACCCTACTCCTTGTCACGTACAACCGGGGATTCGAAACCACGCCAGTCGACTCAATGACAGACTTTATGATACAGCGCGCGCACGCTAACCATTCAGCTATCCAACACCCCTCACAATGGTGAGACTAGAGTCTGGGTTCGTGTGTGAATAAACTGGCGCATGGTATGTAAAAGTTTGACCACCCCTGCCTTACAGCTATGGTTGAAATACAAATTAAATAAAACCAGGTACGAACAATCCAAACCATTAGACAAAATTCGAAGTCCTAAAAGGACAAAAATAGTGTAATCAGCAAATGGACTGTTCACCGTGTACAAAATACACGACAAACAGTGGCAACCGGTGTCCCGAAGAGTAAGCTTACCCTGCCTGGCGCAAGACCTACATTTTAAATCCAAACATTGATGTGAACGGGAGAAAATACAAGTACCCACCTGTCCAAATGTGTTCCGGATATTGCCTCTACTGTCCCAGTTGACGATACATGGTGTGTGGTCCTACACGGGTGTGGTCCTTATCAACCTCGAGTTCTTCTGATTAGTATCAACAGACAAATCAGTTTACGAGTTTACACTCAAAATTACAAGGAAACGTTTTCATGCATTTTTGCGTTTATTTAGGTGTACTTTATAACATTCCAAATTTTGCGCACCGGAAAGTGGTAAAAATTAGTAAAATCCAAGATGGCTGATATTACCCTAATCAATGTACAAGAAATGAAATGAAATAAAATGGGGTTTAACGTCCTACTGTTCTGCTCCTAACTGGGCTAATGAAGACGGGTATACACCATACAGTGTGCTATGAGGGAGATTTTACTCGGGCAGCTACGCTACGACCTACTCATATAGTGAATTCCAACTGCCAAGGGATCTTTTACGTGCACGCCAATGTGTACACCGGACCTCGGTTTGTCGTCCCATCCGAACGACTAGACAACTGTCCTAAACGGTTGGTTTAAGACCGTGTAAAATTGTTACTTTATTGTTATATTATATGGTATAGATATATCAGAAGACTGCTTATCCAAAGTAAAAGATGGCGATTGTAGTTTCTTCGAATGTTTTGAGAAAAGATTGCCTTGTGGAGAGGACGGATACGCACTGAGTTACGGCAAAAAATACTGCAACAAATTAAAAGCGAATAGTCATCTATTTACCTCACAGGTTAGTCATTTGTTAGAGTAATTACGAAAAATAGTTTCGTTGGCTAAATTTAAATTTTGGGTGAGGAAATTCTGCGAGGCTACAGAATGAATAATTTTCGCTCGACACAAACTAGGTCATTTCGGAACTAACATACTAATATATGGTTCAATTTTAATCCAATAGTTCGAAACCACGCCACTTTATTAAATGACAGACCTTATGACCCCCCCCCCTCCCACTCCGCCTGAGAAGAACTTTTTGGACATTTCAAGGCAGTTTCCATTTTCCACACTAAAGTTTGGCTCGTTCAGTTGAGGCGAAAATCCCAGTCAATTGGGTGGAAGTGTGGACTAAAATGACAAACAGCTTTAATCTTATATTTACATATTTTGTGTATTCGGCCAATTTCACCATTCAAATTAATTATTTCTAATTATTCCGCGTCGCAATCATTGGTGTTTTGGTCTTTTCCTCTCTTCACAGGGTCAAGAATTTATAAGGAAAATGGCGATTTGCCAGATAGAACGATCACTATCGGCCTATAACAGTAGCTTTCTGGATTGTAATCAACACTATGCAAACAGTTTTCGAAATATGGTGAGTATTCTAAACGATACATTATGTAAAAGCGAATTCAAGCCTTTTGTATATTTTTCTATTGACTTCAAATGTTACATAATTTATCATTTAGCCATTGATTCACTTGACACGCCCATAAGCACCTCGCTAAACCACCAAAGTTTACTACAATTATTCGGAGATCTAAGTTGCAACAAAACGTGAGTTACTTCTCTTTGCCCCCTCGCTTTGTATTTATGGAATTTTGTGATTGGTCGATAAAAATTGCACAATTATCAACGGCTGACAATTTGACTACGTGTCTTACCCTTGAATGGACCCTGGGGTTAGTGGAGTAGAATAGAATGATACCACTGGGGAAACCGAGGATGTATACTCAGGGACTAGCGAGAACCGTATTTCCTTGATTGGTCAATAAGCAAGAATTTAAATGAAATGAAATGAAATGGGGTTTAACGTCCTACTGTTTTGCTCCTAAACTGGGCTAATGAAGACGGGCATGCGCCATACAGTATGTGCAATGAGGGAAATTTTGCCCGGGCAGCGGCGCTATGGCCTACTCATATATCGAATTCCAACTGCCAATGGATCTTTTACGTGCACGCCAATTTGTACACGGAACCTCGGTTTTTCGTCCCATCCGAACGACTAGACAGCTGTCCTTGTCAGGCCCTCCGTCCTGCATCACTGACAAGGGGAAACCACGTGATCCCTAATAAGCAAGAAATTCAATAAAATTTTAAAATGTGTAAAACTAGATCTTTGACGTCATGTTGGGTATACATTTCCATTTTATAGTTCGACAACCATCAATGGAATGTATGTATATGACATCATGTTTATGATATGGGTCGCTGACAGACCTAGTTTAGAAAGAAATTAACTACAAAGTAGAAATATCGATCACATTAGAATTCTATGACTTGTTAATTACGAAGTAGAAATATCTTTCATATTAGAATTCTATGACATTTGCTATCACATATTAGCCTATGGATGGCAGCTGATATGTTACAAACAGGGGTTAAGGATAGAATCAGACCATTCAGACTAATATTTATATTATAGGGGCTATGTTTTGTACCAAGTGGATTCTGTCACATCGTTATACCAAACCTAGTAGCCGTGGCATCGTCTCTTGACCCCTCTGATTTTGTAAATTACAGGTAAATATGTTGTAGATTTTAAAAAAAAATCACGACACAAAAACATCTCCAACATAATACAACAATTTCTCAAAATGTCGAGCTAACGTATTCATTGACTCTTATACGCCAACCAATTAAAGAACATGCGGTTTAATGTCCTACTTTACTTTCCTGTCCCAACAACGCTAATCAGAACTGGCATACAACCGTTTAGATGTTGTTTCGTACCAGTCCCTCCATCCTACGTTGTTTCGTACCAGGCCCCCCCCCCCCATCCTACACCACAGATACACATATAAAGGTTGTTTCGTACCAGGCCATCCATTCTATACCACCGACATACAAACGTTAAGAGATTGTTTCATACCAGGCCCTCCATTCTATACCACTGATAAGGCGCAACCACCCTAGAAAATTCTGGCGAACTGTCTCGACCAACAGTGATCGAACCCGTGAGCCCCTGTACTCCTGAGCTTCTTCGGGGTCAATAAAATAACGAAAACGTGGTTCAATGTCATACTTCACTACGAGCACACAATCGCCCAACTCCTGCTGGAACCATTGCCTTACTTACCAGGTCACTGCGACGTCCGTGAGTTGAAAAGAACGTGGTTTAATGGCATACTTTACTACGGGCACACAGATGCTGTCGGAGACAGTACCATACGCATTAAACATTTGGCTCTCCACAAATCTGATGAACGTGATACAGGACATATCTTATAATGAAATATTTTGCTCAGCCGTAATTGTTGATTTTACAGCACACACACATGACCTGACTGCCGATAGGCGTATTGAAAGACCTGTGAATCTATCGTCTATTTTAAAAATATATTTTCAGACTTGTGACAGAAGTTTTTGCTGCCGGAAGGAATTGTCCAGTTGATTTAACTTCAGACATAGTCAGAGAATACACGAATTATAAACGAAAATAATACCATTGGACGCATTAACATACAAAGACGGATACGCAATATGAACTCAAGTGAAATACGTGAAAATAGTCCCATTTTGTTCTTTTATTTAGTGGATAGCATTGTTTTGTTAATTGGAAATAATAAAGAAAGCATAACCCCTGTCCGTTATCTTTCATACAAAAAATGGCGCAATTATCTCTTTCACCTCTCCGAAATAATAATAATAATCGTTTTCTATAGCGGTGAACATTCAGTCAGTCTGACTGCTCTGTTGCGCTTTTACAATGTAAATATGATTATAAAAACACACATGTATATACAAATTAACAAAAGAATACAGAGGAATAGTCAAGTTACAATATACAAATGGAAACTGAACTATTAAACCAAATTATCTATTTCACCTCTCCCAGACTGATATTAATCCAAATTATCTACTTCATCTGTCGAAAAAAACCCGATTATAAAGCTTATTCATTATTGAGAAAGAGATTATTCGAGCTTGATACCCCCAGAACTATTCTTAGAAGAGATTACACCCTATTTTCACCACTGCGAAATGAAATGAAATGGAGCTTAACGTCCTACTATTCTGCTCCTAACTGGGCTAGTGAAGACGGGCATACGCCATACAGTGTGCTTCGAGGGAAATTTTGCCCTGACAGCGGCACTACGGCCTGCTCTTATATCACATTCCAACTTTCAAGGGATCTTTTACGTGCATACCAATGTGTACACGGGACCTCGGTTTTCATACTATCCAAAAGACAGCTGTCCTCGTCAGGCCCTCCATCCTACATCACTGACAAGGGGGAACCACGCCGGAAAATCTGGATGAACTTTCTCGGCCAATGCAGGGATCGAACACCCGACCCGATCTCCAGGCTAGCGAGCCAGCGCCTTACCCACTTAGCCACCGTGCCCCCCCCCTCCAAACCACTGCGACATGTTGTCGCCCATCTGATTATTCTTGAAGTAAATCTATCCGTCCGCTTGACACGGTTCAGAGTAATCAGTGCAGGGAATAGAATAGGGTTTAACGTCCCACTGTTCAGTCCCAACTGGACTAATGACGACGGCATACCCCATACAACTAAACGCTGTTCCTTGCCAGGCATGCCCCACTGACGGGGGTGGGGGACCACGCCAGAAAATCCCGATGAACATTCTCAGTCTGCACAGGACCCCCAGATTAGTGAGCTATCGTCTTACTCATTGAACAACCGTGGCTTCTGAGTAATAAATATATCGATTACACCCAGTTCTAACCCCGGGGAATACCTTAAATAAAGATTCGATCGATTGCCACCTCAAAGGACTATTCCAACCGGATGACTTTTTAAAAAGAATACATGTATAGAGATATACAACATCTTAAACTAAATGGTAGATTATTCCATAAAACAGGTGCTTGAAAACTAAAAGAGCGCTGACCATAAGAGACTAGATGAACAGCTTTGGGCTTTAAAAGTAGTTACACCGTACATTGTCTTACTCACTGAACAACCGTGGCTTCTAAGTAATAAATATAACGATTACACCCATTTGAAACCCTGAGGACTACCTTAAATAAAGATTTCGACCGATTGGCACCCCCAAGGACTATTCCAACCGCATGATTTTTTCACCTCATTTCACTTGTCGTTATCATTATCAAGCATACAAAGGTATAGCCGATATCAGTGTCACAGTATATCTTGATTTGTTCAAAGGTTGTTAGATAAGAATCGTCGCCATTATCAAAGCGGAAAATTAGTCTACTGGGAGGCTCCAGTGTTATCAACCTAGTGAATAGAACAGAATCTTTGCCATATTGGACACTCCAAATAGTTAGCTTTTGTTACATTTAAAAGATTTATGTGTGACTTGTCATATTATTCAACATGACTGAACAGGAAGTGTGTAGTATTTGTTTAAAAGACTTTCAACAACCAGTAATAATTGACTGTCAACATTCGTTCTGTTTTATCTGCTTAGAAGATTACATTAACAAAACTTCCACTAATGACCACTTCATGTGTCCATTGTGTCATGCCGAAACTTCACTACCAGACGGTGGAATAGAGGAATTGAAACCGAAATTAAACATTAACATTCCACAATGTGATGTCTGTATTAATAGTGTATCTAAATTTAGTTGTAAAGATTGTCAACAATATTTCTGTGACTCTTTTAAAACGATGCATGATAAATTAAAAGTCTGTAAACATCATATTGTTGTTGGATACGAGACACTGATGATTTACAGCACTGAATCAGGGGCAAATAACTCTGTGACTGAATCCTGTCCACGTGATGTCTGTTTAAATCATCAACAATCGAGTGTAACATTTTACTGTAAAGATTGTTCAGTGGCCGTCTGTTCTAATTGCTATGTGATTGATCATAATGGACACCAATTCTTAAATTTACAAGAGGAAAGTGTAATAGAGCAAATAAGAGGAGAATTAAAAACATTAACTGCTGAAATAAAACCGCACATTGATGAACTTGAAAACTTCAGTGAAAGTTTAAACCTGAAGTTCAGTGAAGTGAATCATTCGGTGAAGACAGAATGCGACAAGATTGATGAACAGGTCTATCGAATTTGTGAAGAGTTGAGAAAACTTGGAGAGCATATGAAACAACAAATGAAAACATCCAGTGGCGAAGATGTCTACTATGATGTTGATGGAAAACTCAGAAAATTGATGGAGGGTATTAAAACAGTAACCGAAGATTTAAAAGCTAGTGTTAAACATTCAGCTGATGTTTTAGAAGATCCGTCCATTGTTAAAGTTTTACAAAGATTACCTAAAGTTCGACAGGAGAAAGATGAAAGTTGTAGAAAATTGCATATACCTGATGTAAAATATTCAACATTTCAAGCAGCCGAGATAGATCAAACTTTGTTAACTAACTAACTTGGTAAAATTATAAGTTGTCATCAGAATATGTTTGAAGATATTTATATTGTGGATACTGTATCAGATAAAGTGCTTGGTAAACTACATGTAGTTTCAGGTTTTACATGGTGTGCCAGTGTAGTTAGAATCTTCTCAACATTATTGCTTGTTAGATTATACCTGAAAGACGTAGAAGATAAAAGTATTACATCATGTGATGTTGACGTCACATATAAACTTATAAATAAAACGGACGATAGACAATCTGTGGTTAAACAATGTTATGGAACAGTAAGACCTAGTCGGCCGCTAGGCTGTGATACTGATATTATTGGCTGGGAGAAACTCATTAACCCTGCCAGTGGATATCTTGTCGATCATAAAAGCTTTACAATCCAAGTAACAATTAATAAAATTACTAGCGTTAAAAGGGGTTAATAATCCCTGTTAATCTGATCACCACCAATAATTGAACTTATGGTCAATCTCCTTTATAATTTTGATACACCACCCGGGCGTCCGATGACCAGCATTCCTAGTGACCACAACCCTGTTGTTTTCTGATAATTGCTTTCAGAGTTATGGCCCTTAATCATGTGGCTGTATTTATTTTCCGAAGGGTTTGAAATTAAGACTCGGTGTGTATGTTGACAAGACCAAAATGTCGATTGTTTTTCAACGATGTCGATAAGTGAAACAGCTGCAGTTATTATCTGATAGGCCCAGCTCTTACAACTCTAAAGCAGTAATGATAATACGGTAAACATACTATACATCTCCTCTCTGAGCAATGTGCAGAGAGATCGGCATGGGAGGCCGAGCGGCAACGGTTTTTGGAGGAGCGAGGGTACCTCCAAAAACTGTTGCGGCAGACCCGCCGTGAGCTTCATCGACTGGAGGCCATGGAGCTAGATGCTCATAGAGAGGAACTGTTGGACCTCTATCGGCTGCAAGCCGATGGGGCACTTCCCCTACCACCACCCTCACCGCCTTACAGTCTATACCCTCGGCTGTAAGGCAAACCACCCAAACGGTCCTTTTCAGGACCACCAACTCATTCAGAAAGAGTTTTCATTTTCTAATAATAGTTCTATTTTGGGGGTTTTCCTACTTCTAAAAACAAAAAATCATAATAAAAATCACTATGAGATCCGATTTCATCTGTTACGCGCAGGCAAAGCTCATAGTGCTGATTCAGTCTATGTTAGTATTACTAACTTATTATGCTTAAATCGCCTGTAATATGTGCCACTCAGGTGGATAATCAGTATTGTTTTCTTTGTAACGTAAGATATTTAAATAGGCCTAGCCTATATAGTCAATTCAGTTATAGATGCATCAACACTGTTATAAGTTTACGAGCATATATAATTATTATTTTACTATTAAAATCATTATTATATATATATATAATGCTACCAAAAAGTCATAGTGATGACAGTATCCAGCTTCAATTATTTAAAGTTTATCGGCTGTTCATTCATTGCCAGCCTTTCGGAAGTGTCAAATGGAGGCAAACCGCGTGCGTTCAATGTCATAAAATTAACGTGTGAAAACTACTTTACCCCGTTCCTAATTCAGCTTGTCAGTTTTCAATAATGCGTATTATTGTGCCCCACCTCATGGGCGAGGGGGACACATCAGCAGGATAGCTTGCCTATTAATATTTTACTCGTATTTTTCAAATATTCATCGGCTGTTTCTTCAGAGCTTCTTTCATCAACTCCTGCGTTTGACATTTTTCACGCGCTTATGTTCCAGACGCTGTCATTGGCCGAGTTACTCGCGCTTTCGTTCTAATGAATCTGATTGGTTAGTTTACGCGAGCTAGCGTTCCAATCCCTCTGATTGGCGGAACGTTTAAATCTTAGCAGACGACAGTCTTGAGGCTCGGCACTTCGGTCTTTGGCTGCCACTGGGTGTAGTTCGTTTAGTGTAAAAGTCTTTATTACTTTTAAGGCCCATTTTGCCTTAGGAAAAACTAATGGATTCTTTGATGGTAGGTTAATAGCAGTCTAATTATGCCGATGGAAAACTCTAGACCTTTATGTAGGCTGGAGAATGTGTTTTTTTTAAGTTAGGCCTTAGGCCTAGTTTCCCTCGTCAATCACTATGAGTGATTAGATTAGCATCATTCTTTTAGACTAGTCCTATATTTAATATTTTGTCCGGATTTCCTAACCTCCAGAACTGGCCTTTTTGTATAGGCCTATTACTACAGGTTGTTATTTTCAGCGTAATCATTCGTGGGAAAACCCCACACCCTACCTACCTTTGGGGAAAAATCCCCATTCTCACCAATTAGTGGGTAAATCCCCACTTTTATCATTTTTGGGGAAAAATCCCCATTCTCATCAATTAGTGGGTAAATCCCCGCTTTTATCATTTTTGGGGAAAAATCCCCATTCTCACCAATTAGTGGGTAAATCCCCACTTTTATCATTTTTGGGGAAAAATCCCCATTCTCATCAATTAGTGGGTAAATCCCCGCTTTTATCATTTTTGATGAAAATCCCCATTTTCATCAATTTGAATTACTGGGTAAATCCCAATTTGGTCGTTTTTGGGGAAATAATCCCTACTTTTTAGCACTTTTGGGGAAAAACTATAGGAATACAATCTTGCTTGCAGCAAGTGTAAGGGCGAAGGGTGGTAAAAAAAAAGGGTCATTTATTTAACATATAATAGACCTATATAGTTATAGTAGTATTTAGTGTCTTATATTAAATTAACTTAATATTGTTGGCCTATTAGGCCTATTTTATTATAATTTATGCAATTTGTCGCCTAATTTCTTCATTATACATTGCTGAAGACAGTAGAGTCTATAGTCTATAGGCCTATAATAAATTAATTGTTTTTATATATGTAATAAAATTTATTAACTTTTAACTTTTGTTTGTCTTATTCTTTTGGTTTAGCGCTAGGCTGGAGCGAACCCTATTTTATTTACGTTCTTTGTTAAGGGAATCGAGGAACCGTAACATTGGTGTCAGAAGTGGGATCAGACCACAAAATTCCCTTAATATTATTACAAACTCCAGTACTAGTGTGCCAAAAGAATAAGTCAATAGTTAAATCATAATTAAAAAATATAATCAAACGCACCTGAAATAAAGAAAAACGTTTCAGTTTATTGTGATATAGTTAAACAAAAACCAAGGAAAAAAAAAAAAAAAAAACAAATCCCTGAATAATCAGGATCCTTCAAAATGGCAACTTTGGATGATACAGAAGTTATCATTAATAATAAAAATAGTGCTGTAGCAAACCCAACTAGTGAGGGCCAGAATGAAAGTGTACAAAGGGAGAATTTATCCCAAAATTTAAATGAATCACTTCAGTCTGTCGAAAGTGACCGTCCCAGTAGTTTGATAAATAACAGCACAATCTTAGATCAAATCAGCCAACAATTGGAATATCTAAGAAGCGAGAACCATAAAGGGTTGGTTGAAATGAAACAAGAAATAAATGTTATTAAGAAGGATTTCAATGCTTTGTCTTGTGAACTAAATGGGTTTCGTAAAAGTGCTAGACTTGAACCGAATGGCATAGTTAGGGATGTATTTCCTGAGGGTGATTTTCAAAGTAGTTCTCCCATTACGCAATCAAACCAAAATGATAATCATTTGAGTTATCCACGTTTTAATAGTAGAACTCATGAAAATAATCATTCTGTTAAAATGAGGCCCCATCAATATGATGGCTTAGAAGATTTTGAGGAGTACCTTTCGCAGTTTGAAATTGTTTCAAGCATAAATAGGTGGAGTTATAATGACAAATCCTTGTATTTAGCCAGCAGCTTAACTGGTAATGCCAGAGCTATTTTGACCGAACTCGGTCCTCTGGAAAGAAAAGACTTCAATACTCTTGTTAGGACTCTCAGTATTAGATTCGGCTCACTTGAACGGTCAGAAATGTATCGAGCCAGACTACAAACTCGTTGTAGAGGAAAGTCTGAAACTCTGCCTGAATTGGCCCAGGCCGTTCGTAAATTAACACGGCAGGCTTATCCTACAGCTGATTCTTCGCTCACTAACATCTTGGCTCTCGATCATTTCGTTGATTCCATCCAAGACTCAGACATGAGGTTGAGAATACGAGAACTACGTCCAAAAGATATTAATGAGGCTGAAACACATGCCATTCGGTTAGAAGCGCATAGACTCGCTGACAGGCAACGAGGACGTTCTGTGCATCAAATCAGTCCGGAGCCCGTTTCTGTGTGTCACTCTCAAAGCCAATCAGTGCCTGAAAAATATAGTGAGATAGATATCAGAACACTAAATAGATCAATCAATACGCTAGATAATACGACCAGACAGCTGGTTCAAACCTTAAGTAATAATAAATCATATTACCAGCCGCCTAGGCAAAGAAATGTTTGGAATGGGGGCAGTAGTAGCAGTAACAATTATAATAAGCAATACCAGACAGGCACTGATAACAACAGAGGCAATAGTTATGTGCCACGGGATCAAAGGAGAGAAAATAATTGGGAAATAAGGGGAGGTAACTCCGGTGAACCCCACCGCCCACAAGATCAAAAGAGGAACTGGGAAAGACCTCAGTCACCTCAAAAGTCCCAGGACCAACGCAATAATTCAAGTAGGTCGGGAAACTAAATGTCGTTGGACTTGCGAGTCAAAGTTCAACGGGTGACATAGATGACTCACTTAATAATAAATCAAATGATATAGTGATAAGTAGTATTTCAAATGACCATAATGGCTTGTTTGTACATGCCAAAGTGGAAAACCTAGATGCCCCATTGTTAGTGGATACAGGGGCAAACATTAGCGTACTTTGTGAAAAATCCATACAAAAGCTAAAAACTATGTGTGAAGTACATATTGAACCAGTACAACTAAACCTAATCACTGCTACGGGGGAAAGAGAACCGTTCTTAGGGAAATGTACTGCAAATGTGATTATTGGTGCACATAGTTTTAAACATGAATTTCTTATCGCAAAAATTACCAATTTTGGTATTATCGGAATCGATTTCTTGACAAAGCATAACATAGATATTTTAATTATGAAAAATTGTTTATCAATAAAGGGGGATGAAGTGCCATGTTATAGATATCAAAAGGGAGATAATCAATGTTGTTGCAGGGTCTCTGTGGCAGAAGATATAGTGATTCCTCCCAATAGTGAGATTATGATTATGGGTAGGGTGATAGATCCTATACCTCATGAGAGGACCACAATCATTGAACCTACTGAGAATTTTACGCAAAAACATGATATTTTAATGGCTAAAAGCATAGTAAACCCAAAGTGCGGGACTGTCCCAATCCGTTTACTTAATGTAAATGAGGCTGAACATAAGATTTATAAAAATTCAATTGTGGCGACCATGGAGGTCATTGATACATGTATGGATTGTCCGATTGATTGCAGTGTAAATGAAATATTAGCAGATAAATCGAGTTTATCCGAAAATAATGACATACCTGAGCACCTGTTGGAATTGTACAATAAGTCTTCCGTTGATCTCGAGGAGAGCCAAAGGCTTGCCCTGAAAAATTTATTAATAAAATATAAAGATGTGTTCTCAAAGTCGTCAGGTGATCTAGGCTTGACTGATTTAGTTGAACATGAAATTGATACAGGACTTAATCCCCCAATTAAACAGCATCCCCGTAGGATCCCCATAGCTAAGGTCGAGGAGGTTGAAAAAGAGCTAGAGGATATGATTAGTAAGGGAATAATTGAGCCCTCATGTAGTCCATGGAGTAGTTGTGTAGTATTAGTCAAAAAGAAAGACAATAGTCTGCGTTTCTGTTTGGATTTCCGTCGTTTGAATGAGGTGACTGTGAAATGTAGCCATCCAATACCTAGAATAGATACAACACTTGACGCTCTATCTGGAAATTCTATATTTTCCACCATTGATTTGCGTTCAGGGTATTGGCAGTTAAAAATAGCGGAGAAAGACCGACCGAAAACGGCCTTCGCAATTCAAGGCGGTGGTTTATATCATTTCAATCGCATGGCGATGGGATTGTGTAATGCAGCAAGCACTTTTGTTCGTCTCATGGATAGAGTTTTATCTAAATTAACATGGAAAATTTGCATGGTCTATCTCGATGACATTATTGTTTTTGCGAAAACATTCGATGAACATGTGGAAAATTTAAACCTAGTGTTTCAAAGGTTAAAAGAAGCTAATTTAAAAATGAATCCCAATAAATGTGCAATGTTTAAGAAAGAGGTGTCTTTTCTGGGTCATGTGGTCAGTGAACATGGCATAGCCACTGATCCTGAGAAAACTCTTGCAGTTCAAAACTGGCCCATTCCTACTTCTGTGAAAGAAGTTAGATCATTTTTGGGGCTATGTTCGTATTATAGAAAATTTGTATCAAAATTTGCAGACATAGCAAAACCATTGCATAAACTCACTGAGAAAACCCAGAAATTTGTTTGGGGGGATGAAAGTCAGAAAGCATTTAATAATTTAAAAGATGCACTTACCAGTCCACCTATTCTGTCATTTCCACAGCCAGAGGGCTTGTTCATTATCGATTCTGATGCTTCAAATTTTGGGGCTGGGGCTGTTTTATCTCAGATTCAATGTGGCACTGAAAAAGTTATTTCATATTATAGCAAGGCATTCAGTAGAACAGAACGCAAATATTGTGTGACTAGAAGAGAGCTATTGGCAATTGTGCTATCAATAAAACAATTTCACCATTATTTGTATGGGCAGTTTTTCAGAGTGCGCACAGATCACGGAGCTCTGACCTGGCTAATAAATTTCAAAAATCCTGAGGGTCAGTTGGCTAGATGGTTCGAGTTTTTATCATCATATCATTTCAAAACGGAGTATCGTGCAGGGCGTGTCCATAATAATGCAGATTCGCTTTCCAGGAGGCCATGTATCAAACAATGTGGGCACTGTACTCGAGCTGAGCAAAATTATACCCATGATGCTAACCCTGATAATCAAATTTCACCCTGTGATGTGTCTGTTAATGCCCTGTCTAATGCTGCGGAAAGCCAATGTGCCTTAAATAAGAATCCTCTCAATGTTCGCCCTGAAAGTAAAGATGTACAATTAGATATGTCGCAATTACTAGAGCCAGCGGGTCAAAATATTATCAATTTTCAAGAAAAAGACCCAATTATTCAAATAGTCAGTTTGTGGGTTAAGCAAAATAAAAGACCGCCTTGGGCTGATATTTCACTAGAAAGTGAGAGCTTGAAATATTACTGGATGCGCTTTGATTCTTTGGTATTCAAGGATAATATTCTTTGTTATGAGTGGGAACCAGATAAAGGGAGACAACCCCATTTTCAGATAATTTTGCCAGATTGTCTTAGGAAATTAGTCCTTGAAAACCTGCACAATGGGGTTTGTGGAGCACATTTAGGCAGAAAGAAAACTCTATCAAAAATAAAAGAGAGATTTATTTGGAATAATATGGGAATTGACATCAAGCATTGGATTAAAGCATGTGATTATTGTTCTGCTCGAAAATCCAAGGCTAAAACTGCTAAGGCCCCATTAAAAAAATATAATGTGGGTATTCCAATGGAGCGTTGGGCACTAGACGTCATTGGACCATTACCGGTGACTGAAAACAGAAACAAGTATATTTTAGTAATGGCAGACTATTTCACTAAGTGGGTCGATGCAGTACTCAACACTATAGCTTTGCCTTGGTTTAATTTACTCATTCGGGACGAATGTTTTTCAGGGGAGGGGGCAATGTTACGCGCAGGCAAAGCTCATAGTGCTGATTCAGTCTATGTTAGTATTACTAACTTATTATGCTTAAATCGCCTGTAATATGTGCCACTCAGGTGGATAATCAGTATTGTTTTCTTTGTAACGTAAGATATTTAAATAGGCCTAGCCTATATAGTCAATTCAGTTATAGATGCATCAACACTGTTATAAGTTTACGAGCATATATAATTATTATTTTACTATTAAAATCATTATTATATATATATATAATGCTACCAAAAAGTCATAGTGATGACAGTATCCAGCTTCAATTATTTAAAGTTTATCGGCTGTTCATTCATTGCCAGCCTTTCGGAAGTGTCAAATGGAGGCAAACCGCGTGCGTTCAATGTCATAAAATTAACGTGTGAAAACTACTTTACCCCGTTCCTAATTCAGCTTGTCAGTTTTCAATAATGCGTATTATTGTGCCCCACCTCATGGGCGAGGGGGACACATCAGCAGGATAGCTTGCCTATTAATATTTTACTCGTATTTTTCAAATATTCATCGGCTGTTTCTTCAGAGCTTCTTTCATCAACTCCTGCGTTTGACATTTTTCACGCGCTTATGTTCCAGACGCTGTCATTGGCCGAGTTACTCGCGCTTTCGTTCTAATGAATCTGATTGATTAGTTTACGCGAGCTAGCGTTCCAATCCCTCTGATTGGCGGAACGTTTAAATCTTAGCAGACGACAGTCTTGAGGCTCGGCACTTCGGTCTTTGGCTGCCACTGGGTGTAGTTCGTTTAGTGTAAAAGTCTTTATTACTTTTAAGGCCCATTTTGCCTTAGGAAAAACTAATGGATTCTTTGATGGTAGGTTAATAGCAGTCTAATTATGCCGATGGAAAACTCTAGACCTTTATGTAGGCTGGAGAATGTGTTTTTTTTAAGTTAGGCCTTAGGCCTAGTTTCCCTCGTCAATCACTATGAGTGATTAGATTAGCATCATTCTTTTAGACTAGTCCTATATTTAATATTTTGTCCGGATTTCCTAACCTCCAGAACTGGCCTTTTTGTATAGGCCTATTACTACAGGTTGTTATTTTCAGCGTAATCATTCGTGGGAAAACCCCACACCCTACCTACCTTTGGGGAAAAATCCCCATTCTCACCAATTAGTGGGTAAATCCCCACTTTTATCATTTTTGGGGAAAAATCCCCATTCTCATCAATTAGTGGGTAAATCCCCGCTTTTATCATTTTTGGGGAAAAATCCCCATTCTCACCAATTAGTGGGTAAATCCCCACTTTTATCATTTTTGGGGAAAAATCCCCATTCTCATCAATTAGTGGGTAAATCCCCGCTTTTATCATTTTTGGGGAAAAATCCCCATTCTCATCAATTAGTGGGTAAATCCCCGCTTTTATCATTTTTGATGAAAATCCCCATTTTCATCAATTTGAATTACTGGGTAAATCCCAATTTGGTCGTTTTTGGGGAAATAATCCCTACTTTTTAGCACTTTTGGGGAAAAACTATAGGAATACAATCTTGCTTGCAGCAAGTGTAAGGGCGAAGGGTGGTAAAAAAAAAGGGTCATTTATTTAACATATAATAGACCTATATAGTTATAGTAGTATTTAGTGTCTTATATTAAATTAACTTAATATTGTTGGCCTATTAGGCCTATTTTATTATAATTTATGCAATTTGTCGCCTAATTTCTTCATTATACATTGCTGAAGACAGTAGAGTCTATAGTCTATAGGCCTATAATAAATTAATTGTTTTTATATATGTAATAAAATTTATTAACTTTTAACTTTTGTTTGTCTTATTCTTTTGGTTTAGCGCTAGGCTGGAGCGAACCCTATTTTATTTACGTTCTTTGTTAAGGGAATCGAGGAACCGTAACACATCCATTCGTATCCATATTTTAATAATGTAGTACATTTTTAATAGTGTGTACACATTTTAAATTTTATTTTAAATGTATTTGAAATATATTTTAAATATATTTCAGGTCTAATCCTATTTTTAAGAAAGGTGCTCTCTATGAAGTCCGCGCTGAGGGGGCCAACTCCATTTCTCGATCCGATTTTGTTTGGGGTTTTTTTTTAAGTCTATTTTTAAGGAAGGTGTTCTGTATGAAGTCCGCGCTGAGGGGGCCAACTCCATTTCTCGATCGAATAATTTTGCATAAAAAGCCGATCGATCGCACTTTCTTATCATTCAACAATGGGGTCTTACATCATGTTAGACAATGAAGATTGGTTTGAAGTGTTAGAGGAGGTGATCGTCATACCGGAGTATGAACCAAAGACGTGTTCGCCGGAGACCACCCAAGAGATAAATGAAGTCATAGTCGTGAGTGATAGCGACGACAGGGACGATGACGAATGGTTAGTGGCCAGTGACCATGGTTGGGCGCGAAGTGACCCCTTTAAGCCACTGTATATTAAAGACGATCCATTCTGGTCGTACACACCAGCCACTCCACCGACACCCGTATATGAGCCGGACACGTGGACAATAAAAATCGGGCATCAACCCAGCACGCCAACCGATACAAGGATGAGGAGGAGGACGACGCAAATTGGTTAGACGGTCAACCAACGGCCCTTTTCAGGGCCACCCAACTATGAAGTCCGCGTGTGGAGGGGCTCAAAAATTTAAACTCCATTTCCCAATTCTTTTTTTTTTTGTTCTAAGGTTTTATCAAAAGGGTGCTCTCTATGAAGTCCGCGCTGAGAAGGGCTCGGAAATTTCAACTCCATTTCCCAATCTTTTTTTTTGTTCTTAGGTTTTATCAAAAGGGTGCTCTCTATGAAATCCGCGCTGAGGGGGGCTCGGAAATTCCGATCCCGTTATTTTGCATAAAAGGCCGCTCGGTCGCACTTTTTTTGTCATTTCATCATGGAATCACACAGCATGCACGAAGATTGGTCGATGGAAGAGGTGGTGTTACTTAGAAGAGGTAGGAGTAGCCGAGATGATAGAAGTCAAGACGACTATGGAAACCGGCTACGAGGCCGCCTACAGCGACGAAGAAGAATGGATGTTCGGCGATGAAGAATGGTTGGTGTCCGACCCATTCCTGGCCGATATGGCGGAAGACATATATAGCTGGATGTATGAGAAAACGTTCAGGCCGAACGTTTCCTCTACACCAGCTAGACCAACCACTATACCACCAACATTCGAGCCCTTTACGGACATGGAAATGCTAAAGAGGTGGTACCAGCCCGACTCGGCCACGCCACCGCCGACACCCCATAAACGGAAGATTTACGACGACGACGACGCCGCTGCCATCATGAAGCATGTCCGCCAACGCCTCGGCTAGGCATCGACCAATCAACGGCCCTTTTCAGGGCCACCAAATCATTCAGAAAGAATGTTCATATTCTATTTTGTTTATATCTTTATAAGAACCTTTACAAGAACGTTTATAAGAACGTTTATAAGAACCTTTATAAGAACTTTTTACAGTCCTCTGTAGACTGCATCTATATCTCCCTTTAGCAAGGATCACCCTTAGCCCCATATCTTCCTAGTAACTAGTAGTATAGAATAATAGATTTACCACTGTTCCTAGTTTATTCTCCTACCCCCCTGAATCCTATTATAGATTAATGATTATACTATAACTAGTTGGGAATTTTGTTATAATTTCCGCTAAATCCAACCTGAAATAGATATACCAATAGGCAAGACCCACACGAAAACTCAACAGGGAATGCCCAACAGGGATGACCAAGGGAATCCCCGAGAAAGGGGAGGGGACTCCCGAGATCACCGGAAATGGTCGTTGCCAAGGATGACGTCATCGCAGGAAGTGACGCCATCATCGGAAGTGATGTCATCACCGGAAACGGAAGTGACGAGGAGTTTATCAAACGTGTCCACCTTGGTTAGGCGATTAACACACCAACGGCCCTTTACAGGGCCACCAAATTTTTCAGAAAGAGTTTTCATATTCTATTTTAAATAGTAAACAAAAAAAAAAACAAAACATCTATAGTTAAACGTCCTTACTTTAAGTTTATTTTTGAGAAGGGGGGGGGGGGTCGTTACTCTATGAGGTCCGCGCTGTGGTTTGAATTTGTCGGCAAAGAGGCAGGATATTCAGAAATCGATTCAAAATTTAAGGGGCACAGAAATTAGTTGCAGATTACACAATGTAGGACAGACAAAAAACCCCAAAAAAAACAAACTTCAAAAACTGACAATTTAAAATCCAGAATTTATCGACTTAAAAAAAAAAGATCAAAGGATTAGAAAAGGCAAAAACTGATTTTAAAAGTTTATTTGACATTGATTATGGTAAATATACATAGCATATTAGAGATCTTAATATAGAAGTTACTTTGCTAGAAATGAGAATCAGGAATTGAGTAATCCATTAGATGTATTAAAAACAGATGAAAATGGGCAATATACATCTGATGCCAGAGAATGCTGTATGAAATTATTGACCGAAGGGGGAGTAAGTCGGAATAAAATAAAAGCAGCGGTTTTTGGAGGAGAGAGGGTATACCCAGAAACTGTTGCGGCAGACCCGCCGCGAGCTCCATCGATTGGAAGCCTTGGAGTTGGATGTACATAGAGAGGAGCTGCTGGACCTCTATCGGCTACAAGCTGATGGAGTACTTTCCCTACCGCCACCCCCACTGCCTTACAGTCTATACCCTCGGCTGTGAGGCAAACTATAAAAGGCCCTTTCAGGGCCATCCAACGGTCCTTTTCAGGGCCACCAACTCATTCAGAAAGAGTTTTCATATTCTAGTTTGATTTTAAATAGTAAACAAACCAAATGGGCAATATACATCTGATGCCAGAGAATGTTGTATGGAATTATTGACCGAAGGGGGAGTAAGTCAGAATAAAATACCCTTTGTTATAAATTCTGTTGTAACGAAACTTACAGGTTCTGTAGCAAATAAATTCAGAGTCAGTATTTGCTATGGCAGTATTGGGCCTTTGTAACGTTGGAGGCGGGGATGCTAATACATTTGTAAATGCCTATCAAAATATTATAGATGATATCGTATTTTCTTTTTGTAGTGATTCACCCAGATGCAACCACCAAATTTAGCCGACATTATGAAGGCATGCAAGCTACTTCGAAGGATGGCAGTAATTAATCCTTGGGCCTTTGTAACGTTGGAGGTGGGGATGCTAATACATATGTAAATGCCTATCAAAATATTATAGATGATATCGTATTTTCTTTTTGAAGTGATTCTGTTAATGACGGCGAGTATAAAGCCAAATTATTCACTTCATTAACATGTTCCTGAAGCAACGACCGCGAATTTTACAACATATAGCCGTTGCTTCAATACTCAACAATTCCCTAATTTTAGCGCTCGTGTTTACACGTGACTAATTAGCATTGTCCAATCAGAGTTCGTGGCACATAACACACTGTAAACAAATATGGCGGCCTCCATAGAAAAAGAAATAGACAAGTTAATGGCCTGTTTAAGCTACCAGTGTGCCACAAATCCAGTTTTTAATGATGCAATTTCTAAAATTAAAGACACAATCTTCTTCCAAAGGTTATACCAAAATTTTGTAATCTCTCCAAAATTGACCGGGAAAGAATATTGGACGTGGGCCAATTTGCGTGTCGTTTGCACCTTCTGGCTAACTTTGGATTGGTGGCAGACAAAGCCCTTAGGTTGTTTGAAGACACTGTCACTGAAGGCAAAAATCCATTTGAAGGCAAAAATCCATTTGCATTTAAGTCTTAGTGGCATATTACGAATTATTTAGATGATTAATGACAACATTATTGTATAGATTGTAGATATATTTATTATCCAAACATGTCAATTACCCTAGATGTAGTACTGGTTATCATATTAGACGGCCAGCTGTCATTTTAATCGCTTTGTTTACATCTACTAGATGATCTAGGCCTTTCGACGGTCCCGTTGAACCGGAAGTGCACTTCCATGGTGGCATTTCGCTTATTTGCACCACAAGTCTATATTCTCAATAAACTGTAATGTCTTTAATGAATTCCCCTGTACATGAATTACCCCTAACACTTATATCATAGTTCATTTTACTTACATATTTAGCAGATACAGCTTAATATTCCCAGCTTCCATTTAGCGCGTGCCACATCAAGTGTTCCTATTGGAAGAGGGATTACATAATATAGTCACGTGTTACCTATAGTATATGTAGGCAACCGCATTCGATTGTTTCGGCGCCACGCCCTAGCTCGACTTCACGTCTACTTTACAGTGATCAACATTTACTCTTTTAGTCTTATTTAATATTATAAGGACTTGTAACCAACCTATGGAAGATTTAATGGTAAGAAACGAGTAAGTCTGAATATTAAGTCAATTTAAAAATTATGTATTATCGCCGTTTTATTATTAATAATTCGCGGCGCTTCGAATCTATTTCGACTATTTAGTGACACACAGACAGTAACAGTAAGCTGACGTGGCCAAGTTTAGGAATTAGTCCCAAGACAAAGGAGATTATTTGTATGAAATATATGATGCATAAGAATATAATTCTATTATTTTTGTCATATAGAGAACTAAATATTATTAATAATATTAATTACCATATCCACGGCACCCTTGACATTATTCTATGAAATATATTTTAACCTTATTAAAATTATAACTATAGTAATATTTTTATTACATGTAATTGGCCTGTTAATTAATTGTTATTAAAACTTGTTGATTTGTTATTAATGCCTTTTGTCATTTCTTTTGGTCAAATGCTAGCTATGGAATCGAACCCACTAGGATTGCCCGGAGCTCTTTGGCAAGCCACGAAAAGACAGTCCCGTTACAGGCAGATTCAGATTAGCTAGAAATGCTGCTACTGCATTGACAAGGGGTTCTGACAAGAATGCTATAGCGTCCTATTGGAATGTGTTTCCCCAAAGTCGTGGGACTGAAAACGCTTTACTAGCTTTTCATGGTCATCGAATAAATATTGCATTTTACAGTTGTGCAGCAGTATTTTTTTATATTTTTATAAAGAAACCATTTGTGATATCCTTAAAGATTGGAAGGGTCCAATTGGTTTGTTGCAAGCACCTTTTTGTGACTAAAAAGGTCTTTTAGGAGACAATGGGCATTTTTTACGAACTGGTCATCACACCGGAAATTAATGATGAACTTCAACAAATGAAACTCACTTTGACAACCTTGGCCAATGATGGGTTACAGCTGCTTAAAGACACGCCATTGTTTCCTCCACATATTAATGCGTGCAAATCTTCTAAATTTCATGAGGTTCTTTTCAATGACTCACAATTGGATTCTCTAACTGCAATTTTTTAAGTGCTCAGTTGCTATGAACGACAAGCGGCAACACAGTTAGCAGTAGGAAAGTATTTTCGTTCTATCAATCTACTGGAGACTTCATCTAATGTGCCAACAACTAATGCCATTAGTCAAAGAGATATGGCTATTCTTGACAGCCTTTTGTGCATCAAGCTATCTTCTACCACCATGTCTCTTGAAACAATTTTCATGTGGACTAGAAACCCTCTGTCTGGCTTGAAACTATGTCTGGAAATGAGAAAGACAATATTTAAAAACACAATGAAATATGGCCCAACATATGCAAAGAATGTTCGTGAACGGCAGAAGAAAAAAATCTCCAAACTTTAAACTGAAAGAAATCCGGCTTAATATTAATTTGACTGAAAGTTGGGAAATAACACGGTATGGAAATATTTGGTATGTTGATGAAGTAGATGGTAGTATCTCTTAAGTTATCTTTAAACATAACAGATGAGAAACGCCAAAAATTTATGCCAGATTAAATTCCATGAATTCTAATCCTAAACAGCTACTTAAAGAATCAGCTCAAAAAATTAAATTTGACACATGTAAATTGATTTCTAACTTGAAACAAATTTTGACAACACTGGAAAGATCTGACAATTCTTTGTATTATAAAACTCAAGAAGAAGTTTTTGACATATTTGTTTCTCAAAAAGAAACACTATTTGTAAAATTAAAGGCAAGACGACAACACAATTATTAAAACAAAATTACCTCCGTATCTATATAGCCCATATGACCTTGTAAATAAAACTGCACAACATAATGCAGAGAACTCGATAGTTCAATTCAGTGGTTTAAGGCAAAGATTACTTGAATAACAAGATTAAAATCTGGTGTTGTGAGGTCAGAATAGGATATTGTGTATGAGGATTGTTTTAATGATACTTGGTTCTTTCCCTTATTTAATTGATTTAAAAAATGGTCACCTAATAGTTGGAAGATTGATTAATCCAATACAGTTTTTACTCTACACCCATGTCGGTGGCATGTAGCGTACATGAAGGAGGATACACAATGTGATATTACTTACCTCTTAACTTTATCAACCAGGATCTTTAGTGGCAATCTTTTAAACATAAGGTCTTCAATGGAAATGCGCTTTACTTACATTTTTTTTTTTTTTTTGCGTAATTATGTGATTTTCTCACCTATTTTTAAGTTTACTATATTATTTTATATTAAAAGGCATATCAATCTTTGCATTTTATGGCACTGTGATATAGGGCCCAAAGACGCTGTACACCTAGTCATTCCTTTGTTTTTATTTAATCTTGTATTCATTTTATTTCATTAAGTAGGGAAAAGTGTAGATGATGTTTGTATGTAACAATATGAATTACCTGTATATCCAATTAACATTATGTATCTTTAAGATAGAATTATGTATCTGTACATCAAATTTTTCAGATTGATTATGGTCAAGATTGGTATAATTGGTTCCATTTTAGTTGCTCGTCTAGGTAAGTATTGTTGTTTTAATTGTGTTCCTGGTGATGTAATGTTTTCGGACAAGGAGGGATGAAGGCAACAGACCCATCTGAGGCTGTATTTTTTCAGATTAATCATGGTCAAGATTGGTATAATTGGTTCCATTTTAGTTGCTCGTCTAGGTAAGTATTGTTCTTCTAATGTGTTCCTGGTGAGGTAATGTCTTTCCGAAAAGGAGGGATGAAGGCAACAGACCCATCTGAGGCTGTATTTAAGTGGAAACGACATCTGTGTTTCATCGTGCTATTTTTCAGAGCGTGTGCTCTTGTAGTAAGAATTAAGGCTGCGGACGTGTATGTGGGGAGTATTGTTGAGCGGGACAATTTCTTAAAGTCTCCCAGTCTTACATTAGACATGTATGAATCCCAAAGAAAAGCAATTAACCGTCTTTTGTATGATTGTTTCAAGTCTTTTTTTTTTTTTTTTTTTTTTACAGAAATATTAAGCTTTCTGATAATTTTTTGGCACACAAAATCCATTTCACAAAGGATTGAAAAAATACTACCATCGCATTCGTCGCGTTTGTTTATCATAATTGTTCCTCGTATTTAGTGTTATTGTAAAATTCAGATACATAATATCCTGCAGCCGAACGAAACCTTTAGCAAAAGCTATTACCAAAGGACTACTAAATTATGCCAAACCCAGAACACTCCGTAGCTATACTGGAATTAATAGGGTTTTTTTTATAATTGATAAAAATAAACCCATAGTAGATACTTTAGATAAAATCAATAAAAAAGTTAATGCAAAAACAATAGAAACGTTTGACTTTTCTACACTTTACTACAAGTTAACAACACTCAGATCTTAAAGTTAAAGATAATTTGGATTGGTTTGTAGATAAAGCTTTTAATGGTACTTTCGGGAAAGTAAGCGTCCACTGCGCTATACAGTCCCGGCCTGTAGTGACACAGACCTCACTCAAATTTGAAAACAATCAGGAATACAAAAAAGACGCAACAGAAATAATGCGACCGATCTTGACAGTGGTCGTCTCCTCAATGGTGATACTCTGCCAGTTGACGTCATGAGTTAGAACGTCAAACAATAAGGGCGATAATCCGGATAGAATCTTGGAAAATGCTAAAATAATAAGTGTAGTGGGCAAACCCGACAACGAGAACATTCTGCAGTACGAAGGGTAAAAACTCTACTGGATATGAATTCTACTTTCAGGACCATAAACGAAAACCAGATTACAAAGTAGCTAAAAGTCTAAGCTATACCTTCCGATACATTGATGAAATATAAAAAGAGAGAGAAATGGGGTTTAACGTCCACTCGAGACAAACCAGGTCATTTCGGGACTAACATATGGTTTAATTTTATTTCAATAATTCGCTTGCGCGTAGGGGTCTTTAGCAGTGGGAGGAAACCGGAGGATCCGGAGAAAACCCACGAGGTTGAACAGGCGACCCTAGTCCTTGCCACGTACAACCGGCGATTCGAGATGAAATATAAAAATGAAATATATCTCCCATAATAAATGCAAATTTCTGTTCTCACTTCTTGACCTGGACATTAACATAATTAACAATAAATTTAATGTAGGTATTTTCGACAAAACGGAATGATTTGGTTTTGAAGTAGTACAATACCTGTCAATTTATAGGCCTAGTAACATTCCAGATACCACGCTGTATAGTTTTTTTCTATAGACAGGCATTACGATTTTTAATAATTCAATATGTAACGATAAAGAACTATTTCTTTCCTATAACATCTCTTTATTTCAAGTGCACTGCCAAAGGCGGTACACAATTACGCATTGTAAAAGAAATTTCGAAACTCCCATTTCTTCAACATACCAATGATAAATTTTCTGTCCTAATCCTATCTGGATTATCGCCCTTATTTTATGTCTTTATAAATACACTTATATAGTTGAACGATTTCTTCAGCATACCTGTTTTGCATTTTTTGTGAGGGATATTCCGTATTATATTTTGTGCAATTACGTAACTGAATTCAGATTAGTTGCAACACTGATAGGGATTTACTCTACTGTGTTCAATATGCCTCTATTCTATACAACAATAATAAAAACGTCCTTTGGTTTCAGGTCAAAGTTTATTTTTAAATATTTTGTGAAAATATACATACAATGCTACCCAATTTTTTTTTTTATTTCATCAAAATATTCGAATTAGATCCAAAGAGATGGAATTTTAAAATCTGCGATCGACGTCAATTGAATAATGTAATCAAAATGCTCTATACCAGTCAATGGCACCAAAATAAGTGCTTTTCAGTCATATCTGTGTGACGTCATAAGCAATATTTTCCCTTCAGAATCGCTAGTACCAATTTTTAAACTGAAAGCCGCACGTTATAGTCCGCTAAAATTGATTAAAATCGTAATAATTTGAATATGTCAAATATTTATAATCTGGATGATACAACAAATAAATTAGGCTATATTTAGTCGAAATTTAGCAAATTTCAGTCAGCAAAACACATAAATCCTGTTTTCTACGGCTATAATTGTCAGATCTCGGGGTATCGCGCACCATTAACAATCACAAAAATGTTATCTATCGTTTGATTGGTTCTATATGAAAATCTCCCGCAAACTAACCTGAGGATTCACCAATGAAGTGAGCCGTAGCAATGGAAAACCCTCGGCCGCGTGACTCACGTCAGCGGTATTTTCCCGCGAGTGTCTCCTGTAAATAAACGGTAATTTCGCTTACATTTCGATAGTTTTTGAGCTCGAATCTTTGCAGATATTGATATAAAATAGTTATTCAGAATCGTAGATTGAAGTGGGCTATATTTCAGCCGCTGGCGGTCCGATTTCACGCTAAAGTCACGTGACGTGAAACCCCTATTTAGTGTGATGTTTTGATTTATTAGTATTTATACAGCACAATTTTATATTGCAGTTTATAATTACATATATAAAATGAGTTTGCTACTTTTAATTGGATTTGTAAAATCTGTTGATTTGCTTACTTGGGAAGAGAAAAATCACGCTCAATAAGTATAACAACCATAATTTCACAAAGGTCACTATCATTACTATAATTCAGTAATACATAGTTTAAGTTGACAGACAAAATATGGATTTTAAACGAATATAATGTTTCTTAGCATGTTCACTGAGCAACCAAAGATGATCAGTTTTGTACAAAATATTCAGAACCTTAATTTTTTTTTGTCCGATTAAGGCGTCAACTCTGTAAGATTACCTCCCTTTTAAGTCTTTGCACATTGATAATGGAATATTGCATGATTTTTCTATCCCAGACAATACTTTAAAACATGATAATTTTTGTAGGTGTTTATTAGGTCAATGCCTTGATGGAGGTGGAAGATGAGCACTTTCTGCTTGGGATAAGTAGAGATAAGAAATTTGATTGGTTGATGCTTTGGGACACGATAACGTTAGTTCTAATTAGGCGAGAGTGATGAAACTTGGTGTATAGTTTCACTACATCAATACCTTGACTAAGTTCGATGAGCATTTTCTGCTCAGGGTAAGCAGAGCGATAAGCAATTTGATTGGTCGAGACTTTGGAACACGATAACTCCATTCTAATTTAGCTAGAATGTTAACACTTGACGTAAGTGTTTATTAAATGGGAATTTTCTGCTTTGGGTAAGCAGACACGATCAGTTTTGTTCTAATTGAGTGCAATAAAATGAAATGGCGTTTAACGTACTACTGTTCTGCTCCGAACTGGGCTCTAATTAAGTGAGAGTGGTGACATTTGATGTACAGTTTTATTACACCAATACCTTGACTAACTTCAGTAATGAGTATTTTCAGCTCAGTGTAAGCAGAGCGATAATTAATTTGATTGGTCGAGACTTTGGAACACAACAACTCTCATTCTAATTGAGCTAAAATAGTTCAAACTTTGTGTAGGCGTTCATTAGCTGAATACCTTGATGGAGTTCGATGATAAACATTGTCTTCTTACACTAAGCAGAGATAAGCAATCTGATTGGTTGATAGTTTGGGACACGATAACTTTTAGTTTTAATTCAGTGAGAGTGATGAAACTGCGAGTATAAATTCTTATAGCATTACCTTGATGAGAAATTTCTGCGTAGGCTAAGGAGTAATAAGCAAGTTGATTGATCAAGACTTTGGAACATAACAACTCTGCTTTTAATTGAGGTAGAATGTTTGAACGTGATGTAGATGTTCATTAGGTGAATGTCTTGACCGAGTTCAATGATTAACATTTCGAACTAAAGCTAAGCAGAGCTAAGTAATTTCACTGGTGAAACTTAGTGTATAGTTGATAATCAGTTTTATTGCTTGATACTTTTTAAAAAATTAAATGTGCTTAATTAATATGCGTCATCTATATATTTTGGGATTTCGGCGGGGGACATCAGCCTCACTGTTGGCTTGTTGAAAATTAATTTAAGCGCAAGTTATTTGCCGGGCCTGCTGTTAGTGTAATGGTTTTAGAGGTGTTATTTTTGAATTGCTGTTTAGATTTGCTTCAGTTTGATATGTTAGATGATGATATTTGTTCAGTTTTTGGTTTCCGAATTCTGGCATCCATCTTGGATTTGAAAACTGCCAATTTTGAACAAGTAGGTTTTTTTAAGTATGGTTTGATTTCAGAATTGTTAATGAATAAACACTTATTTGTGATACATATAAACAGTTAAAAAATCCATACTACAATATATAATGGTGGCCATCTTGGATTCAAATATGGCTGATTTGCATTACCATGAGTCTTATTTAGTTGTATTAACTGATTATTATTCTGTAAGTGTGATTATAATCGGGTGTCTTGTGCAAATTTTCAGCAAGATCGGATATTTTGTACAGGTATTATGCATTAGTATGTGCTTCTGATCCATTGTTAATTCACGAATTTTATGCCATTGACTCCTGTGACTTTCAGTATATTTTAAACTGGTCTAGATTTTCTGTATTTAAAAATTAGGACAATAAAATACCCCGATTTAACGAACATAAATGTTCATATCTTGGCCTCTAATGATTTATGTTATTTAGGTGTAGTTTTATCAAATAAATCTTTTAATAAATGAATTTTGCATTCATAGCCCTTAAGAACCTTACGTTCATGCAGTCAAAAAATCTATCAATGAGTGAAACAAACTGAACAGTTTCATTTGCTTTATCACCACCATATCCCTTCATAATTTTGGCAATTGACATACTCATTTCATTACCCGAAAAAACAAAATAAAAAGGCTGGGTGTATTTCTACTTCAAACAATTATTCACAGTTCAAGGTTGATTAATCTCAAGATAATTGTATTGATACTTTAATTTTGTCGATGAACACAATCGTAGCTTAACAAAGTATGGCATCATAATGTCCCACATTCTCGGCATGCTTTCCATCGCTGGAGTTACATATATTTCTTTAGGTTGATTGGTATCTCCCGTTATGCAAATGGGGTCATTATCAGCAAACTCGGTTCCGAATTTAAAAATGTTACCAAGAACGTAGGTAGCGTTGTATTGATTTCCACCTACCAATCATCCCCGTAGGATTTGCCATTGACGAGTAAACAAGTCCGCATTGTCGGCAATGTCATCGATATGATCATAGAGCGCAAAGTTTCCTTCCCAGCATATGGTTGATCATCTACAGAATATTCTGTCAATTTTTCTGAAATGACACAAAAAGCACCTCGGGCATGATTCATTTATGCACTCATTTCATTTAATTAAATCATATTCAGTGTGTTGAGGGTCATAATCAAAATGACCTTACCCACAAGAATGTAGTTCTCCAGAGGAAGATAAGTTGTTGTTTCTCAGTTTCCAACAGATGTGGAGGATCTGATATAAAATATATATCTCTTGGACTGTCATGAGCAAATAAATTATTTGTTTTAAAGACAATTGCATTTTTTCCTTGCATGGTAATGAGAGGTTTTAATCATTTCATTCTCGGCTTAGTCGCATCTGATTACTCTATTCATTTGATTCTTTGGAACTGACGTGCCATAATACAACATTTCATTTCATTTGATTCTATTTTATCACGACTTAAACATAATATTACCTTGATTTTCTAAAATATGTACATATTTCAACATATTGATGAATTGTATACATAAACGTTCTCGACCAACCTTAAGATGGCAGTAGGTTTCCAGGTGGGCAACAGCTTCCCAAAATATTATGTAAAGATCTCTTGCACTGGTAGACTTTGCTGGAAACCATTGCAAGACTGTATTTTAAGACCACGTGTTATTCAAGACGAGACAGTATCAGAGAGATCACCATTAGTGGACCTGAAACATGAACATTTTAAAAAAGATATCAACATTTTGTCACCGCAAATTTGTCAAATAATTGTTTAATTCTACCCATCTAATTCGACAAGATCAATTTTACAAGCCAAACTGATCAGCAAAGCATTAAATATTTGCTTGGTCGCTACTAGCACTGAGCAGGATGACACCGTGGCGAGTTAATAATCTCTCTTTGTCTCTATATTACTTTTTTCTTATTCTGCAACTTAAAATTTTAAACATTTTCTATGTAGTATGCGAAGGCGTAATATGAGTAAAAGGCGCAATTTCTATTTCTACCCGGACCAGTTAGTGTAGCACGTTATCAACGGTGTTATTCACACATAGACCTATACTACACGTGAAATTTCTAATTTTACGCTCAGATTTGGTTTGAAATTTAAATTTTATCCGATGAATTTTAGGGGCTAGGACAGCTTAATTAATCAATCCAACAACATTACCATTTTCTGTATCAAAGACAGGGTGGGATTTTATACTCATTTCATCGAGAAGACTATTATCCACTTATTAGATGACAACTTGTCGGCAGCTTCTTTAACTACCTTCAAAAGTTGTATAATTTGAAATTCAAGAGATGGGTTAATGAAGTTTATATAATCTTAAAAAGTGTGGATTCTCCTGGAAGTTTCAATATGCCTATATCTTGAAGGGTTCTATTATTATTAAAGTATAAAGCAAGACTAATGTTTTGAAAAATTAAAAAAAATTTATTAAATACCAAAAAGGAGTATTCTATTTAATAAATAAAATAAAACCAAGTACGAACAATCCAAACCATAAGCCAGAATTCGAAGTCCTAAAAAACGTTATAGGCAAAATAGTGTATTCAAGCAAAATAGTGTAATCAGCAAATGGACTGCTCCTCGTGTACAAATTACACGACAACCAGTGGTAACAGGTGTCCGGAAGAGTAAGCTTACCCTGCCTGGCGCCACACCCGCCATAGCTGCATCCAAACTATTAGGCGAAATGTCGGTAAAATAGCGTGATTGGCCAATGAACTATCGGTATGCAAAATGCACGCGATGAACTGTGTTAACGATGTAGTAGATATTATCAGGGAGATAGTAATAGTATACGTGTCAATTAAATATATCTAGAATAAAAGCCGAGAGAGACACGTTATATTTACCAATCAAATCAATATGACGGCCATAAAACTTTTTAAAGGTTTTAATAAGTTTAGTGCGCAAGTATCCTTGTAGTTGAAGCTTAGATGACAAATGCCTCGATCTACTTAAAAAATCAGAATTAAATTTCGTGAAGTGCCACCACTATGCGAAACATGATGGACACGCCCTCCCCCAACTCAATTGGTAGTCTATAACCTACGCCTTGGCTACGCGACGAATGAAAGAATGGCCGAATAGACAAAGTTCAGCCATGACCGCTTTGCTTTTAAAATGATCAAGAAATCAAGAAATTTCGTAAAAGTAGGTAGAAACAAAATCTTACGTCAACGTTCAAGTGACGGTAGTCGTAGCCTCTAGAATACCAAATTTAATGACGACGATCGGTAAAACGTGGTAATTTAGACATGCGCGGGTCACGAGAAGATAACTCTGTTTGGAAGTAGGTACTGGATAATCGTTAGTATCACCATTGCCGTCATTGAAGTATATAGCGACTGGTCGAAGATCCAGTATTCTGCGGTATTAACCAAGAGCCTGTGGGTGACAAGTTCAGTTACCCTCCAATGTTACAGGAAAAGAGTTTCGCTCTGTAATGTGTAACCGGCATTGCCTGAGTAGAGACTGATGCGATGGTTGTCAAATATAAAACCTTCATAATTTAGTTTCTAAAGTGATACAAAAAATATTAAACCTACATTATGCAACTTCCATGAGCTAAATATTACATTGTCTAGTTTTTAAAACTATTATAGTGAGAACTGCCAATTTGATTTTAATTTATATCAAAATTGTATGATCAGTTTTTTTTTTAAAAAAAATAAGTGAGAATTATTTTCATTTACAAAAAAATGTGACGTCATTGATAAGACGCGTCATCTCACTTGGGGGAGATTTGGTAAGTTGACATGCGCATTGAAATTTTTGCCTAGTGTATCCGGTTCCGGTCTGAATTTTGTTTAAGCCACCAGTGACCGCAAAAGAGCTTTGCCTAACCGCTTCGCTCTATAAATTGGTTGTGTTCAGGGACCGCAAATGTTCGTTAACCGATTGAGAATGTTACTTGATAATCGAGAATATGTGGACGAAGTTATCGCAATTCTCGTAGACGATGCTGACACAGTTGATGCCTATTTCTAGATTTATATTAAATGCTCGGTTAGCCATGACTTGGTCATAAGGCTTAACCAATTTTAAAAAGACACAATCATGGAATATAAATTTATCGGACACCTTGAAGTTCTTTCGCCTTCCTCGAAGTGGTTGGAGCAATCTTTGAATTAGTGGCTCGTGCATAGCCCTTCCGTTGTCGCAGGGTTTGCCTTTGAGCCTTTTAATTAATTTGTCAGGATAACATCTATCATTATTGCCACAAACAGCCGAAAAACGATTCCCACCACCCATTGTCAACTCTCGTAAGGGCATCGGTAAAAAGTTAAGCGAATCGACAAATTTAACGGCTCCCAAGGTCACTGTCATCACTTTTCCACCACTCATAACAACTTGAGGATATCGTTTGCAACATTAGTAAACCATCGTATCCCTTGAAATTGTGTGCAACGGCTATGATTTGTGTAGACTTGCGAGATTTTCTTCTTCCGGGAACTGTACCGTGTGCCAATAAATAGATGAACCATTGTCCAACGTCCGAAACACCCATTCGCGTTGACCATTCCAGAAAGGATCACAGGGGTCCGATGATGCCATGCAGAAATGACAAAAGCACTGCGGCACACACAAGTTTACTACATGTTCTCCCGTATCTTGGGTGCACTCAAAATCATAAAACACAAAACTTTTTTCCTTGGAGTCTTGCTAACTGCTGTGGCCGGTCCGGCTGAGTCAGATCCATAGGCGATTTAAATTTTTGAATATAACACCAACGGCCTCTGTGTTGATGCCATTTCTTACAAACAGAGCACTCGTATTCCCTACACACGTGTTCGGCCAATGTCCTGTGTCTTTTCAGAATATCCAACTCTTTGCCGCACTGTAGACATTTCGTCCATCGTTGACAGATTGTTGATGTTCCTGGTTGTATGTGCCGTTCATAACGCATCTGATTCGGAAAACGTCGATGACATGTGTCACAGTCTCGACGGGTAGCGTCTTCCAAACACGGAGGTCCTGACTGTTGACAACTGTGACACATGGCATGACAATCGGGCCGATCCGGATGATCGTAACCTTTCTGACAGGCCTCGCAAAAGTAGTTTCTTTCAAAAAAAGCAGGCATGGACGTGATGACGTCATAATGATTGGCGTGATGGTATAAATGTAATACTTTAGGCTGACCACCAACGACGTATTTTGTTCCTTTAAACATCAGTTTTCCAAAGAGTTGTCGAGAATAAACATTGATCTGGTACCCCTGCGACCCAGCACACGTTGGTATTGTTCCCAGGTCTCGGGGCCACGACAGGCTTCGTAGGCACCTCCTACCTCCTCAATTAAACGGCGTGTCTTTCGTGTCTGCCAGCTGTCGGGTCCACAATGTGTCGTTCTTGTTGGCATAGTGTTTGGCCACCACCAAAGTACGCTGAAAACAGCTGGTCCCGATTTTTAATGACCACGATGGCTCTCTTTCGTTTCAAATAGTCTTCGAATGAACTCGTGTTCTTCTTTTTGGTGGGGTGTCCACTTCCAGATCCATTGGATGGGGCTACGTGACACACATGTAGCCTTAGGCGTACATCCATCTTAAATTCTTTGTTGGATTGTAATATTCGGACCAACGGTTCCAATATATGATTTGGTCTGACACCCTTCCACGGCTGAAACGGTATCCATGCCTACGTCTTGAGTCCCGGGTGCGATACACTAAATCGCACAAAGTCGTTGGGTTGACAGCCAACCAAATTCCCAAGATCATTTAATATGTTATCAAAGGTATCGTATAAAAGTTCTGGAACGTCAGCTGGTAAAATCCGGTCCCAATTCTGATGAAAACCAATGTTGACATACAAACTTTCCGTGTGAAAACGTTTGGAACGGCGCTGGTGTCCTAAACGTAGAGGTTAGCCTGGTGTGTTCGCCATTGTAGAATGCTATAACTAGCAGGCGCTGGCTCCTTTATATAGACAGTGTTGATTACGTCACGTAACAACATGACTTCGTTTTAAGTTTTTTATTTGTTTGGTCAATTAACACGTACAGATTGTACCCTTGGTTTTTTTAGGACAACTAAATCCATGCTGGGTCCGCTTCCAGGAGGTGTTTCTTATCATGGTCTCGCACCAGCAGCAACAAAACCAAGCATCACTCGGAGGTTTGAAGATGTATTGGGGTAGAGCGTCCCCACACGTCTCACATGTCTTGTACGCTTTCTTGTTGTCCATACTATTAAAAGTTTACACGGCTTGAACTAACCACACAGTTTTTGTTGTTGTTGTTAGTTGTATTTTACGTCCGCTTCCACCGAGGTGATATCGCAGACAATAACATGTTATGTATACAAGGTGCAATAATTTACAATGTGATTAGTGAAAAAGAGGATAATTAGGTTTTTATATATATGTACAGAAGACAATAGATAACAGCAAGAGACATGAGATAGCAGGTGCAAAGAATAAAGAGGTGCCAGTGGACGTTTACAAAACAGACGAATTTGTAACAAAACAGACATGAATGTGGACGAACATTTGGACAGAGACAAACATTTAGACATAGTATGTACATATATATATATATATATATATATATATATATATTTAGGTCATTTTCGTCGGTCTGGTCGATTTGTCTGGTTGAATGGCAGGGCGGTGCAACTCTTCCTTGGGGCTTGTTGGTGAGTGTAAGGCCTGGACCATTCTTCCTTCCATTTGGTTTTGTTGTCCGGTATGGTGGTTGATTTCGTTATTATTTCTGTTGTTCATTCCTTTGTTGTTGGTTCTCTGAAGGAAGAATCCAGCGCCTGAAAAGAGAAAGCTAGAGAAAAAAAGAGTAGCTGGTCTTGTGATGTTTTCTTTTTTTTATTATTTCGTCTAGTAAGGCTTCGGGAGGGAGGGGGGGGGTGCTGGGGTTGGAGGGAAAAAAAAAAGCTTTTATAGCTTATAATTAGGCTTACAATGAAGTCCGCGCGAATTTTTGTCTTGTAAAATTCTAAGAACAATATTACAAAATGTTCTCCCAGATGCCTTAAAAATCAAGGCCCTCTCACAGGTCCGCGATAGGACAAATAGGCGTGTGAAGCTTACACTTCAATCATGGGAAATTCTCTCAAGCGAGAGAAGCGCTTTGTAAACGTATGCCAAGGGGAGTTTCATCAACTCCTCTCGGAACAGTGTGCCGAGAAAGCGGCATGGCAGGCTGAGCGGCAACGGTTTTTGGAGGAGATATGGTACCTCCAGAAACTGTTGCGGCAGACCCGCCGCGATCTCCATCGGTTAGAGGCCCTGGGGCTCGATCAGCATAGAGAGGAGCTGTTGGACCTCTATCGGCTACAAGCTGATGGAGAACTGCCTCTACCGCCACCGCCTGACAGTCTATACCCTCGGCTGTAAGGCAAACTTTAAAAGGCCCTTTTCAGGGCCACCAACTCAATTCAGGAAGAGTTTTCATATTCAAATTGCAAAAAAACAAAAATCATAATAAGATCCTATTTCGCCCATTCGTGTCCATATTTAAGATAATATAGTATACATTTCAAATACATTTTAGGTCTGTTTTTAAGAAAGGGGGCTCTTTGCTCTCTATGAGGTCCGCGCTGAGGGGGCCTTGGAAATTCTCGATCCTGTTATTATTTAATTGTAATATGAAGCCAACAATAACCCACTAATGTAATGGATAATAGCATTCATAACAACAAGTATATATATTTAAAGTAGTAATAGTGTAGCAATGGTTAATAAGCACTGATAATATATATTAAAGATTAATAGTGCAGGAATGGTTAATAGGCACTGACAATGTATTAAAGATTATTAGTGCATCAATGGTTAATAAGCACTGGTAATATATATCAAAGATTAAAAGTGCAACAATGGCTAATAAGCACTGGTAATATAAAGATCAATAGTGCAACAATGCTTAGTTAGCACTGATAATATGTTAAAGATTATTGTTGCAGCAATGGATAATCAAGTAGCAGATATAGAAATGGTTAATACGTTAGTAATGGTTAATAAGCACTGATAATAAAATAATATTAAAAATTAATAGTGCAGTAATAGTTAATCAAGTATCATATACAGTAAAGCTTAATAATTTAGCAGTGGTTAATAAACACTTGATGAATACATTTGGATAATAAACACATTATTTATAGATAATTTAAGCATTAAAACATAACAAAACCCCACTTCTTGTCACGTACAACCGGGGAATCGAAACCACGCCAGTTGACTCAGTTACAGACCGTAAGATACAACGCGCACGCGCTAGCCATTCAACACCCCCACAGATTTAGATTTGTAGGCGATTTGTAGGCGACTTGAAACGTTTTAAACTGTGTATAATTTTTATGCCCAATATGTCGCCATTGCCAAATGATTTAAGTCCATGTTTTCCTTTTTAGATTACCTAGTGCTCGAACTTGTATCCACTAGATCTGGCACTGCCCTCACCAGTTAAAATCTAATTCAATTTTGGTAGGAAAATTAAAAACACTTAAATTCAACACATAATTTGGAAAGTCATTCGCGGTTTTGTAGATCTGTTTTTGAGCGTGATTGGCGCATATTTAACACCAAACTTTAGTGATTAACGTTATATCACGCTGAATCTTTGTTTTGCACCCAATAGCACCTTTCGCCAGTTTCTTGTTACTTTTGAGCATCGAACAGGCGTCATGACGGACATTAATCACCAAGGCCCGAATAAATATCTATCAAACATGGGTTCCACAGAGCATTTATCTCTGAAAGCCAAACACAATCGTGCTAATGGTCTCATTTCACCCATTACCACTTTTCGTCATCAAGTTGACCAGTTTCATGCCTCCTGGGGTTAAAATGTCTGTACCAAACCCATTGAACAAGACCACCAATAAGAAGCAGTTGCCTTACTTCATGTTCTCGAACACTGTTCAATATTTCCATGAAATCTTTGTCACCGTTTTGCCTACAAGCGCTGGTTTCAACGGGGTCTTAGTATATCGAAATTTGTGTTTTGCCAAGTATGTGTTTGAATAAAAGCTCCTATAACTGGAGCAGATTCAAACTTTGTCTTCATGTTTGGATCTTCTCTCTCCCATTGTATGATCTTTATTAGACGCCACTTGTGTTACGATTCGAATTTTCTTCATTTTTTGGACCTTCTCTCTTTCATTGTCGGATCTTTATCAGACGCCATTTTTGTCAAGCTAAACTCCAGAATCCCTTCTCATCTTTTTACAGTAAAAAATAAACTTGCCCTTTTCAGCCTGTGAGCAAGTGGAGATACCTTTCATTTCATTCTTGTGTTTTCTTAAACTGTGTCTTCGCAATTTGCCCCTTTTGATGAGTTGTTTACAAAACTGTCAAGGTCTCCGAAACTATAAATTTCTGTAACCTCAAAGGCTAACATCTGTAACGGGATTATATCTTTTGCGATTGTTGACGGCCGTTTCGGGGTTTTAATGGCATAAAAAAAAATAAAAAAGCAACACAATGTTGACCTAATGAAAACGTCCGTGACGTAACGAGATAATACTCTTCTCTGTCAATTTAGTCCACTTCGAGCGACTGGTTATTTCCCTCTGAAAACGCCGCTCAACCAGGATCCATTTATTTGATAGGGCCGGTTTCACAGAACTTCACTATAAATTTAAAGAAACAACAAACACTCAGAAATCCAATGCAGTCAGGTTCCCCTTGTCAGTGATGCAGGACCTGACCCTGACATTTTTCTAGTCGTTCGGATGGGACGAAAAACCAAGGTCCCGTGTACACATAGGCGTGCACGTAAAAGATCTCTTGATAGTTGCCGCTGTCCGGACAACATTTCCCTCACAGCACACTGTCTTCACTAGCCAAGTTCGGAGCAGAACAGTAGGACGTTAAACCCCATTTCATTTTCAATGCAGTCAGTAAATTAATTGACGATAAAGTTGACAGATACTGGAGAATTTTTATCATGTCACTGTCAGGAATGGATGAATGGTGTGATGAGTTATCAACATCTTTTTTTTTTTATATAATTTCCTTATTACTTATAAAAACAATATTTGCGGAGTGAAACTCTCGATGGACAAAAATATTAATATCCCTTTCATGTGGAGAGGCATGTAAGTGAGTTATCTGCCCCAGAAACTGCATTGACCCTGTCCTCTTTGTTTACTGGTGGAATTAAAGCATGACTGCATGCTAGTGCCGGAATGATGATTTTATCTTCTTCTTCAAATTCTAAAAGCCTTTTTAGTTTGTTGCAGGAATTTTTGATAATATCGGATTTTTCAGTATTTTCTGAAATAAGTTACAATATATAATTTTCATAATATTAATATACCATATTCCTGGAAATTCAACTTTTTGCGCTTTCCTAAATCTTTCACGAAACAGTTGATTAACTGATGACATCTTAATCTTCTTAGGTTAACGGTAGCAATGATCAGTTTTTCGAATTATTGAATTTAATGCCGTTATGCAAATCACGTTGCGTTGTTTATGCCAATGACGTTACATAGTTATTTGAATTACGATGCGTAGTGATGAAATAACAATGTTCTTTGGAGTGGCTGTTGTTTGTTTATTGTGGCAATCATTGTGTTACTGTGAGATTAAATTACAAAGAGCTAAATAGACGACGAAGTTGCAAAGAAATGAAATGAAATGGGGTTTAACGTCCTACTGTTCTGCTCCTATACTGGGCTAATGAAGACGGGAAGTTACAAAGAAGAGCTAAATAGAGGACGAAGATTTTTTATCTCACACTGGTAGATATTGCGCTAATTTAGGATGCGTTTTGAAATAAGTTATTCAAATTTAAAAGCTTTACTTTTTGCTGATCATCATTTTATAGAAGGAACTCCAAATATGTGGTTTTATATATCAAAACATGTTTCTACAAATTCTGTTTCCTTTGGACGGAAGGTTTTTGTTGGAGAATTGTGTGCTAACAAGAGATCTTTAAAAACATTTTTGCCAGCAGATGAGCAATTGTGTAAATCAGTTATTGATTCAATCAGAGACGAGTATAATTTCTTGTTAACCGATAATCTTGAATGAAACATAGATCTATTTAATAGTGTAGCTGGAATTGAAAGAAACGGGTTTAAATCGATTATTTTAAAACAAACATTTAATAACTGCTTATATTAATATTATGTAATGGAAGAGTTGTAACAATTACAAAACCCAGTTTCCCTTTTATATACACAGAAAATAGACTGTTTGTCGATGCCAATTACACTTCTGAATGTCGTAACTGTGAAGCAAAGCCTAGATAATATGTTTCGTTTTATTCAACTGCAAACAACGACAGAAAATTTAGATTCTACTCTACAAAATGTGACATTATTAAAGTAAACCAAATTTTTTTAAACTCTTCGCAAACTGGATTTTCGTGTAGATACCTGGAACTTTGTTCTCACGAGATACGTGTTATTGGTGCATCATTGGAGTCAATGGCGGAAGTGTATAATGTTTTCCACGAACCACATAATTTAAACAGTAATTATCTGTCTAGCTTTAACAGAGGAAGTGGTACTAATATGTATGAAATGAATCCAGCAAGGTTAGAAGAGGCATGGTTTATGTACCGCATGCATGAAATATGCGGTAAGGATGGGTTAGAAATAGAGAGAAAGGAAATGAAATGGGGTTTAACGTCCTACTGTTCTGCTCCTAACAGCGGCCCGGACAGCGGCACTACGGCCTACCCTTATATCGAATTCCAACTGCCAAGGGATCTTTTACGTGCACGTCAATGTGTATACGGGACCTCGGTTTTTCGTCCCATCCGAACGACTAGACAGCTTTCCTTGTCAGCCTGGAGGTCAATCCCTGCATTGGCCGAGAAAGTTCGTCCAGATTTTCCGGCGTGGTTTCCCCTTGTCAGTGACGCAGGACCTGACAAGGACAGCTGTCTAGTCGTTCGGATGAGACGAAAAACCGATGTCCCGTGTACACATTGGCGTGCACGTAAAAGATCCCTTGGCAGTTGGAATTCGATATAAGAGTAGGCCATGCCCGGGCAAAATTTCCCTCATAGCACACTGTATGGATGCCCGTCTTCATTAGCCCAGGTTAGGAGCAGAACAGTAGGACGTTAAACCCCATTTCATTTCATTTGCATCTGGATTAGTTAATATATAAAAAATTATGTGAAACAATGGTTGAGGTACGGTAATCCATTACTGAAAGCTGTAACTGTTTTAAGTTTAATTATAACAACTACTCATAGTAATTAATGTTAAATGTAAAAGTTTATGTAAATTATTCATTAACGTATGAAAAGAAAAGTAAACGACTCGATAGTATAGTCTCTTGTCAATATACCATTTTTTTTTTTTTTATATAAATATTTTAGAAATTAGAAAATTTACAGATCAGATGGGTTATGCATACATGTGAAATAAAAGGATGTGAGGAGGGTTAATGTACAATTGATGGCAATGAGAAGTTAAGAAGGAGTATATGTTCTGAAGGCGGTGAAAAGATTTTTAATGAAGAGGGTTTAACCATAAGAGACGTGTGTATCGAAGATCAAACATTTGGTGGAAAATTTAAAAAAAACAGAAGTGAGGACTTCGATATCTTTATATATATAAATATGATATGTTGGATATCATCACACAATAGGGTCTACAATCTAATTATGAAGTGAAGTCATTACAATTATATATGAAGTCATTACAATTATATACGGGTTTCCCCACTAATTAAAAGATCTGTCACAAATACAATGGGCCTATAAAAATATTAGGTTACGTTTTTTGTAACAAGCGCAAACAAAATGATGTTTCCTCGAGAAAAAAAAGAACCGTGGATAGTTTTTAATACTTTTAACGGCTTTTGAAAAATGTGCGTGACGTTCCGGTTATCGCTGAAATAGAAAACGTCAAAATATTTATTCATCGTTGTAATCCAAGTTCGATGTCTTTTCCGCGGATGTCTCAAAACACTGACAATAAATATTTTGATATCAATGTTTAGCGGTAGTTTCGTGTTATTTAATATTGACCTTGTGGTTGAATAAAATTACCATTTTCGTCGCTAAATACTTCTTAGAAAACTTTAAAATAGTTTTCCGTTGCGTCAAAGAAATTAAAATCCGTGTTATGTCATATCATTTTGTTCGCCTTGATTTAAACTTTTTTCTGATACGAAAATAAAGCTAGCATATCAAATCAAACAATAGCGGAATTCCCGTAAAAAGAGTGGGGTGTCCCATGACGTCAGTAAGAAGTTCCCCGGAATTTGACGTTGCGACAGACGCTCAACAGAAATTCTGAAATGGACTCCGAAAAAGAAAACATTGATAATAATCAACTTTTCGTTACTGCTGGATGGACTCCTGCAGATATGACATCTATAATTGATAGAAATTGGAATAAAAGTAATATTTTCATTAAAATTAATCAAAATAAAGTATGAAATTGGATCATTGTAACTTATCTATCAAGTAGCAACAAAAGTGAAAATTTGATAATTTCATTTATGAATGATGGTGAAGAAATTTACATGAAAAACTTTTCGAATCATTCTGAAAATATCGTCACGATCGGAAGACATAGTACAGCTACATGTAGTGCCAGTTACAAGTAGACAAGTTTTCCCTTATATTTCCTGTATATTTTGGTTGACTAAAACCGAAGAAAAGGGACATAATGTGCGATTTCATAGCACTTTGGGGGAATATTAAAGAAGCTAAATCGCTAATATTTGGGACCTAGAAATTGACCCAAATAGGTCGCAATGCATATAATAATGTAATCTGATTGTATATAAACTGATTTACATTCAATTGTCTCCGTTTGGACTCTTAATTTCTTATCAGTTATGTCCAGCGAAATACGGCATGAGTCTGAACCGAATAGCAATTTCTCTAGCGTCTGGTTGTTCTAGTCTATTGCGCGTGCTCTCTAGATAAGATATGGCGTCACCGTTTGACATGAGTTGTGGAATATGTCTAGCCTCGTTCTTTCTGGCACTTGTTACAAATGACGCTGAAACGCACTATGGTACACGATCCGTGTACCAATGGTAAAATGTTTATATTGTCTCAAATATTGGATACTAGCAGGATACCCGGTTTCGCTCGGGGGCTATAACTCCGAAACCGGAAGTGGTAGACTAACGCCACCTGGCCTATGTTACCCCCCGGTCCAAGCTACCCCTATACCCAAAATCTCAGATTCGGGGCAGTCCTAGTGTAGCCACCAACCCCGAACAGACCGGCTTCGCTCGGGGGTCATAACTCCAAAACCGGAAGTGGTAGACCAACGCCACCTGGCCTATGTTACTCCCCGGTCCGAGCTACCCCTATACCCCAAATTTCAGACTCGGGGCAGACCTCGTGTAGCCGCCAACCCCGAACAGACAGACTTCGCTCGGGGGTCATAACTCCGAAACCGGAAGTGGTAGACTAACGCCACCTGGTCTATGTTACTCCCCGGTCCGAGCTACCCCTATACCCCAAATTTCAGACTCGGGGCAGACCTAGTGTAGCCGCCAACCCCGAACAAACCGGCTTCGTTCGGGGGTCATAACTCGGAAACCGGAAGTGGTAGACTAACGCCACCTGGCCTATGACCCCCGAGCGAAGCCGGTATGTTCGGGGTTGGCGGCTACACTAGGTCTGCCTAGGACAATTTTAACTAAAATCAATTTTAACTTGGGACAGCCGTCACCCTCCCCTAACTTAAAATCACGACATTAACAAACATTGATTAGAGCTACGTTGTGAGATCTATTGCGACATATAAATATATTTGGAATAATGATAATATTGTCAATGGCCCGGGTTAAATAATTTAAACATACTATCATTCAAAAAAAATAATGTTCATTCAATTTCTTTTCATTGCATGGGAAATATATCTGCGGCCCACCCGTGTATTTTATTGTAAGGCGTACCAAGTAACAATTGTTTGAGACTAATGCACGTCAAACTTGTCTTCCAAACTATATAGATAAAAGATTGTCCTAAACAGCGTTAACTAGTTTGACAAATCAAATTACCCAAACAAAATAAACCACTTTATGTAAAAAAAAACCCCAGACTTTAACGATGCAAATGTTGAAATGTGAATTACAATAAACCATAAATCATCAATCTTCAAGTGTATTATTTAGAAATGTATTATACATAAATAATAACATATAATCTCTATTAAGGTGTTGCTTTCCTCTACTGTCTAAGTCAGAAATAACTCTCTTTGCCCAAATCCTGGACTTAACAAATCCCCTTAGTTATGATTCACATCCAGAATTAACTAAGAAATAGAAAATAATAATCCTGACTATAATACTATGTGGTATCCAGTCAACTCACCATGAAACGGCACAAACTTCCTTGAATTCCAATGTCTTGATTGATACCTTTAAAAAATGACACAATAAAAAAAACTCCTAAAGAAACTAACCCCCTCTACTCGAATTGTGAAAATCAGCTGACGGTCCCCGGAGTTCCACGCGCTAATTACCTTATATAGACTCACCGATTCCAACGACGTTGGAAATGCTCGCGGAAAAATGTTGGAAAGGTGGGAAATATTCCACAGAATACAATACAAGTAAGCAAAATACATGAATGAAGAATATATTGAAATACAAAGTGTCTAGTCGTTAATGTGCTATAGAATAAGAAGAAAATATGACATACAGATGCAGTTTATTACGATGCCGGAACATCAACGAATATAAAATATGCTATAGAATAACAGGCTATGACTAAAAATGACTTAGATATTGACCGTAATCGCAGGTTGATATACAAGACAAGGTAACAAGTCAAAATAACACATACGAAAGTGCAACTCAAATCGTGAACTGATGTGATTATGGAAAGATGGAAAAGCCGGTCATCACATTACCCCCCACTTAAAACAATTGAGTATCCTCACTCAAACACCGTAAGCATATAAATACTCTAAATATGAACAATTAAAAGGGTGATGATAGGAGTCTCCAAGTCTAATTAATTAGTGGTTAGTATTCACGTCAGTGACTACTATTAACGTAACTGACACTATTATTACTACAATAAGGTCTTCTTTCTTCTTCTCTAACTCTCTCCATTCTTCTCCTTTCATCATATCTCTTCTCTTCCCTCTTACGCTCCTCTGCTCTTTCCTCCCCTTTTCACTCAGTTCTCTCTCTTCCCTCATCTTTTCTACTTCCTTTACAAAAACCCCCATAGCTCCAGCCATCCTAGATAAGTGCTCAATTTGTTGATAAAATAAAGTTAATCGTTGCGACTGCAAACTATTGTTAAAGGTGGTGGCCTCATCTAATCGCTTTAAGGTTCTTAAAATTTCAGGATCTTGAAGTCTATCGGCTGCTTTAGAAGGTGATGTGGTTAACGTAGATTTTCTTACAGGAGACCCCACCGGAGTAATTGGTTTTATAATAGTAAATAGGCGAACAGCCTTCCCGGATTTCTCTCAGCTACTAGTTTCGATCTCATTCGAACTCTTCAGGCTTAAATGAGGATGTGCGGTGGCCCTCTATACATAGTGTCGGTGGGCACTGGAGCACATGTGATGTCACAGTTGGACCGGAGTCGATCTTTGGCACCGGAGTCGATTATTCCGAAAACTTTCTCAAAGATATTCGGCTAGGAAATTGCCGTCATGATTATGCTTATTTGCATTGACTCAAGGCCCCTAACCCTTTTGATCTCTAAGGATAAAGTTTCCTAAACTAACGAGGGCTTACAAATAACTCTATCAGGTTATGGGCGTGTATGCACTAATTTTTTTATTAGCTTTCGCCGTAGGGTTACCACGGCTAAATTAATTGGGAACTCGTCCTTGTTTTTCATATTCGGACTTGAGTTAGGCTAAGAATTATGCTACTATTTCGCATACTTTGAAAAGTGGCTCTAGGAAAATATTTCTTGAATTCAACAAGGAGCTCAGAAGGTTGTTTTTGCGTTTCTCGATTGAAACGTTGTCAAAATACCCAGTCTTCTTTACTGATGTTTGATTCTGCCAAATCATCGCGATTCGATGTGCGAAAAACTGGCCAGGCCTCTAGTTCGAGACAAAGATCAACTCCTTCACAAAAAGCCTCCCAGTTAATCATGGTTGGAAAAGGTACAGGACAAGGCGATCTGCCATATTTTACCTCAGTTGTTTCGGAGACATGTGCTTCATTTTCGAAAGTAGGAATTTTAGTGACGTCACAGGATACCTCTAACTAAGGCTAATTGATGGCAATGTACCATGTATTTTGAGTTGAGTCGATGATACGAGTTCCAAAAATGGGGATGCACACGAGAGAAATAGCTAACGGAATTTTAAGAACGGTGCGAATGTTCTTAAAGTGTGAATCCATTTGAATTCATTGGCTTTCCTTACGGCATCGTTTTTGCTGTTATCTGGGTCAGTCTTAAAAAGCTCTATAATTTTAATCATAACATTTCTACTCGTATGTCTATCTAAGTTGAAGTGTAGTGCGACCGGTTTTGGCCTATTGTGTCTAATATCTGCATAGTGTTCCTTTATTCGTTTTGAAAGACACGTTTGCTTTCTCCTATGTACGTATTGTTTTTTGGAGGAGCATGTTAATAGGTAGACTATATTTCTACTTAAACAATTATAGCCCGTGCGGCAGGAATATTTCTTGCCAGTGTAATTTGTAGCAGATATCACAGTCCTTCTTGATACATTTTTCGAATAACTTTCGAACCGTCTCTCCGCTGGTTTGCGGGTCCCGTGGTGGATAGATGAATCTTGCTTTCATCAGTGTATCCTTCAAATTAGGATTCCTCCTAAATGCCGTGATTGGTTTGATGTTTGAGATGGAACGGCACATCTCCGATCCGGTTAATAGATGCCATTTCTCTTTTATGAGCATGCTAACTTGAACAGCAGTTAGATTATAATCCGTGATAAAAACGAGCAACTTTCGTTTTATCAAAATGGTAGCCGTAGGCGTGCTGAACAGGTCTTTTCTGGCTAGAGAACACGCCCTGTTCTTATTTTCCGACTTTACTTTGTGTGGGTAGCCCCTTTTATGATAAAAATTGAGAATATTTTGGCTATGACTTTCATAGTCCATTTCTAAGCAACACACTGTTGTATGTAGTAAAGCCGGAGTTAATTCTCAGCCTAAACCGTCTCGGTATCATTTGTTTATCCAGGCACGCCTGGTGGTATTCTATTTGAATACCCAGGCGGCTAATTTTGCTGCTCAAGTTTCGAAGTGTTTTGTACTCGGGTATAACTAACTGCTAAGGGCAGAACAAGCGCTTTTTGATTGGCGGACTTTGCTCCGGTTTGATTTTCGGAGCTGAAGTCTACCCTGAGTCTTTTTGGTACGGGGTGAACTTCCCCTATTGTGATTTTAGATTAGGAATCCAGGATCTCGTTTGAAATCACTGATTTTTAAAAAATTCATAGTTTGGAATAGGTTGTTCCGCAGTTGGGTTGAAGTAAAAAATCTGTAAATAGGCGAACAGCCTTCCCAGATTTCTCTCAGCTACTAGTTTCGTGAAATGTACGTTTAAATGGAGTTATCTCCCTTTAATCTCGCGCACAGTAGTTTAAATATTCTTCATTTAAATGAGCTAAATCGCTAATATTTGGAACCTAGAAATTAACACAAATGGGTCGCAATGTAATACGAATGTATAATAATTGATTTACATTCAATCGTGTCCATTTACTGTATTTCAAATCAGTTACATTCGGTGAAATAAGCCAGAAGTCCCAATTCCAGTCTACATCAATAGTATTTATTGCGCATACTCTTCAGAGAAGAATATGACGTCACCGTTTGACATAACTATGTCTAGTCTTTTGTTACAAATGGCGCTGAAACGCATTATGGTACCTGAATCTTAAATATTGGATATCAGAAGTCCATCTTTTCCCAGTAAGATGACAACATCAATGTTGATTTAAATTGACAAATAAATTCGTGTTTTCAATGTCAAAGACTTTGGGTGACATTGAGTTAGAGCCTAGCCACTTTAACACCATAAGCACATTGTCCAAATGCCTGTATGGCCACAATGTACTAATACTCAAATGCCTAAAAATCGATTGTAGGCTAAAATCGTTTGAATAAAAAGTCTTGATTTTAATAATTGCAGCTAACAAAAGTAAACAGGCTAACCCAAAGACACCAAGACCTTCAAAATAATGTGAATGTAATCAATTTTATATAATATCATGGCCCTGTATATCAATTCATATATCATATTACCCTTGTCGCAATCTGATTAAAACACAGATCCTATTTCGTTTCGTTTTTATAGTTCAATAGTTCGTTTTACTTTACTACACTAGGATCTGGAAGAGTTGTTATTATTGACGTGTTCTGAATGTTGTGAGCTATTAGCCAATGAAACGGTCTGTTACGGCGACATCAATGCTGATTGGTTAATCAAATGGCTGACGTCATAGGGTCAATAGCCGCTCGTATGACCTCTGACACGACCTATCGCCACAACCGGTCAGATCTTCATGTAGTAGTGTAGGCCATCGAAAGTATATAAAAAAAAACGAAAGGAAATATAGATTTGTATTTAAATCAGATTACCCTTGTCAGTGATGGGGGCGGAGGGCCTGTTGAGTGTCTAGTCGTTCCAGTAGGAAGTGAAGTTTGCTTTAAACATTGGCGTACACATTGGCAATTGGAATTCGACAAGATGTTGTGTCGATGTCTTCATTCGCCAGGTAGGTGGAAAAAAGGACATACAACCAGATTTCAATAAATAAAAGGGTTTAACGTCCACTTTACACAAACTAGGTAATTTCAGGACTAACATAGTTTAATTTTATTTCAATAATTCGTAAGCGCGTAGGGATCTTTGGTAGTGCTTGTACATGAACCCTTGACGGTATGAATTTGAAATAAAAGCGCGTCGTAGTTCCGCTTTCCGGGCTAAATTCCCATCATAAAGCCGGTTGGTGGAGAAAAAATAGCATGTTAAGCCCCATTTCATTTTAAAAATAGCGTGACATCGGATTTGACGTTCCTTGTTGAACATCCCGTAAAATCTCCTTCCTTTTTGGTCTTGCCTTCAAAACGGAGAGTAAATGATTGAAGTAGACGCATTCAAGCAAACATGTTCCATCTCGCCCTCTTCACGAGACGAGCAGACGCCACATTGACCCCGAACCACGCGAGCAATAGACCTTTAGCACGCGATCATCTTATAATCCATGGACTACCATCATTAATTATTAATCCCAGGTAATTAATTGAAAGGCAACTTTACGCGGGGTATAGAAGAAATCTATTGAAACACGATTAGAGGTTATTGAAGAGCTGGGATTCGACTGGATCAATCGCTCGTTAATCACATGCGGCGACCGGCATTGTACCGTTATGTCCCATTCTGCACACAGAACTATAGACTCTACTTTGAGAATAGATCTCTGCCCTAACTGGCCGCCATATCTAAAAAAATAGTAGGGCCCTGTTTCACAAAAACTTATGCTAAAATCATTAAAATAGATTTTAACTAAAATCAAAATGAAATTTAAATTTTATGCGTTTCACGAAGATGATTGTAACTTAAAATGCAATTTTAATAGATTTTAGTTAAAATTGCTTGCGTCGGCACAGTGCATATTTCCGATGCGGGTATGTAAAGTGTAAGCAAATACGCTTCGGAAGTGAAAACTTTTGGCTTACAATGCCATTGGAGAGAGTTTCATACGACGTAGCAATGTTTGCACATGGACAGACGGTCGGAGCAGAACAGTAGGACGTTACCCCCCCCCCCCCACACACACACAAAAACACACTTTGTCAGTGGCACAGAACAAGAGACATGGCAAGGGTGACTCTCTCCTGACATGTGGTGATTCGGGGTAAAATTTTCCTCATAACGCACGGCATGGTACAGAAACATAGGACGATTCTAATAAACTTTGGGACTAACAAGGTATTTTTCACCCATGACTACACGGAACACTATATAAGAGTCAAACCTCCTTTGGTTTTCCACACCCATGCGAATTATTGAATTAAATTGAACCATATATTAGTCCCGAAATGACCTAGTTTGTTACGAGTGGACATAATACAGACCCCATTTCCCTCTCTCTATTTGACGGGCATTGAGCACTAATATCCTCCCACTACACGCAGCAATCAATGAAAGGGTCATCAAGATATAAACTAATAACGAAAGAGTTTTAGTCTCTGTAATCGGATTAGGATTAGTTTGATCCCCGTCTTAAAACCCGTTGGTTAATTACATTGCCTCTAGAAATCCTGTGAACATCAGACATTTTTCTTTAATCTCCCTGACCAAAGCAACACGGTAGAAATTTATTAAAAGTTTACCACCTTCCGTCATTGGTGGGGAAACCAAGGTCGCGTGGATGTAAAAAGTACCCGTGACAATCGGAATTCGAAAGAAGAGTAGGCTATAAGATCGCTATCCGGATAAAATTACACTCATAGCACACTGCCACTCGGCAAACCTCAACAGATTCCAGTACCCTACATCTAATCTCGGCTGTATAACAAAGTCCGCCATTAGAACTACTTTCAAGTTCCCGGATTACAATGGCGTTGTCCATGACGACCAATGACGTCATTGATGACGACGTATTTGAAGAATGTTTTATCTTACAAAATTTTCAAAGTTTGAAGCTGTTTTTCTTTCAAGTTTATCCGATTTTCTTTAGACAAGGACAAATTTGCACTGAAAATTCTACACACTCTTCGAACGACGCAATTTTGAGAACTTCTTTCTAAACGCGGGCAAGTTTCCCTTATAAGTAAACTGGTGCCGCATCGCAAATGTATAGGCGTAGGTACATATCACTTACTGTCACACAGCCGAGGCTAGATGTAGGATACCGGATTCTGCCGAGGTTTGCCGAGTGAGCACACTGCATGGCGTATGCCCGTGTTTATTAACCCAATCGGTGCAGAACAGTAGGACGTTAAACCCCATCTCATTTCATTTTCATTTTTTGTCATTGATGTTGATAGCGGAACTTTCGATCGCTTATTTCTCGGTTCATAGTGGATCAATTTGACTGAAATTTTTAGCAAATTGTCTTTACATTATCTAGTTTTTAACTATTATAGTGAGAACTGCCAACTCGTTATCTAATCTCCAATAATGTATATTTAAGGTAGAACTCGTAATTTGAATCGTGTAGTTTGATTTATGAAGGTTCGTAAGGTGTTAAATATTGAATGATTAATATCTAGAGGAACATTTTCAATTCCAAAGAGCAGTACTTTGCTTGTTTGATATTTTGGATCAAGTGTATCCAGTGTTTTGGATCGTGGTTCGGCTTATTTTTCTGCTCCGCCCAGGCAAACAGACAGCTATAAGCAACATAAATTATGAGCAATATTTGTCAATGGTGCGTTTCTTAGAAACCAGTGGTCACGTGATCCAGCAATTATCACCATTTAAATTATTCAGTGAATGGAAAAGGTCATTCGACATACTGAGACTGGATGATAAGCGATAACGAAAAGGTTATCATTAGAGTTATCGGTATTTGTTCCTGCGACACCTTTAGAGCGAAGGAGATAATTAAATTATAGCAATTGTCGACAGTTTTAGCAACCTATTTTGGATTTATTGACGTTTTGTTGTAGTTTGTGTGTGTGTGAGAGAGAGAGAGAGAGTTTAAAGCCCACTCGTCACAAACTAGGTCATTTCGGGACTAACATGGTTCAGTTTTATTTCAATAATACGCATTGGGAGGAAACCAGAGGACCCGGATAAAACCCATAAGGTTAGACAGGCGACCCTACTCCTTGTCACGTACAACCGGGGAATCGAAACCACGCCAGTTTACTCAATGACAGGTTTCATGATGCAACGTTCCCTTTACAGAACTTCGCCTCCTAAATTCTGAAATCCAGACCCAAGCTATCTCTCAGATAAATTGATTAAAACACAGATCCTATTTCGTTTCGTTTTTATAGTTCAAAATTTCGTTTTACTTGTCTTTACTACACTAGGATCTGGAAGAGTTGTTATCATTGACGTGTTTTGAATGATGTGAGGAATTAGCCAATGAAACGGTCTGTTATGGCGAGCTTTAGGCGTGTTTTGAACGGAACTGTGGGTAATCCACTAGTAACATCAATGATGATTGGTTAATCAAATATCGCTACAACCGGTCAGATATTCATGTTGTGTAAGCGGCCATCGAAAGTATAAAAAAACGAAACGAAATATAGATCTGTATTTTAATCCGATTGTCTCTCAGATTAGTTCATCCAGATTTTCCGGCGTGGTTCTCCCTTGTCAGTGATGCAGGACGGAGGGGCTGACAAAGAAAGCTGTCTAGTCGTTCGGATGGGACGAAAAACCGAGGTCCCGAGTACACATTGGCGTGCACGTAAAAGATCCCTTGGCAGTTGGAATTCGATATAAGAGTAGGCCATAGTGCCGCTGTCCGGGCAAAATTTCCCTCATAGCACACTGTATGGCGTATGCCCCTCTTCATTATCCCAGTTCGGACCAGAACAGTATGACGTTATGTGACGGTCCCGAGCTTGACGGTCACGGACGACGAACCAAGTAACAATTGTTTGGGTCTTTTGTACTCCAAATTAGCCTTTCAAACTATACGGATAAGTGATTGTCCTGAACAGCGTTAACTGGTTTGACAAACCAAATTATCCAAGTATAAATAAACCACTTTATGTAAAAAAAAACCAGACTTTAATTTATTTATGCAAATGATGAAATGACATGTGAGTTACAATCAATAAACTATAAAATCATTAATCATTATACGAATTATTCTGAAATGCATTATACATACATATAATCTCACGGTGTTGTTTTCCCCTACTGCCTAAGTCTGAAATAACTCTGTTTGCCCAAATCCTGGACGAAAGAAATCCCCGTAGTTTTGATTCATATCCAGAATCAACTAAGAAATAGAAAATAATAATCCTGACTATAGTGCATGTAGTATCCAATGAACTCACCATTTAACGGTACAAACGTCTTCTAATTGGAAAGATTTGGTAGATATATCTATAAAAATGACACGAAAAACACCCCTCAGGAAACCCTACCCTGTCTATTCTAATTACGAAAAATCATCTGACGGCCCTCTAGATTCCGCGCGCTAGTTACCTTATATAGAGACACCGATTCCAACGACGTTGGAAATGCTCGCGGAAAATGTTGGAATGGTTGGAAACTGTGGGAAATATTCCACAAAATATAATACATATAAGTAAAATACGTGAATGAAAAATATAATGAAATGCAAAGCTACTTTAATGATGTACAATATAATAACAGTGGTAATATATAAACAGTAATGAATTAAACGCTTGTGATGTAAATAAAAGATTACGGCCGATAATTTGTAAAACCCGCCGTTACTATGAAGGTTGCTATGGACTGATCGTGACTACCGGAAGTGACGTCCGAAGATGTAAACAACAATGGCCGCGCCCATGAAATCGACCACAAATTGGTAACGGACATAAAATAAAGCGTCTTATCGTTAAAGTACTATAGAATAAAAGGAAAATATGACATACGGGTTATTACGATGTCGGAACATCAACGGATATAAAATATGCTATATAATAACAGGCTATGGTTAAAAATGACAGTGTATCACAAACCGTGAACTGAAATGACCATAAGGAAATATGGAAAAGCCGGTCATTACAGTTAAACCCCATTTCATTTCATTTCATATCATTAGAGTTATCGGTATTTGTTCCTGCGACACCGTTAGAGCGAAGGAGATAATTAAATTATAACAATTGTCGACAGTTTTAGCAACCTATTTTTGATTTATTGACGTTTTGTTGTAGTTTGTGAGAGAGAGAGAGAGGAGGGAGGTTTACCGTTCACTCGACACAAACTAGGTCATTTGGGGACTAACATATGGTTCAATTTTATTTCAATAATTCGCTGGCGCGTAGGGGTCTTTAGCAGTGGGAGGAAACGAGAGGTTGGACAGGCGACGCTACTCCTTGTAACGTACAACCGGGGAATCGAAACCACGCCAGTTGACTCAATAAGACCTTCTGATACAACGCGCACGCGCTAACCATTCGGCCATCCTACCCGCCGCTTGGAATCACGCCCCTTGACTAAATGACAGACCTTAAGATCTAGGCCATCAAACTCCCTGGTTAATTTGGATTGAGTGGGCGTCTGTCCCTTGCAGTGTTTGGATTATATAATATTATTACTATCGAAATAGAAGACGATACATCACTTACTGGTTCGTGATTGGTTGCCATTATTTATTTATATACAACTAATCAGATGGGTTCATTCATTACGAAAATAAACATATAACTATACATTAAAGCCCGGCCCATACCGCCACGACTTGCCCAGACTATACCCAACGCAACGTCTTGTCTCAGATAATCAGTGCAGTGTGGGCAGTCCCACGACCACGATTCAATCGATTTCCGTCGATTCGTGGCCCGTCGGCCCGATGGAACATGTTCAATCGTAGTCGGATGCAGTTGGTTGCAGTCGTAACTTATCGTGTTTGTGTGGACACTCACACGACGCGATCAATTGTCCTACTTTTATGCTTCCGGTTTACTTTTGGAATCAATCGCTAGAGGGAAGTGGCGTAACTCACGACGCATAATCCGTGAAAGTCGGGCCTGTGTTGACTGGTACCGTCGTAGGCAAGTGAAGTAAAGGCGCGACCCGATTTTTTTTTACAACTACCCAAGACGCTGAGTCCTGTCGGCTTGTGTGTAGTCGTAGCGGTATGGGCCGGGCTTAAACCTTAGGCTGTCTGCGATATCACTGTTGTGGAAGTGGACGCTAAACACCAACCAACATGAAACAAGCAGATTGATATGTATTCATTTAACCAATACTCTTTAAGTAGATTTTTATTTGTTTTCAAGATTGAAATGGGGCTTAACGTCCAACGTTCTGTACCAAGCGGGATGATGACATATATGCGCCATGCATGGCGCGTGTCCGTCTCCATTAAACCGAATGGAACAAAAAAGAGAGAGAGAGAGAGAGAGAGAAATGGGGTTTAACGTCCACTCGACACAAACTAGGTCATTTCGGGACTAACATATGGTTTAATTTTATTTACATAATTCGCTTGCGCGTAGGGGTCTTTAGCAGTGGGAGGAAACCGGAGGACCCGGAGAAAATCCACGAGGTTGGACACCGGGGATTCGAAACCACGCCAGTCGACTCAATGACAGACTTTATGATACAGCGCGCGCACGCTAACCATTCAGCCATCCACCCCCCCCCCCCCCCATGGAACAAAAAAGTAGACCGTTTAACCCTATTTCATTCTTAAAAACAAATACAAATGAACTTAAAGCCTAGCTAGGCTTAAGAGTGTTAGTTAAATGAAAACAACCCGTACCACTCGTAATTTAAAATGTTTATATTTCAGCAAGGTTGACAAACCGAGAAAGTCGTTTTACTTGATTCAAAAAATGAAATAGGGTTCAACGAGCTAATGAAGACGGTAATAATTTCGTGGATAATATCTGGAATTAACTGCTAAATTAACAGCTAAAGGGATTAAAAAGATTGGGTCTTATATCTGTATGACATTTGAAATTCATATCCTTGACCTACTCTCTTCTTGACGAGCTAGAAATCGGTAGCCTGTGATAAACAAGGGCAGCCTGTGATAAACAAGGAAATGAAATGTGATTAGCGTCATAGCTCCTTCTACTAACAAGATTAATGAAAATGGCCGTGTGGCGTGAACTGCGTCAACTCCCAGCCTTGGTATCCCCACTGGTCTCATTCCGCTATACCTGGGTTCATCCATTGGGGGAGACACGTATTCAAATTATCTGCCCTTGATGATTGTGCTATTTTTATCAACCAATCAAAAAAATCATTAAATGAAAAGGAAGTTGGCGAAGGGAGGTAACTTTCATCTTGTTGCAACAAACAAGCCGCCATATTATTGTGAACGTACGCAATGAGACTAAAACTGGTTTGTAAACTGTATTTTGATTGGTTCGTAGAATCAAGCTACGACCAAAGGCAGATAATTTGAACACGTGAATACCGCATGGATACCGAGGATGGGTCAACGTCTTGATTGTCACCAAGAATCAGGTATAAGGCATAGTATTCAGAAATATAGGAAACAAAATCAAATGAAAAGGAGGGGGGGGGCGGCTAACGCTCTACTTCTCTGCACCGACTGGGATAATGAAGACGGGCATACGGCATGGATCCGAATGAGCCATAACGTCATTTAGAAACAAACTTACACGTCATAGCCACCCTTAGTATTTTAATTAAACACGGGGGCCTGTTTCACGAAATTTTAACTAAGATAAAATCCAAATTTTAGTAATTTGATTGGATAATATTAGGTTGATTTTAGTGCTTAGCCAATCAAAATTGAAGTATCTAATAAAATTTGGATTTTATCTTTAGTTAAGATTTCGAGAAACAGGGCCCTGGTTTTATTTTATTACCCTTTCTATGGGACATGATCTCTTAGATTTACGCCAATGGTTGTGTTGATATCATATTTTGATTGGACGTTTTCCATCTGAAAGTCTAATAAACGTGGTGTTTCCCTAAAAGAGAGAGTGGTGGTGGGGTTAACGTCCACTCGACACAAAGCCGGTCATTTCGGGACTAACATATTGTTCAATTTTGTTTCAATAATTCGCTTGCGCGTAGGGATCTTTAACAGTCGGGGAAACCGGAGTACGGCCCCCCCCCCCAAACCCCCCCCCCCCCCAAAAAACAAAAACAAAAAACCCCCACGAGGTTGAACAAGCGACCCTACTCAAGTACAACCGGGGAATCGAAAAGAAAAAAAGAATTGATTTATTTATGTGTCACACATTGTGCAATAAAAATATAATTAAATATAAAGGTGTACAATGTCCTACGAGACACAACCGGCATGATTAATCATTTAAATTCAAAGATAATTAAGAAATAAAAATTTGAAATGTACTATTACATGCTCTATAATATTCTAGCAATCACCATATAAATCGTTTAAAATAAGCACACGAGATTCGATAACGAGTTGGCAGTTCTCACTATAATAGTTTAACAGTAGCAGCTAGGATTTTTAAAGGACAATATTGGTGTCAGTCGTTATAAAATATGTGATAGAACTGGGAAGTGACGACAAACATGACAAACACGAGTTATCCTGCTATATAACTGACAGCTAATTCTATTTTTGAATTGTGAGATACCCTCTCGCCGTCCCATATAATAACTTTTCATCTTCAACGGAATTATTAGTGAAATGAAATTCAATCGTTTGTCTGTTATTGCTCGTTACTTCAGTCAGTTATATAGAAGGATAACCCGTGTTTATCATGTTTGGCGTCACTTCCCGTTTCTTTACGTGCTTGTTACATATCTCCCGTAGCAACGATCTTTGTGTTAAAATTATATTTGGAATGTATTTAACCAGTTCTATCACATATGTAATAATGACTGACACCAATATTGTCCTTTAAAAGGTGCGAATTGCTCATTAGGATACATAACTAGAGAGTGTGACTAGAGAGTGGGTGTCATACAAATCGTTTAATAAATTACACCAGTCAGAATAATTTCGTGACATTAATCAGATTTTGAATTGACTAAATGCTCAATATGCATATTTTAAAGATACATTATGGGAGATTAAATAAAGAGCTGGCAGTTCTAACTATAATAGTTAAAAACTAGGTAATGTAAAGGGAATTTGCTGAAAATGTCAGTCTAATTCATCCACTCTGAACCGAGATTTTAGCGATTGAGTTTTCGGTTTAGCCTCGATAATCATTACTAAAGTCGGTACGATAAATATAAAAAAAACATAGTCTCGATTATCCATTTTATGATTTAATCATGAATGAAAGTTGAGCAGCAAATCGGATCCTAATCGAGTAAATATCGCAGGCTGGCGATGACATCGAGAGTTGATAATGGTCTGGATAAGTTAATTAATGTCTAATCAATAATTTAGATAACATTTCAGGCCTTACGAAAGACCTGCAGTAGGCAGATTTAGCTCCTGCATAATGTATGTTTAATTTAGAAATTTGTCAACAACTTTTGGTCTTGGAAGAAATTATTAGTGAGCAGAAATTCGCCCATGTATCTGTTATTACTCGTCACTTCAGTCAGTTATATAGAGGGATGACTCGTGTTTCCTTTGGCGTTCGTCACTTTAGATTCAGGAAACCTGTATTACTCAGCTATCGTAGCAATGATCTCTGTGTTAAAATTATATTTGAAATGTGTTTAACATTATCTAGCGTTATATTTTTTTTTATTTAGTGTTAAATTGTCAATCTGTGGATGATATATGCGGGGTGGATTACACTGTGAGAAATTTGATATTTTAGCGAAAAATACAAATGACGTTACTGAAGTGTATAAGCAAACAATGGGTTGTTCGCCCACTAATTTAATCGTTTATTTGAGAACATGTGGGGAGTTATTCTAGGTATGGTCAACTGTGAATATTCATTATAAACAGCATATTGGTTTTTACACTTTGCACAAATTGGGCCTGATCTGAGTTATATGGGTTAACAGCAATATTGCTATATTACAATGAAATGGGGTTTAACGTCCTACAGTTCTGCTCCTAAACTGGGCTAATGAAGACGGGCATACGCCATACAGTGTGCAAAAAGGGAAATTTTGCCCGGGCAGCGGCGCTACGGCCTCCTCTTATATCGAATTCTGTCAAGGGATCTTTTACGTGCACGTCAATGTGTACACGGGACCTCGGTTTTTCGTTCATCCGAACGACTAGACAGCTGTCCTTGTCAGGCCCTCCATCCTGCATCACTGACAAGGGGAAACCACGCCGGAAAATCTCAATGCTCAATGAACTTTCTCGGCCAATGCAGGAATCGAACACCCGACCTCCAGGCTAGCGAGCCAACATCTTACCCACTTAGCCACGTGATCCCCCTAATGAAGACGGGCATACGCCATACAGTGTGCTATGAGGCAAAATTTGCCCAGACAGCGACACTACGGTCTACTCTTATATCGAATACCGACTGTCAAGGGATCTTTTACGTGCATTCCAATGTATACACGGGACCTCGGTTTTTCGTCTCATCCGAAGGACTAGACAGCTGTCCCTGTCAGGCCCTCCGTCCTGCATCACCGACAAGGGAGAACCACTCTGGAAAATCTGGATGAACTTTTTCGGCCAATGCAGGGATCGAACACCCAACCTCCAGGCTAGCGAGCTAGCGTCTTACCCACTTAGCGACGTGATCACCCTAACATTTACTTATTGGTAGGTGAAATCAGGAGAAGTCGAATGAAATGGAATATGGTTTAATGCCCCATTTTTAAAATCAGGCGATTTATGTTTGTTTAGTCAATTTTATCAGGGGGGAGTTTAATCAATCTAACTAGGAAATTTAAATCGAGTTGTAGCACAATTTTTAAAACACCCCTGATTCTCACCACCAGTCACATTAGTGTTTCGGGCGCGGGGGGTGGGGGAGGGGTGCGCGTTGTCTCATAAGGTCAGAAAGTATGAAATGAGATTTTAGCGTCCTACTGTTCTGCACCTACCGGGCGATTGAATCATAAGGCCTGTCACTGAGTCAACTGGCGGGGGTTTCGAATCCCCGGTTGTACGCGGCAAGGAGTAGGGTTGCCTGTCCAACCTCGTGGGTTTTCTCCGTGTCCTCTGGTTTCCTCCCACTGCTAAAGACTACGCGCAAGCGAATTATTGAAATAAAATTAAACCATATGTTAGTCCCGAAATGACCTAGTCTGTGTCGAGTGGACGTTAGACCCCATTTCTCTCTCTCTCTCCCCAGGCGATTGAAAACGGATATACAATGTGCTATGAGCAAAATTTGGCCTGGGCAGCAATTATATTCTAATTATGAAGGATTATTTTACGTGTACACGCCACTGTGTACAAGGGGCATCCCTTCTCACAGAGACACCGTGACTCCTACAGTTAACAAAGACTGAAAACGGGCATACAGTGTGCTATGAGGGGAATTTGGCCTGGGCAGAAATTACAATCCAATTGTGAAGGATTATTTTACGTGTACACGCCAATGTGTACAAGGGGCATCACTTCGCATCGAGACATCGTGACTCCTACAGTTAACAAAGCCCTCATAACACACTGTATGGCGTATGCCCGTCTTCATGCATTAGCCCAGTTTAGGAGCAAAACAGTAGGACGTTAAACCCCATTTCATTTCATTTTACAGTTAACAAAGACAATAGTTAGGCAATTAACGTCCGCGTGTTGTTATAATAATATCATGTTTTATTTATTAACATGTGGACAGGTGGGGAGTTATTTACCAATATAAATTAGATTAGGTCAACAGACGGTAGATAATAACATTGAATATCTAATGAACCGGAAACGGACTTATTTCTTACACTTAATATTTCAAGATGTCGTCATTAAAGCTTCTGGCATGGACCCATACGAGTGACACGTCATGGCTTTATGTGTAAATATTACGTCACCGGTTTATGCGTAAATATCACAAACTATATTTTAATTTTGAGCGGTTTCATTTATGATATGGAAATAAATTGAAATGGGGTTTAACGCCCTAATTTTCTGCTCCATCTGGGCTAATGAAGATGGACATAAACTATGTAGTGTGTCATGAGAGGAATTTAGCCCGGACAGCGGCGGTGTGACTTACGGTACTCCTATTTCGAATCGCAACTGTCAAGGGTTCTTTGACGTGCACGCTAATGGGTACATACAGGGTACCTCGTTTTTTGTACCATACGATCGACTAGACACAGTTCTTTACAAATCTTTAATACGTTCTAATTCATGCGGGGGAATGGATGGCCGAATGGTTAGCACGTGCGCGCTGTATCAACCTCGTGGGTTTTCTCCGGGTCCTCCGGTTTCCTCCCACTGCTAAAGACCCCTACGCGCAAGCCAATTATTGAAATAAAATTAAACCATATGTTAGTCCCGAAATGACCTAGTTTGTGTCGAGTGGACGTTAAACCCCATCTCTCTCTCTCTCTCTCTCTCTCTCTCTCTCATTCATGCGTGCATGAGGTGTACAGTTTTTCCCCTTTCTTATTTGTATATCATTCATTCGGGGATTGGGTGGCCGAATGTTCTATCACGTGCACTTTTGATCATAAGATCTGTCATCAAGTCGGGGGATCACGTGGCTAAGTGGGTAAGACGCTAGCTCACTAGCCTGGAGGTCGGGTGTTCGATCCCTGCATTGGCCGAGAAAGTTCATCCAGATTTTCCGGCGTGGTTCTCCCTTGTCAGTGATGCAGGACGGAGGGCCTGACAAGGAAAGCTGTCTAGTCGTTCGGATGGGACGAAAAACCGAGGTCCCGTGTACACATTGGCGTGCACGTAAAAGATCCCTTGGCAGTTGGAATTCGATATAAGAGTAGGCGGTAGTGCCGCTGTCCGGGCAAAATTTCCCTCATAGCACACTGTATGGCGTATGCCCGTCTTCATTAGCCCAGGTTAGGAGCAGAACAGTAGGACGTTAAACCCCATTTCATTTCATTTCATTTCATTTCATTTCTGTCATCAAGTCAATACGATCATTCGCCGGTCCAACCTCGTCAGTTTTCTCCGTGTCCACTGGTTTCCTCCCACTTATTTGGTTTCGAATCCCCGGTTGTACGTGACTAGGAGTAGGGTCGCCTGTCCAGCCTCGTGGGTTTTCTCCGGGTCCTCCGGTTTCCTCCAACTGTTAAAGACCCCCTACGCTCAAGCGAATTATTGAAATAAAATTAAACCATATGTTACTCCCGAAATGACCTAGTTTGTGTCGAGTGGACGTTAAACTCTCTCTGTGTCTCTCTGTCTCTCTGTCTCTCTCCCTTCCACTTATAAGGCCCCTTAAGCGCAAGCGAATCATAGAAATAAAATCGAACCAAGTGTTAATCCCGAAATGACCTAGTTTGTGTCGAGTGGACGTTAAACACGCTCTCTCCCTCTCTCTCCATTCCACTTATAAATCCCCTTACGCGCAAGCGAATCATAGAAATAAAATCGAACCATGTTAGTCCCGAAATAACCTAGTTTGTGTCGAGTGGACGTTAAACCCCATCTCTCTCTCCCTCATTCATTTGACAGTAAAGTTAATTGAGTGACACGAGAACGCTGGCATATTATTGGTTGGAACTGTACCATGGGGTTGTCTTATGGGAAGCTAAACATCGTTGAATATGGAATCGATCGATATAATAACGATGGTATGTTGGCTTTGATAAACTCCGCACAGTAAACTCCATCTGTACAGCTATAAAACTCAACCTATTCTACCAGCAGTCAAAGACACGGCCAATTGTTTTCCTCCAACTCAATTAACTAATGGACTCGGGGGAGAAAATGTTGGGATTTTGCTTGGAATAAAAATTAACAATATATATGGATGTATATATATACATATATAGATGTATATATATAACGTTCACCATCAGTGCATTACCGTACTAAAATAATAAAAAAAAAGGAGTGGGGGACTACATTTATCTCATGAATATTCAATGAGTTGATTGCTGTGTTTTGATTGGTTGAAACCGTCAGGTAGGACAACCGATATAATATAGTGTAGAGTTATTCCATGTACTGCCAATATTGGCGTTTCCACGGATGGCATTCACCAAGTTCTCATTCATAGCAACATCCGTCTCGTGTCGCCTGCGTTTACAGCTTTAAACGCGTTACGGTCGCACTCGTGGGAATTTTAATTTGAGATAATTTTTGTGTGACAATTCTGGCTTTTTGTTTCGTTGCGGAGAGTCGTGGGATGCTGTTAGATCTGGATTAAGAGATTACTACACTAATCTAACCTGGTTAAGAATCGAACCTGGTTAACTCAACCGTGTCAACGCACCTGTGTCAATGTTTATAGATTTTGAAAGTGTTTGAATTCATTAAAACGGAGTCAAAATGCCTTTTGGATCGTTTGAGAACTTGAAAGGCCGGGTCATCCAGGCACCTAAAGATGCTGCTAATATGACGAAGATTCAGATTCACCGGTAAGTAGCCAATTATTTCAGTTTTAAGAATAATGAAAAACAAACATATCATTTACTTCAGAACCTTGCAACCACCCCCCACCCCTCCCCAATTTTTCTATAAATTTAAACGTACGGTCCAATTTATTTTGATGTCCCGTTAAAATATATATTGTATCGTATTATGTTCATCAATATAGAGTTTTAACATTAGTCTTTATTACCTAATATAAATATATTTATCCTTTAGTTAAGTTCGACATACAAACATCCTATGACTTCTAATTTCGTGAAAATTCAGAGATAAAGACCATTAGAATTCTGTCGTATTATATTCATCAATATAGAGAACGTTTAAGATGGATGTTTAAACATTAGTATTTACATATATACCTACTATAAATATATTTACCCTTTAGTTAAGTTCGACATACAGACACCCTATGACTTGTAATTCCGTCAAAATGCAAAGATAAAGACGATTAGAATTGTCTGAAACACGTCGATTTAAGTCATTTTTAATTGATAATTTTTAATCCCCACGCTCTACTAATTGCCATTTAGTTGTAATTAGACATTTTCTAAGAGCAGTCAGTCGAAAGATCTAAATTAATATTCCTTTATCTTTTTTTCTCTTTTTTTTTTGAAATGAGTCCAGAAATTGAAAACCCTTTCTTACCGACTAGGTAACTCTTTCAACCGACCCTAGAGATCGTGTGGCAGTACATATAATTGTTTATCAGCCTTTGTTATACCAGTCACCGGGGTTACTCATTTGGCCAAACATTTTTATTTGAACATAGTCTTAAATTTAGAATGAAATATAACTGTTAGACTGTTACTAAATTCCTTGATGGTCTTATGGTTACCGCTATTCAAATTCACTTTATTTTAAAATATTTATGGGGAACACTTCGTTATAAAAGCGAAATACAGAATCTTTAAATATAACTCTCAGCCACATTTACTAAAACGCATATTAATTTAGATACTCAAATTAATTAATTTGCCATTTGAAGTTTACACGATTTTCTCACACTATTACCAATATATTTCAACGCAAATAAAAACATTGTAATTTCTGAAATATTTTTTAACAAGCCATTTTTCGTGCGATAACAATAACCATTTTTTATTTCAAAATAAATTTAAAATAGCACACTTTTAAAGTGAATTTGCGAATAGAACCATTTTTTTTGTTTTGTTTATGTACGTTTCAAGTCATAGGAAATATATCCAAGTAACAATCACCATTAACAAAAACATTCTGTTTGTATTCTCTAATTAATTAATGAATTACGAGATGTTTTAATATTATTGATGGGTCCCCACTGTATTCAAATTTCAACACAAGCGTGAAGGATTGGGTAGTCATGTATGATGTTAGGCTTGACAGAAGCGAATTTAAACCCAGTTCAGTTTCTTTCCGATCAAATTTGAAACCACATCTATGAGTCTAAACATTATAAGGGATATAATTTATGACGCTGAATTCCAAGATTTTTAACACACCCACCCCCTTTCTCTCCGAAAATCTTACATGACCGACAGTTAAATATTTGCATGGCAAATCAGCAAACTAGCCAAAATATCAATTTAATAAATAACAATATTACATACATACAGCTTAGAAAATGCAAATGTTAACAAAAACAGCAAATGCACAATGTGCTAAAGCTAAAAACTGGTGAAGTTGACGTTTTTGCTTGACTTTAAAGATAGAAAGGCTCAAGGGAGTTCAGGTGTTTATTGATATGAACTATTAAATTATATTTAGTGTTTCTACTAACAAAAACAAACCCGATTTAAATATTAGCGTTACTTAACGTTTAACGTCCTTCTGTTCTGTAGCGACTGGGCTAATGAAGATGGGCATACGCCATACAGTGTGCTATGAGGGAAATGTTGCCCGGGCAGCGGCACTAAGTCCTACTCTTATATCGAATTCCCACTGTCAATGGATCTTTTACAAAGTGTACAAGGGACCTCAGTTGTTCATCCCATCAACCCTACATCACTGACAAGGGGGCTAATAAAGAGCGACACACATTTATAAATACTGCTTACAAAATATATGGAGGAGTTGAAGTTGTTGATATTCTCTGTGAAACATTAGATAAGATAAACGGCCCGGTGTGAGGAGAATACTCCATTCCCTTGCTGGATTCTGATCCACGAATTTTTAATCTACAATAGTTTAAAGTTACAATTTCATATTTTTAATTTTTATTTTTAAAATGTATTAAAATAAAGCCCTAAAATATATGGTATCTATAAACAGTCCTACCTTGTTAAAGAATAATCCTATTAATCCTATAATTCACTATTGCCAGTTGAGAAATTCATGGCAAAAATATCATTTTCAACTTCAAATTCAAACGTTTGAAGATAGCTATTCCTTGGTGGGGAATATGAAAACAAGGGAGGTAATTGTGTTATTATTTCCGGTGTGAAGATTTTTAAGTGTGAGAAAGATAACCTATGATCGTATAATAGTGAGTTGACAACCTATTGAGCAAAAGACATAGAAATAATTATGTTTTGACTTTCTTAGAAAATATGAAATTGTAACTTTAAGAATGCAGTATTTTCATAGGTCAAGAAGTATCCATTTGTTTTCTGAAATTAAAACAGAGCCAATGAAAATTATGAATCCTTAAAAGCATTTTAGTTTAAGTTGTAATAAATAAATAAGATCTCTAGAACGCCGTGAAACAACCGAGATAAAGAATACTGTACAAGGAGCCAAAATATGATTTTAAATGTTGCGAATACAAATCCATTCGCTACCTTGACTAACTACTGAAACAGACGCCCCCCCCCCCCCTCCCATGCTGCCGGGAGAGATTTAAGATAACTTGGACGATAGCGTAATAAACTGGTAGTGATTAGTATTGTAGAGATGTGGAGGTGGAGATTGGGTGTGGCGTGGGAGAGATTTAAGATAACTTGGACGTAAGCATAATAAACTGATAGTGATTAGTTTGTAGATATGCTGTTTGCGGGGGTGGGATGGGGCGCGGGTTACTAAAAATGGACATATTTGTTTGTATGAACTGTACTCCTGCCATACAAGGTAAACAGTACACAATGCACACACTAAATGCCTTTAATGAAGATGCATTATGTAAGATTTAGATAAAGAGCTGGTCGTTCTTACTATGACATTTCAGAAATAGATAACGCGATATGTTTATTCTAAAAATTTCATTTAAATTACTTTATTCGGAGTTAAGTTACGGATGTAGCGTAGATTGTTTATTATCGTAGCAATGGTACTTGACAATCGAGGCTTAATTACGATTGTAGCGTAGATTATTTATTATCGTAGTTATCATAATTGACAATCGAGACTATATAAGTCTCGATTATTCGTTTTATGGTTAAACTGTTATATCTCGCGGGTGTTTTAATTCATTTAAATATTTTCCATCCCGTTGATTATAGGCTGATTATAAATATCTAAATAAATGAATGAATAAATGAAATGTGGTTTAATGACACGTCAGTTACAACCGGGATATATTGCGACAAATGTCTAAATGAATACAAAGAATTATATTTATGTATTTGTGCATGTATGAAAGGATTGGGTGATAAATAAAATCTCCTACTCGTCTCTTTTTGATTTCAAAAAATATCAACACTCGTCGATAAAGTAAAAAAAAAAACTCGGCATAATTTGTGATATCAAAAAAGACTCGTAGGAGATTCTCTATTTAATGGCACGTCAGTTCCAACCGGGTTATATAGCACCAAATATCTAAATGATAATTCATACAACATTTTAAGCCGTGATAAAAACATGGTCAGATTTAGCTCTTACATAATGCATCTTTAATTAGCAGAAATATTAAACGAGCTTTAACGTTAACCTACTTTTTTGCTCCATCCGGGCTAATGAAGACGGGTATATTCAGCAGAATAACCCAAGAAATGAAATGGGGTTTAACGTCCTACTGTTCTGCTCCGACTGGGCTAATGAAGACGAGCATACGCCATACAGTGTGCTATGAGGGACATATTGCCCGGGCAGCGACACTACGGCCTACTATTATATCGAATTACAACTGTCAATGGATCCTTTACGTGTATGCCAATGTATACACAGGACCTCGGTTTTTCAGGACCTCCGTCCTGCGTCACTGACAAGGGGGGAATAACCCAAGAAGAACAACAAAAATACTACAGCATTATTTATTTATACGACCGATAAATATCATCTATATCGAATATTACACATTCTTTGTTGTCATTGAGTCAACTGGCGTGGTTTCGAATCCTCGATTGTACGTGACAAGGAGTAGGGTCGCCTGTCCAACCTCGTGGGTTTTCTCCGGGTCCTCCGGTTTCCTCCCATAGCTAAAGACCCCTACGCACAATCGAATTATTGAATTAAAATTAAACCATAAGTTTGTGTCGAGTGGACGTTACCCCCTCTCTCTCTCTCTCTCTCTCTCTCTCACACACTCTCTCTATCTCTCTTTCTCACACTCTCTCACACATTCTTTGTTTCACACGTAGACTGGAAATTACAACCAAAACTAAAACAATTTTTCTGAGAAATGGATGCTCAATTTATTTTCAGCGATACACCGAACAATTGTTGATCATTTTAAGTGACATGTTTGAGAATTGCATGTACGTGGATCATTTATCATGCATTAGTTGCCAGCCACGCTAAAACACGAAGCAATTGTTTTCTTATAAATATTTTATTTCTCCATTTTATAAAGTCACCTGGCGTATTGTCAGCAGCAATTTATTTCTTTTTCGCTCGAAAAACTTTAAAGCGACAGCAGCAGTAATTACATTCCTATCAGTTAAAGGAAGAGAGTGAGAGACAGAGAGAGAGAGAGAGAGAGAGAGAGAGGGGGGGGGGTAGCATCCACTCGACACAAACTAGGTGATTTCGGGGCTAACATATGATCCAATTTTATTTCAATAATTCGCTTGTGCGTAGTGGTCGTTAGCAATGGGGGGGGGGGGGGACCGGAGGACCCAGAGATAACCCACGAGGTTGGACAGGCGACCCTACTCCTTATCGCGTACAACCGGGGAATCGAAACCACACCAGTTGACTCAATCACAGACCTTATGATACACCGCGCACAAGCTAACCATTCGGCCATCCAACCCCGCGCTTGGGATTGGAACCACACCCCTTGACTAAATGACCTACCTTATGATCTAGGTCAACAAACACCCTTGTTAATTTTGATTGAGTGACATCTGTCCCTTGCATTGTTTGTATTATATAATATTATTACTGTCGAAATAGAAGACGATCCTTCACTTACCAGAATGTTTTTAAATAACAGAACTGTAAAATATACAACTGATTGAATACGGTTCTAGCTGTGTTTGTGTCAGACTTTTACTAAGTGTACTAAATGTTCTCCGTTTTTTGTTTATGTCTTTTATTTTATGGATTAATGTGTTGTGATTGTTGTAATTTTATATTAGTTGTACCATGGACCGTATATAGATGGACAGGCAACGAGTCCCGTTTGTTGGATTCTCTGCCGCTCGCGCAAGACACGGCGAGATCTCAATGTCAACGGCAAATCAAGCGATGTGATTTTTAACTTTGCCGGATTTTATACTGATTAATTTCTCGAACTCCTCCTTGGAATTTACGGTTTTCTTGTAGTTACACGGCAATTTTTCAACCTGATAAGTATTCCTATCCGGTAGTGTCGAATTTGTCCAGTTTGAAACTTTGAAATTTCCAAATGAAGCAGTTGAAAATTGCGAAATTATCGATTTCAATATTTTCATAGGTTTTGTAAGCATTTTGGTTTTGCTTAATACTCCAAATTCCCGTATGTATGAAGGATTTTAAAGTTATGAAAATAAAGTTCAGGTATAATACTGTCCGGAATGATTATTAATTGTGCAGAAGTAAAAATTAAAAGAGTGTTTTAGTAGATTTGTTTTTAAGAAAAACTCGGTTTTTTTTTCGGATTCACATAGGCGCGTCCGAAGTAAATAAAGACGATGTGTTGATATATTTACACCCCAATCATCAGTTAGTAGTCTATCTATGTATGGGTTTAAAATAAAAACAGTAGCAAGATTAATAAGAATATTATGAATTGATTTCTGTTTCTTTGCCTTTAAACTTAATACAGGTATTTGCGCAAGGGGAGCTAATTTAATTTAGTCACGATTGCCAGGTCTCTCTTTTGCCGCGGCACCGAATTCTAAAGGCTTCGTTGGCGTTGCCTGTCCATCTATACACGGTCCATGGTTGTACTTGTGTAAAGCGCCCGAGAGCAGCTCGCTGAGTTGAAATGTTGGCGCTATATAAATCAATTATTATTATTATTATTACAGTACTTTACTTTGTGTATTATCTATATTTGCGTATTCTATATTTAATCTTTATTCCGACTTAAAGTTTCTTTAATTTCAAATATATGGGACTGAGTCATCAGTATTTAGTTCGTCATCTTCATCAACTTCAACCCACGCCCCTAATTAACGCCACTTGTGTCATTTCCGCTTTGCTTAGGCGGCGCCATTTTGTTTCTCTACTTTCCATACATCATATCCGGTCTACGTATATTATTAGAATAAAATCTAATCCAAACTCTAGATTTTGAAGGAGTCTTTGATGAATCAGGACTCATTAATATTTTAAAACGGTTTGAAACACTTGATATTTGCTCTTATTAAATAATACATTCCGTTAATACGCTGAAAAGCCTCTTGAAGAAGTACAATGGCCCTTAGAAAGTCACTGAATCTAAAAATATATCTGACGGTGCATCTGGTGTAAAAATATCTGGTAATATTTTGACATTACTTTGATAAAATTTATATCTTAATGAATATATACACTTGCCGATGGGAACCAAAGCTTGATCTTCTTGGGACTAACAAGGTATTTTTAATGTTCATTTTAAGTATTTTATAAATAGAGAGAGAGAAATGGGGTTTAACGTCCACTCGACACAAACTAGGCCATTTCGGGATTAACATATGGTTCAATTTTATTTCAATAATTCGCTTGCGCGTAGGGTCTTTAGCAGCGGGATGAAACCGGAGGACCCGGAGAAAGGGGACTTTAAGTCCCATTCTACTCTCGATGTAGTTCTTACGAATTCTTCTCGATACAAAGGTTATACAAAATACTTCAACGGAAGTTTCGGAAAAATTACAGTTTTGGTTAACAAAGAGCGCAGTTTAAGAGAATTACCAGGGTCTTGTTTTGAACATAGTTATTCCTCCGCTGATCAATGATAAAATTGCATTGTAATCAGCTATGGCCCCTATCACGACTCATCAAGTGTTATCAACAGGAAATATTTCTATGTCGTTCAGTAACAAGCAGTAATTGTATTCCATAGAATAATTGTGACCTGTATATTCCAGTTCATTTAGTGGGTTTACTCCGGGTACTCCGGTTTCCTCCCACAGAAAAGACCCCTGCGCGTGCGCAAAGATATTAAAAATAAAAATAAGACAACTTGTCTGTGATATCACCTTCGATGGAAGCGGACGTTAAACACTAAGAACAACAAGAGTAATCAGCGTGGAGTCTAAAATACTCAGCTTATTTGAGTTTCTTCACAGTAACCCTACCATTTGTTACATAGAATTTTAATCAAAATAGCGACAGGAATAAAGTAACCTGAGAAGAAATGTTTTTATAGAATTGTACACAATGTTGACTTATATGAGTGAAACTAGCTGTTAGCTTGATCAATATATGGCACAGATTACAAAATACCTTTATATATATATACATTGATTTACACAGGATTAAAGGGCCGCTATCTTTATAAACTGAAATGAAATGGAGTTTAACGTCCTGCTGTTCTGCTCCTAAACTGGGCTTATGAAGACGGGCATACGCCATACAGTGTGCTATGAGGGAAATTTTGCCCAGTCAGCGGCGCTACGGCCTACTTTTATATCGATTTCCAACTGCCAAGGGATCTTTTACGTGCCCGCCAATGTGTACACGGGACCTCGATTTTTCGTCCCATCCGAACGAGCTATTTTTACAAATATCTTTAAATACATTTATTCATATCGCAGTAAAGCCAAGGTACGATACTATCAAAAACATTTACAAATAATGTGGATTTGTCCACATCGCCGTAAAGGTGCATTGTCTTAAAGATACATTATGAGAGATTAGATAAAGAGCTGGCTGTTCTTACTATAATAGTTATAAACTAGATAATGTAAAGGCAATTTGCTGAAAACTTCAGTCAAATTGATCCACTCTGAACCGAGAATTTAGCGATTGAATTTTCGGCCTAGCTTCGATCATCATTACTAAAGTCGGTACGATAAAATACATAGTCTCGATTATCCATTTCTTGATTTAATTATGAAGGAGCGTAGAGCAGCAGATCAGATCCTAATCCAGTAAATATCGCAGGCTATCGATGACATCGAGAGTTGATTATGATCTGGATACGTTAATTAATGTTTAATTAATAATTTATGTCTAATTAATAATTTAGATAACATCTCAGGCCTAAAGAAAGAGCTGCAATAGGAAGATTTAGCTCTTGTATGTTTAACAGACATTACTTGCCAATGTAGGGGCTGGGACTGGGGCTGTTGCTGGGGCTGGGCAGGGCGGGACCGAATGGGGTATATTACGTCAATCATTCATATCCGTATATGCTGACATTATTCGACTGGAGAACTAACCATTTTAATTGAGAAGTCCTTGGATCACACATCAACCTGGACTAGGGCTGGGACAGGACAGGGAAGAGGGGGGGGGGGGGGTGGACGACGATTATTTCGCCAATCATTCATATCCGTTTAAGCTGATGTTGTTCGACTTGAGAACTAACCAGTTTAGTTGAGAAGTGCTTGGATCACACATGGGGCTGGGGCCGGGACTGGGACAGGGTTGGGAGGGTAGAGGGGGTTTAAATCCATATAAATGGAGGATATGCGACTTGCGAACTAGCCACTTTAATTGCGAAGTCCTTGCTGTGTTGGCATGTTAGATTAGATCACACACCATACAAAACTTGTTGACATAAACTTAACAAACTAGCTGATCGATTAGAGAGCTTTTATATAGTTTTAAATCTGGCACGATCTGTTATAGGTAATACACTCTAACACAGATGAAGCCAGCTATTTCATAATACTAAAATTATTATTCACAATGGCGCGTATTAAATACGAGTGCATTAGGATTTATGACAAATATATACCCCGATATCAGGTGACTGCATGGGTGGGTCAAATATATCCCCATATCAGGGCTATATCTATTTGTTAAGGCTGGCTCAATTTTTGTTAAGGTCGTTGAGATGTAAATAAGGTTAGGACACGTGATTGTTTGCGAGATTGTAGGTTAGGGTTAGGATTGGGATTAGCAGTAGCTCTGTTTACACCTCGTCACCTATGACGAAAAATTGAGCTGACCTTATCACTTAGTACTTTCCCGATATCGGGGTGGGGGTGGGACGGGGCTGGGGGGGGGTACTGGTCCTGTCTGAGCTATCACCTCGACGGAAGCGGGCGTAAATTAAAGCTATTTCACACACGGAAGGCTGTTCAAATAAACTTCGATATCAGGGGACTGGGTTGTCGAATAGGACAACGCTTCAGACCACTAGGTCAGTTATTGTATCAATTGCTTAACATCGTGTGTTTCCTTCTTGGTTGTCCTGGTCTTCCCACTGCTAAAGACAACAGCGAATTATTGAAACGAAAGATTTGTAAGTCCCGAAATTCTCCGTTTCCTCGAACGAGATCGAGATCTATTCGAAGTCCCCGTATTTGCGTTGAATTTCACTGTACACCATTGGTTTGGCTGAACGTTTAAGATCTCCTGACAGAAAGTTCTCGACTTCGGTTCTGCTGGGAAAGAAAGACTTCAGAAAAAAAAACCTCGACAGAAAAACCTCAGTCTGCCGGCCTCGGTTTTTCTTTTTCTCGGGTAATTTTCTTCAGTCTTTCTTCCCCCCAGCATAACCTCGGTATCGTGCTTCATCCTACACAAATTGAAGAAAAACGTAAGAAATTCTGAACATAAATATGATTGAGTTACCGTGAATTATTGTAGAACTATATATGGATAATAAGAATAATCACGTGACGAGTTTTTCTGTCAAAGACAAATAAAAGAAACAATGCACATTAAACTAAAGATTAATAAATGCTCCCTTCCATAATCATTAGTTTTACAATTTTTCATTCGGCTCCCCTAGGTGGGTAAAAGTGTTGTATCTATTGCCCTATACGTCCCGAGTGATTTCTAACTGCTATAGACCATTAGCATCAACTTTCGTTTAACCAGACGTGCCATAGAAATAGCAAAGCCGTTAGGCCATTTGAGGTCCCGGGAGACAGAGAGAAGAATAAATGCATTAATGTCAGTAATGTCGGACCTAACCAGATATTAGAGAGAATAGGAAACCGATTATCTGTGTATATGGACACAATAATAACTATATCGGAACTATCCCATTATACTCGGAGCCGCGGTGACTTAGTGGGTAAGACGTTGGCTTGCTAGCAAAGGAAATGAATTGTGGTTTAACGTCCTACTGTTCTGCTCCTATACTGGGCTAATGAAGACGGGCATACGCCATACAGTGTGCTATGAGGGAAATTTTGCGTCGGTTTTTCGTCTCATCCGAAGGACTAGACAGCTGTCCTTGTCAGGCCCTCCGTCCTACATGGCTTGCTAGCCTGGAGGTCACTGCGTTGGTCGAGAAAGCAATATGATTAAAATACAGATCTATATTTCGTTTCGTTTCGTTTCGTTATTTTTATACTTTCGATGGACTACACTACATGAAGATCTGACCGTTTGTAGCGATAGGTCGCGTCAAAGGTCATACGAGCGGCTTTTGACCTATGACGTCAGACATTTGATTAACCAATCGGCATTGATGTTACTAGTAGATTACCCACAGTTCCGTGCAAAACACGCCTAAAGCTCGCCGTAACAGACCGTTTCATTGGCTATTCTCTCACACCATTCAGAACACGTCATTAATAACAACTCTTCCAGATCCTAGTGTAGTAAAGTAAAACGAACTATTGAACTATAAAAACGAAACGATAACCATGCTAATAACTCCTAGTGTTTTAAAGACTAGTAAAACGAAACTTTAACCTATAAAAACGAAACGAAATAGGATCCCTGTTTTAATCACATTGTCGAGAAAGTTAATCGGTTTTTTTTCCAGTATGGTTCCCCGTTGTAAGTGGTGTAGGTCCCGCGTACACATTATCGTGCCTGTAAAAGCACTCTTGACAGTTGGAATTCAAATTTCCCTCATAACAAACTAAATGGTGTATGTCCGTCTTCATTATCCACGTCGCTGCAGAAGAGTAGGAAGCTAAACTCATTTCATTGCATTTTTCTTTCCGTCTCAGACCTTCTAAATTGCAGATTCTAAAAAAATGGGGATCACGGTGGCTAAGTGGGTAAGACGCTGGCTCGCTAGCCTGGGGGTCGGGTGTTCGATCCCTGCATTGGCCCAGAAAGTTCACCCAGATTACCAGTGTGGTTTCCCCTTGTCAATGATGCAGGACGGAGGGCCTGCCTGACAAGGGCATCTGTCTAGTCGTTTGGATGGGAGGAAAAACCGAGGACCCGTGTTCACATTGGCTTGCACGTACAAGATCCCCTGACAGTTGGAATTCGATATTAGAGTAGGCCGTAGTGCAGCTGTCCGACCAAAATTTCCCTCATAACACACTGTATGGCGTATGCCCGTCTTCATAAGCAGAACAGTAGGTCGTTAAACCCCATTTCATTTCATTTCAAAAAGAATGCTCCCACTCCCCATAGCACGCTAAAATGCATATACCTGCCTTCATTAGCCCAGTCAGAGCAGAACAGTAGAACGTTAAACCCCATTTTCATTTTGCCACAGATCACCAATGATTTCCTCATTAACTTTAATGTTAATTCTCGTCTCTTAGACCGACTGTAACTTTTTCCCAATTGTTCGTTGGGTAGAACGCTTTCTACATGTGGCCTTCCGCCCAAAAAGCATGAATATTCGCCAAAACCTGGTAGAAAATGTATATCCGATCCCTTCTCTTCGATCCTACACCAAAAAAACTCAACAAAAATCGCCATGCAAAAGGGGGAAAGGGGAAAGGGAGAGAATGACTTCCTCTTGTCTTTCATTCGTGGGTGACTGCGTGGGAATAGTAGGAATATTTGATGAGCCGTGTCCATTTAACAGAAAGCTCGTAAATATTGATACTGTACATATGAAACGAAACGAAAGTGTGTGGGTGTATGTACATGTATTATTCCTATCCTAAAACGGAACGAAACTAAAACAACAAATGATTGAATTGTGAATGGGTCTGGTGTAAAGCGAATACAATAAGAAAATTAATTGTATTTTATTGTCCAGACCAGCCTGAAGCTATTGTAACTAGTACAACATCGCCTGTTATCAGTAATTGTATTTTGATATAATTTGCTAGATGATTTCATGATTGTCGGTTTCCGGCGGCCATTCTTTCAATGTACTCGTAGTTAATATACCAGCTCATAATACTCCATCTGAATTTATAACTGTTTCATTTCATTTATTTCATTATTTTTCGATCTGGTCTTTGAGACAGAACTGTGAGGAATTCCCTTCTGACCACCTATTGGAAGCGAATACATGTAGAGGGTTCACAGAGTTCAAAATGATACCGTTACGTTATCTCAAAGAAAACAAAAAAAAGAAAAAAAAGAAGAAAAACCCAGCAAACAAAACAAACGAGTTCATTGATTCGCGGTTTTTAGTTCATCATCAGATCGAAAAAAAATATGAAAAAATGTAAAAAAAAAAAAGAAAAAAAGAAAATGAAACAATAGAAAACCGACCGAACTAACAAAACAAGAGAATTCATTGATACGCGGTTCTTGGTTTATTATCAGATCGACTGGGCCACTGGGGATTTAACTTTATTAACAATATGAGAAATATCTTGGGACTAACATCTACATGTAGCAATTGAATTAAAACTAGAAGCTAATTTCCGTTTCGTTTAATCGGTTGGAATAGATAGCAGGGTCGCCTGTCCAACCTCGTGGGTTTTCTCCGGGTCCTCCGGTTTCCTCCCACTGCTAAAGACCCCTATGCTCAAGCGAATTATTGAAATAAAATTAAACCATATGTTAGTTCCGAAATGACCTAGTTTGTGTCGAGTGGGCGCTAAACCCCATTTTTCTCTCTTTCTCTCTGGAATAGATAGAAATGGGGTTTAACGTCCACTCGACATAAACTAGGTCATTTCGGGACTAACATGGTTTGATTTTTATTTCAATAATTCGCTTGCGCGTAGGGGGTCTTTAGCAGTGGGAGGAAACCAGGGGACCCAGAGAAAACCCACAAGGTTGGACAGGAGACCCTACTCCTTGTCACATACAATGACAGACCTTATGGTACAAAGCGCACGCGCGAACTATTCGGCCATGCACCATCCCCACCCCATATATCCGAGGATTAATAAACTGGATTTCTGTAACCTCATTGTGAGCTATGATGAAAAAGGCACCACAGTAAAACGGGGACCAAATAGATACGGGTGCATGGAAACTGGGTGCCGTGTCAAACCGCGACAAATTGACCTGAAACACGGTACTGTTTGTTAGGCTGGTGCTTTCACTACACTGCAGCCACAAAGTCGACCAAATTGATACGGGTCGAATGGTGCCTGCAAATCGGGTCCCGTGCCAGACCGCGATATCTCGACCTGAAAAACGGTATTGTTTGTTAGGCTGGCGTTTTCACTACACTGCAGCTACAAAGTCGACCAAATTGATACGGGTCAAATCGGGTGCCGTGCCAATCCGCGATGGCTCGACCTGAAACATGGAACTGTCTGTCAGACTGATGAGAAATAATGCTTCGGTTCCTCTCATCGACGTGTGCCGATAATCGTTTCAAACCACGACAACGCGACCTGAAACACGGAACCTCCTACCGACAGCTGTACGAGTATTTTACTTCTCGTTTGTAAGGCGCGTGCCAACCCATCCTCTTTAGCTGACGTGTTGAGGGTGTGAAATCCCGGCAACAAATGACACACTAATAACAAATGGGTCTTTCATGTCGTTAAAACAAATTATATATAATTATTCCACAACTTCATTGCTACTAAAGTACACTCTTTAAAGGAAGCGCTTTAAATCATAGGAGCCACGGTGGCTAAGTGAGTAAGACGCTGGCTCGCTAGGTGAAGGTCACGGGGATTTTCCGGCGGCGTGGTTTCCACTTGTCAGCGGTGCAGGACGGTGGGTCTGACAAAGTCAGCTGTTTAGTCGTTCGGATAGTATGAAACCCAAGGTCCGATGTACACATTGACGTGCAAGTAAAAGATCCCTTGGCAGTTAGACTTCTATATAATAGTAGGCCGTAGACCCAGCATAGCACGGGTATAGTCGTGAACCGGAAGTAGTAAACACCAGAAACCGAAAGTGGTAGGTCATCGCCACCAGGTCTATGTTACCCCACGGTCCGTACTACCCCTATACGCCAAATGTCAGCCTCGAGACATACCTAGTGTAGCTGCCAACACTGAACAGACAAACATGTCTCAGATTCTCTTTAAAAGACTAACTAAACTATGTTAATTTTTCCCTGGATTTTCTCGTCTTGTCGGAAATTCAAATCCTTCTATTCGTTTCGTTTTTTGAGTAATTAAGAGTTCAAAACGGTTGACGAGATGTTTTCAAAGCCATTCATCTCGTATGATTAACAGAAATTTAATTAATCGGAACTATTAATACATATCTACAACCGGTTGTACGAGACAAGGAGTTGGGTCGCCTGTCCAACCTCGTGGGTTTTCTCCGGTTTCCTACGCGCAAGCGATATATTGAAATAAAAATGAACCATACGTTAGTCCCAAAATGACCTAGCTTTTGTCGAGTGGACGTTAAACCCCATCTCTCTCTCTCTCTCTCTCTCTCTCTCTCACACACACACACACACATCTACAATACTTATTAATGAGCAATAACGGTCTCTTTAATTCTTAAGGATCCACTAATATCTAAGTGCACTCAGCGCCATTTTAAAAAAAAAGCTCCATTTATGCTACCCGTCGTTAACAAGTCGTAAACATGGTATTGTCGAACACGACAACATCCCGTTGCTAACCTAATGTAGCCCAGTTGTACAGATGAGAGCTATGAAAACAAACGGCACGGGGCCATGTTGTAATTAATGGCTAGCACCACGTGCTTTTACAAGATTCCATATTAAAAGCTGGCAGATATAACTTCATAATTGCGATATATTGTTGAATCTTGGCACCAACCCATTTTATATTAATATACTAGTTTCAACATTCATAATATCAGATTTGTTCACATTGCATAGCTTCATTAGTGGCTACAGAGGTTAAGAGAGAGAGAGAGAGAGAGAGAGAGAGAGAGTTTAATGTGCGCTCGACACAAATTAAGTCATTTCGGGACTAACACATGGTTAAATTTTATTTCAATAATTCGCTTGCGCGTAGGGGTCTTTAGCAATGGGAGAGGGAGAAAATAGACAGGCAACCCTACTCCTTGTCACGTGCAATATAGAACAATATTACTAGAATAGACCAAAGGGCACAGTTCATATTTTATAGGCTTTGATAACTACATATCAAAGGCGATAATATAAATTTCACACAATATGTATTTCTATTGTTAAGAACGCATGGGTGCTAATTTACATTATCACGTTTCAGTTATTCTCCTAGATTAATATTTTACCTTTATTCCAAGTCTTTTTGTGATTGGAAACATTATTGTTGTTCTGAAATCAGAGAAAAGAAATGAAATGAAATGCGGTTTAATGTCATACTGTTCTATTCCTAACCTGGGCTAATGAAGACGGGCATACGCCATACAGTGTGCTATGAGGGAAATTTTGCCCGGGCAGCGGCGCTACGGGCTACTCTTATATCGAATTCCAACTGCCAAAGGATCTTTACGTGCACGCCAATGTGTACACGGGACCTCGGTTTTTCGACCCATCCGAACGACTAGACAGCTGTCCTTGGCAGGCCCTCCAACCTGCATCACTGACAAGGGGAAACCACGCCGGAAAATCTGAATGAACTTTCTCGGCCAATGCAGGGATCGAACACCCGACCTCCAGGCTAGCGAGCCAGCGTCTTAATAATTGATGTTGATGAAATATGCACGATAAAAAAACCCCATCTTATCCATTCGCATTATCCATTTTATTGGTCAGGGGTCTGTTTCACGAAATTTTAACTAAGATAAAATCCAAATTTTAGTAATTTGATTGGATAATATTAGATTGATTTTGGTGCTTAGCCAATCAAAATTGAAGTATCTACTAAAATTTGGATTTATCTTTAGTTAAGATTTCGAGAAACAGGGCCGAGAATATGAAAACAGTTTCAGAATGAATAAAAATAGCGTTTGACGTTCTATTTTTCTGGTCCAACCAAATTAATGTCAAGAGTTATATCAACCTTTTTCACAGAGAATTGCGAGTCTTCTCTAATATCTGGGGGGTTGGATGGCTGAATGGTTAGCGTGCGCGCGCTGTATCATAAAGTCTGTCATTGAGTCGACTGGCGTGGTTTCGAATCCCCGGTTGTACGTGACAAGGAGTAGGGTCGCCTGTCCAACCTCGTGGGTTTTCTCCGGGTCCTCCGGTTTCCTCCTACTGCTAAAGACCCCTACGCGCAAGCGAATTATTGAAATAAAATTAAACCATATGTTAGTCCCGAAATGACCTAGTTTGTGTCGAGTGGACGTTAAACCCCATTTCTCTCTCTCTCTCTCTCTCTCTCTCTCTCTCTCTCTCTAATATCTCTGTAAAAGATGATTGCCTTTAACACGTGCCGTCACAGCACGCGGCGTCAATCATTGGCTGAATGGCGCGTGCATTGTTTACATAAGACGTTACTGCTTCGGGCAGAATGCTGCCTTTTAGTCATTTTAATACCCATTTACACTAAATAGAAAATAATTTTTACCCACAATACCTATTTATTTTTCTAATACATCAAAAAAATGTTTTAGAATTTAATTTGTCGGTGGAAAAAAGTTAATATTTAAGACTCATTAAGTCGCATTGATGCCACCCTTATCAGTGATTGTAGCCGCCTAGCGAATATTCACTGCTGATCAGTGTGGCGTTATATTACGTGCACGCCATTTTAGCGAATAGACGCTGTCCCTTGCCAAACCCTCCGTCCTGTACCTCTGGCAAGAAGAAAGCACATTGGAAAAAACCGATCAACTTTTTCGGGCCACACCGCCGCTCCCTGAATGAAAAGAGTACAGTGACCTATTTTTGTGCACCGACTGGGCTAATAAATAAAGGCGAGTGATGTTATTTTTGTCACTAATATCATAACTGACATAATTTTTACTCTGTGATAATATATCTGTTTGTCCTTCCGGTGAAGATGACGTCACGTCTGCCGGTTTCCAGGGAGAGTCTATTTATAGACTGGTTGAGGGAGAGCGGAATGATACGGTCATGTTCATCTCTACCATTCTTACCCCAAATCACCAATGGGATGACCGTCCCAACCGACACAATCTTCTTCTAACCGGCTTAATCTTCCTCCCAACCCGATCCCGACCTTCTCCGAGAATGTTCGTTGGAATTTTCCTGCGTGGTTCCCCCTTGTCAGTGGTGCAAGACAGAGGGCCTGGCCAGGGAAAACATATAGTTGTTCGGATGGGATGAAAAAGCAAGGTTCCGTGTACACATTGGCTTGCACGTAAAAGAACCCTTGGCAGTTGGAATTCGATATAATAGTAGGCCATAGCGTCGCTGCCCGGGCAAAATCTCCCTCATAGCACACTGTGTGGCGTATATCCGTTTTTATTACCCTAGTCGGAGCAACACACTAGGACATTAGACCCCATTTCATTTCATTTGTCTTACCAACCGGCTAAATCTCCTTCGCCAGCCCATCTGCAAATAGATGACACAACTTTTCTATATCCAGACTAAACGAAATATGATGAAAGAAGGTTCGTATTTCGTTTCGTGTAATAAACACAATTATTAGTAATCACAAATGTTAATCATCCCGATCAAATTGCCAACATGAAACCTCGTTTTAATGCGAAACTCGGGTAACCCGAGAATCGGCTCTGATTTAATTACCGAACAGTCTTATACCATCTATATCCATATTCAAGTGTTATTTCAGTTAATCGACGGACTGTATGACTTATCGCGATCCGGCTAATAACAATTTACTACAAACGTGGTCGACGATCGGGTTCCAAAATACAAAATGGCGGCGGTTGCCATCAATGGCATACAATTATAGTTAATTCTCTTGTTGAAAGCGAGCGAGTAATGATTTCCTAGTATTACATTCCACGTTCAGTTACCAGACATTGACAAGTAATTAGCTAAAATAATGCCCAGACAACAATGGTTTACAATTGCACGAGAGCTGCGCGTGAACCTCACGTTCAGTCAACAGAAATTCAATGTCCTCGGCTCGATCTTCGACTGTCATGACTTAACGTCTCAGCAACAAAGCTTTTCTCTCTAAAGAAATTTATTGTCATTTTATTTTATTATCTCTGTTGGTTTTTTATTTTCTTGTCTTGTAAACAGATAGAAAACGACTGGATGACATTGTATCATTTCCGATCGCGAGATATTACGTAATACATCCCGATATCCAAGTAACAGTTTTTCCTGTATTAAAATTAGTTTCTTCTCTATCGATATGCTCCATTTTTTCTTTACTAATATTGGGATCACTGCATTGGCCTAGAAAGTTCATCCAGATTTTCTCCGGCGTGGTTCCCCTTTGTCAGTGATGCAGGACGGAGGGCCTGGCAAGGACAGCTGTCTGGTCGTTCGGATGGGACCAAAAATCGAGGTCCCGTGTACATATTGGCATGCAGGTAAAAGATCCCTTGACAGTTGGAATTCGATATAACAGTAGGCCGTAGTACCGCTGTCCGGGCAAAATTTCCCTCATAGCATACTGTATGGTGTATGCCCATCTTCATTAGCCCAGTTCGGAGCAGTAGGTCGTTAAACTCCATTTCATTTCATTCCATTTCTTTACTAATATATCAAAATTTGTTTTAAAAAGTAGACATTTTCACAAGAATTATAATAACATGTTTTCAGAATTATGCATTAATAGTATTTCCATCTGTTGAAAAAATATGTTGTTTTTTATTATTATCAATTTTATCAATTATAATAACACATTTTCAGAATTAAACATGCATTATGCAAAAGCTAAATCTGCCTATAGCAGGCCTTTCTTTAGTCCTGAAATGTTCTTTAAATTATTAATTAGACATCAATTAACTTATCTAGACCATAATCAACTCTAGATGGCATCGCTAGCATGCGATATTTACCTGATTTGAATACATTTTATGATGGATGATTTAACGTCAAAATGGATAATCGAGACTTTGTTTTTTTTTATCGTTCCGACTTTGGTAATGATGATCGAAGCTAGGCTTAAAATTCAATCGCTTAAATCTCGGTTGAGAGTTTAGCAATTAGATTGAAATTTTGAGCATATTCTATTTACGTTATCAATTTTTTAAATATTATAGCGAGAACTGTCAACTCTTTATCTAATCGCCCATAATACCCCTTTAAAGGAGCTAAATCGCTAATATTTGGGACCTAGAAATTGACACAAGTGGGTCGCAACTCATATAATACCGTAATATGAATGTATATAAACTGATTTACATTCAATCGTTTCCGTTTTTACTCTAATTTCAAATCAGTTATGTTCCGTGAAATAAGCCAGCAGTCTCAATCGAGTGCAAATTCCTAGCGTCTGGTTATTCCAGTCTACATAAGCCGTTTGGTTTGGTGCAATATGTCTAGCCTCGTTCCTCTAGTCTCTTGCTAGAACTGGAGCTGAAACGCATTATGGTACACGATTCGTGTACCAATGGTAAAATATTTATTTTGTCTTAAATATTGGATATCAGAAGCCCACCCTATTCCGGTAAGATCACAGCATCAATGTTGTTTTAAATTGACAAATAAATCGTGTTTTAAATGTTGGAGATTTTGGATGATATTGAGTTAGAGACTTAGCTCCTTTAAGCAATAAGAGTATTTCCATATTTTTTTTATCATTCTTCACAAATACAAAACCTTGACGACCGTTACAAGATCAGCTACCTACTAATCTCATAAGATTCTTTATCCAACACAACTAACGTTTCGGCACGTAATCCGTTTTTTTAGCCTGTGGAAATTGTGTGCTTTTATACAAGCGATTTAATGAATAGTTACAAGGATAATTTACTTAAAATATAACCCATATCTTTATAACCATTAGCTTAATCAAAACAGAAAAATCTCACAGATCTTGAACGCACATTCGTCGATAAATATCTCATTTTCCACGACTTAACAGAGAGAGAGAGAGAGAGAGAGAGAGATAGAGAGAAGTTGGGGTTTAAAGTCCACTAGGTCATGGCGGGGTTTCGAATCCCCGGTTGTACGTGACAAGGAGTAGGGTCGCCTGTCCAACGTCGTGGGTTTTCTCCGGGTCCTCCGGTTTCCTCCCACTGCTAAAGACCCCTACGCGCAAGCGAATTATTGAAATAAAATTGAACCATGTGTTAGTCCCGAAATGACCTAGTTTGTGTCGAGTGGACGTTAAACCCAATTCTCTCTCTCTCTCTCTCTCTCTCTCTCCGTCGAAGTCAAAAGATGGATGAATGTAGATTTTAAACAAAGAATTCGTCCTTTATGAGAATTAAATACAGTCGTCGATGAAAATCACAACTTATTCAATTGTACCTATTTTACTACAGAACGTGAAAAAACTATATATAATCAAGATATTATTATATAAGATCTAATACTTTTAAATATAATAAACTTTTTAATTCAAGTAAACAATCAATAACTATAAAATTATGTATGTTTTTAAAGATAATACTTAACAAATTTATGTCCATTGACTAAGGAATTAAAAGCCTGCATCTTGTAAATATGTATAGAACCTATCAATCATATGTCATGTAAATGGCTTCACTTCATCCCAGTTAATTAGTCTCAGTACAATATCAGGGGATCACGTGGCTAAGTGGGTAAGACGCTAGCTCGCTAGTCTGGAGGTCGGGTGTTCGATCCCTGCATTGGCCGAGAAAGTTCATCCAGATTTTCCGGCGTGGTTCTCCCTTGTCAGTGATGTAGGACGGAGGGGCTGACAAGGAAGGCTGTCTAGTCGTTCGGATGGGACGAAAAACCGAGGTCCCGTGTACACATTGGCGTGCACGTAAAAGATCCCTTGGCAGTTGGAATTCGATATAAGAGTAGGCCGTAGTGCCGCTGTCCGGGCAAAATTTCCCTCATAGCACACTGTATGGCGTATGCCCGTCTTCATTAGCCCAGGTTAGGAGCAGAACAGTAGGACGTTAAACTCCATTTCATTTCATTTTCATTTCTCAGTACAATATCACCTCCTTTCATCTTCTTGTTGTCCTGTGTGGTTTCAGGAATTGTTGTTATAGTTTTTCTGTATAAATTAGCCTCATATTATTTGTAATACTGTATTTGCTAGATAACGCTGAGAGAATACTCTTCGAAACGTCGCCTAAATAAATAAGTAGCTGTTTAACACATACTTAATTGCTCTATCCAGTTACTAAATGCCTCTCAAAGATTAATATCTGATCTGAGTTGCAAATATTGTTCTGTTGTTCTTCTGAACAGAATTGAATCCTTTTTGGACTGGGGGGATCACGTGGCTAAGTGGGTAAGACACTGACTCGCTAGCCTGGAGGTCGGGTGTTCGATCACTGCATTGGCGGAGAAAGTTCATTTTACACTTCATTAATACGCTATAGAATGGTTTACTTTATTTTTTACTTTATTTTTTATTGTTACATTCATTTTGTGGATTTCTAGAAAATACAACAACCGGAAATTAAAATTTACACCCCACATATTCACCTAATAGGGTGGCAGTCACAAACATGAAATTTTAACTAAGATAAAATCTAAATTTCAGCAATTTGATTGGATAATATTATAGATTGATTTTTGTGCTTAGTCAATCAAAATTGAAGTATCTACTAAAATTTGGATTTTATCTTTAGTTAAGATTTCGAGAAACAGGGCCCAGATGCATGAATATTGCGATGTACAAGATAATTTTAAGAATGCCGATGTATGAATATTGCGATGTACAACTAGATAAATTTAAGAATGCCGATGTATGAATATTGCGATATGAATATTGCGATGTACAACGAGATATTTTTAAGAATCCTTATGTATGAATATTGCGATGTACAACCAGATAAATTGAAGAATGATGATGTTAGTTTATTGCGATGTACAGCTAGAATTTTTTTTATAGTGGTGAATATTATTATTTCAACACATGATTTCTGACAATACAATAATTAAGAGTAAAAGCTTAAAGTGCGTGTTAGAATGACATTTGTATTCACAATGTGACGATAGATAGGAGAGATTGTTATGCCCATAGTCATGGAAAGAAAGAATGTGAATATATACAATGATAACAATAGACAATTAAAACTCTTGGTTAGCGTTGAAATCATTGAGTGACAGCGTTTCTCAAGATCGACAGAAATTAACATAAATATGTGAATAGAAGCTGATATAATGATATACATACTCTTACTAAATATGCTAATAGCAAGCAAACATTTCAATTAGGCGTAAAGTTTTAATATAGCAGATATTATCTAAATAATCTAAATGATATCCCTCTCCATTAAAGGACAATATTGGTGCCAGTCATTATCACATATGTGATAGAGCTCGTTAAACACATTCCAAATATAATTTTAACACAGAGATCATTGTTACGATAGCTGAGGATTGTTGGATGGCCGAATGGTTAGCACGCTCGCGCGGTATCATAAGGCCTGTCATTGAGTCAACTGGCGTGGTTTCGAATCCCCGGTTGTACGTGACAAGGAGTACGGTCGCCTGTCCAATCTCGTGGGTTTTCTCCGGGTCCTCCGGTTTCCTCCCACTGCTAAAGACCCCTACGCGCAAGCGAATTATTGAAATAAAGTTAAACCATATGTAAGTCCCGAAATGACCTAGTTTGTGTCGAGTGGACGTTAAACCCCATTTCTCTCTCACAATAGCTGAGTAATACAGGTTCCTGAATCGGAAGTGACGAACGCCACAGGAAAGCACGAGTCATCTCTCTATATAACTGACTGATGTGACGAGTGATAACAGATACCCAGCGAATTTCTGCTCACTAATAATTCATTCGAAGACCAAAAGTTGTTATATGGGACTGTAAGAGGATACCTGACAATTCAATAAAGTAATTGAATGTCATTAGATAAGAGAACACGAGAAAAATAGAAATAGTCCGTACATTCCCTTGTTTATATTCATTCTATACCTTATAAAAACATGGTAATGCACGGCCTTTTTCAGTTTTTCTTTCGTGTTCTCTTATCTAGTGGCAGTCAATTCTTTTTATGAATTGTCAGATATCCTCTCACAATCTCACACAACAACTTTTGGTCTTCGAAGGAATTATAAGTGAGCAGAAATTCGCCCGTATATCCGTTATCACTCGTCACATCAGTTATATAGAGAGACGACTCGTGTTTTCCTTTGGCGTTCGTCACTTCCAATTCAGGAAACCTGTATTACTCAGCTATCGTAGCAATGATCTCTGTGTTAAAATTATATTTGGAACGTGTTTAATCAGTTCTATCACATATGTGATAATGGCTGGCACCAATATTGTCCTTTAATGGAGAGCGATATCATTTAGATTATTTAGATAATATCTACTATATTAAAATTATATTTGAATGTGTTTAACCAGTTCTATCACATATGTGATAATGACTGACACCAATATTGTCCCTTAAAAGGCCATTGCATATTATTGGTGAACTTAAATCAACACTGATGTTGTTATCAATCTGACCGTGAAAAGTTGAGCTTTTGAAATCCAATATTTAAGAGAAAATGAAAATTTTAAAAATAGCGCACGACTCGCGTACCAGAATGCCTTCGAACGCTATTTGTAATAAAACGACTCGATGAACAAGGCTAAACATATCCCACAGGAGAATACTGTAGGTGCAGACTGAAGTAACCAGACGCCAAAGACTGCCATTCAAATTGGAATCTTCATGTATTTCACCGAACGTAGCTGATTAGAAATTACCGTAAAAACGGAAACGATTGAATGTAAATCAGTTTATATTATTATATGCGTTGCGACCTATTTATGTCCATTTCAAGGTGCCAAGAAATAGAGATTTAGCTCCTTAAATAAAATACATACCGTTTGGGAGTAGTGGGTCGGTAGATGCCATCTTTGTGGATTTAGTGTTTATGTGCTAGGCCCGCCTTACAAATCGACTCTAGCATCTTCCATATAAATATTGTTTTTTGGGTTTTTTTTTCGGGGGGGGGGGGATCTTGTTCCTCATCCTAATAAGATTTTTAGTCAGTATGCTCCAACCCTATGGAACTCCTTATCACACAAGCTGCGCAATGAAACTAACATTAATGTTTTTAAAACGAATATTAAAACTTGACATGTTCTTATTAATTTTAGCTTCGTTTAATTCCTATTATTGTCTTGTAATTTTTTATATTGTAAATGTAAAGCGCATTGAGATATTGTGCCATTTTATATGTTGCCTTGTAATGCGCTATAGAAGAAATTATTATTATTATTATTATTCATGCAACATCATGGATCACCACGCCCCTGCAAATACTGTGCAACAAAAAACAGAAGATTTTGTAAATGCGTAAGATCTTTTCTTTATTCGGTATTTTCAGTACTATTTTGTAAATTGAAAATGCGTAAGATCTTTTCAGTGCTTTTTTGTAAATTGGAAATGCGTAAGATCTTTTCTCTATCGGTATTTTCAGTGCTATTTTGAGACGAAAGGGTTTAAAAAGTAGTATTTACATAAGGATTTTTCTCTTTAGTAAAAAAAAAAAAAAATAATAAAAAATTCTAACAATTTCTGATTTCTTTTTATGACAAACTATTTCAGTATGCAGAAGAGATTAATCGGCTTTAGAATGGCAAGGATGTTACTTTCAGATACGATTGTTAAAAGCTCCGTTGATTGCTCTTGTTCCTGGAATAATTTGTCTAAAATCGTTCTGTCATTACAGTATTACTCCGCAAATAGTCCGCAATTTTTTTTTATTCATGGCGATAAGAGATTTATTTTTGAATTAGAAAACTAAATCTATGGCAGCGTAGCCCCGGGCGTGCTTTTAAAAGTAACACTTTAGAGGCTTGAACTTAAAACTGATTCTAGCGTTGATCTCTGCTTAGCTCCTTCGGAATTATTCAAGCCAGGTGTTCTCTTGTCAGGGATTGCGCGTGCTGGGTTGACAATAAAAATGTCACTAGTTGTTTGGATTGGGCAAAAAACCGTGTTCCACCCATGTACACTTGATATATATGGAGGCGCATTAATATGGATTGAACACGGAAGCCATTTGGTATTATTATTTACTAGTCATGAACCGGAAGTACATAACTCCGAAACCGGAAGTGGTAGTCCATCGCCACCAGGCCTATGTTACACCCCGATCCGAACTACACCTATACACCAAATTTCACCTTCGGGACAGCCCTAGTGTTGTGAACAGACAGACAGACAAACAAACGACAATCACAAACATTATTATTTATTATCATTCAATATCTTTATGTAGCGCATCTTTCACCGGAATGTTCAGGTGTGCTTAACAATGACAATTAATGATAAAATACAATTTATGATAAAAATAAAAGTTATAATAAAAATAAAAGTTATAATAAAAATAAAAGTTATAAATAATAAAACCATTAAAAATACAAACAATGTAAAATAATATAATAAAATAACTACTCATAAAGCAGTAAAATTTATTAAGTGGAAAGTCATTATATACGTGGGCTATAAGAAGTACGTACCATAGGGTTTTCACGGATTCAAATTATCTTTCCTTGATCGTAGCTTAATTCTACGAACCAATCAAAAATCAAATAGAACAATCATGAAGGGCAGATAATTTGAATACGTGTCTCTACCATGGATTAAACCAGGGGTTATTGGAGTGGAACGGAGTGAGACCACTGCGGGTACAAAGAATGTTAGAAGTACGAATCATTTGAGGGATTTGGAATCCCCACCGCGTTCTAAAATTTGAATCTCTTAAAGGAATATCTGTCCAAAAAGGGTTCAATATACCAAGATATGACGAACTGAAAATTTGGCAACTTTCGATATCCTTTATAGACTATATAAACAAGCAAGCGCCACCTATAAGTGTTTGGTTCAGATATTCTGTTGGGCCTCGTTTTAATTGGGTCGACTCTAAACCCTTGAGTACAGAGTACTCTGGTTTCCTTTTGCGAGTTGTGTAGGACGGAGGGTCAGATAACGACAGCTGTGTAGTCTTTCGGATGGGGCGAAAACGCGGTGTCGTGAATCCATGTACACATTGGCATGCACGTAAAAGAACTCTTGACAGTTGGAATTCGATATAAGAGTAGACCGTATAGCGCCACTGTCTGGGCAAAATTTCCCTCATAGCACACAGCATGTTGTATGCCCATCTTCATTAGCCCAGTCGGTGCAGCTACGTAAGATGTTAAAACCCATTTTATTTCATGTCCGTTAAATCCACGATTGGAATCGACGTCTTTAAAACACAATCTGCATGTATAAGTTATTGTCTGTCGACCATGTCGGACTGATTTTCTGGTTAGAAGGTGAAACAGTCCTCACCTTTTCCTGTCTCTTCATGTCAGTTTCAATCCGGTCCGATTTTTTTCCATGACACAACACGCCATCTTAGATCCATCTAGATCCGGAGCTGACCCAGATAACACTTTGACGACAGCTTAATTAAATAGTTGACAGTAGGCCTATTCGTCGAATAGATTTGTTGAACTCCTTTATCGCCGCAAGCAGAGAGAGAGAGAGAGAGAGAGAGAGAGAGAGAGAGAAATGTGGTTTAACGTCCACTCGACACAAACTAGGTCATTTCGGGACTAACACATGGTTTAATTTCATTTCAATAATTCGCTTGCGCGTAAGGGTCTTTAGCAGTGGGAGAAAACCAGAGGACCCGGGGAAAACCCACGAGGTTGGACAGGCGACCCCCGCAAGCAGAGAGAATAAAATAACACAAATGTCATCACCTGTTAAGTAGCACTTGTTCAATGGTTATATTAAATATATATATATATATATAAAAATACACAACATAGAACTTTCATGGAATACAATTGTTGGATTTAACGATTCAAAAATGACATTAATCCAATTCTCTAACCATATCTGTATTGTGCTTGATAACCAGAGAATTATATCATAGTTAAAACGTAACACTAAATCCAATCAACTATACTCCATGTAAGTTTGAGAGAGACAGAGGGGTGGAGAGAGAGAGAGAGAGAGAGAGAGAGAGAGAGAGAAATGGGGTTTAACGTCCACTCGACACAAACTAGGTCATTTCGGACTAACCCATGGTTTTTAATTTTATTTCAATAATTCGCTTGCGCATAGGGGTCTTGAGCAGTGGGAGGAAACCGGAGGACCCGGAGAAAACCCACGAGGTTGAACAGGCGACCCTACTCCTTGTCACGTACAACCGGGGAATCGAAACCCCGCCAGTCGACTCAATGACATACCGTATGATACAGCGCGCACGTGCTAACCATTCGGCCATCCCCGATGGGGGCTGGCACCAGGAACTAAAGAAGACCAGCATACGCCATAGTGTGCGATGGTGGGAAGTTGTACGTGCCGTCCAAATGTTCTCGGCTGACACTGGGATTAAGAGAGAGAGAGAGAGAGAGAGAGAGGGATCACTCGACCACCCAACATCTTCGCTACAATAGTAACATGTACAAAGTGTAAATGAATTTTGTTTGGTCTTTCGGTTGTCGTTCGGGATGCACGGCCGTTCCCTTATGACTAGTCGTCAGTGTTGACTAATTAAGAGAGAGGGAGAGAGATCACACGACCACCGTTGTGGTTGTCGTTCGGGATACACCACCGTTCCCTTAAACTTATGACTAGTCGTCAGTGTTGACTAATTGAGAAAACATAACCTTAACCCTAAAGATCTGGACCCTGTTTCACGAAATTTTAACTAAAGATAAAATCCAAATTTTAGTAGATACTTCAATTGTGATTGGCTAAGCACTAAAATCAATCTAATATTATCCAATCAAATTACTAAAATTTGAATTTTATCTTAGTTAAAATTTCGTGAAACAGGCCCCGGGTTCCTCTAAGAGTTCAAAACAATTCACACACACAATACGGTTTGGAGAGGTAATATGTGAATGCCATGACACTGTCACTGCCAGTCGTGCACAGATCCAGCTAGTTGGTTTAAAATATCGTCAGAGCACGTGGATGTCACGACAGGTGTCAGCGACTTAACAATCTGTGTCAATGACATGTCACTCAAACTTGATATTAGCGGTAGCTGAAACAGTGGTGAATGACTTTAGTTTATAATGTTTGAACACTTTAGTTCGTCACAATGCGTATTCATGATGTGATAACAATACGTCACAATAGATATTCATTACATGATAACATTACATTACAATGTGATAACATTACATTACAATACCTATTCCTGACGTGATAACATTAGGTCACAATGCGTGTTCATGATGCGATAACATTACATGACAATGCGTGTTCACCATGTGATAAAATTACATGACAATAGGTATTCATGATGTGATAACATAACGTTACAAGGTGTATTCATCATGTAATAACATTGCGCCACAATGCGTATTCATCATTTGATAACATTACATGACAATACAACTACACGATTTTGGCATTTGTTGCTAAACTATGAAATTTATCATGGCTTAATCAACGCCAATATCCATTCATATTGATTAATAAATATTTAATAAAGAAAACAAAAAATTAAAATATCAATTTTAGACAATGTCCCGGGTTTGAATTCAGTCGTATTTGAAACGGACCTATCATTACATTTTCGAAGAAAACAAAATGAAGGCGGGCTTATTGCATTATAGCTAACAGCACAGATGATGAAATTTCAATTACACATAACTTTGCAAATACAGAACGGAATTGAACCATGGATTGATGTTTCTTTTAGCGGTTCATCGTTCACTCATTTACATTATTGTAGGTTACAAGTGATTCCACTGCATAAAATGGCGCATCGGGATTTACATATGGATATGATGAAATGCAGAAACGAGAATCGATTTGCCGTATCATATATCGTTTAATATTTGAAGTCAATTATTATAAAACTCATAGTAATTTGAGCCAAGTACCTTGAAATTATAAAAAAAACAGGGTTCCAGTAAACTGATAGTACAAATGCAACCAAGGCCATGCAATCTAACGTTGACAACGTGCAAAGGTGAAGTAGATGTAAGGCGAAGTTAAAGGAGCTAAATCGCTAATATTTTGGACCTAGAAATTGGCACAAATGGGTCGTAACACATATAATACTGTAATATGAATTTATATAAACAGTTTTACATTCAATCGTGTCCGTTTTACTGTGAATTGTCATCAATTATGTTCGGCAAAATACACCAGAAATCTCAACCGCAAGTCCGTTTCTAGTGTCTGGTTATTCCAGTCAACACCGATATTATTTATTGCGCATGCTCTCCAAATAAGAATATGATATCACCGTTTGACATGACTTGTGGAATATGTCTAGCCTCATTCTTTGAGCACCTTGTTACAAATGGCGCTGAAACGCATTATCGTACCCGATTCGTGTACCAATGGTAAATTGTTTATTTTGTCTTAAATATTGGATATCAGAAGCCCATCTTTTCCAGGTAAGATCACAACACCAATGCTGATTTAAATTGCAAAGAAAATCGTGTTTTCAATGTCGAAGATTTTGGATGATATTGAGTTACGGACTTAGCTACTTTAAAGTTAATTGGAATAACACGGGATATCTGAACACAATAACAAAACATCGGGCCCCGGTTTCACAAAGCATTATCAGATTTAAGTTAAACATACATTATGCAAGAGGTAAATATGCCTATTTGCTCAAGTCTTTGTTTAGGCTTCAGATGTTATAGAAATTATTAATTAGACCTTTATTTACACGACAAGCACAAAATCAACTCTGTAGACCCACGGATGGCTTGGATACAGTTTGGATTTAAACAGTCGTCCATTTAAAATTAAATCAATAAATGGCGGACCAAGCTAACGTTTACCGCTAGTCGTTGGTGTCACTACCGGAAACTGGTGATGAAAGGCCTGCCAAGCAAGACTACCATAGCCATTGAGCATGCTACATTCGTAACTTAAAGGTCACCGGAAAAGCATCAATTTTTTTAAAAATAATGCAAGTAATTATGTCAACATATCCTTTCCATAGGTATAACCCGAGCCCGAACGTCAATAATACCTGCAACAGGTAAATTTCAACATTAGTAATTTTCGCCGTTCTCCGTCGGTAGTCGGAAATTTACCTGTTGCAGGTAATATTGACATTCGGGTTCGTGTTATACTTATGAAAAGGATATGTTGACATAATTACTTGCATTATTTAAAAAATTTATGAACCTTTTCCGGTGACCTTTAAGTTTGAGAATGCTTTGTGAACTCATCGCTAGCCTGCAATATTTACTGGATTAGGATCCGATTTGCTGCTCAACTTTCATTCATGATTAAATCATGAAATGGATAATCGAGACTACTTTTTTTTGATCGTGCCGACTTTAATTCAATCGCTAAAATCTCGGTTCATAGTGGATCAATTTGACTGAAATTTTCAGCAAATTCCCTTTACATTACTAGTTGTTATCTATTATAGTGAGAACTGCCAGCTCTTTATCTAATCTCCCATAATGTATCTTTAATATATGAAAAGGCACATTACGTTTGAACAAGCACAGCAGAGCCAAATTCAACATTTTCCTAGACTGTTTCCCGGGTTGTATAAAAACTAAAACCGGGCGAGAGCGACTAGATGAGTCATGATATTAATGCGATTAAAAATATAAAATCCTGATTGCGACTTTAATTACGACTATGTTAATAATTAACTTTGTATATGTAATCTAAATCTATCTATTACCTATTTTATATTGTCATTCTAAACCTTTATTATCATCGATAAACAAAAACAAGGAAAATAATAAAATCGCCAGCCTGATATTCCCTAGAGACGAAACAATGAACAAGCCTTTACGCCACTTACGTTAAAACGAAGCCCTTTGTTCCTGTATCGCATCCTCAAACAAAAACCCATTTTCATCAGGCAAAACGAGATTAAAAATCTGACTCGGTTCTTTGAATGGACTATAATGAGTTTACCGAATGAACTAACAGATTTTTAAAATGCTTTTAGCGGGTTTTATCGACCAACTGACAATGCTAAAATACAAACAGGAAGAAAAGAGTTGGTATTCTGTTCAACGGCGTATATAGAATAGGTAAGGACTTATTCAAAGACGTTGATCGCCATTTGCTGCGTTTTGTTCGGGATAATATCTTATTTTCTTCTCGACTTAATCTATAGGCTTGATTGTACCCTAAAGGATTATATAACATTTAAACATACATTACGCAAGAGGTAAATCTGCCTATTGCTGGTCTTTCTTTTGGCCTGAAATTTTATATAATCTATAGATGTTATATAATCTATAGGCTTGATTTTACCCTAAAGGAGTATCTAACATTTAAACATACATTACCCAAGAGGTAAATCCGCCTATTGCAGGTCTTTCTTTAGGCCTGAAATGTTATATAAACTATGAATTAGACAGACCATAATCAACCCTCGATGTCATCGCTAGCCTGCGATGTTTTTTGGATTAGGTTCCGATTTCCTTTTCGACTTCCATTCTTAATTTTATCATGAAATGGATAATCGAGACTATGTTTTTATCGTACCGACTTTAGTAATGATGATCGAGGCTAGGCCGAAAATTCAATCGCTAAAATCTCTGTTCAGAGTGGGCCAATTTGACTGAAATTTTCAGCAAATTCCGAGAACTGTCCGCTCTTTATCTAATCTCCCATAATGTATCTTTAATAAAGAAATTAAATTCCAGCGATCGATAATCCCTCGGCGTGTATTCTGTGGGATTAAAAAGGGTTGTTCTGTTTTGGATTCTTTTTTATTAAGGGAGCCGCGGTGGCAGAGTTCGTGAGAAATTTGATATTCTTGCGCGAAAAGAAAATGACGCAACGAGGCTTTAAGTAGTCATGAATAAGACCTCTTTTATGAAATAGATTACCTAAAAAAATTGGGAACCCTTTCTCGTGGAACCAAGCCAAACCAGTTCGAGTACTTTGTCAAACCGTCATACACGAACTTCAGATGTAAAAAGTAAAAACCGCTAACAGGAGTGACCAATTTATTTTATGTCGACTGAGCCCGGATATTGGAAATAAAAATAAAACCTATGACCAATACTAAATTAAGTCAAACATATCACGGTAGATTTGAATAATCGGATTAGCGTATTGAAACTGGCGGAAGTACAATATTCCAGAGAGATATCATTCCATTGGTGTATGTACAAGGAAGTCAATGTATGCAAGGGTAGGCTACTTGGGTCGGATATTTCACTATAAGCGGATTATATCAAATATAGTTCATTATAAACTCGCTTTCTCTACAAATATATCAAATATGAGAGAGAGAGAGCGAGCGAGAGAGAGGGTTTAACGTCTACTCGACACAAACTAGGTCATTTCGGGACTAACACATGGTTTAATTTTATTTCAATAATTCGCTTGCTCGTAGGGGTCTTTAGCAGTGGGAGGAAACCGGGGGACCCGGAGAAAACCCACGAGGTGGAAATTCGACCATACTCCTGTCACTTATTTCCGGAGAATCGAAACCACGCCAGCTGAATCAATGACAGATCTTATGATACAACGCTCACGCCCCTAACCATTTGCCATCCACCCCTTATATCAAATATGGCACTGGTGATCGTATAAAGGTTTTCCATACTAATAAGTACATCTCCAAAATAAGCCAATACAACAGGGTACTCTTCAGCTTCCGCAATCCCAATCCCAAGCGATAGATCCAAGTATAGTTAACATTGATGGGTATCATGCACTAGTTAGATTATGCTTACTTGTTATTTATTTTCTATTGTCACATAGCTTACAATACTTTTGTATAAGCCCATTAGCCCAGTTGATGCAGAAAAGTAGGGCGTTAAACCCATATCATTTCATTTCTACTATTGTATTGTCGACTATTAAAAGTATAATATCGATTACAGATTAAGGTATTTATGAACACCTATATTCTCCATGAAAAGCCTTTACCTCATTCATGGTCCGGTTTGACCTACCTAACTCTCTCTCATCACCGAGTTATTATACAAAGGCACATCTAGAGGAAATTAACATCGACTATTCTGTACGAGTATATTGAATAAGCTGGCTTATAATTAATTATTTAGTGCAGCTAACACCTCGCGTATCGTTCTTCTTGCACCTTTCTTTCTATCTATGGATTGGCTTAAAGGATTTTACATTATTTTCTTGTAGACATCTTAAAGGGGATATTCCAGATATATGTTAGTGAATAAAACGGTTTGGAATTAGCTAAAGACAATTTGATAAAAATACAGATCTATATTTCGTTTCGTTTTTTTTTTTTTTTACTTTCGATGGCCTACACTACATGAAAATCTGACCAGTTGTACTCGGCAGTCGCGTCAGGGGTCATACGAGCGGCTCGTGACGCTATGACGTCAGGCAGCGATTAATCAATTACCGATGACGTGTCTATGGGTTTACCAAAAGTTCCGTGCAAAGCACGCCAAGAACTCGCCGTAACAGATCGCTTCATTGGCTAATTCCTCACATCAACTAGAACGCCTGTTATATAACAACTCTTTCAACTCCTAGTGTTGTGAAGACAAGTAAAACGAAATTTTGAACTATAAAAAACGAAACGAAATAGGATCTGTGTTTGAATCAGATTGAGGTAAAGAATGAGTATAGGGGATGTTGTCCGGGCAAATGTATCCTCCTTGCATTAATTTCGTGTCCGTCATTATCTACATGTAAAATGTTTTATATGTGATAAGCTCATACTATAATGTGTTTTACGAGGATTTCGTAGTGAACTAATTTAAGGTTCGATCGTTTATTCCAACCAGTAACTATATGCCGTTCAGAATGCCGGCACTCGTTTATTTCAACCGGTAACTATTATTTAATATGCCGTTCAGAACGCCGGCGATTGCTATGCTAGCGTAGCCCTGTATTCAGAAAGCCTGATTAAAAACTTCGGCATTTTAAAAATAGATTAAATATGAGCGCCTTAACTTTGGTTGTCTGTCTAGTGTCTACAGTCTACAGTAAGCTCCGCTTGGGAAGATCCACGAAGCTAGTTGACGGACATTTTAAATCCTAAATCGACGATTTACATCGAGAACACTAAGTATTCTTTAAGAATTTTGTAAGGTATTTATTCTGCTTGCATTTAATAAATTTGAAAAAGTTTATATAGTCTTAGTGGGTATGACAGATATGAAACGGAGTAGAAGTACATTTCGAATCAGTATACTAATTTTTGGATATGGCGGCCATTTGGGGCAGAGATCTCTGTGTACAGAATGTTACATATCTAGCTCCAACTATTGCCCCAACTATTGACTTAATTGTTATTGTGGGTTAGGGCTCGGGTTAGTGTTAGTGTTAGCTCTAGCCCGGTTTACATATTGTGACCTTTGGCCAAATCTACAGTTAGCCTTAATATTTAGAACTAACCCTGAAAAATCTCTTTTTCTGAGCTTAATTCTACTGTAATGGCAGACTTATACAGTTCCTGTCACTCACTAATTATATCTTACACAGAACTATCGTCCCGGGCGTTCGTTTTCACTGACAGTCATTTTTTAATATTTCTTTGGTTCTAAATGGCGACGACCATGGTCGCAATTAACCAGCCCCCCTCTCACTATTATATATCGCCCTGTCTAGTCCCATTGACAAACATCTGAGAGAGAATGAAATGGGGTTTAACGTCCTACTGGTCTGCTCCGACTGGGCTAATGAAGACGGGCATACGCCATACAGTGTGTTATATCGCATTCCAACTGCCAAGGGATCTTTTCGTGCATGCTAATGTATACACGGGACCTCGGTTTGTCATCCCATTCGAACGTCTAAACAGCTGTCCTTGTCAGGCCCTCCGTCCTGCACCACTGACAAGAGGAAACCACGTCGGAAAATCCCGATGGACTTTCTCGGCCAATGCCGAACACCCGACCTCCAGGCTAGCGAGCCAGCGCCTTACCCATTTAGCCACCGTGGCTCCCCAACCATCTGAGAGAAGCGGACACGTGTTCATTGAAAATAGGCCAGACCAGATAACTACAGTATATTATATTGACGAGAACGTGAGAATAAATCTTTGGTAAGCGTCAGACTAATCACAGAGTATAGCGTGACTGTTAAATACAAAAAGTCATACAGGTAACAATATTGACAGGTAGACATTGTTAAAACCTGGCTTTTACCTGGATATATACATATAGAAACTAATAACTCATAGTTGGAGTTCCGACAGAGAATGGGGGTTAATGCTGTGGCGTTAAGTTCCAAATGCCAGACTCTATCAATATATTTATGGCACTGTCTAAACTCATAACAAATTCAGAAAGAAACGAACAAATGCCAAGGGGACTTTTAAAGACTTCGGTCCCATATATTTCAGTACAATATATATTATTACGGCATAAACTCCGTCAATTGGGGTGGGGGGGGGGGTTGGATGGCCGAATGGTTAGCACGTGCGCGCTGTATCATAAAGCCTGTCATTGAATCAACTGGCGTGGTTTCGAATCCCCGGTTGTACGTGACAAGGAATATGGTCGCCTGTCCAACCTCGTGGGTTTTCTCCGGGTCCTCCGGTTTTCTCCCACTGCTAAAGACCCCTACGCGCAAGCGAATTATTGAAATAAAATTAAACCATATGTTAGTACCGAAATGACCTAGTTTGTGTCGAGTGGGCATTTCTCTCTCTCTCTCTCTCCGTCAATTACGAAACAACCCCAAAATATCAAAGTTAGATTTAAAGAGATCCATCAAAAATATTTTGTCCAACATTTATAGGCGGCGCTGGCTTGTTTATATGGCCTGCAGCGGATGCCTATCGCTGACACGTATTTTGTAAATACTGAACGGAATCAATGGGTAGGACGCTGACTCGCTAACCTAGGTGTCCCGGATTCGATCCGTGCATTTGCCGAGCAAGTCGTGGGCGACGGTGGACCTGGCAAGGGACAACGTATAGTCGTTCGGATGGGACGAGAAATCGCGCACGCAAAACAACCCTTGACATTTGGAATTCGAAATAATAGTAGGCCGTAGCGCATGGGACTAACACATGGTTCAATTTTATTTCAATAATTTGCTTGCGCGTAGGTGTCTTTAGCAGTGGGAGGAAACCGGAGGACCCAGAGAAACCCCACGAGGTTGGACAGACAACCCTACTCCTTGTCACGTACAACCGGGGAATCGAAACCACGCCAGTTGACACAATGACAGACCTTACGATACAGCGCGCACGTGCTAACTATTCGGCCAATCCACCCCCCCTAGAAGACGGAAACACCACTGTCCTCACAAAACATTCATCGCAGCCCATCTGTATGCGAGTCTTCATTATTCAAGTCGGTGAAAATTAGAATATTAAAGGCTCAATACCACTCTTGTTGTAACTGAATAATATGTCCCAATCTTTATTCTGGTCAACAAATTGTACTATTTTAGAATATTTCAATTAATTGATGAAACAAATTTCATCTTAACACACTTAATTTAAAAAATTTGAAAAATTCAACATAATGGTTTGAAACGTCTAACGTAAACCTTTTCAAATGAAACTTAGATTTAAAAATATTTTCGAACCCTCTGTAAATGGATAATTTACACAACAGGTAGGACACTTAAACATCTAGTACTTAGATAGAGATATTATTTATTTTCTGGAGCTTTCAAGCCAGCAAGAGTGTTATTGTCCCTTTAACACCCATTATATTTCGTTTTATTTCATTCGGACACTGACCATGTTGAGTAGGCGTGCCGAAAACTAGAAAGTTAACACCTATTTCATTTCGTTTTATTTCATTTGGATCCCGATCATGTTGAGTAGGCGTTTTGATATTTGAAGAATAAACATATTTCTATTTTAACAATGTCACATTAAGTCGGTAAAGGGCATCAAAGTGATTTCGAAATCAAAAGATGAAATCCTATTTTGGTGTTTTATCAAAATAAAAAAAAGGAAAAAAAAAAAGAAGAAAATAATCTTTCATGCCTTTATAAACGCGTCAAAAAGGTCTGAAAAGGACTTCATGAGACTATCAAAAGATTTATCTTCGTTGACAACAATTGTCAGATTTAAATATGGTCTTTAATTTCGCGTGAAATTTGCTTTTCATTATTTGGTTAGGACAGGGATCAGCCCACGTCTTATTCACGACATTAAGAGTATTAACAAGTCTGCTTGCTTCTAGCGGTAGATAAATCTTCATCTAATAATTCTTGTTCCGTTTACACAAGATCCTGAGCATCAGTTTAATATAACTTACAAAAGCTCCCCATTTAATACAAGTGCTGGCCTTTATAACTTCAAGGGTATTAACATCGTTCAACCTGTCTGTATGCAACGGAAAGATTTGCCACCAGTATTTCAGACCAATATCTCTGCCCAAGCATCCATTTTGTTTATCCTAGGGGATATCCGCCAAACTTTGTTCAATTCCACCAATTGTCTTCATATTTGTCTTTGTCAATTATTTAACATAAGAAATATTATTTTAGGACAAATGTTTTCTTGGTGTTAACGGAAAAAACAAATTATATTTAAAAAGCACGTAACCTCTTTTCCAAGGACAGGGACTTCGTGACATATTCTGTTCTATATTTGGAAATCGAGGTGTTATTCTTCTGTCGTTATTGTTAATTGACTATTTAACATCCGCTTGTACTCTGATTGATATCAGAGGGGAATATTAAATTTAGTAAATCCACGAGGTTGGGAAGGCACCCCACTCTTACACCAGGGATCCTAAAACCCACGACCGCAAGCCAGAGAGATGCCGGTCAGCTAGGACTCGAAGCGCGACACTCTAGGCCACTAAGTTGGTTGATTTGTAGGGCTTAATGCCTACTTCCACTCTGGGTGACATCGCAAACTACTAGCACCCCTCCCTCCCCATTGTATCCTGTTTACCGATTAGTTCTAAAAGTCAAGACCCACTGCATATTTGGTCAAATGTCACGAGATGTAAACAGAGCTAACACTAACCATAACCCACAATCCCGTCAACAATCACGTGCCCTAACCCTATTTACATCTGGCGACCTTGACAAAATGTGCAGTGGGCCTTAACTTTTAGGTTTTGTCCTAGTTTACTAACGTGTCTGTAATTAATACTCGTACCGCCCCCTATAACATCAAGGGTATTAATTCTAGAGTATTTGTCTGTGAACCGAGATAGATTTCCCCTATAACTCCACCAGACAAATAATTCCTGTAGATAATGCCACGCGTCTGGTGGTCCTAATAATTAAACTTTCAAACGTAAAATAGAAATTATGTTGGAGACACCAGACACTATGAGTAGCTTACCTGAACTATTGATACGTATACTGTCATTACATAAATACATTCCCATTAATCACGTTTATTTAGCCGTGCTCTCTCTCTCTCTCTCTCTCTCTCTCTCTATCTATCTCTCACACACACACACACACCCACACACACACATACATGCGATTATCATAGACTTATGGAAATGGGGTTTAACGTCCTACTGTTCTGCTCCGACTAGGTTAATGAAGACGGGCATGCGACATACAGTGTGCTATGAAGGAAATTTTACTCGGACCGCGGCGCTATGGTCTACTCTTATATAGAATTCCAACTGCCGAATGTAGTTTCTCCCAACACACACGCACACCCACACACACACGCACACACTCTCTCTCTCTTTCTCTCTCTCTCTCTCTCTCTCTATCTCTCTCTCTCTCTTTCTCTCTCTCTTACGTGATATACGTTGATAACATTATACAACTACTAATTCCCCCCACAACTATTGACTTCAATGTTAAATATAACATTCCTTGGCCCATAACATTTTATAACCACAAAGCGACCAACAAAAAAAATGAAAGGGTATGACCGTTTCTATTTTTTGCTAAGCCTGGTCAACAGAATCTTATTTGTGTAAGATTTACTAATGAAAACTCAGATGAGAAACTTTCGTCGGCTTATAGACAATGTTTTGGTATACCACCCGCGTTGCATTGTTGGATGATCGAAGGTGTTTGGGAAGGAACCAGGGGCCTTATTCACGCAAACTTAAACTAAAATATTTTAAGGATACAACCAATTCATTGGTCGAGAGTAGAAATCCTAGTACAAATTTTAGCTCTTAGCCAATGGAAAAGCAGAATTCTTAAAATATTTTAGTTTAAGTTTTCATGAATAAGACCCCTGAATTTTGTGTATCTCACCTGAATCATTTCAAGAATAATTTCATTTATCACCATTTTTCATCATTAACTTTCTGGGGTGCAAGATAGAGAGAGAGAGAGAGAGAGAGAGAGAGAGAGAGGGATGGGTTTAACGTCCATTAGACACAAACTAGGTCATTTCGGGACTAACACATGTTCAATTTTATTTCAATAATTCGCTTGCGCGTAGGGTCTTTAGCAGTGGGAGGAAACCGGAGAACCCGGAGAAAACGCACGAGGTTGGACAGACAACCCTATTCCTTGTCACGTACAACCGGGGTTTCGAAACCACGCCAATTGACTCAATGACAGGACTTATGATACAACGCGCACGTGCTAACCATTCGGAAATCCAACCATCCGTGGTGCAAATGAAAATTATAAACTCAAACAAAACTGAGAAAACCAATGATGTAACACGAAGGCATGTAACGTAAACCGGAAAGGTTTCCCTTAGCAACAGCTCAAATCATAGTGAAAAACAACACTATCTGGATCGCTAACTACGTCATAAAGCAAACAAATAAGAGGTGTAAATTGAAAACGACCAGACCTCCTGTTAAACATACATTATGCAAGAGATAAATCTGCCTATTGCAGGTCTTTCTTTAGGCCTGAAATGTTTTCTAAAGTATTAATTAGACATTAATTAACTTATCCAGGCCTGAAATGTTATATAAACTATTAATTAGACATGTATTAACATGCAAAGACATTAATCAACTCTCGATGCCACGTTATGTGTCGGATTTTCACTGGATTTGAATCCGATTTGCTGCTTAACACCCATTGATGATTTAATCCAAGAATTGATAATCGAGACTATGTTTTTATCGTACTGACTTTAGTATTATCTCGGTTCAGAGTGGAGCAATTTGACTGAACTTTTCAGCATACCCCCTTTACATTATCTAGTATTAAAGGGAGAACTGCCAGCTCTTTGTCTAATCTTCCATAATACCCCTTTAAGTTCTTTTTATCAAAGGGGAAATAGTTAGTTGAAACTAACATATCATGATATTCATTTTCTAAGTTTATGGAGGGCCTGACAAGGACAGCTGTCTAGTCGTTCGGATGGAAAGAAAAACCGGGGTCCCGTGTACAGATTGGCGTGCACGTAAAAGATCCCTTGGCAGTTGGAATTCGATATAAGAGTAGGCCTTAGCGCCGAATCCCGGGCAAAATTTCCCTCATAGCACACTGCTCCCGTCAAAAGGCACAACCTAGTAACTCACTTTTTTATCAAAATTAAGTTATGACCAAATTTGTAGTTACTAGGGTATGTGCTTCCTGTTGTTGTACTAGATATTCCAATCTTTTGATTTTGCAAGCAGTTACACCCATGACACAACCTAGCAACTTCCTTCATTTGCCTAGTATACCACAGCAAAACCAAGTAACTCAATAGTCAAATCAATGGGTGAGCTGGGGTATAATATTCATTCATTACGTTTTCCTTTGTTTTCTCAAAATAAGAAAAACGTGAGTTACTAGGTTTTGCCTTTTGACGGGAGACTGTATGGCGTATGCCCGTCTTCATTAGCCCAGGTTAGGAGCAGAACAGTTGGACGTTAAAGCCCATTTCATTTCATTTTCTAAGTTTACGCATGGGGGAATTTTGCTGTTTTCAGCTGTAATAACCGGGATTCAATAAGTTCAATATAAATTGTATATACGATTGTATATTCCGACTCCATTTTGCCAGAATATGAGAACCTCTTAGTTATTTGCACGTTACAGCACCAGGAGTGGTGTTAAATATATCGCCCCCCCCCCCCCACCACACACACACACACACACACACACACACACACACACTTCCCTAGTCCACAACGTTTACGCCATAATTACCACAAAATAAATATTATCGAAATATCCAAGTTGACCAAAAATCCACCAATCCCATCTCACCCATGACAGATTAGTACAAAATGAAAATTGACATTTTTGTTTTATCGAAATATCCCGTTGACCCCCCCCCCCCCACCACACACACACAAAACTTGTGTCCTTTCATTGAATTGTCTACCCATTCAATCTCTCTGTACTCCGTTGTAAAGATCAAGTGACGTAAAATATAACCTTTACAGAATGTCTCGTTTATCTTAGATAACGTTTAATAATATTACTACCTAGCTAGCCATGTCTGCTGTTGTTGAACACCTCTGAGAAAACATTATCACCTTGCTCCTAGTATGCAAAAAAACGGCGCTAATATTTTTTATTCTCTGCTCTTATTCGCACATTTCTAAACACACGATTTAGTTTTTTTGCGTATTTTTTTTTATTTTTATAAATGGACGGAAGTGTTCCACGTGTTGTTCCACGTGTTTTCTCAACTGCGTATTTTTTTTAAAAATTTTTATAAATGGATGGAAGTGTTCCACCAGTTGTTAGTCTTATTTTTCTCAACTGCTAATTTGTTGTTTTTATTATGCTCTTATTCATATATTTTTATATCTGGGCCAAGTGGTCCTCAAGGGCTACTCGCCTTGTTGTTCGTCTTCTTGGTGACAAGGAGTAGGGTCGCCTGTCTAACCTCGTGGGGTTTCTCCGGGTCATCCGGTTTCCTCCCGCAGCTAAAGACCTCTACACGCAAGCGCAATTATTGAAATCAAATTGAACCATGTGTTGGTCCCGAAATGACCTAGTTTGTGTCTAGTGGACGTTAAACCCCATCTCTCTCTCTCTCTCTCTCTCTCTCTCTCTCTTTCTCTCTTGCACCCCAGAAGGTTAATGATGAAAAATGGTGATAAATGAAATTATTCTTGAAATGATTCAGGTGAGATACATACAGTTCTGGTGCCTTCCAAACACATTCGAGCATCCGACATTCCAACACTCTCCCTCTCTCCCCCCCCCCCCTCTCTCTCTCTCTCTCTCTAAACTACTTGATTCCGCTAAATTATAAACAATCAGTTTTCGAAAATCCAGAATAATTGTGCATGCCAAGATCGACTCTGCTTCAAAAGATTTTAAAGTTTAAAAAGGAAAAAAAGAGACCATTATCCTACCAGGAGAGAAAAAAACAGTTCTCTACTAATCAGACCAACTGCCTTTTGTACCTTCCATATATCAAACGAATCCCAGATCTCTAAGATATTAACATTAAGCATGACCAGTTTTGGTGATTCGCAATGTTCCATGGTAAATTGGTAAATTGGATCAGCCTGACTCCAGAACACGAGAAACACAACAAGTAGAATGCCGCGTGTTTTACATCAAAACATAAAAATTAAATTAAATATCTGAACCCAGGCAGCACCAATTTAATTAAACCTATCCTTCATTGAATGTGTCTTGTGTTTTGCGTTTGTTTCCGATTTGGTGTTAGAAACTTATTCTATCCCTTGTTCAGTCATTTCACTTGGTTAGTTTAGTGTCTTGATTTCGTCTTCTCGTGTTTATTATAACAGAAGAAAATGAATCCAATGAGATGCCGTAATTAATTTATAATACCAGGCAGGGAGAATATAAAATTAAATGAGTTAGGGTTCAACGTCCTACTGTTCTGCTCCGACTGGGCTAGTGAAGACGGGCATATGTCATAAATTGTGCTATGAGGGAAATTTTGCCCAGACAGCGGCGCTACGGCCCACTCTTATACCGAATTGCAACTGGCAAGTGACCTTTTACGTGAACGCTAATAAGTACACGGGAACTCGGGTTTTTGGTCCCATCCGAACGACTAGTACTATATTATAGAGACTGAAATGGCGTTTAAAGTCCACTCGACACAAACTAGGTAATTTCGGAGCTAACATATTGTTCAATTTTATTTCAATAATTCGCTTGCGCGCAGAGTTCTTTAGTAGAGCAAGGAAATCGGAGGACCCGGAGAAAGCCCACGAAGTTTGACAGGCGACCATACTCACTATATTATAAGGGAGTATAAATGAAATGAAATGAAATGGGGTTTAACGTCCTACTGTTCTGTCACGACTGAGCTAATGAAGACGGGCATACGCCATACAGTTTGTTATGTGGGAAATTTTGCGCCGACTTTAGAGCCAAACATTAATATTGAACTAACCTACAGTTACCAAATTAAGGTTGCCCATTTAAGGAATCGCCTCAGTAGTGTTTTTGCCACTCTATTTTAAGAACTAATAAAAGCTAGATCGTATGTGTTGTCGGCATGATGAAAAATATATGAGGCATAACACAATAGACTTAATAAGACCACAGAAGACAGCCAACGACCCGCGTCAAAATTGAGCATGTTCGTATTCTCAGGCCGTTGTGAGAGAGAGAAATTGGGTTTAACGTTCACTCGACTAAAACTAGGTCATTTCGGGACTAACATATGGTTCAATTAAATCAGAAAAAGTGGATAATCGAGACTATGCTGTTTATATTAATGATTTTAGTAAGGATGACCGAGACTCTGCAAAACTTTCACCCGCTTCTTTCTCGGCTCATAGTGGATCAATTTGACTGAAATTTTCAGCAAATTACCTTTACACTATCTAGTTTTTAACTATCATAGCGAGAACTGCCATCTCTTTATCTTATCTCCCATAATGTATCTTTAATTATAGACATTAATTAACTTATCCAGACCAGAATCAACTCTCGATGTCATCGGATGGACCCGATAGAACGATTCAGCCATTTAATGATTTAATTCAAAAATTGAGAAGTGGGGCTAAGACTCGGATGACCAGTACAGTTGTTACGACCAATACACACATCTTGTGAAAACTACAAATATTGATAACTGCGGTCAGATTAAAGTAATTCGAACGAAGTTTTCAATGTATTCATTTTGCCTTATCTATTTTTGAACTATTATACATGTCTAAGAACGACTAGTCCTTTATCTAAATTTTACATAAAGTACCTTTAAATGTTAGATTAGCAATTTAAGTAAGACGTGGGATATCCAAAATACAAGAAACGCTCAGATAAATTAAAACTGCACAAGTTAATGCAAATATAACAAAAAAAACCCCAACAAAAAGTCTTTTTATTTTTTCGTTGTATTAATGTTGCCTTCTACAATTAGTAGGTTTTATGATCAACCTATTAGAACCTGATTTACCCTAATAAATGTCATTGTTGTGATTGCTAAAAGAAAAAAGAAAAATACCATTGACAATCAGGCGACCGTTATAATAATACTATAGTCATTAAATATTTATTAACACCACTTCTCCTGCTCAGTCCTAGTTGATATGCACACGCACTACTCATTCTGAATTACACCCCCTTGGGAATGGAACCTCAAAAACTGATGACGTCACGGATTGTTGATTACTCACGCTCATAAAAGAATGTTCTAATGTCGAAACTAAGCAACCGCGTCCCTGGAGATATGTATCCGAGGCTATATTGAATATTTCATAAGCAGTAGAACACGATACAAACGTAAACATCAAAATATACGTCTGAGTTGAGAAAATATCGGTCTAATAATTTCACCATTCGTTAATAATTAGCTGCTAACTATATTTATTAAATCCCTAAACGAAATCTTTGTGTGTGTGTGTGTGTGTGTGTGTTGTTTTTTGGGGGGTTTGTCTGCAGCTAAAATTAAATTTAAAAAGAAACATTTTTTTTTAAAAAAAAGAAAAAAGTACACAATAACAGTTTAACAGGTTTGGTAATAGATCCGTTGTCTGTCTACTATTAGAATGGGGTTTACCGTCTCGTCAACCACGATGCTTTGGTAATATTGAGACTAACCTATACTAATGTTTATTTCTATGTAGGCCTAAAGGTGTATGGTTTAAAACCTGGCCTAAATTCAAACCCTTGACAGCATAAATAATAATATTTGAGATTCCACCAATCTTATCTATATGTATATATTAGAAAGCGATACTTTTTGAAGAAGAGAGAGAGAGAGAGAGAGAGAGAGAGAGAGAGAGAGAGAGACTAGGTCATTTCGGGACAAACATATGCTTCAATTTCATTTCAATAATTCGCTTGCGCGTAGGGGTCTTTAGCAGTGGGAGGTAACCGGAAGACCAGAAGAATACCCACGACGTTGGACAGGCGACCCTACTCCTTGTCACGTACAACCGGGGAATCGAAACCTCAAGAAGACAGCATGGCGTCGTTACATATATTTTACCAGCATGACCTGGAAACAGCAAGTTTCTCGTATATCAATTTACAACCAATGTAAACGTAGCTACGACCTCCCCCCACCCTCTCCAACCTCCCCTTAGCTTGAAGATGCCAACAGCTAGAAAATAATATCAGTATTTAGACATGGTGCGCTCCGCGGACTGTCTAGGGTGCTGCCCCCGGGATTGCTTGTTCGCTCTCTTTAGTCCCGGACTCTGATTACAAGCCAATGATTGTTCTTTTAAAAAAAAATACACCCTCCCGTAAGATAACAACAAGTATTGTAGTGTTCCAGACAGCTTACCACACATTATTATTCAATCGTACAATATGAACAGCATTCTACAGACAGAAAACTATATCTATTCTACTTCGATATAGATCTCTGTCCTATATGGCTACCTCGTGTGTTTTCTCCGGGAACTCCGGTTTCCTCCCACTGCCTATGACCCCTAACCGAAATATTGAAATAAAATTGAACCACATGTTAGTCTTCAAATAACCTAGTTTTTATCGAGTGGACGTTAAACCCAATTTTTCTCTCTCGCTCTATATGGGGATCACGGTGGCTAAGTGGGTAAGACGCTCGCTCGCTAGCCTGGATGTCGGGTGTTCGATCCCTGCATTGGCCGAGAAAGTTCATCCAGATTTTTCGGCGTGATTCTCCCTTGTCAGTGATGCAGGACAGCTATCTAGTTGTTCGGATGGGTCCCGTTTACACATTGGCGTGCAGGTAAAAGATCCCTTGGCAGTTGGAAGTCGATATAGGAGTAGGCCGTAGCGCCGCTGTCCGGGCAAAACTTCCCCCATAGCACACTGTATGGCGTATGCCCGTCTTCATTAGCCCAGTTAGGAGCAGAACAGTAGGACGTTAAACCCCATTTCATTTCATTTCATTTTATTTTGTTATAGAGGAGATTTTTTGCAAGAAATTATATTTTGTCTTAGAATTACAAGATTTTTTTTCCCGAAATGTTAAAATTCTAAAAACGTTTTAAGTTGACAGTTGTATATGTAATGCAATTCGGAGTTCCGTCTATTTGGCCATATTTATTCGGTTATCAGTCCTATTTTGTTGTCGAAATTATTATATTTCATAAAACCAATTCTATATCTAGGCTTCGCCCAACTAAAATAACAAACCCGCTGTTATTTCGATGCGTTGTAGAATAATTTCGCGAGTAGATACAATATTGACTCAACCTATTCTGCTAAGATTGGAATGTCTCCCCAATCACAATAAAATGTAAATATTATTAAATCTAACCGAGTCGACTTAACAAAACAAGGTTCAAAATTATTGGAACTATCGTTTCGTCATTATTTCCGCAAATCAATATGAACGCCACCGATACAATATGGCGGCTGCTAATACAATATGGCTACGTCATTGCATCTTTGTATGAAGTGTATTGACTGAGCGGATCTTAATTTCGCTATGTCCACAAGATAAATCTGGGAGCCTCTATAACACAAACTAAGTTTAAAAGGAAAAAAGTCAACATAATAATTTAACTACAACAATAGATCTTCGATTTTCGTGAGCACTTAGAACGAACAGGAGCCTCGGTCTCTAATTTTGAACGTTGACTGGCGTTTGTACGAAGATGTGAGTTAAAATTCTAAATACGTTTGTTTGTTAAGATGAACGTTTGAAGTGAATATAATTACAAATGTGTTGAGATATACTGTCAGACTATTTCCGATTATCGAGCAAACAAAAGAAACCTGATCAGTAATTTAAACCATCAAATTATGATATACGCATGAGTTAATCGGGTTGGTTGATATTGTTTGTAGACGAACAATAGACGTGGGTTATTCGGATAGGTGTTATAGAAAGTTGAACAAATGAACATAAACCGACACGAAGATATTAAGAGATGTGTGCACGCGACGTGTTGTTAAATAATAAATGGGCATTATTATAAAACATGTTTCTCTTTGATCTTCAAGGAGAAGCTCCCTTTCTTGTACACAATTTAATCTGCAATTCTATGTTCGTCCATTTTGTTATCTGAAAGCCAAACATGAGTTAATAATTAAAAATATCCACCCAATTTAATTTGCTTCTATATATAATCTGATATATTAGAATGCATTATTTAAACCTTAGACACATATGACGTCATTAGAATGGGGCGGAAATTTGATTTTATTGATATAAATTGGAGAAGCGCATTAAAATAATTAAATGAATGTATGAATGAAATGGGATTTAACATCCTACTGTTATGCTCCGACTGGCTAATGAAGACGGGCATACGCCATGCAGCGTGCTGTGAGGGACATTTTGCCCGGACAGCGGCACTACCGAATACCTTTTTTCGAATTCGATCTGTCAGACTCTAAAAATCTATCTCCTCAACGATGACATCATAGAAATTCGTCTACGAAACTGAACTTTAAAATTTTATCTCGCCAATTCTTGTACGAAACTAAACTTTAAAAATATATCCCCCCACACATGATATCATAGCAATTTGTCTAGGAAACTAAACTTTAAAAATCTGTCTCACCCAAAGATGATATCATAGCAATCTAAAAATACCCTCTCATCCACAGATGATATCATACCAATTCGTCTAGGGAACTAAAGATGTTATTACAGGAATTCGTCTTGGAAACTAAACTTTAAAAATCGATCTTCCCACACATGATATCATAGCAAACTAGGAAACTAAAGATGATATCATACCAATTCGTCTAGGGAACTAAAGATGTTATTACAGGAATTCGTCTTGGAAACTAAACTTTAAAAATCGATCTTCCCACACATGATATCATAGCAAACTAGGAAACTAAAGATGATATCATAGCAATTTGTCTAGGTAACTTTAAAAATACCCTCCTCCCACACAGATGATCCGCCCATCAGATGACATCATAGCAATTCGTCTGGGAAACTTTAAAAATACCCTCCTCCCACTCAGATGATCCACACAGATGATATCATAGCAATTCGTCAAGGAAACTTTAAAAATATAACCCCCACCCCCACCCCACAGACGGTCCACATAGATGATATATATCATAGCAATTCGTCTAGGAAATTAAAACTAGGAAGTTAGTTTGGAGGCTAGCTGCTGTCAGGCCAGGCAAGACTCTCGGTGTCTATAACTGGTAAATAGAGTATTGAATGAACAAACAAATCATTCTGATGTCCAATGGTTTGATGGTGACGAGCAGATTGATAATCGTTATTGACATCTTTTACCAATGACTTGATTCATTCACAGAACACACACTAAAATGAAATGGGGTTTAACGTCCTACTGTTCTGCTCCTATACTGGGCTAATGAAGACGGACAGACGCCATAATGAAATGCGGCGTGGTTCTCCCTTGTCAGTGATGCAGGACGGAGGGGCTGACAAGGACAGCTGTCTAGTCGTTCGGATGGGACGAAAAACCGAGGTCCCGTGTACTCATTGGTGTGCACGTAAAAGATCCCGTGACAGTTGGAATTCGATATAAGAGTAGGCCGTAGTGCCGCTGTCCGGGCAAAATTTCCCTCATAGCACACTGTATGGCGTATGCCCGTCTTCATTAGCCCAGTTCGGAGCAAAACAGTAGGACGTTAAACTCCATTTCATTTCATTTCCATAATGAAATGAAATGGGATTTAACGTCCTACTTTTCTGGTACGACTGGGCTAATGAAGATGAGCGGACGCCGTACTGAAATTAAATTAAATGGGATTTAACTTCCTACTTTTTCTGAATGGACTGGGCTAATAAAGCGGGCAGACGTCATACAGTGTACTAAGACCTACCCTTATATCGAATTCCAACTGTAAAGGGATCTTTTTCGCGCACGCTGAGGTCCCGTGTTCAGCCTTGGCAATTGGAATTCGATGTAAGAGTACGCCGTATTGAGTCACTGTCTGGGCAAAATATCCCTCATAGCAAACTGTATGGCGTATGCCCGTCGTCATTAGCCCAGTTGGAGCAAAACAGTAGGACGTTAAACCCCATGTCATTTGGTTTTTGATATCAGCGTAACACAAAAGACGAAAATAAAACAAAAACAATGTTAAATGAAATATGTTTTGGATGGACAAATGGTTAACGTGCGCGCGCTGTATCATAAGGTCTGTCATTGAGTCAACTGGCGTGGTTTTGATTCCCCGGTTGTACGCGACAAGGCGTTGGGTCGCCTGTCCAACCTCGTGGGTTGTCTCCGGGTCCTACGGTTTTTCCCCAACTGCTAAAGACCCCTACGCGCAAGCGAATTATTGAAATAAAGTTGAACCATATGTTCTTCTCCGACTGGGCTAATGAAGACGGTAGCAACAACAACAACAATGTACAAATTATTTTCCGAAAAAAAAGTTCTAATGCTCTTGGGAACTCAACAACCAAGAAACAGAAATATTAATCAGTCTATATAGAGTACAATAGCGATCAACAACTACCAGAGATAGATGATTGTATTGCGGTGACTGGGTGTAGTTTATGAGTGCTGTGTAACGTTATGAAGATCAGAATGTATCGTGATCTGATCAAGATTTCTAAAATTGTCCTAAAATGAACAGGTAACGTACTAGATAGAGTACATCAAATTAAGCCAGCATGATATCGTGTTGTTATACGTTGACCGCGTACTGATAGTGGTAATGCTACATGTAGGTTCGCACTATCAAGATTCGCGCTACGATTGAATGAATAGGTAATGTACTAGAGTACATCGAAATATACCAGCATGATCTCGTGTTGTTATACGTTGAACGTGTACTAGTAATGCTAGATTATCGGATTATCAAGATTCGCGCTACGATTGAATGAACAGGTAATGCACATCAAATTATACCAGCACGGACTCGTGTTGTTACAAGTTGGCCGTGTACTAGTACTATTAATGCTAGGTTCCAACTATCAAGTTTCGCGTTACGATTGCATGAACGGGTAACGCACATCAAATTATGCCAGCATGATATTTGGTGTATTACAAATTGACCGTGTAATAATACTAGTAATGTTAGGTTCCCAGTATCCGGATTCGCGCTACAATTGAAATCGTGGTTTTAATCGTAGATTAATCGTGGTGATCCTATCAGATCTTATTATATATTGAGGTCAGTCGTAGCAATCGTTTTGGTCGTATTGAAACGTATCCGAACGTATCTACACGTACCAGATCGTGGACGCAATAGAGACAATCCTATCGTAATGCATCGCACGACAGTGGGAACCTAGCATAAAATAACAACTGCTGCGAGAGCCGCGGAGGTTTAGTGGGTCAGAAAGTTCATTGTGATTACCGGCGTGGTTTCCCCGCTGTCAGTGTTGCAGGGCAGAGGGTTTGGCAGGGGACGTGTAGTCGTTCAGAGAGAGAGAGCGAGAAAGGGAGAGAGTTTAACGTCCACTCGACACAAACTAGGTCATTTCGTGACTAATATATGTTTCAATTTTATTTTCATAATTCGCTTGCGGGTAGGGGTCTTTAACAGTGGGAGGAAACTGGAGGACCCGTAGAAACCCCACGAGGTTTGACAGGCGACCCTACTCCTTGTCACGTACAACCGTGGAATCGAAACCACGCCAGTTGACTCAATGACAGATCTTATGATAGTGTAGTCGTTCAAATGGGACGAAAACCCTGCACATTTAAAGAACACTTAACAGTTGAAATTCGCTATTGGCAATTTCCCTGATAGCACACATTCTTCATTGGCTCAGTCAGTTCAGACGTGGGCCTTGTTTCTCGAAATCTTAGCTAAAGATAAAATCCAAATTTTAGTAGATACTTCAATTTTGATTGGCTAAGCACTAAAATCAATCTAATATTATCCAATCAAATTACTATAACTTGGATTTTAAAAATTTCGTGAAACAGGCCCCAGTACGACATTTAATTTCATTTCTTATAATGTTTGGGAAGTACTCCGACTTTCTCTTACATTGTTTGGAAGGGACGTGGTGATGTCATTCCCTAATCATTTAAAGTAAAATCAACCAAACCAATCTATTTCATTTTATCATTGGCTTGTTTGTGGGGTTTGCAATTTGTCGAACTTCAATGACAGTTCATAGTGTATTTTGTATTCTGAAAGACGCGTTGCCACGTGTATTAGAAGTGAGTGGAGCATGAGTTCATTTTATTTCAAATCCGTCAACTTACTCAGTATTTTGACGACATGTTGACCACGTAAACGGAAGTCAGAAGGAAGCGTTGTCTGTGCCTTTTATTTGACTCGCCAATTATCCCCCTTGCTGCGTTCTCTTAAACAATGAAACCCTCCGCCATTAGCTGTCTACACTGTTTCTAAATCGCCGTCAGTAGACCATTACCAACACACACACATCTTGCTTATCAATAGACCTATATAGAAACCAACTACATGCTGAAGCCCGCCTAATTTATTTCCTTTTAGCAAAATCTATCTAAAAGTTTCCAATAAAACTTAAGATATGTCAAGCAGAACATCGCCAAGAGGTTTAACAGGTTTTCATTTCCGGTGAAAAAATAGTTTTCCTTAGCAACGATTCCCACGATACATTATCACCCGCTCGTTTTGAATCTAATATACAGTCATGCGCAATGATGCGGAAAATGTGCGCGTGCAGGATGGCGTGAAAACGCGAGATAAAGAGAATTTGAGAGTAGTTGAGTATAAAATAAATAGATTGAGGATTCCTATATTAACAGAATTGCTAGAAGTCCTGGTATTATTAATTAATTATACGATGTAATACGATTGGCACAATAATTACAGTAAATATGGTTCGATTCACGCTATTCATGATTTATTGTTGATTGGTTTATGTCCTCGAGAAATATCCTATATAGTTAATTACGTCCAGATTACATGACCTGCTGTATCAACAGTTGGGAAGCCGCGGTGTCTCTGTGAGTAAGACGCTTTCCCGCTGGTTTCTCGGGATTTTCCGGCGTGGTTTCCCCCTTGTCAGTAGTGCAGAACGGAGGGTCTGACAGGGACAAATGTCTGGTCGTTCGGATGGCACGAATTACCGATGTAAACATTGTCGTGCACGTAAAAGAACCCTTGACAGATGGAATTCAATATATGAGTGGGCAGTAGCGCTATTTTCCGGGCAAAATTTCGCCAATAGCTCGTTGCATGGCGTATATATCCGTCTTCATTATCCCAGTCATTGCAGAAAAGTAGGACGTTTAACCCCATTTCATTTTATTCATTTGAATCAGCGGTGGCACAGTGATTTGTCTGCGATATTACCTTAGGTGGAAGTGGACGTAAAGCTTGGATAAACGGAACAGGCCTGGCTCATTGTGTTAAGTCACTGGCTCATACTATCCTAGGGACCTGGGTTCAATCCAGATGTACTGGCGTGTTGGCGCTGATTCGTTAACCTGGAGACCTGGGTTCAATTCTAGGTGTACTGGGGCGTTGGTTCTGATTCGTTAACCTGGGCAACTGGGTTCAATCCAGATGTACTGGGGTGTTGGACTGGGGCTATTCGTTAACCTGGGGACCCGGGTTCAATCTAGGTGTACTGGGGTATTGGCACTGATTTCTTTAACTGGGGACCTGGGTTCAATCCAGGTGTACTGGGGTGTTGGCACTGATTCGTTTAACTGGGGAGACCTGGGTTCAATCCAAGTGTACTGGGGTGTTGGCCCGGGGACGATTCGTTAACCTGGGGAGACCTGGGTTCAATCCAGGTGTACTGAGGTGTTGGTCTGGGGACGATTCGTTAACCTGGCGACCTGGGTTCAATCCAATTTTGGCCGTAAAAGTTTCTTGTGATTATTCCAGGCCTGTTTCACATTGTCAATAATACAGGACGTTATCCCATGTCAGACCCTCCGTCCTGCACCACTGACAAGGGGGAACCACCTCGGAGTATCCCGATCTAACACCCGACCTCCAGGCTAGCGAGCTAGTGTCTTACCGACCGTGGTACCAGTTCCTGTATAGGGCTAGCAGTAGCACCACCTGGTAAACATTGTGCATCCTCATGATATCCCAGTAATAGGGAGATTTAACGCCTTTGATATCACGATATACCAATAATAGAATGGTTCCACCTCAGGTTAGCGAGCCAACGTCTTACCCGCTGAATCACCGTTTTCACATGACAAGTTGGTACCTTTTATAATACTTGACAACAATAGGTTATTGCAAGAAATGATATATGCACTGATTCAATCTGGTTATTGACACTCTTTACCATTTCCTAACAAAAGTAAAACTAGAACAACCGTAATTATATCATATTCAAGTGTAAAAACAAGGCGAGATACATAATGGCCGTATTACATGATAGATATGATGAATAGGGAGAAAAAAACCGAGGCCTTTAAGTCGCTAGGTGGCATTACTGTCAACTCGCCGTCAACTAGCGGGCTTGAGTTATTAATCACCTTCCATTCCTCTTGTCTTTTATCCCGTCCTTAGGGGATTCCCCATATTTATGGTTAGCTCGTTATGCCGTGTAACTGGTGGAACCATAGTTGAGGGTTTAACTCTTGATCGTTTGGTTTTTATTTTATATGGACTTGGACAAGTATAACGTGTGATTTCTATTAACCAGATTATTCGTGCTTGATGATGTTTGTCTGAAGTCCTGTGAACTTGTGTTGCTAGACCCTCTAGAGAAATGTTCTCTTCTCACAGCTACGAAATTTAGTATATTTCTTGATCAAACAAATTAGTTCAAAGAGTGATAAGCTGTCGGTGATTCTTTCTTTAATAAAGTAATTATTTTTTCGTTTCGGTTACATCGTGGGTATCATGGTCTTACATTTTGAGGCGACTTGGGTATCATGGTCTTAAATTTTGCGGAAAATTGAAGAACATGCATGATACCTAAGATTTAACCGAAACGAAAAAGAAAAAAACCCAACAGGGGGTCACCGTAGAGCAGACATGTTATTGTGTTATAAACGTCTCTTCTCTGGCAGGATGGAGGGCCTGACAAGGACAACTGTCTAGTCGTTCGGATGGGACGAAAAACCGAGGTCCCGTGTACACATTGGCGTACACGTAAAAGATCCCTTGGCAGTTGGAATTCGATATAAGAGTAGGCCGTAGCGCCGCAGCCCGGGCAAAATTTCCCTCATAGCACACTGTATGGCGTATGCCCGTCTTCATTAGCCCAGGTTAGGAGCAGAACAGTAGGACGTTAAACCCCATTTCATTTCATTTCATTTGTCTCTTCTCTGGGGGGTTGGGTGGCCGAATGATCTAACGCGTGCGCATTAGATCATAAGGTCTGTCAATAAATCAAGGCGTGGAATGATGTCGATTCCACACTTGACTTATCATAAACCTAGCAATATCAGGTATGTTGCGAAGCAACGATTCGAAACCTGTAACCTAGATATTATAGCGACTTTTTTTTAGTATCCTGGAAACAGTTGCTTCTAAATTTGAACATGGCTCTAAAGGTGACCAACCAAAAACCCGGGACGAAAATAATTTAATTAAGATTCCAACTTCAAGTTGTTCTTTCACATGCATGTCAACGTGTAACAAAGACCTCCGGTTTTTTTTTGTTCCATCCGAAGCAATATACGCATTTCTGTGTCCGGCCCTCTGTAGTGTTTGTATATATATCAAAATGAACAAACTCCATGTTTCCCATGGCAGAATGAACAAAACCCATGTTTCCTGCGGCAAAATGAACGAACTCCATTTTTCCGTGACAAAATGAAAAAAAAAACCCACTATCTTTCCCATGGTAAAATGAACAAACTCCATGTTTCCCGTGGCAAAATCAACAAACTTTATGGCTTCCATAGCAAAATGAAAGAACTTTATGGTTCCCGTGGCAAAACGAAACAGCCTCATGGCCCCATAGCAAAATAGAAGAACAATATGGTTCCCATGGCAAAACGAAACAGCTCCATGGCGCCCATAACAAAATGAAAGAACTATATGGTTCCCATGGCAAAACGAAACAGCTCCATGACGCCCATACAAAATAAAAGAACTATACGGTTCCCATGGCAAAACGAAACAGCTCCATGACGCCCATACAAAATAAAAGAACTATACGGTTCCCATAGCAAAACGAAACAGCTCCATGGCGCCCATAGCAAAATAAAAGAATAATATGGCTTCCATAGCAAAATGAAAGGACCCCAAGTCACCCAAGTCCAATTGCAAGAACGTTATGGCTCCCATGGTAAAATGAAAACAAATATTGATCCCATGACAAAATTAAAGAACCCAGACATATCTTTATTGCAATCAGTCTGTAAATTACACGACAACCATATCAACCCTAATACATTTGTTTTACACAAAATTATCATTTACATCAGTAGTCCACATCCGTATATTACAAACAACCGCTCGCTAAGTAAGTACAAATATTGGATGTAGATTTTGATAAAAGCGGAACGAAAAGGTTAGATGTTGAATTCAGATTAGATGTTTTACGTGCTGTTAATAACATATTTGCTTTGTTCTTCAGTTATGATTATTTATAGTCATCATCTATAAAACAGTCTAATTATTAAAGTTAAATCGTGGGTTATTGAGGTTGATATTTAAATTGTTTGCATTGACTAGGATTGTACATTTATCACCCAATAATAAAATTCTACAGTAGATATCGCTTATGTGATAAATTTCATAATCTACATTATTTACATGAATTTGATTGGTCAGTTGATTTTTTTTATTACAGTAACTTCTTATTTCTTATTTATTAAAAATTAACTGTTTCTATTTGATTGGCCTTGATGGAAAACTAGGTCAATATGAAGGACTTTGCAATGGTTGAATTGCCGTAATGTAATCAAGTTCAGTAAAAGTGAAATCTATAGCAAAGAAATATATTTATTTATTTGTGCATGTAAGAAAGGATTGGGTGATAAATAAAAAGTAAAAAGAAAACTCGGCAGAGCCTCTTGTGTTGATATGTTTTGATATCAAAAAAGACACGCAGGAGATTCTCTATATTACCCTTTGGATCAACTGGCGTGGTTTCGATTTCTCGGTTGTACGTGACAAGGAGTAGGGTCCAACTTCGTGGGTTATCTCCGGACAGCAGCGCTATGCATACTCTGCCGACGAATGCAGTTTCTCCAAACACACACTCTCTCTATCTCTCTCACACACACACACACATAACCCCACCCAACGACCCCCATTTGAACAGAGACTAGCAATTCAAACAGCCTAATTCAAGTTAGTTCTAGGTGCAGTATGGAACGGTATATCACCCCCGCCCACGCCTTTCATTTGGGCCCGACTAATATTCTAATTAGATCCATGGCATTCACTGGTTTATAATAAAAAAAAAAATCAAAAAAAAAATAATCGACACTCCATTATCCTAATGTTTATAAGCACACGGAGTCCAAAATTGCGGGGTGTTGACCGTCTTGATTTTTTTCTGCTTCGGTCAAAGGTATCTACGAGCTCTAAAGTCATTTTTATTTTTATTTAGGTGATTTTGCTAGCTCATGGCCGATTACTTATTGGTGCTTCTGCCCCAAAATCTTGAGTTTTCTTCAACAGCTGACCAGAAATTTAAACATTCGTCATACAAAAGGGGAGGGGGGGGGTATAAATATACGAACTATATTCGTGAAATCAGGGAAACAATTACTTGCCTTGATCAATAACCTTTCATTGATCTGCAGTAGTTCGGTATATCTTTAACACACATCTTAATACACATACTGGGATTTCTGGCTCGCGCAATATTGTGCTCTTGCTAATATCAATATTGTGTGATTGCTAATATCAATATTGTGACCTTGCTATATCAATATTGTGCACTTGCTAAAATTAATATTGTGCGCCAGCTAATATCAATAGTGTGCTCTTGTTAATATCAATATTATGCGCTTACTAATATTAATATTGTGCGCTTGCTAATATCAATATTGTGCGCTTGCTAATATCAATATTGTACACTTGCTAATAATATCAATAGTGTGCGCTTGCTAATATAAATATTGTGCGCTTGCTAACATCATCAATATTGTGCTCTTGCTAATAATAGCAATATTGTGCTCTTGCTAATCAATATTGTTGATTGCTAATATCAATATTGTGCGCTTCTAATATCATCAATATTGCGAGCTTGCTAATATTAATATTGTGCGCTTGCTAATATTAATATGTGCACTTGTTAATATAAATATTGCGAGCTTGCTAATATCAATATTGTGCGCTTGCTAATATCAATATTGTGCGCATGCTAAGTTACTATGTAGGTTGTATATTTTGTTAACAGTGCATATTATTCGCATTATCTAGACCGAGGGACGCTATTGTTCTTGCTAACCCAGCAAGGATTGTTTTTATAAGTTATTGTTTCAATTATTGATTGCTTGTTCAGAAACGTTATTGTGTTATTATGAATAAATAAAATGGCTTCCGTATTCTTAATATCTCATCTTTTACCGTGTACACCAGGGGTCGTGTGATTTACCTTTTATCATCGGATGGTGGGATGGGATTGACATTCAAAGCGCGAAGTAATGATATAGAAATGTGTGATATCACAATTAAGGCTTTGCATCAATGAAATTGAATCACAATGTAATCCTATTAATTCATTGTAAAAGTTGACATCAAACGGGGTGTTGGATTTCTCTCCCTAAAAAGCTTAATGTGTATGTATGCCTACATAATTTAAAGACGATGATGACATCATGCATTGTCAACTGTCAAATTTCCTTAATATGAGCCTGGCAAACCCCCTCTCCAGCAAACATTTCTGGATCCGCTCCTGTAAAAGCTGGCATGCACATAAAAGAACCCTTGAGAGTTGAAATTTGAAATAAGAGTAGCACATTGCATGGCGTATGTCTGTCTTCATTAGCCAGGATGAAGCAGAAAAGTAGGACGATTCGGTGCATGGAAGACAAAATCAGTAAGGTGGGAATTAAATGTTGACTCTTCGGGAAACCTATACTATCGTTCTATGTTGTTATCTATAGGCATTCCACTACACAAGAAGAAAGTAAGACGTGTTCGATCCCTGTGTTGGCCAAGAAAGTTATCGGATTTTCCCGCGTTGTTCCATCTTGCCAGTGGTGCAGGACGGAGGGCCTGACCAGTGTCAACGTATAGTATAATCGTTCGGATGGGACGAAAAAACGAGGTCCCGTGTACACATTGGCGTGCACGTAAAAGAACCCTTGACAGTTGGAATTCGATATAAGAGAAGGCTGTAGCGCCGTTGTCCGGACAAAACTGATCCCATAGTACACTGAATGACGTATGCCCGTCTTCATTAGCCCAGTCGGAGCAGTAGGAGGTTAAACTCCATTTCTTTTCATTTCATTTCATTTTAAGCGACAAAAAAACCACGGAACATCATATTGTTGACTTTTTCTATAAAGATTTTTTTTTTATTTGTAGAAAGTAATGTTCCGCATACCCTTTTTTTTTTCTTCTATGGACAAAATGTCTAAGAGAAATATCTGTGTGTTTTTGATATTGATTTCGAGTCGAATCTTGATTAATGAGTTCTCTCTGATCTCCCAACAAAATCTTCAAACGCTGACTGACACATCAACTAAGCTGTCTCTATCGTAACCAAATCCTCTTATAAACTCCATTATTACACTCTTCAACATGGCCTTATCCCACACCGCTCATGATCGCTTCAACATGGCCTTATCCCACACCGCTCATGATCGCTTTATACGCTATATACGTACTGAGCCGAATAGGGGTTTTATTGCAAGTCGCGTCATTTTTTATCACAAATAATTTGTTCAGGAAACTAAATGGGAAAATATGTAGAAAATAAAATAAATGGAATGTGCTGTATAAGGAGACATCAAAGCTGAATATGAAGGTTCGCTGCAACTTGATAATTCAAACAAACATTATCGGGAAGCAATGGCGGATACATTAAGCTTTTAAGATACACAATGCATTCTGTTTTTTTCTAAGGATGGCGGGGGTGCAGTTTTAAGCCCTCCACACATAAAACTTACTAAAAAATACACTTTGCTCTGTTTCTGAGTAGTTAACGTTTTAAATTGTGGTATATTGCTAAAGATTTGACATAAGCCATTAGTAATAAACAAAGGGTCGTTTAGTGTTATTGGTTTCTGGTAGGCGGCGTGAGCGATCAGTTCCGGTAGATCTCGCCAATTTAAAATTAAAAGTTTTCCGTGATATTTCCGCGGGGTTCGGGGGGGGGGGGGAGAGGTAAACCTCCCTCCTTGAAACTTAATAAAAAGTACACTTTAGCCTTTTTCCTGAATAGTTTACGTTTTAAAGTAGTATCTGAAGATTTGACAAAAGCCATTAGTAATAAGCAAAGGGTGTCTTAGTGTTATTGGTTTCTGGTAGGCGGCGTGGGCGTTCAGTTCCGGTTGATGTCAACACGCATGTTCATTATTTAACGATTTTTCCGTGGTATTTTAATGTTTATACGGGCACACAGATTCGATATGAATAAAAATGCACTCCAGACACAATATTGTGTCATTCAAATATGGCTTTGTTTCGACCTTGTGCCGGAAGAACCATCACAACATTCCGAGCCCGGTATTCATTGAAGCTGACAAAGAAATTTTATCTAGTTAGATGAGATGGGCGAAAAACCGAGTAAAAGCTCTCTTTGCAGTTGGAATGTATCCGATCGAAATTCTATCCCTATTGCAAACGTTACCATAGAGATATAAATTACCATATCTTATTCTCAGAAGCTAATACACGATTAACATGTCGACGAGATGACGTTAAATCCCAAATATTGTATTTGTCTACGCGACAATGGACCTCGACTGTTCGTCTCATCCGCTGTCCCTTGTAACGCCCACCGTCCTGTATCACCGAAAAGTGGGAACCATCACTATGATAGAACACGGGACCTCCAGGTTAGCGAGCCAGCGTCCTACTCACGGCGACACAACGGCTTCTTTTTATTTACAACAGACAAAAATGGCGATGGGAAGTCAGTAGAAACTAATCCGAACATTAAATGGTCATGGGGGGGGGGGGGGGGGGTGAATGGCTGAATGGTTAGCGTGGGCACGCTGTATCATAAAGTCTGTCGTTGAGTCAACTGCCGTTGTTTCGAATCCCCGGTTGTACGTGACAAGGAGTAGGGTAGCCTGTCCAACCTCGTGGGTTTTCTCCGGGTCCTCCGGTTTCCCCCCACTGCTAAAGACCCCTACGCGCAAGCGAATTATTGAAATAAAATTAAACCATATGTTAGTCCAGAAATGACCTAGTTTGTGTCAAGTGGACGTTAAACTCCATTTCTCTCTCTCTCTCTCTCTCTTTAAATGGTCATAACTTGGACTGATCGATTTCAGTGAAATGAAATGAAATGGGGTTTAACGTCCTACTGTTCTGCTCCAACTGGGCTAATGAAGACGGTCATACGCCATGCAGTGTGCTATGAGGGAAATTTTGGCCGGACAGAGGCATTACGGCTAACTTTTATTTCGAATTCTAACTGTTAGGGTTATTTTACTTGCACACCAATGTGCACAGGGGACCTCAGTTTTACATTCCATCCGAACGACTATACTTTGTTCCATATTTTGCATCGACTGGGCTAATAAAGACGATGATCGAATTGAATAATTTTCTACCAGAATTTTTATAAATGCATCATTGATTTTGCCTAGTCTTATAGCTTTTATTCTGCCATGTTTGAATTGCATTGATTTGTTTTTAAAGTGGGTTATTTTCTAATGTTTTTTCAGATTAGTTCACAAGCAGCAAGACGAAAAATCGTTGGTAAAATATGACGAATTGGACGAAGCTTACTCCGAGGAGGAAGAGAAACCGGAAAAATCGGCTTCTTCTTATGTACCGAGTCGGTGTCCCTGTTTAAAATGTGATATGTCCAAACGGTATCAAATTGCTCTGCTGAGTAGTGTAGGATTTGTGTTATCGTTCGGTATCCGGTGTAATCTTGGCGTCGCCATTTTGAGTATGACGAAGAATGAGACAATACAGTTTACTGGGGATAGATCACAATTTAATAGCACAGTTCAGGTAAGATAACTCTAACATCAGATCATGATTTGGGCGGAAGTATTTCTTTCGTGTCCGAATTTAACTCCATGTAACTTAATGCCCTTTGCAACCATATTGTGCAGAGATAGAATTTGGGTTAAACGTCCACTTAAAACAAATTAATCTACTCCGCCCCCCCCCCCCACCTCCTCTCCTGTACAAATGCAATTTTTATGCATTTTCTTGAATATTCGTGGATGAATCAATAAAAACAGGAATCGTGTTGATAGTTAATGTTTCTATATTTTTTGGTTAACAATTCGTCGCTTTTCTGTGGACATCAAATAATAACATTCATTTGTGATTTAATAGTGCATACATATACATCAGGACACCGAAAGCCATTTACATAAATGTTATTATTTGATGGCTACAGAGATAACAACGGAACGCAAATTTCAAACGCATACTTCTCAATACTTAAATATATCAGATTCGTCGGTTCGCCAGAAACGCGACGAATTAATCAAAATAAATTACAGCAGGCAATTAGTGTAACAAATAGTAGATAAGCTACAATATGGATATGGGAATTGACATAAACTTGTGTCTCCAAATATCCAAATATATGTCAATAAGATATGTCCCTATGATTAGGAATGTGATCTAACTTAATCTCCTATAGCATTAATCATATAATCTATCGTCTATACAAACAAGTTAATTGTAATTTATAAGAATACTGTAATACTAAGATTAAAACAAAGAATACTGGAGACAGTGTTGGGGGAAACTACATTCGTCGGCAGTTGGAATTCTATGTAAGAGTAGACCATAGCGCCGCGGTCCGAGTAAAATTTCCTTCATAGCCCACTGTATGTCGCATGCCTGTCCTTATTAACCTAGTCGGAGCAGAACAGTAGGACGTTAAACCCCATTTCATTTCATTTCCATTAGCCTATAATAAGAGAGAGAGAGAGAGAGAGAGAGAAAGAAAGAGAGAGAGAGGGAAAGAGAGAGAGAGAGAAAGAGAGAGAGAGAAAGAAAGAGAGAGAGAGAGAGAGAGAGAGAGAGAGAGAGAGAGAGAAAGAAAGAGAGAGAGAAAGAAAGAGAGAGAGAGAGAAAGAGAGAGAAAGAAAGAAAGAGAGAGAGAGAGAGAAAGCGAGAGAGAGAGAGGGGGGGGGGGGTAACGTCACACGACAGAAACTAGGTCATTTTGGGATTAGGACACGCTACTTGACTCAATGACAGAACGTCAGATCCAACGCGCACGCGTTAACCATTCGATCAGATATTGTTCGATCAGCGGTTTTATTGGGTTGCATATTAAAACTTTACACCGTGGAATCGGAGACATTTTTATTGGCTATAAGTTTACGGCCTTTGCGTGATCTTTCGTAATTGATAAAAAAAAGAAAAAAATGAATAATTTAATATTTATCAATCGAAAATAACATTTACCAAGATAAACGGAATCAGCCGAGGTGATCACAATGATTTCAATCGGTCACTAATTACAATTTTACATGTTAGTGGCTGGAGATAATATACCAATCGCTAACAGAGACGGTGATGGGGCTGTCAAGAATAGGTTTTTCAAGATCTCGGCAACCATTCGGGAATTCAAATTTAGATATTACTAGTGGATATATTATAGCAAATACATCACCCTCGGTCCCACCATACCCCCGTTCCCTCCCCCACCGGTCTGTAACAAAGTTAAATTAGCGGGAAAATAATGGTTTGTCGGGAATAGTCTTCATAAGATCTCGACAACCATTCAGTAATCTGATTTCACAGGGGTTGCGATGATTTAAATGCGCATATCTGGGGAATCACGTGGCTAAGTGGGTAAGACGCTGGCGCGCTAGCCTGGAGGTCGGGTGTTCGATCCCTGCATTGGCCGAGAAAGTTCATCCAGATTTTCCGGCGTGGTTCCCCCTTGTCAGTGATGCAGGACGGAGAGCCTGACAAGGACAGCTGTCTAGTCCTTCGGATGAGACGAAAAACCGAGGTCCCGTGTATACATTGGAATGCACGTAAAAGATCCCATGGCAGTTGGAATTCGATATAAGAGTAGGCGATAGTGCCGTTGTCCGGGCAAAATGTCCCTCATAGCACACTGTATGGAGTATGCCTGTCTTCATTAGCCCAGCATAGGAGTAGAACAGTAGGACGTTAAACCCCCATTTCATTTCATGCGCATATCTAAACCCACAGTATAAATGATGGCCTATTTCCGTATTTAGAAAGATCTTTCAAATTGTTTACCTTTCTGAAACAATTATCATAAACAAAGAAATCAATATGTCATAGAACGATTAATGTGTCCACGTTGCTGTGTATTAATGCGACTTAGTAGCCTACGTTCTTTGGAACAAAAACAAAACAACTCATGGTAAAAATGAATATCTTCTTCACTTTTATTTAATATTTATTTAATAGGGTGATATCGTAGACAATATACATGTTTAAAATACAGATGTGACGTCATCCTTTGATGTTGGTGTACCATTATTTCAGTTAATAATGGGTGGGCAACTTGCCAATCGTACATTATTTATACTAGTGAAATATTAGACTTGCGTGACGTATTTCATTGAAAAGCACGTGCGGAATAGTGTCTGTATTTTAAGAAGCTTAATGGTCAAGAGCTAAAGACATTGCGTAATAAATTGAAACAACACTCGGCTAACGCCTCGTGCAGTATCAATATATTACTTAATGTCTCGCTCTCGACCATTAAACTATACATACAAGTTCACTTTTATTTAATAACTACCTTACATAACACACACACACCCACCCACACACCCACACCCACACACACACACAGGTAATGTCCGCTTCTATCCATGGCAATATCGCAGACAATATACAAAAGTTAATGATCAATGCTTCTTGTTGTTCTTCCTTGTTGGGTTTAACATCCACTTAAATATAGGATAAGATGAAATCGCAGACTTGCCTAATGGAGCAATCATGTCTGAGAGGCTAGTCTAAACAGGTAGGCGAGACATACAAAATGCCACTCCCATTCCCTTGAGATAAATGTCTATCAAATCAGGTTATTTTTATCTATTTTGGCTTATCTATGTTCGTTATCAGTATAACAACAACTTATATATATGCCTTTTGTTCTTTTTGTTATTAATATTTAATCATACTTCCACGTGTAAATTAGTAGCTTCTTAGCTTAACAAAGAAATATACAGTATAACAATTTATATATATACCTTTTGTTGTTTTTGTTATTAATATTTAATCATACTTCCACGTGTAAATTAGTAGCTTCTTAGCTTAACAAAGAAATATACAGTATAACAATTTATATATATACCTTTTGTTGTTTTTGTTATTAATATTTAATCATACTTCCACGTGTAAATTAGTAGCTTCTTAGCTTAACAAAGAAATATACAGTGTTATGTAGATTTCCGAGATATCAGCGTTATATCATATCAACTGTCGTGTATTAATCACCGCTGACCTTTGGTGTGGAAGGGAATGTCCTATGTAATTCTTGTTTGATTGAATTCCTCCGCCTAGAGTTCTTTCCAGCTTGAAATTTAGCGTGGAGAGACAATCCGGTTTGGCGAGTAGCGCAGAAATAGAGAATCTCTTACTCGTCTTTTTTGATATAAAAAAAGACGAGTATGATATTTCATTCACCACCCAACCCTTATGGAACCTGATTACATTACGGCGTAATGGTACATCACATTTTGACAGCAGTTCAACCGTGCCAAAGTCCTTTATACTGACCAGCTGTTTCCTTTAAGATTAATTCGAAATTTAAATTAAATAAAAGTAGTTCCTTTGTAATAAAAAAGGGTAGTTCCTTTGTAATAAAAAAAGGTAGTTCCTTTTTAATAAAAGTAGTTCCTTTGTAATAAAAAGGTAGTTCCTTTGTAATAAAAGTAGTTCCTTTTTAATAAAAGAAGTTCCTTTTTAATAAAAGAAGTTCCTTTTTAATAAAAGTATAGTTCCTTTTAAATTGGTCAATCAACCTCATGTAAAGCGATATCGTCTACGGAGATATCGCTCAGTAGATTATGATATCTACTGTAGAATGTTTTATTGGGTGATAACGTCCAATAACTACAGGCCAGTAGAACACAGGATGAACCTTTTGAATATAAGCTGTAAGTGTATATTCATAGAATTGTGGCCCGTGTCTCAATAGTAATTGTATCCCATAGAATGGTGTCTTTTGAAATATATTTGAGTGCACGTAAAAGATCCCTTGGTAATTGGAATTCGATATAAGAGTAGTCCGTGGCGCCGCTGTCCCTCATAACACACTGTATGGCGTATACCCGTCTTCATTAGTCCATTTCGGAACAGAACAGTAGGACGTTAAACCCCATTTCATTTCATTTTATATTCTCCCTTTTTGAAGTATTTTTGGCATTGCTCCTTTAAATTGTGGCGGGGGTGGGCGAATTATCTAACGCGTGAGCTTTAAATCCTATGGTATGTCATTGTGTCAAACCACGTGGTTATGATCTCACACTTGTACGTGACAAGGAGTAGGGTCGCTTGCCTAGCTTTGTGGTTTTTCTTCTGGTCGTCCGGTTTCCCCCTACTACTAAAGAGACGCGAGCAAATTATTGTAATAAAATACTACCAAATGTTAGTCCTGTAATGACCTAGTCTGTGTTGATTGGAAGCTACTCTCTCTGAGTCAACTGGCGAGGTTTCGATTCCCTGGTTGTACGTGTCAAGGAGTAGGGTCGCCTGTCCAACCTCGTGGGTTTTCTCCAGGTCCTCCGGTTTTCTCCCACTGCTAAAGACCCCTACGCGCAAGCGAATTATTAAAATAGAATTGAACCATATGTTAGTCCCGAAATGACCTAGTTTGTGTCGAGTGGATGTTAACCCTCTTTCTATCTCTCTCCTTTATCACCAGTATGAAATAACGTGCGTAATACACAGGGGACAATCCATGTTACACGTGACATTTAATACACTTTTTACACCCATTTTGTCATATTTATTCCCCAGAAACTTTTATGACTCGCACCAAATTATGTTTAACGTTTGTTTTATAATTATTTCACGAATTAGTATTGTCTTATTATGAATTGGTCTGGTAGTTTGTGCTGTAATCTTGGTAAAAAGGAAATTAAAACGCCATCGATTGATCCTATGTAATACGAAACTTAATTACAAATACATGAGATTATCATAGACTAATGGAATGAAATGAAATGGGGTTTAACGTCCTACTGTTCTGCTCCCACTGTGTTAATGAAGACGGGCATATGACATACAGTGTGCTATGAGGGAAATTTTTACTCGGTCAGACAGAGGCGCTATAATGGTCTATTCTTATATAGAATTCCAACTGCCGACAAATGTAGTTACGCCCAACTCTCTCTGAAGGGCTGTCATTGAGTCAAGTGGCGTGGTTTCGATTACCACTTGTTCGTGCAAAAGTAAGGTCGCCTGTCCAACGTCGTTGATTTTCTCCGAGTAATCCGGTATCCCCCCACTGCTAAAGACCCCTACCTACGCGCAACGTCTCTCTCTCTCCCTCCCTCTCTCTCCCTCCCTCTCTCTCTCTCTCTCTCGCTCGCTCTGTAATATTTTTCGATATACGATCCTGTCACAATATATAGTTGAAATTCGACCATGTTATAAAGTATCTGAACTTAATGAAATATAGGCTGATATTAATACCTGCACGTATCAACAATAAATACATATATAAATAATATATACCCGATGCTTCTCTCATACTTCATCAACACACCCATTTCAACACTGACCGTTATAACTCTGAGATGATTTATATAACTTTTGACATTTCTAATACCTTAGTATTATACAATGTTCCATTGATTTTATTTCGTTTTTCATTTTGTGTAAAGTCTGTATCACTACTCCGATTTCCTCCCAGTGCTAAAGACCCCTACGCGCAAGCGAATTATCGAAATAAAATTCAACTATGTGTTAATCCCGAAATGCGAAATGACCTAGTTTGTGTCGAGTGGACGTTACCCCCCCCCCCCCCTCCCCTCTCTCTAACTTGTGCTATTCACATACCTGTATCATTTGCTTGATAAAGACGAGCATATCCTCGTCGGAACGTCGCTTAGTATCAAACTCAGTATCCATAACATTGTACATTGTGTTATATTCTTAAAGAAACATTATGTATATTCTTAAATGGCGAACCGTTCTAATCTAGTTAAAATCCCGAGTATCCGATGCCATCGATAGTTAATTATGGCCTTCTTTTCTTAATGAATGTCTAATTAAAGATACATTATGGGAGATTCGATAAAGAGTTGGCAGTTCTCACTATAATAATTAAAAACTAGATAACGTAAAGGCAATTTGCTGAAAATTTCATTCAAATTGATCCACTATGAACCGAGAACTAAGCGAATGCAATTTCTGCCTAGCCTCGGTCATCATTACTAAAGTCAGTACGATAAACAGCATAGTCTCGATTATCCATTTAATCGTTTAATCGAGAAGGAAAGTTATGCAGTAAATCGGCTCACAATCCACTTAAGATCGCAGGCTTGCGATGCCATCTAGAGTTGATTATGGTCTGGATAAGTTAATTAATGTCTAATTAATAATATAGATAACATTTCAGGCCTAAAGAAAGACCTGCAATAGACAGATTTAGCTCTTGCATAATGTACGTTTAATATGATTAATACAATGACGTCATTATTAATATGACGTCATAATGTATGTTTAATAAATGTTTATATAACATTTCAGGTCTAAAGAAAGACCTGCAGATTTAGCTCTTACATAATGTATGTTTAATATGATTAATACAATGACGTCATTATTAATGTGACGTCATAATGTATGTTTAATATTATGTAGATATACAAATCACAATTCTATGAAATAAAATTACTGCTTATTACTGGGCGACGTTTCGACTAGGCTTCTCTAGCCATTATCAAGCAACGTCAGTAATAAGCAGTAATTGTATCCCATAGAATTGTCACCTGTATACTCTAGTTCAATTACTAAATTCCATTGAAATAATTAAATGTAGATATGTTTATATATTTGTAGGAACCCGAATTTAGTTGGACACCAGAAACAGTTGGTATAGTTGATAGTTCCTTCTTTTGGGGGTATATAATAACCCAGATACCAGGGGGATACCTAGCGTCAAGATTACCTGCTAATCGGTGAGTGTATACCTTGACTACATTAGCGAATGTTTGTTTCTAGGTGCATCTGATATTCACAAAACATATTGATTTGTTAATCCGTAGACATTTTACATGCAAATATTTTTGAAAAAAGCCGTTTTGTATGAATCTCAATGAATCTCGTATAATTTATCATATGTTTGGCCGGTATGATCAGGTTGGTGCTATTGGCCGGTATGATCAGGTTGGTGCTATTGGCCGGTATGGTCAGGTTGGTGCTATTGGCCGGTATGGTCAGGTTGGTGCTGTTGGCCGGTATGGTCAGGTTGGTGCTGTTGGCCGGTATCGCCAGGTTGGGGCTGATTTGCCATGAAACAACATTTCATGGGACCATAAAAAAAGGGAAACGCAAATTGATTTAATCTGACATAACATTTTCAAAGAAAGGTCTAGTCTGTGATTAATTACATTTTTAAGGTTATAGTCTCTGAACTTCATTTCAAGGATTTTGAATCCTTTGCGAATTACGATATTGAGAATTGAGAGAGAGAGAGAGAGGGAGAGAGAGCGAGAGAGAGAGAGAGAGATGGGGAAAGAAAGGGTGGGGTTAACACCCACTAGGTCATTTCAGGACTAACATAAGGTTCCATTTTATTTCAATAATTCGCTTGTGTGTAGGGGTCTTTAAAGTGGGGGAAACCGGAGGACCCGGAGAAAACCCACAAAGTTGGACAGGCGACCCTACTCCTTGACACGTACAAACGGGGATTCAAAACCACACCACATGACTCAATGACAGGCCTTGTGATCTACTCGCACGCCGCGCGTTAAGCCATTCGCCCAATCCCCGGAGAAAGTTGAATATCAGTCTAAATGAATATAAATGAAATGGGGTTTAACGTCCTACTGTTCTGCTCCGACTGGGCTAATGAAGACGGCAATACGCCATACAGTGTACTATGGGGGAAATTGTGCCCGGACAGCGGCGCTACTGCCTACTCTTATATCGAATTCCTACCAAGGGATCTTTTACGTGCACGCCATTGTGTACACGGGACATCGATTTGCCGTCCCATCTGAACGACTAATGATTTGAGTACATTAGCTTTATGTCAATGTCCGAAAAATGACAATGGCCATCAGCAACTTTAAAGATACATTATTATGTTTGAGCTAAATCTGTCTATTGCAGGTGTTTCTTTTCGATTCAAATGTTACATGAATTATTAATTAGACAACTTTTTAGTCCATCTGATCTGAACACCCGCGAGACTTAAAAATGTAACGATAAACTGGATAATGGAGACTTAGTCTCAATTGTAAAGTCCCTTTGCTACATCTACGCTACATCTTCAAACAGTCATAACCCCCCCCCCGCCAGAATAAAGTAATTTGAATGAAATTTTCAATATATTGATTTTTCATTATCTATTTTTGAACTATTATAGCAAGAGCAGTCACCTCTTTAGCTAAATGGTTGTACGTGACAAGGAGTAGGGTCGCCTGTCCAACCTCGTGGTTTTTCTCCGGGTATTCCGGTTTCCTTCCACTGCTAAAGACCCATACGCGCAAGCGGAATTATTGAAATAAAACTGAACCATGTGTTTGTCCCGAAATGACCTAGTTTGTGTTGAGTGGATGTTAAACCCCATTTTATTTTTTCTCTCTCTCGCTTTAGCTAAATCTTGCATAATGTATCTTTAAGCGATAACTTTAAAATGCTTGGATACAGCAGTATTTATAATGATAATGATGATAATACTACTAATAATAATAATCAATTTGTATAGCGCTGAGTGATCCAGCTAACAAACTGCTCCATGGCGCTCTTCACACTTAAAATTCATACAATGTAAAACAATACATCTAAAACATTAAAATATCAACATGTTCATAGTTTAAAAAGTTCAGTTTTAAGATTCTTTTAAAAAAAAAACCCCAGCAACATTAAAAAAAGCCAGCAACATTAAAAAAAAGTCTTTTACATGACTAGGTAATTCATTCAACGCGATAGCAGAGGCGTAAACAAAGATCCGTTTACCAGTTGTTCCGGTAAGATAGACCCTTAGGGATATCATATATTCGACAAACATTGTCCTAGAAAAGTTTCATATGGATAATTTTAATTATATCTTGGTTTTTATATCTCACACCAAAATCTTCCGAGATTAAAAAGTTAAAAAAAAACCCAGAGAAGTAAATATTAATTAATTTTTTGTGGCATATTTTATACTGTTTTATTGAAAAAAAAAACCCAACAAAATGATTAAAACGCAGATTCTGATAAACAATTTCCATTTAGGATTTTCTTTTTAATTTCACACAGATCTTACACTGTCACTGCTAGACTATTTTTTTTTGTCTCTGAACTACTAGTTTATTCGAGATCATTTAAATTACATGTTTCGGTCATATTATCTCGTTCTAGTCATTCGGATAGGACGAAAAACCGAGGACCTGTGTATACATTGACGTGCACGTAAAAGATCCCTTGGCAGTTGGAATTCGATATAAGAGTAGGCCATGGTGCCGCTGCCCGGGGAAAATTTCCCTCATAGCACACTGTATGGTGTATGCCCGTCTTCATTAGCGCAGTTTAGGAGCAGAATAGTTGACGTTAAACTCGTTAAAATTAGATTTTATTATGTAAAGTTATGTTATAGTTAAAGTTATGTTAAAGTAAAGTAAATTTAATTAGATTTTATTATGTAAAGTTAGATCTTAATTCATTAAATTGGCCTATGTTAAAGTTATGTTAATCCATTATGTTAATATATATATTGGAGGGGGTTGGATGGCTGAATGGTTAGCGTGCGCGCGCTGTATCATAAAGTCTGTCATTGAGTCGACTGGCATGGTTTCGAATCCCCGGTTGTACGTGACAAGGAGTAGGGTCGCCTGTCCAACCTCGTGGGTTTTATCCGGGTCCTCCGGTTTCCTCCCACAGCTAAAGACCCCTACGCGCAAGCGAATTATGTAAATAAAATTAAACCATATGTTAGTCCTGAAATGACCTAGTTTTTGTCGAGTGGACGTTACACCCCATTTCTCTGTCTCTCTCATGTATATTGGAGTTATTATTTTGTGTATTGGAGTTATTATTTTGTGTATTGGAGTTATTATTTTGTGTATTGGAGTTGTTATTCATATGATAATGAGAGAATCTCCTACGAGACTTTTTGATATAAAAAAGAACGAGTAGGAGATTTTTTTTAACCACTCAATCCTTTCTTACATGCACAAATAAATAAATATAATTCTTTGCTACAGATTTCACTTGTACTGAACCTGATTACATTACGGCGTAGTGATACATCATTTTTTGACAGCAATTCAACCATTGCAAAGTCCTTTATATTGACCCAGTGTTCCTCAATGTCAATTAAATAAAAATAGTTCATGTTTAATAAAAAAAAGAAGTTACTTTTAATAAAAAAAATGAACTGTTCTTTTAAAATAAAAAAAGGAGTCCCTTTTTAACTGACCAATTAAATTCATTTTATGCGATATCTCCTTAGTAGATTATGAAATTTACCACACAAGCGATATCTACTGTAGAATGTATTATTGGGTGATAAATCTTTTATTCCGTGTGATAAAATTCCTGTGATAAATTTATAAATTTGTTATTCTGTTGGATACATTTGTTATTCTTTTGGACAAATGTGCTATTCTGTATTCCGTTGGATAAATTTGTTATTATAAATTTGTTATTCTGTTGGATAAATATGTTATTCTGTTGGATAAATTTGTTATTCTGTTGGATAAATTTGTTATTCTTGTTATTCTGTTGGATAAAATTGTTATTTTTGTTTCAAATTTCAGATTGTTTGGTTTAGCTATTGGTATATCTTCCTTTCTGAATCTATTTTTACCTGGGGCAGCCACGGTACATTATGGCATGGTTATTACAGTTAGGATTCTACAAGGTCTAGTGGAGGTAGGTTTTCATAATAATGTTAATACTATTTAAAACGACTCGCCAAGAAAATGTTAGAAATCATCATCATCATCAGCAGCATCATCATGAAACATACATGATGATCATGTGACCTACATTGTCAGATGATCATGTGACCTACATTGTCAGATGATCATTTGACCTACATTGTCAGATGATCATTTGACCTATCATTATCATGAGACCTACATTGACAGATCATCATGTGACCTATCATCATCATGTGACCTACATTGTCAGATGATCATGTGACCTACATTGTCAGGTGACATCCAAGTTTCAGTACATTGTTTTTATTGGTTTATTGTGAGTTTGAATCCCGCTTGGTTTATTTCAGGGAGTGACGTATCCAGCTTGTCATGGTATATGGAGACATTGGGCTCCTCCTTTAGAGCGATCTAAATTAGCAACTATATCATTCTGTGGTAAGTCGAGTCAAGACTCTTTATAAAGTTCTGTGAAGATTAGAATCATTTTGACGTAAATGTTCAAATATAAAGAGAAATGTGAGTTTAACGTCCACTCGACACAAACTAGTTTATTTCGGGACTAACACGTGGTTCAATTTTATTTCAATAGTTCGCTTGTGCGTAGGGTTCTTTAGCAGTTGGAGGAAATCGGAGGACCCGGAGAAAACCTACGAGGATGGACAGGCGACCCTACTCCTTGTCATGTACAATTGGGGATTATAAACCATGCCACTTGACTCAATGACAACCCTGATGATACACCCACACGCGTTAAACCATTCGCCCCCACCCCTTCGGCCTCCGCCCTGTAAAAATTTATAACAACAATAAGTCAATATCAATATCTAAATAGTACGTTACCATCGATCATTTTGTCGCAAAGGCTCGAATGAAGACTTTTGCTGTCCTCCGGTTTCCTCCCACTGCTAAAGACCCCTACGCGCAAGCGAATTATGGAAATAACATTGAACCATATGTTAGCCCCGAAATGACCTAGTTTGTATATAGTGGGCGTAACCCTCTTTCTCTCTCTCTCTCTGTCTCTCTCTCTCTCTCTCTCTCTCCATCTCTCTCGAACGCTACCTTAGCTGCGGTAATATTGAAAAGTTAACGTAAATATATCAGCAGTTCGTTACCACATACCATTTCGTCGTAAAATCCCGAACGCTGCCTTTTGTTGCAGTACATGTAATAGTGAAAAGCTGGCGCATGGACAGTCACGAAAAACAAATTTGTCAAATATGAACTCTATTCTTTTCATGATGTCCATCAAAGGCGGGATAAAATAAGTGATTGAGTTAAAAGATGAGCGTGAAAAATAATTTATTTTATGTGAATAATGATTTTTTTACCATGGAAATAATTAAAACCAATTAAGAGGCACGAAGATGATAAATTTGTTTTCAGTGAAAATCTATTATCGTAAATATAAGTTTAGACAGATCTGGGGGGAAATTTAATCAACGACATAATTTATCTTAAAGGGGAAATATATGACTTTGACGACGACACGATAAATTTCCGATTTGACACGCACTCATTAGACTGTGTGTGACAAAATTAAAGAGTCTATCGCCAATCCATTTCTTGTGTATTTATGTGTTTATATATCTATTTATATATATATATTAGATATATTTATTAGCGTCCAACAGTAATATCAGTGCTCATGAGCATTAATACTAGTGCTCATGAGCAAGTGCCCTTGATACAATAACATTTGAACCCTGCTTTCTGCAAATTTATTCCATGAGAAATATCTTTGATCCAGAAACACAAAAATTTCTTATTGATGTATTTGATACATTAAAACAACACAAGTTTTAAAAAGGGCTATATTTTAGTTAAAATAAGGAGAGCAATTTTGAGTAAATTCTTAACTTTAGTCTGAGAATGCCTGGTCTTATTGGGTTGTCCCGTTCATTTACTGGTCTATGAGAGCTTAATCGAGGTCTAAATCTTTATAAAAAACAACATTAATGGCGGATGATTTATCGTCAACACAAAGTTGTATAATTTCAATTCGTAGAAATATTTTATTTTTTCTTAAGAATATAAAACATTCAATAGTTGAGACTGTGACGAAACCGTAACCAAGGGCACCCAGGGCTTTAAAGTCCAATTGTTAACTAATACATTTGATGGCTCATCAATTTTGCAGAACATTGTCACTGCGTAATCTTGTCTATCGTTCTCTCTGACAACCAGTCTTACATTGTTAATTAAAGTTGGTCTGCAGACGATCAAGAGTTTGATTAATGTCAGATTAGTATCGATCGAATCCTCTCCCATCTATTTTGGTTGTAATTGAAATTAAAAACACTGAACTGTAAGTTTATAAACGAGCTTTTATTTGATTGAAGAATTAAGCGAGCCTGAGTCCTGTAAAACGTAACGTTAATCACCCTTCTGAACACCAGAATCGTAAAAGGTTAAACAAAAGTAATGTGTTTCCAAGAAAAGGATCTTTTTGTGACAGTCGCATGAAGACATCTATCTCCATGGCTTTGGTATTTTTGTGAAACGATTTTGAAAACTAATTGCTGTTCCTTGTAGCTAATTTAATTTTAACATCAGCAGGCATCCATTAACTTTCCTTTGTACATTCAAATGAAATGAATCACAATATCGTGTCGTTTTTAACTTCCGGGGATCTAATTGCGCATGACCTGGTGCCTGTAAAAGATTTTAAAGGATAAAACTACCTTAATCGGATTTGATATTGAAAATAGGAAAGAAAAGAAAAACGATCAATTGACAGCTATTGAAAATATTACGGAAGATTTATTGGTGTTTTAACTTTACAAATTTAATTCACGCCATCAGTAATTACAAAAAAAAGAGAACAACTCTAGAAGAACAAACATAATAATCGCTTAACCCTTGTGCGTAAACAAGGGGATATTTCAGGACCCTATGACCACATCCTTAACGTTTGTGAGGAACTGGTTCATAATTGTCTAGCGAGAATTTTATACTTTGTCAGCTACTTAATGTTGGGTATAATGCTGCAAATAGAACGGAAGTGAAGCAGTTCCAACATTCATCATTTGACAAGAAACTGCGAGTATTACATTATCGGACACAAGGGGTCTTGTGGAGCCCCCTCCATTTTCCTGTCAACATTTTACTGGTTACAAGTGTCTTATCTGCTATGTGCTCGGTACTAGCTTTGTATTTAGAATCTTTCTTACTGATAATATTGGGTTGGTCATTCTAGTAATCTAGATCTGAAAGCAAATCTAGGTACTCTACCAACTCCATCAAAAGACGATTCTACATGTAAATGACAATTAAGTTACTTGTAGATTTGTACGGTTTCAAAAATTCCTTATTATTCATATCGTGAATGTTAATACCTCATATATATATTTTTTTACTCTGATTGATTATTATCCAGTCTTTTTATGAAGCTGTAGTTTCATCGTATTTGGATAAAATTATGCATCCACAAACCAATTAACCCTTGTTTCCGACATGGTTTTCGTGCGACGTGTCCGGACAAGGGTTAATATAAAAAAAAACGCCCCCATATAAAGTGATTAATCGAGAATTTGTTTTTTTTAATGATCAAGACTAGGCCTGAAATTAAATAGCTAATATCTCGGTTCAGAGTAAAGTAATTTGACTGAAATTTTCAGCATTTTCTCTTTTTAACTATTATAGCGAGAACTGTCAGTTCTTGATCTAATCTCCCATAATGACCCTTTAAACTGTTTTCTGTATGCGTATATATCTATTTTTGGTGTTAAATGGCTTTATAGTTCTCTTCTAAATTGTCAGGGCCTTTTTCCATTTGAAGTTGAAGAATATTTTATTGAAATAATCGAGCTGTGAAACTCCAAGTCCTTCATGAAGGAATAAACTAGAAGACACAACAACCCTATTTCCGTTTCAATTCTTCAAGTCTGCTTTTACAATATTTAATTGCAATTATTTACTGGTTTCGACCTGTTGTGTTAAAGCTACTTGATGACGTCAGAAGTGCTTTAAGAAATTTGATCCCGCGCGAAAACACTCGATTCTGTAACCTTCATTTCCGCGCCAAATCTTGTCTCATCTGTGTCTTTGTTTGCTTGGTGAAATTAAGCTTTTTTTATCAGCCAGACTAAATCGTGGTTTTTACTTTATAGAATAGAATTTAAGATGTGTTTTTCTTCTATTCTGTTGACTTCTGAATATCAAAGTAGTTCATCCTTCAGTGCTGTTTTAATTAAGTACAAGCAAAACGACGACCCACACTCACTTGTAAGATTCGTCACTTCCGTTTGCAAATCGTTAAAAATTTGAATTATAGACGTTATCAACCACTGGCGTCCAGTGGTCTTTTAACAGGCTGCACTTCGGGATCTTCAGAAAGACTGGAAATCTCTTGATTTCATAAATCTATGGCGGCTTCAGATCACGATTAAGAATGTAGACCTGTTCAGATTCTGATGCCTTGTTAGTAGCTGAAATTGAGGCGTGGGGTGGGGGGTGGATCGGGGGTGGATCGGGGGTGGATGGAGGTGGACAATCGAGTGGTCTAACAGGATTAAGTTTTTCCATCAATTAATATTAAACAAAATTGTCCTGGATATCCAACCATTTTCACGCTATTCTAATCGCACACTGCCATTGAAAGTACGTTGATACATTATGGTTTATACCAAGGATCTGAAATTTTGACATTTTGGACATTACCGAAGTTTACCCCCCCCCCCAACCTTTACATAAATCAAATACACCGTGGCCATGCCATAACTCCCTCATTCACCATATTTGGTCATACCGATCATTAATTATTTTTTTTTATTTCAGGATCGTATGCCGGAGCTGTATTAGGCATGCCCTTGTCTGGTGTGTTAACACAATATTTAGGTTGGCAATCTGGTTTCTACGTCTTCGGTAAGTTTTTTTTCATCATCATCATCATCACCATCATCATCATCATGTACACCATGATCTCGCTGATGTCAAATAAATCATCATCATCATCATCATCATCATCATGTACACCAACACAGACAATATCATCATCTAATTACCATTATTCTACGTCTCCCTGATGTCAAATAAGAAAAAAATTAATTTGTCCCTTTGCTGACAATTACAATTTGCTTGGAAAAAGTCGATACTCATTTTAGTATTTGTTAGCATAAAATGAAATGAAATGGGGTTTAACGTCCTATTGCTCTGCTCCGACTGGGCTGATGAAGACGGGAATACGCATATTCATATCGAATTCCATCAGCCAACGGATCTTTTACGTGCACGCAAATCTGTACATGGGACCTCGGTGTTAGTATGAGAATATATTGTATACGTCTTCCCTAGCCCAGTCGAGGCAGAACAGTAAGACGTTAAACCCAATTTCATTTCATATCTAACTTACAAAACTAAAACTAAAATTACTTAGAATTTGCAATTTGCTTGGAAAAAAATTACTTAAAAACTAAAACTAAAATTACATAGAATTTGCAATTACTATTTGCTTGGAAAAACATAATTTACAAAATGAGCCATTATTTTTAGTATTTGTTAGTATGACGATAGGCTGTATTGGCATTGCAGAAACTCGTCATAACATTCCATTCATTTCCCATTGCTTTCAATTCGTGTTGATGGATTTCTCCCTAAATCCACATCGAAAACTAAAACGTGCTTTAAAGCATGATTGTCTACAACTGTGGGAAGATCTGGAATATGTTTTCAATGGAACAGTAAGACCATGGCATGGTAGTAAGTGGCAGAGTGATGGCTTCTTTTGATAAAAGTCACATAAAAAAATAACCGATGACATTTGTAGATGTAAAAATTAATTATTGTAGTATTTGTGATCGATATTTCTGTCTTATCTTTTTCCACATTAATAAAACCTGGCATTTCTCTCTGGATTATAGTACATAATTATGTTCCATAAAACGAAATAAAATGGGGTTTAACGACCTACTTTCCTGCTCCGACTGGGCTAATGACGACGGACATACGCCATATAGTGTGCTATGAGTGAGATTTTGCCAGGACAGCGGCACTACGACCTACTTTTATTTCGAATTCCATTTGTCATGGGATCTTTTACGTGCACGCCAAGGTGTTTACGGGACTTCGATTATTCGCCCCATCCGAACAACTGCTTCATTAAGCTGTTCGAAAAGGCACAGCGGTTACCGCGGCAAATGTCTGACCACCCGTGTTCCTGTAAGATGCTCACTCTGAGTGGGTTGGTGGTTTCGACCCCAAGCTTGTATGTAACAAGGGGGGTTGGATGGCTGAATGGTTAGCGTGCGCGCGCTGTATCATAAAGTCTGTCATTGAGTCGACTGGCGTGGTTTCGAATCCCCGGTTGTACGTGAAAAGGAGAAGGGTCGCCTGTCAAACCTCGTGGGTTTTCTCCGGGTCCTCCGGTTTCCTCCCACTGCTAAAGACCCCTACGCGCAAGCAAATTATTGAAATAAAATATGTTAGTCCCGAAATGACCTAGTTTGTGTCGAGACGTTAAACCCCATTTCTCTCTCTCTCTCTCTCTGTATGTGACAACGGTTGCCTGTACAACCTCGTGCGGTTTTTCCGGGTATTCCGGGTGCTTCACACTGCTAATGAAAGCGATTTATTGAAATAAAATTGACCCCGAAGTAACCTAATTTGTGCTGAGTTGACGTTAAACCCCATTTCTCTCAAATTATTGATCGCATTAGAACGGGTTACGTTTTCCCTTTAAGAATGACCTAAACAGAAATTCCCTTATTCATCCACAGTTCATTATTTTCTCACTTTTCTTCATCTTGTTCCATCAAATTCTCCACTTCTCCTCTCGCCATCTCCCTGGATTGTCAGCAAATATCTTAGTGAAAGCCGAACCCCAATAAACCTCTTCAAAGTCGATACAGACGCTTTCACACAACGCCATTAACAATCATAGAGAAGTTGTCGGTAATGACAATATCAAGACCCACGAAAATTATCTTTAAAACATCTTCTAACATTACCGAAGAAAATTCTCTCCATGGCACTTTATATTAAGTCTTGGTACTTGTGTTTTAAAAGTGCTGTTTGTTGTTATTAGTTATGAAGTGAGGAAGAGGGTTTTTTTTCTAGGACATTCAGCGCTGTTAAAGCGGGGCACTATAGTTTTATCACCAGGCTAATATAAAGCGACAGTAATTTGAAGGACAAAAAGCTTTGAAATGCCTTAAAACATTTATTGATTTTTGTGGGGGTTTTCGTACCTCGTTGATTATGATAAAAGTGAACGATTTTGTGCATCATACAAGGAAACACAGAGAGAGAGAGAGAGAGAGAGAGAGGGGAGTTCACATTCGTCGGTTACGTCAAATACCGATCATCATTACAGGGTGTTGCATGAAATAAATACAATGTGAAGACTAAATGTACTGGGAGAGAAAGAATTGGAGTTTAAAATCCACTCGACACAAGCTGGGTAATTTCGGGACTAACATATGGTTCAATTTTATTTCAATAATTCGCTTGCGCGTAGGGGTCTTTAGCAGTGGGAGGAAACCAGAGGACCCGGGGAAAACCAACAAG